>NW_028319125.1:960000-1560000 GCF_062004578.1 Staurois parvus | reverse complement strand
AGATGTTTTTTCATTCTCCACTAACCGACAAGGTAATTTACTCATCAGTCCATTACCAATTACTTTTGTAAAACTAATGTCTGAAAGAAGATAAATGTTATCTAATGACTAGAGATAGCCCCATCCTGAGACCACTTAGGTGGTTTAAAGATTGACCAGGATTGGCTTTATGGCTAATTTCAGGTCTTGTAATGGTGCTTTTAGGAGCACAGAGTGGTTCCTGTAGGAAAACTGAATCACCCTCGTTATTTATCCATGATGCGAGACCCAAACATCAGCTCTTTGCAGCATAATCTTCAAATTCCAGCTTTACAGGGGAGGCTGCAGAATATGCTATTTTTGCCATTTCATGCAAAAAAATATACCACTAGACATGCTAAATGTATACAGTTGCAAGAAAAAGTATGTGAACCCCTTGGGATTACGTGGAGTTTTGCATGAATTGGGCATAAAATGTGCTCTGAACGTCATCTAAGTCACAACAATAGAAGAACACAGTCTGCTGAACATAATACTACACAAACATTAGATGTTGCCATGGTTTAATTGCACATAACATGTAAACATTCACAGTGCAGGGAGGAAAAAGTATGTGAACCTTTGGACTTAATAACTGGTTGACCCTCCTTTGGCAGCAATAACCTCAACCAAACGTTTCCTGTAGTTGCAGATCAGACCTGCACAACGATCTGGAGTAATTTTGGACCACTCCTCTTCACAAAACTGTTTCAGTGTAGCAATATTATTGGGATGTCTGGTGTGAATCGCTCTCTTAAGGTCATGCCACAGCATTTCAGTCGGGTTGAGGTCAGGACTCTGACTGGGCCACTCCAGAAGGCGTATTCTGTGCTGTTGCAGCCATTGTTTTGTTGAATTACTTGTATGCTTTGGGTCATTGTCCTGTTGCATCACCCATCCTCTGTGGAGCTTCAGTTAGCGGACAGATGGTCGTACGTTTTCCTGCAAAATGTCTTGATAAACTCTGGAATTCATTTTCCCATCAATGACAACAATCCGTCCAGGCCCTAAGGCAGCAAAGCAGCCCCAAACCATGATGCTCCCTCTGCCATGTGTTACAGTGGGGATGAGGTTTTGATGTTGGTGTGCTGCGCCTTTTTTTCTCCACGCATAGTGTTGTGTGTTCTTCCCAAACACCTCAATCTTGGTTTCATCTGTCCACAGTATATTTTGCCAGTAGTGCTGTGGAACATCCAGGTGCTCTTTTGCAAACTTCAAACGTGCTGCAATATTCTTTTTGGACAGCAATGGCTTCCTCCGTGGTGTCCTCCCATGTACTCCATTCTTCTTTAATGTTTTCCTTATTGTAGATGTGTCAACAAAAATGTTAGCATGTGCCAGAGATTTCTGTAGGTCTTTAGCTGACACTCTGGGATTCTTCTTTACCTCATGCAGCATTCTGCGCTGTGCTCTTGCAGTCATTTTTACAGGACGACCATGCCTGGGGAGAGTAGCAACAGTGCTAAACTTTCTCCATTTGTAGACAGTCTGTCTTACCATGGACACATGAACATCAAGGCTTTTGGAGATACTTTTGTAACCCTTTCCAGCTTCATGCAAGTCAACAATTCTTGATCGTAGGTCTTCTGAGAGCTCTTTTCTGTGAGGCATGGTTCACATCAGACAGTTCTTCTTAAAAAACACACACCTGTTTTGGGTTTACTGGTTTCAAGGGCAGATCAGCTGTCAGCAACACATCCAATATCATCACACTGATTGGAGTCAAGGTTGGCTCACCCCTGGCTCCAATTAGCTCTGGGAGAAGTCATTAAGCTAGGGCCTCACATACTTTTTCCTCCCTGCACTGTAAATGTTTACATGTTATGTGCAATTAAACCATGGCAACATCTAATGTTTGTGTAGTATTATGTTCAGCAGACTGTGTCCTTCTATTGTTGTGACTTAGATGACGTTCAGAGCACATTTTATGCCCAATTCATGCAAAACTCCACGTAATCCCAAGGGGTTCACATACTTTTTCTTGCAACTGTAGGTAGTAAGAAAGCAAACCGTAAAAAAAAAATTATATAACTAAAATCAGCTCTACTGCAATTTTAGAAAAATTATACCTTTCTATAGAAAAATAGCCTAGAGTTTGTGAAAAATCCTTAGTTGAGTAATACCTGTGAAAAAATTCTAATTTGAAACTGTGGAGTTGGTCTTCCTCACTAATGAAAGGGCAGGCCCAGACACAACATGGCACCCACTGACCGCAGGCCATTGATCTTAAAGTTGGATGGGCATATAAGTATGGGCTACACCTGGCAGTAATGACAACAAGCCCTGGAGTGAAGCAAACAGTGTACTGAAGAACTTGCAGAACAGATACAACAACCCGGCGGGGTCAACTCACAGTCAATGCAGCAGGCAGTAGCAGTAGTGGGCCTAAGCTGAAGGTAGTGCCTGCCAAGGGAGGCAGAGTGAGGCATGGAGTGGACTATCCAACCCAAGAGGGAGCTTGCAGAGGTTTAGGCATAGGCCCTATGCTTTCCCTTCTCCTCCGGAACCTCTCCCTACTGCTAGTGCTGTCCCTTGCAGATGGGTAAACGCTCCCTATACTAGCCACTTTATAAACATGCTCCAAAATCTAGGGGGGCAAGGACTTAAAAAGACTCTGCTTGACCCAAGATGGCCACCAGCAGCATAGCCAGCCGGCACATTGCTCCAGAGGCCCAGGGGGAACCATAGAGGAACAAAGTCTCTCTTGGCTTCCTCTCCAGCTGCAGTACCACTCCTGTTGAAAGCCACCTACAGTGGAAAAAGCAGACTGCACTTGCCTACATACAGAAAATTATTTGGGTATGGTTTAGTATTCAAGCTAATTTGCACCATAGCTGAGCCGCAAAATGTCACACTATAACATGTTAATAAAGTTAAAAAAGTAACAGTGCTCTGAGCTTTAGAGTTCAAGGCACCACTGGCAGGAACTTCATCCAGAACTGACACTATCTGTACAGAAAAAGTGCCATTTTACCATTACTGTCTGAACCAGCCCTTACATTTTGTTTTTGATAGAGGGGAGAAGAGCTACACTCTTTGCCAAGTTTTTACTGATATCTATATCCCCACTGGTTGGATTCACCCTTCATGTGTCTTGTTGACCAGAGACAGAAAGTGATGAACTGTCCTAAGCTTTAGAGCTGTCATGAGTGTAAGAGGTGAAGAGAAATCTTCCAGAGGATAAAGGATCTTTTGACAATTGTCTTAGATGGGAATGCCCCTCACTTTGGGTAGACTCCCCATCAAATTGTTGCATCTCCAAGACAGGAAGGGAAGGAAAGGAAAACTAGCAAGAAACAGCAAAAACAAAACTAAAAAAAACCCACATGATAGGACCTTCCCTATACACACACTCTTTTACAAGTCCAAGCGGGACCATCTGTTTGTTTTTAAGGTGGTCCCAAATGGACCCTCCATTCACCTCTATGGAGCAGCGGACTTACACCTGCCTACCTCCAATCTTAAACAATCCGCTAAAAAAAAAAAAAAATTTAAGGGGATCCTTTCTTCCCCTCTGTCTGAGCGGATTGGATTAGAGGGCAGCTGGGGGGGAAATGGACAAGCCGTTCGATATACACCCAGCTGCCCATAGAGCAGAGCAGGCTATGTCCGTGTCCGCTCTACATAAGTGAAGTGGACCTGTACTTGTCATCCTCCTGCTCTGCCCAGCTCTACAGGGGATCAGTGGGCATTCTCCCCGCTGAGCAAAGCGGAGTCTGTCCCATGTGGAAGGGGCCTGAATGTGACCAACTACTACTAGCTTTGCAACAACATGAATAAATGGAAACCTTCACAGACATATTGACTATATAAAGTTTTATTTCTACTTTCCAGACTGCCAGTTTTAATGCCACTGTTGTGTTTTACTTGTTTTGCAGATCAGAGCGTACATCAACAGAGTTGCCGGTGACAAAGGTGAAGACACGCTGGACCTTTTAGCGCTCAGATTCCTGTCTGTGAATTCTATCATAGACCCATGGATTTTCACCGTCCTGCGACCTTCTGTTCTCAGGGTGATGCGTTTAGTTATATGCTGCCAGACCTCTTTCAAAAACAAGAGCATCTCAAACTTCCCCTCTCTCAATACCCATCTAACAACGAACACCAAGATAAATATAGACACTACATATGGGAGTGCCCGGGAGAAGGGTGTAGCTGATGGGGATAAGATTGCATGGGGAGAAAAAACAGACACATAGGAACAATTATTTTTGTCTATAAAGGCAGATGCAACTTGCATCTTAAAAGCACTTCGGAAGGCATTTGGGCACTTACAGAAGTAGATACCGACCAAAGTTATGGAAAGTCATACAATTCTCTGTATTGGAGCGATATGAGAATATGGAATCTACTCGGCGAATACCCGTGGACAGGACAGAAAGAACAAGCATGACAAATGGTTAAACTCTACACCAAAAACATAGCAGTACTGCACCCTGTTGATGATGGTGTGGCTTGGCAGCGAGCAGTGATGAGCAAAATTAAGAGGTGTCTCATCACAAAAAAGTCTTCACAAATTGCCATTTTAGCTAAATCTATTGAAGGCAATATACAAGGAAAATTAAGAATGAAGGTGATTTTGGTTGGTTTTAAAGTATTACTAAACCCACGACCCTGCATTCACTATTTCTGGTCTCCCCAGACCCCGCATTCACTATTTCTGGTCTCCACGGACCCTGCATTCACTATATCTGGTCTTCACGGACCCTGCATTCACTATTTCTGGTCTCCCAGACCCTGCATTCACTATATCTGGTCTCCCCGGACCCTGCATTCACTATATCTGGTTTCCCTAGGCCCTGCATTGAACATATCCGCTCTCCCCGGACCCTGCATTCACTATATCCGGTCTCCCCGGACCCTGCAGTCACTATATCCGGTGTCCCCGGACCCTGCACCCACTATATCTGGTCTCCCCGGACCCTGCATTCACTATATCTGGTCTCCCCGAACCCTGCATTCACTATATCCGGTCTCCCCGGACCCTGCAGTCACTATATCCGGTCTCCCCAGACCCTGCATTCACTATATCTGGTCTCCCCGGACCCTGCATTCACTATACCTGGTCTCCCAGGACCCTGCATTCACTATATCTGGTCTCCCCGGACCCTGCATTCACTATATCTGGTCTCCACAGACCCTGCATTCACTATATTTGGTCTCCACAGACCCTGCATTCAATATATCTGGTCTCCCACAGTACACAAAACATGGGAAAGCAATTATTTTAGCAATTATAAACTGCCAAATACTTTTTCTCGGCAGTATATAGCAGTCTTGTGACTTCTATCAATGTCCAGCCAAGCACTGGTTAATCTTGAAGGAGAAGTTTTCATTCTCCTTGGACTGTCCTATGAGGCTGCATGACCCATAACCTTCTGTCTGGACAGTGCTGTCGGCCCTGTGCTGATCACATGCACCCTACCAAAGAAAAAAAAACCCTCTAACAATATACACTAAACTGAGCATGTGCAGATGCACCCTCCCAGAAAAAAAAAACCAACTCCCTAGCAAAACACATAACAGAGCATGTGCAGACTTACCACTGCTGCTTTGTGCTATGGTAGATGCATTGAGGACTGCAAAAGAAGGAGAGAATTAGAGAAGACAGGATCAAACAGCCTTCTTACATAATGGATCCATATACAGACTGATTTTATTGTTTACGGTTGTGGGTTTAGTAACACTTTAAGGGTGCATTGAGCTTGAAATGGCTCCGCAGGATTATAGAGGCACATTCTATCATTCTATTTATTTACATTTGGGGGGAGGGGTAAATCCCCACCCCCACAAAAACAAAAACTTTGCTCTTTAGCAGATTACCAGTCCTTAAATAATAAGGTGGCTGCATTGTTTTTCTTTTTTTAATCTTTTCATCTGATGATCTGGATGGTTCCACCCAATGGAGGAGCAACTGAGACAATTCTGGACAGCAGTATTGTCAACCTGGGTAGAGGGAAGTGTTAAAATACACTAGCAGATTTCGATGGACTTAATTAATGAAATTAAAGCAGAGTTCCAGCTAACACATTTTAAGCAGTTAAAGCATATTTTCTCCCCTTTTGGGATATAAGTCTTCAAAGTGAATAAAGACTGACCATTTTAAGCACCCCTGTCAGTTGTAAATGGTTTATCTCAACCCTCTAACTGCCATTTTTGCTGGACCTGTAAAAGAAAGGTAACAATTAACAGACCTTCTGACCAGATCACCAGATGAAAAGAAAAAAAGATGAAAAAAGAAAACTAATGCAGCCATCACATCCAAGAAAGCTGCAATATAATTTATTTTTGCTCTTGCATTTAGATACATACACTTTTTATCATTTTCTCAAAACCTAATTGAACCCTAACTCTCGGTTCACATCTGTCCGGGTGGTGACGCTGCGGATCCGAACAAAAATCCATGCAGCCGCACCACCCGCACAGAGACATGCGTACCCGCGAGCGGGTGCCATTAGTTCTAATGGCACGCTGCCCACACTAGAAAACACAATCGTACTGGGATTCGAGGTTCCCGTGCGGGCTGCGTTTTCCAAAGTAGTGCAGGGACTTCTTTCCCTGCGTGTCACGGGGCACGGGAGTCCATTCAAATGAATGGGATCTCGTGCCCGTGCAAAACATGGCCCGCACGGCCGCATAGATGTGAACCGGGGGTCATGATTTGTTACTGTATTGCAGTCAGGCTGCTGTACAATACCATATTTGCTTTTACTTTTTTACTCTGCTAAGTGCTGCATCAAAATTTCCTGTGCCAGAGGCATGTAGGAGAGTCAGACAGCTGTTCTCTCAAACAAAGTGGTGGTCTGGCTCTCCAGCGATCTAATAGGCTCCCTTAATCACAGCACTCTCTGAGCAGCGGCACTGTTGATTAAGGCCCCTTTCACATGGGATGGACTGCAGCTGCGATCAGCTTGTTCAGCAGGGAATCTGTCCGCTGATCCCTGCCGAGCAGGTAGATGAAGATCCGCAGGCGGATGACACAGACCACTCTCCTCTATGGGCGGTCGGATGTAAATGGACGGCCTGTTTACATCCGACTGCCATCCATTTCTACCCAATGCATGGAAGGGGAACGTCTGTTTCTTTTGGTGGATCTGATTGGATGTAGGCAGGTGCAGGGGCGGACTGACCATTTGGAAACTCAGGCACTGCCCGAGGGCCCGGGGTCAGTAGGATGCCCCATGAGATGCTCCTGGTACCTTTTTCATAGGCTTTTTTGAGTTTGGGCAAGGACATAGGGGCCCCATGATCCCCTATTGCCCGGGGGCCCCATGAGTTGTCAGTCCACCCCTGTCAGGAACAGTGTTTTCTTTTCCCCCCCAAGGAAAAGGTGTTTTCACTGAAAAGAAAAAAAAAAAGGAACAAAAGTGTTCTGGTAATGTTGACATGTGATCTGTTGATTGCCATGAAATGTGGATTTAATGATAAGACAGTCTGAAGGTATGCGCAGATGCCTCTCATTGCTACCTTTTAACATCTACTTTTTGTTTTTTATACCATGGAGATAGTGTGGCTATACTTTACCGGAGGGCCTGGGCTCAGTAGGAGGCTTTTTTGAGTTTGGGCAAGGACACAGGGGCCCCATGATCCCCTATTGCCCAGGGGCCCCATGAGTTGTCAGTCCGCCCCTGCCTGGTACCTTATTCATTGGCTTTTTTGAGTTTGGGCAAGGACACAGGGGCCCCATGATCCCCTATTGCCCGGAGGCCCCATGAGTTGTCAGTCCGCCCCTGGGAAGGTGTAAATGGATACATGTCAACTCCGCTCCATAGCGGAGAATAGTGGTTTCGATCTGGGCCTCCTGAAAAACAGATAGGTGGACCCGATGGGAACGTCCATGTGAAAGGGGCCTAAAGCAGTGTTTGGGTGGCTTGTCAGACAGCTGTAGAGTTGGGTTTGCTGTTTGTGCGAGAGAAATGGTCTGGTCTTGTAACCATTGCTGCACCCTGTGTAAAAATAATATAAATATTACTATATATGCAGCCGGACTGTATTATAGTAATAATTAATTAGGGCTCAATTGAGCTTAAAAGTATTTTTTTTCCCAGGTGCATATCGAGTTGATCAGCAAAGTCATGTGATCTCCATGTCAGCACTGACAATGTTTAATGGCTTGGTTAGAAACTACTTTAAAGGCCTCATGCACACTGCTGCTCTTAAACACGAGTCCACGCACACGTAGGCCTTTATCAGAGTTTAGCAGCACCACAGTTTAGGGGCAGGTAAATGTCACTCTCAAAAAATTGTCAAAAAATACTAAACGTGTCAAAAGCGCGTATAAAACTCACCTCAGCTCTAACCGTGTTAACACTTGGGCGATTATTCATTTCAATGGCAAGTACTCTAGTCCAGTGTTTCTCAACCTCTTTTCAGTCAAGGCACCCTTTAAAATGATGGACAGTCTTGAGGCACCCCATTCTAAAACGGGAAAAAGTATTCTAATACTTTTATATAAGGCAGCAACATCCACACACGTAGGACACCCAACATTAGAGGTGATTTATTCTTCCAAAGCAAATACACTTTTGCACACTGGTACCGACTAGTATTCCAATGTTTCTCTTCTCTCTCAGTTTTTCTCCATCACTGAGCTAATGTGACCCCAATACTGATGGAGAGGGGCGGTGGAGGGTCAAATTAGGATGCTGTGTGGGCAGCTGACATCCTCCTTATCAACTGATGATGTCATTGGTTGTCAGACGCCGGCGGCTAGACGGTCGTAATGGTGCACAATGAAAACTCGTGGCTTTGTGTAACTAAAAGGCAGGATTGTTCCACCCGGTGGCTTGTATACAAGTTTTGGACAATTTTTAGACATTTTGCCAAGGGACCTCAAGGTGCCTGGGCACCCTGGTTGAGAAAGGCCAACGAAATTAGTAAACGTCTAAGCGCTAAATGTGGGTGGTTCAGCAGGGATTGGCTGACTTTTTACCCATCTATAACCATTCCCGTTCTAGAGAAGTCAATCTAATGATCAACTTCTCTCGAACCGGCTTGATGGAAAATTTTCCTTCGATCAGCGTTGCAGCCCATAAGTGTATTCTGACAGCAGGGGAGTCCCAAGTATACAATAGCACACTGGAGAGGATTCCTTCATCCACCTTGCTTGTGTGGATGAGGGAATCTGTTCAGTTTTTCTCATTCAGCCCGCTGATTGAAAAAAACTGTTTATTTGTATGATTTTTTTTTTTAGAATGTTTCACCTAAATGGTCCACATGTTGACGTTTAAAACCAATTCCAGCAAAATGTTGTTGAATGTATAACTGGTAATTTCATGAGCAAATCAAATGATGAATAAGTGTCCTCTGATCCTGAAATGTGGGCAATTACTTTAATCACTTTCTCTGCTGGTACAAAAAAAATATATATATATATGTGCCTTCAGAATGCCATGATGTAGGAATGCTTCGTTTTTGTGTTTTGATTATATTCCAAAAATGTGTTTACAACTCCTATTTATGGAGGAACCAATATCACCTGACACTTGATGTATGTAAAATGCACTTACATTCCAATCTAATGACGGATATTTCAATGATCTGTACAGCAAGGAAAATATATTATTTAATTAAATATAACTTGTGTTTATTGTTTAAATTTTGTAATAAAATATATTAAACAAATTATTTTGTTAAGCTCTTTCTTTAGGTCTGGTTTGAATAATTAAAAAGGCTATCCAACCTGCCAGCTTCTTGTATTATCTTAAAGATTCTTGGGTGAAATCAACCCACCAAGGTTGGTGACTCTTTGCCCTTCATCTGGGAGTTTGCTTGGTTTTTCAATGTACTTTTGGTACCCACTTCACAAGTGTTCATTTGGCGGAATGGGTCAGAATTCCCACAGGCACATTCCAAAATTTTATTCTAAAGACTTACCAGAAGAGTGGAGGGGCTGTTATAGCTGCAAAGGGTGACAGGAGGGGGGTACTCGGTATTAAGCCCCTATCTTTGAAAAGTACAATATATTATCTCCTAGATTGTAAGCTGGAAAGAGCAGGGCCCTCGATCCCCTCATGTTTTGCATTGTATTGGTATTGTTCTGTCACATGTTCTGTTCCCCTCTGTAATGTACAGCGCTGAGCAAACTATTGGCACTTTATAAATACTGTATAATAATAATAATAATAATAATCTCAGATGTGACCCTTTAAAAAAATTTATTAAATTGAAATGTATCAAGATCACACTTCCTCTGGCAAGGTATGTCAAGATTCTGGCAGTAACTGGACGTGAAGCTTCCAGCAGAGCTGCAGAGTACCAACTCTAACAGAGTTCTAAGTTTTAGCACACCAAATCTGGGTCACCGAGACCACTTTGGTCTGTTGCTACCCTAAAGTGATCCTAACCCATACTTATCTGCTCTGTGCAATGGTTTTGAACAGAAAAGCCCCGAATCTCCTCTTCTGGAGTTGCCCGCCCATGCTCCTGCCTCCTCCTCTTAGGTGACTGCCCCCATAGAAAGCTGCTTACTATGGGGGCACTTGTGTGGGCTCCATCTCAAGTAACCCTGCCTGCATCCACAGACATAGCCAGTGCGGCTCTCACCCACTCCCCGTTCCCTCATCACAGGATCTGATGTTGCTGCTTTGTATCATGGACACTTTCTATTATCTGTACATTGGCACAATCCTCACAGGTTTTAAAGAATCCAATGGCATCATGATGTCATTGTGAGATGGGGAAACAGCTCTCATTGTTTGAACACTGATTGTGTGGAAGTAAATTGTTTTGACTGACATTCTGCGGTTTAGCCACAAGATGTCACTGTTTTTCTAACAGAGCCTCAGACTGCATAGATATTTGTATATTCATGAAGAGGTGGAGTTTTCACACAGAGTTGGAGTGAACAGGAAGAGGAGACTGCAGCCATGTTTTGAACGGTGCTGAACGAAGGGGCCGTGTGAGCTGAGAATCCAATGACATCCAGGTGTGAGAACATCCCTCAGTAACCAGAGCTGCAGCTAAGTGAAGCTGATCGTGTCCAAGACCCTGATCCTGTTCAGAGAAAGGAAGATTGCTGCCAGTAATGCTGATGAGAGCAGAGGAACAACGCAGCATACACTGCAATATCGCAAGCTTGTTGGAGAGACATTTGTTCTGTTCAGAGTCACCAGCAGATGCAAAGCAGACCCAGGTTGGTAAGATCGTGCACGCACCTCATTTCAGTGTTGGCGCCTATAGACTCAGTCCAGGCCTATAGTTAGTTAGGGTCTCTGTTTGTGTCAGGCCGCAAGTGTTGTTACCGATTATTGGAAGGACTCCACAACTTAAAGTGACATTTCACATTGGAGAGCTGATAAAAATCCTACAAATTCAAGCGAGACTGGTGTTTTGCTCAGAAGGAATACTCAGGCAAGTGCTACAGGACCAGTTATGGGAGGGGGAATACTGTAGATTTGTGTAAGATTGTAAGCTGTTGTGCTGCACCGCAGGCTGGCCCATACCGTACACCCATACACTGATTCCTGCTCTTTTAGGGTAATAACAGGTAAGGTGTGGCAGCTTAGTTGTGCCAGCCAGTAGGTAAATTACTTCACTTTCTACCTTCATCCATCAGAAGGCGCCGTGCTGTGCAGCACAAGGGTCTCAGCCTTTGGGCTGGGTGTATGTAAATTTATTGTATGTTCCCAGCATTTGTGGTTGTGTTTATTTGCCACATCTAAGTAAAATTCTGTTGTGGCAAAAGCTGGTGTTGGGGTTACTTTCCTCGTTCATGACTTCACTGTATTCTGGGGAGCCCACCCCGGTACACGGCTTACATCATGATAAGGAGCTATTACCAGGCCAGTCAGTGGCAGGACCAAAAGTGCAGTGCTGACACCGATCCCTATTAGTGGAAGTGGCATCAGCAAGAGACATATGATGGTCAGGTTGGATTAAAGAAAGGAGGTGCCTTAGAGGAATTTTTTCAAATGGTAAAGGGGTGGGATTTTTTTTGCCCAGGAATGAACTTTAGGTGCCTTCATTCCAGTCCTTCAAAACATTTGGGTCACCAACTTCCAAACTGGCCCTAGTATGTGTGCGTGATTATGTCTGTAATGTGATGGTGGGGGACAGGGTTACACTGCAGTTCCCTCAGGGGCAGGTCCTGATGTGAACTGTTCCATGTACACTGCAGAATATGTTGACACTTTAATTGGCATTTCATTGTTAAATAGATTAGATAAATAAATAACACTCACACTGTATGACTCACAAACAGGGAAAAAATATTTTAAAATCATAAAGCCAGCTGACTGTGTTCCCTAAACAAACTGAGTCACTGTCCAAGAAGACTTTCATTCTGGTCCGCTGCACACACAGCTTGTCAGTTATCTTCTCATTTTCTCTGGTCCAGTTCCAAAATGTGTTACCACATAAATTCCACATGTGGTATCCTACCAAAGCACAAATGTTTGTCATAAACAAGCAGTTATGTTATGAGATTCAATTCCTTGTGTCAGCGTGAGCTCTGAGGATAATCAGAAATTTGTGTGCAAGAGTGTAGCTACGGAAATCAATTTTTTCAGTCTTTTGCAAAAAAAATTAAAAACAAATAAAAATTAGGCAAAAGGAATATTGTCTGTATTTATCTGCATTCTAAGGATAATAGCAAAATGTTATGCAGAAAGTTTGGAATCTAAAGCATATCTATGGCCAAAATGTAAAATCATATATATGCATTTCCACACTGTATTTCAATTATTTCTAGCCTTTTCCTATCATTCTGAACAATCTTGAAGTTTGCTAACATACATTGCGAAGATCCCACACATTTACTTCCCTGAATTCTGTGACATGTAGTCACTATGTCCTGTGACTAGGCAGTGCTGTGTCACACATTTCACAGAGCCTGCCTTCTGAACTACAGAGATAATGAGAGGAGGAAATTCAGGAGGCAGATCAGGGTGGATTTGATTTAAATCAAACTGATTTAAATCACGATTTAAATCACGATTTAAATCACTAGTCAGTAAGGCTTGATGTAAATCCTAGTTTTCTACATAAAGACTAATTCTTGCTGGTATAACTTTAATATACAAGTAGATGAAGATTTTTAAAATAACTTTTCATATTAGTTTTTTCATCCGCAGTTTAATAGGTTAATCATTCATATTTGGACAACTTTTCTGTTGTATTTAGGAAGGAGAAAAATAATCATTACCTTAATAATAACAACTTAAATAGATTTATTCATCTGAAACAATAACATTCCAGCATATGTGATTTGCTTAAACATTCATGTTTGTAACTAATTTGGCTAAACAAAATCTATATATTGTAAGAAACTTAGACTGTCAGCCCCTTCCTCCTCACACTTAGTTTCACTTTCTTCTTGTGCAGATCTATTCCACTCCAAACAATCAGAAAAATATTGTTTCTATTCTATTCACTGAACTTCTTGAAACTTAGCACTGAAGGGGTTGATTCTGTATTCATAGGTTTGTAGAAGTTAGGATGAAGGTCTTTTTCTTAACTCTGTTCATGTTATAACATTTTTGCTGTGAAGAAGAGGCATGTGATCTCCGCTGAGTCAAATTCAGTTTTGAGAACTGCAAAAGTAAACCGACATCTGTGATAATATCTTGTAGGCAGAGAAACTGCCCAATAATCGTACAAAAACCTCTGGAAGAGCATGACATTGTGAATGGATTCATGGAATTTATTTACCAAAAACATTAAACATATACAGCCTTATTCTACATAATTAAAAAACGAATCTTTATTTCATGATGGAATAACCTTTGGATGGTAATATATTTTCCTCAAAAAGCATTTTATTTAAAAAAATCAGATTTAAAATCAAAAAAATCAGATTTAAATCAAAAAAATCAGTTTTTTTTATTTTTTAAAAAAATCATTGATTTTTATGCACCCTGAGGCAGATTCAGTACAGGAATCACTGCTTGCAGGCAGCATGGTACCATGGGATATGTAGTCCTTAGTAATGAAAGGCAAACAGCAGAGGAGAAGGTGCCAAGCATGCAGTGACTCCAGGACGTTGCTCAGGGTCCCCAAGTGCATGGGGGCCCCATGATAATTTTGCAATACATCATACTTGTCAACTGTCCCGGATATGCCGGGACAACCGCACTCTTTACTAAGTCTTCCCAGAATGGCCGTTATTAGACTTTGATTTATGGCACATTTTTGTTTAAAATTGATTTCATTAATAGTACTAATAAATTTTTAATTCTATCAATTATTTATACTTTAATTCTTGAGAGCGGGTGTGTAAATTGGGGCAGGCTGCTGGGGGCCCCAGTGCATTACTTTGCCCAGGGGCCCATGATGCTATTAAGATGCAACATGAAAGGAGATTTTTCAAGTAAGCTTATATTGTATTGTTAAAAATAACGATTGTTTGTATTGTTATTGCAGTGAAAGTGTGTTGTGATCATAAATCTCCTTTTACCAGTTGCCATCACTGCTCTTCCTTTCCACCTCATCCAATCAGAGAACACATTGCCATACTTGGAGTTTTTTTTTATATTGTTAGGTTGTTTTGTTTTTGTTTTTACAAATTACAGAACTCCATTGTTTTATGGGTTTTATTTATTTATTAAAAAAAAAATAGTTAATCTTTCTCCCTGAGGCTGGCAAGCTTCCTATTTGATGCTGCCAGATGTGAGCATCCAGCAAAAATAAACACAATACCACACGTAATTGGAACATACCCAAATTCTTCTATATATAACATAATGAGCACTCCCAGCTGCAATGAAAACAGTACTGGCAAGCACTTTCTTTCAGACATTTACTTTAGACTAAATAGAAATTGAAAATGTCAGTTTAAAAGGATGACTGATTATTTTGCACATAAATAGATAGTAGTGGTTTTAGGTTTGGGGTATGTGTAACCCTGGGGGTGCCTTTACATGTTGGGAAAGTACATCAGGCAATGTTTCCAATATGACAGGTCTTCATTTTGAACCCCAGCTTGTGACATAAGGAACTGATGCAGGGGTCTCATGATGTGTTCTTGATATTACCTTGCAGCACTTCCCTTCCGACAATTCATTCTGTGTTATTAAAAACATTCCCAATGCCTAGCAGATCAAACACTGTTTAAAGCATCTATGGTCAAAATGTAAAACTATATATTTATTTCCACATTGTATTTCAATTTTTTCTAACCTACTCCTATACAGTTGCAAGAAAAAAGTATGTGAACCCCTTGGGATTACGTGGAGTTTTGCATGAATTGGGCATAAAATGTGCTCTGAACGTCATCTAAGTCACAACAATAGAAGAACACGGTCTGCTGAACATAATACTACACAAACATTAGATGTTGCCATGGTTTAATTGCACATAACATACAACTGTATATATGTATATATAAAATGTTTTTGTCTAACCAGTTGCCCAAACACAATTCAGTCTGATTGCACACTATTATTCCCTGATTATAGTAAGGGTAGTGCTGAGTGTTTGTTGTTTTTTGTTAAGTTAAAGCGGAGTTCCACCCTTTTTTTTCCATGATCCTTGCCACACAATGTCCACTCGCAGAACAGTCTGTTATTTATTTATTTATAAATACCTTTCTTTTGCTGTTAGTATCCTGCACTTCCGGTCCGGCCGCCTAGGCGATTTCGTCATTAGGCGATTTCCTAGGACTCTTGAGAAATCACCATTGGTTTTCCCAGGTGTCATTGGGAAGCCTAATGGTGAAGTCTTGCGGTATTTCTTGACTGGAAGTGACGTCATTGGCAGGAATGATTGACAAGTTGCCAAAAGAACAGGGCTAGATCTTCCGGCGCCGCCTCCATTGTTTTGGCAACCTACAAACAACACAGTGTGCTGTGCTGTGTCCTTACAGAGCAAGCGCGATGTAAGGGAATTCCCGTGAGACGGCTGGTGAATAGACGTGCCCATGTGCACAGAAATGCACGATCACGCACACGCACTGTGTAGATTGGCGCCAGATGGACCATTTAAGAAGTGCCTCTGCATGTGCTGACTGGTCTTCAGCTCCCCCGTGTCCTGCTTGTTCCTGTGTGATTCCTTTGTTGCTGACCCGGCTTGTTCCTCACCTGACTCTGATTGCTCTCCTGATTGATACTGGTTCCTGACTTCGGCTCTGTTCCTGACCTTGGCTTTTCCTTCTGATTCTGTACCATGCTGCCCGACTGTTGATGACCCTGGCTATTCCTATGACATTGCTCCTGTCTCTTACCCCCACTACCTGCCTTGCTCTGGTGCACGCCTGGCATTCTACAAGACCTGCTCTGCTTGTTACTACTGTGCCTGAATCAGAAGATCATCGGTCTTCCAAAGTCATCATCTGCAAGAGCTGCAAACAACAACTACTGGCGCTCTTGTTCCCCTGGGTCCTAGACTCCCTCTGTTCCAACTCCAGTGGGGGTCAGGGCTAGTGACACAAGTGAGGCCAACCTCATCATTTCAGTCTCCCATCAGGTATGTGACACGCGAAATCAGGCGGTGCATGCTGGGTAGCCAGCTGCACTGAATCCAGAAGAAAGTAGGAGCTGGCTTCAGATGCCCACACTAGTAATGGCCGCTGCCTATCGGGATCCTGCTGAGGAATGTCACATTTACAAGTAAGCAAACAACATACACTTAGAACACTGTCCTAATTATATACTGCAACTGAAGAGAATCACGGAGGTGCTTTTTGCAGAAAAGTACCGAGGAGACTGGAACTCCGCTTTAATTCACAGCGCAGTGATGATACATTTACAAAGTGTGCCCAACATACAGTTAAAGGACTTTTATAATAAAACAGAAGATGGCATTGTATCCAAATGAAAGTCATCAAGATAGGTATGATTTATTATGACAACACAGACATACATGCATTAATATAGACAGAAGGATGACTTACATCTGGCGGCTGCAATGTCTAACAAGCCTTTACCTTTAGGGATTAAACATCCTGCCCTAATCTAAATGATTTTGTTGCCTACCATATGGCCCTCTTATCTCTAGCCAATAATATATGATCAAACTTTGAGCTTACAAACAGACCAGGGTTTGTTCTAAATATTCACATACAGCATCCACATTTAACAGGGGAATTCCACTTTCATAAAAAATAATAATACAGCATATAATAATACACATGCCATTTTGTAAGTTAACGTGATTAAAAATTACCTTTCCATTTCAGTCTGAAGCTGCCATCATTTTCTATAACTGTCAACATAACATGGCACCCTAAAGGCATCACCAGTGTACGAAACGTGAGCGAAACACAGAGATGTAATTTCCTGCTTTTGTGATTTTCTCAGATACATGTGTCATTTGCAATAGAAATTTTGGTGAGATACTCCCAAGGGTTACATACTTTTAAAGGGATGCAGACACTGCAGCTTTCCTTATTAGCACACCAAACATGCACCAGATGGTTATGATGAAGACTGACCCCTCTACTCAGGAATAAGTCATGCAAGGACATTGTGGAAAAAACAGTCTCTTCTTCAGAACAGAAAAAGCGATCCGCAATAAAATTTGTTAAAATTTGCAATGCAAGTGATCACCTAGAGAGGATCGTTTCTCAACAAATGTGGAGTTACATTTTAAGTGAATAAAAGAAAGAGTAGATATTATTAACCTCCCTGGCGGTATTCCCGAGTGTAGCTCGGGGTAAAGTTTCAGTACCAAAAGCGGTAACCCCGAGCTACACTCGGGCTTACCATGCGGCGTTGCTCAGGGAGTCCCTACAGCACTTACCTTGTCCTTCGCTCCCGCGATGCGTCCCCTGCAGCGTCCCCGGCCATCTCCTCCGGCCGATGCCGGCATCTGGCTTCCGTGTTCCGGTCCCTGCGACGTCGGGACGTATGGGCGCCGGAACCGGCGGCAAATTTGAAAATTTAAAAAAAATGACATTTTTTTTAAAAACGATTATTTCATAGCAAAACATTCCTGTATCAAAGCATTTCACATACATTTTGTCCCTACTGCTTTGTCCTGCGCCCTGCCTGCATTTTGACTGTTCTTTCTGCCTGGAAACTTAGAAAAGTCCACGGCGTCCAAAAAGCGTTCCTTTAGGTCAAAATCGGTATTAGACCGGCTAGAGAACAGCGATAGTAAATCAGAACCACTTGCAGAATTGAGTGATAATGATTCGTGGGGGAAATTCCTCATCAGACACTGAAAACGATTCTGCGACTTTGCTCAGTGATGTGCAAACTTGGCGCTATATTTCAAATTTCAGTGTTTTTGGTTTGATTATATTATTGAATTAAATTTATTATTATTATATTATTTTTTATGAGTATTTATTAAGTAATTACTAAGAATTGCAGGCCTACAATACATAACACCAAATTTCCATGCAAAAAAATGGTACCGCTTTTGGTACAAAATTCCTGACATAATCATACCGCCAGGGAGGTTAAAGCAGTATACAATAGTCTGAATCCGTAGCACCCTGTAAAAGAAGATGCTGACTGGTCCAGCAGGCGGCACGTCCATTTTGCACTCTACTGTGGGATAGCGTTACCCCCGCTACTGCTGAACCCATCGGCTGCTACGTCACTAAGCCCTGGTTCACATTAAATGCAGCTTTGAAATTGCACTACTTCACTTCAATTTCAAAAGCTGTTGGTCAGTGCGATTTTATGTGCGGCTTGCCCGACATCTGTGCAAGACGTACATGAAATCGACAAAAACAAAGTAGGAACCTTTTTTCAAAAGCAGTGCTGCACAGTTCCATAGGCACAAATAGGGTGCGACTTGTCATGCGATTTGGAACTGTTAAATTGCAGACAAGTCGCACTGGTGGGAACCAAGGTTAAGGCAGCCAGCGGGAGGAACCACAGCTCCCAGTGTGAAACATGTTATCTGACACACCCAGCAGTGTTGGATAGCAGCTGCGCCTGCATTTCTGCAAAAGAGTTATGAATGTCCGTGCCATCTACCAGAGAGGTAAACTGCTGGTTCAACTGTGGGTATAGGAATATAACTTTTTTTTTTAATGGTTGAACTGGATGGATTTTTGTCTTTTTTCAGCCAGACTAACTATGTAACTATGTATGTAAAGGGGGGGGGGGTATCAAGGTAATCTTGGGTCAAATTTAGGAAGACAGTCAAGAGAATAAGTTAGACCAAGAAATCTTCTTGGCTTCGGCACAGCTGCTGTACTTCATGTATTATGTACAAAGCTCCCAGATTGATTTCTTGTCTTGACTTGAATTTGAAAACAGATTTGTCCCAAGTGACAGAAGATCACAGGATCATACGCAGGTTGAGACAATGCAGAGCTCACTTTTCTTTTTGCTTTTAAGATTTATACTTCTGTTTCCAAACTCTACACAGAAATCAAAAGACAGACTAAAATTTCCAAAAACTTACCAGAACTAAAAGAGAATTGAGATAAAGGTCTGTCCCTGGGCAGCCACAGATGTTAGTCGCTTCAGACGACTTTTGCATAGCCTTGTAGAACCTATAATGGTCAATAACAAGAGGTCGCATTAATGGATTTATAGTAAAATTAAAAGGTCATTATTTAATGGTGCACCGAAATGAAAATTTCAGACAGAAACCGAAAATTCGCGCCTGACCAAAAACCGAAATGGACAGTTTTTTTTTCCAATATATTTTTTATATATAATTGAATCATATTTGACTTTTCAATTAATATCATGAATTTAAATTAATGTGAATTATTAAAAATACAATCCAGTACCGTAAAATAACTTTTATGGAAAGCAAACACAAAAATTGGACATAAAATAAAATGAAATATATAAAATTCTAAAACAAACAGAGGCGTTTTTGCATTGAAGTCAATAGGGACGTTTTTGCATTGAAGTTGCTTGGATATGATTTTGCAATAAAGTCAATCGGGAAGTGATTTTGCATCAAAGTCAATAGGGAGTGTTTTTATATTGCAGTCAATGGGATACTATTTTGCACGGAACTCAATGGGATGCAGTTTTTGCATTGATGTCAATAGGGGGCGTTTTTGTATTGAAGTCAACGAAACGCGATTTTGCATTGAAGTCAATGTGACATGATTTTACATTGAAGTTAATTATCATCATCAGCACTTTTTTTTTTTTTTTGATAATCTTTTTTTCGGACAATAATTTTCAGAGGCCAATAGATCGGTGTATCACTATCATTTTTTCATAGAAATTTATTCTCACATTGGGAGTCAATAAAAGCCCCACCTATGGTTTAATGTTATAATTAGATCATATAATTATGGAGGAATTATGCATTGTTGAGATTCTAGCATTTTAATTCCTTGTAAAGAATTTAACACTTGTAAAAAATGTACTGCCCCTTGACATTGACCAGGAACGTATTTTTTGTTGATGTAGAAGTCACATCTGTAGCACCCGTCTAGATAGGTGCTAGGCAGGGGCGGACTCACAACTCATGGGGCCCCCGGGCAATAGGGGATCATGGGGCCCGTGTCCTTGCCCAAACTCAAAAAAGCCTATGAAAAAGGTTCCAGGGGCATCTCATGGGGCCCCCTACTGACCCCGGGCCCTCGGGCAGTGCCCGAGTTTCCGAATGGTCAGTCCGCCCCTGGTGCTAGGATTAGGTAAATGTAGTTTTGGCTCATTGTATCCAGTGTATCTGCTTTCTGGTTGTTTGGCAAAGTTAGCTTTGGCTCACTGTAATCAGTGTGGCTGTTTGTGATTGTTTAGATCTGTTTCTTACAGGCTGCAGGTTTGATTGCTTCTCCTGCAATCCAGAACCCTCTGGATGGTTCTGGAACATAGGTGTGGAGTAAGGCAAATGAGCATTATGAATATGTATACTGTCTCAGCCAATCCCTGTGAGAAGAGGGCACAGATGGGTGCTGGGAAACTGTATAAATAGTTTGAGACCTGGAACAGACGTGTCTTGTTCTTGAGGAGCAGATCACACCACCTGCCATGCATTTGCTGATCATCGCGGTCCCAGCTGGGCGAGCTGGAGGGTCGGGTCTTGCTGAAAGTTGCTGGAGCTGACTGAGGGGACCTGTTTGTGGATGTAGTCTGGTATCACAGAGAGAAAGTGTCTGGAGGGCAGTCAATCGTCTGAAAACATTCGTGAGTACAGCCAGTTGTGAGATATCCTTGAGTCAGTGTGCCGTTGCCAGCTCCCTGGTGTTAGAGAGTCAGCTGTGTGCTCAAAGGGGACAAAGTGTCCGGTGTTCTGAAAAGCTCAGTCTATTTACTTAGTGAAAGGACTGTGCTTGGACTGTCCAGAAGAAAAATCTCCTCAGGTTGCTAATCCAACACTTGGTCCATTCCTTTACTCACCCAAAGACTTGATTCACAGTTCTACAGAAGAGAAAGTGTCCTCCTGTTGTAGTTTTGGAGTATCCCACTTAAAGGTTTAAAGTATCCCACTGAAGGTTTTTTTACCTTTATGCATTCTATGCATTCAGGTAAAAAAACCTTCTCTGTGCAGCATCCCCCCCAGCCCCCACCTAATACTCACCTAAGCCCCCTCTTGATCCAGCAATGTCCACTGGAGTCTCGACTATCTTGGGACTCCCTCTTCTCATTGGCTGAGACAGCAGTGCAAGCAATTGGCTCCCACTACTGTCAATCACAGCCAATAAGAAGAGAGAGAGGTGGCTGGGGAGTGTGCATGCTCAGGTGCCCCCTTACTAAGCTACTTGCTGTGGGGGCACCCGACAGGAGGGAGGGTCCAGGAGAACCGGCGGGGTGCCCCAGAAGAGGAGGATCCGGGCTGCTCGGTGCATAAGCACAGCAGGTAAGTATGACATGTTTATTTAATTATTTTTTTTTTTAATTTAAGTTTTTAGAATCACTTTAATTGCTTAACCCCATCCAAGTTACACCAAAAAGAATACCCCTGGGTTGTTCATTCAGGCAAAGAGTGACTGTGAAGCTGGCTGCGGGCAACTGTTGAGAAGAAGAACCCTGGGCATCTTTTTAATGGCTCCTTCAGAGGTAGCACTATACATCTTTGGAAGGATATTATGGTAATTGTTCCGATTTTTTATCTTTTGGAACCTAGGGAACTGTCATACAGATTTTTCTTTCTTTCTTTTTTTGGTCCTCTCTCTCGTATTTTTCTTCCTTTTAGGAATGGGAAGTATAAGATAAAATATGTATTTGGCACTGTTAGCATTAGCCTTGATTGGAAGATGATGTATAATGGCCTCTGTTTTTTTGTTGTTGTTTTCTATAAAAGAAACATTTTTGTATAAAAGAAACACCTTTTTAGCAAAAAGTTAATAAAAAAAACTTGAAGAACGTATACCGTGAATGACACCATTTGTCTTCTTGTTTTTATGTATTAGGTTCTTTAAAATACATTTAAAACCTAATTCAATATGAATTAGTTTGCTAAAGCACTGTTTAGCATAACCAATTCCACTTCTTCTTACATATAATTAGCTTTTTAGCTTTTTTAACCCTCTTTCGCATCTCAGTACAGCACGACTGTGAATTTAAAGTAGAACTGTAGGCAAAAGTTTTTTTTTTTTTTCAATTCTGGATAGAGTAAGAGAGGGTTATAACCCGTCAGATTTTTTTTTTTTCGCCATCTGTGTCCTATTAGAGACGTCCCTTCACTTCTTGTCCCATAGCCAAAACAGGAAGTGAGGAAATCCCCCCAAATGTAGGGAATTCCTTGGGGCCCCCCAGGTCACCAGAGCTAGTGTCCTCATTGGAAGATTTCCCCTCTATTACTTTTCTGGGGACAAGCCAAAAAAAAAAAACAAACAAAAAACCTTTTGCCTTTAGTAATACTTTAAGCCTCTTTTAGCCACCTCTTGTATACAGAAATTGTTACTCTGGACCAACTTCCTGATAGTAACAATGACAAACCGTTGGGGTGCATGTGACAGATTGACAAAGGCGCAATTGTTCCTCCACAGTAGGTGGGGCCCGCACAAGGGTTTTCATGGATTAGCAGGCTGAAAACATGAAATTACATTGACTGGGTTTAGATCTACTTTAAGTTAGAACCTAAAGAACCTATATAGTGGGCCTCTATAGAGTCATGAGCTTTCTTCTTGGGCCCCTGTGCCTTTGGCACCCAGCCATTGTCATGGTTTGTTGGGTTTAGCCCATTTTGTATGTACTCAACAGTAATAGAACACTGTGCATTGTTACAGCCTTGGAAAGTTATATGAGCTTCAAGCTGGATGAAATTCATTTGTTCTCCCACGAACAACATCTTGACTTAATATTGCAGGTTTCATGGTTCTGCCATTGGAAACGGATTAAATATCATAAAAGAAAAAAAATTGTGAAACAATGTGCTTACATATGCAAGGAACTCCAAATTCTCCAAACTTTTTAAACAAAGGGCCAGTTGACTGTCCTTAAGGCTTTAGGGGGGCCGAACTGTGGCCAGTGTTAGTAGAAAATGCCCCAGCATCATTGGGAGTAAACACTGCTCTACCATTAGTTTTAACAGGAGGAATAGTGCCCCGTTGTTGGCTTTAACAGGAGGAATAGTGCCCCGTTGTTGGCTTTAACAGGAGGAATAGTGCCCCGTTGTTGGCTCTAACAGGAGCAATAGTGCCCCGTTGTTGGCTCTAACAGGAGCAATAGTGCCCCGTTGTTGGCTCTAACAGGAGCAATAGTGCCCCGTTGTTGGCTCTAACAGGAGCAATAGTGCCCCGTTGTTGGCTCTAACAGGAGGAATAGTGCCCCGTTGTTGGCTCTAACAGGAGCAATAGTGCCCCGTTGTTGGCTCTAACAGGAGCAATAGTGCCCCGTTGTTGGCTCTAACAGGAGCAATAGTGCCCGTTGTTGGCTCTAACAGGAGCAATAGTGCCCCGTTGTTGGATTTAACAGGAGGAATAGTGCCCTGTTGTTGGATGTAACAGGAGCAATAGTGCTCTGTTGTTGGATGTAACAGGAGGAATAGTGCCCCGTTGTTGGCTTTAACAGGAGGAATAGTGCCTCATTGTTGGATTTAACAGGAGGAATAGTGCCCCGTTGTTGGCTTTAACAGGAGGAATAGCGCCCCGTTGTTGGATTTAGCAGGAGGAATAATAAACCATGGTTGGTATCAATTGGAGGCATAGTGCCCCATCGATGGTGTCAGAGGGAGAAATAGTGTGCCATCATTGGTCTTAGCAGGAAGAATAGTGCCCCATCAATGGTATCTGTGGGAATAAGTGTCCCATTAATGGTGAAAGTGGTAGGAAGGATGGCTCATCATTGATGTCAGTTGAAACAATAGTGTCCCAAGGGCCGGATAAAGACAAGCAAAGTTGCATCTGGCCCCCGGGCCACAGTTTGGAGACCACTGCTGTAGATTAGTCTACCACCTAATAGTGTACCTCTCAATGAGTGGGTGAGTGTATTGCTCTGCATTCCTTATAATAAAGAAAAAGAAAAAAAAAAGACATCAAATTCAACCACCATAATATAGGGCTGGTAAGCTGCAATATATTACATTTTGTTCTTGGGTTTAGATACACTTTAAATCTAATGACATGATTGTGTGCAGTGCAACCTATCTCTCCAGGAGTAGGAATGGTTGCTGTGGTCTTGGATAGAAAGAGGTGCTGGAACTCCCTGACCTGCACTTTAACAAGCTCAGTTTAAGGACCATTCAGAGGATGAGCATGATCAATCATCAATTAAGATGAGATAAGTCAATAAACCAGACTTCATTTCCTTGATGGAGCAAACAGAACCTATATGGTTCCTCTAAAAAGCAATCTGTGATCAGAATGCTTTCTAGAGGTGTTACAGGTGGTGAGGAAGTGATATGTCA
This sequence comes from Staurois parvus, assembly GCF_062004578.1. Taxonomy (NCBI): domain Eukaryota; kingdom Metazoa; phylum Chordata; class Amphibia; order Anura; family Ranidae; genus Staurois; species Staurois parvus. Next base: position 1,535,325 of record NW_028319125.1, on the reverse strand, counting down.
CTTCCTCACCACATGTTTTAACCCCCTAAATGCACCATTATCACACTGCTACCACACGCATTGCACGTGATTGAGGGGTAGCTGCAGCACAGCCCCATCCACTTAAATTGGTTGTGTTTGCACTTTGCAGCTGAAGGTGGAACAGTTGAGGGGGGCAGTAAAAACAAGGCTCAACCCTGTGGATTTCGCTGCCTCACAACCGCAAGTGTAAAAAAGACCTTAGAACTCTCACACAGACCTTGAATGATCAATCAGCCTTCAATGCGCATTTACACGTGTTTAGTGCATTTTGTGTGCATTTTAATTCATGTTAGCAGGCACTCTTTCCATTTTTTAGGTGCTCATTCACAGGAGCTTTGGTCTCTGAAGAGCGATCTGCATAAGGTATCTTTTTAACCACTTCATCACCACAGTAGTGAGGCGCTTGTAGAATTCCCCCTGAAAGGGACAGGGTTAAACTTTCTGCTGCAGCCACAAAACAAAAGTGTTGCAGCATGTGTACATCTCCGGCCACTGCCTCTACAGCTGAGGGGGGTAGTAGTTGGTTGGGTAGCACAGTGGCTAGCACTTCTACCTAGCAACAATAGGGTTGCCAGTTTGAATCCCAATCACGACACTACCTGACTGGAGTTTGCATGTTCTCACTGTGCCTGCATGGGTTTCCTCCCACACTCCAAAGACATGCTGGTAGGTGAATTGGCTCCTATCTAAACTGGCCCTAGTAGGACTGATGTGAATGTGCTATATATATATATATATATATATATATATATATATATATATATATATATATACACACATACACACACACACACTCATGGTCATGGATAAGGGGGTACAACCGGTCCTCTTGTATGGGGCCCAGGCCAGCAGGGGGTCCCAGGCAGCTGGGCAGATCCAATGTGGGCAGGGAGAGTGATCAGCACGGCAGGGGGGCAATTACTGGAACCGATCCCCTGTATGGCTCTCTCTTCAGCAACTGAAAGCTGGCTTCTTCTTCTCTCCCTTCTGCCAGCTTTTAGCTGCTGCAGAGAGCTATATAGGGGACTGGTCCCAGTAAGTACACTCTCTGTTCACCATATGTGTCCCCCTGCTGCCCAGGCCCCCCTGTGTACCCCCTACCCCCACAGTGCTTCCAGCTGCTCTCCTGTCTTTCCCACCAGCAGCTGCACGCACACAATAGGATCCTTCAGGTTGGAGAATGGGGGAAGGGTCTGGTAAGAACGTCACCTTTACTAGCCCCTTCCTTTCCTGAATGAACACAATAAATGATCAGTATCGATAACTCACTGTGTTCCTTCATACCTGAAGCCTAGTAAACTGTTTATTTGGGGGGGGGGGGGGGGCTGTCAGGTTGGCTGTATGGGGCCCTGTGGTTTCTAACAGCAGCCCTGTACACACTGTATGTGCAGTGCTGCGTAAATTGACAGCGCTATAGAAGTACCTGAAATTCATTGTTGGTGGGTAGTAAAAGCACAGTTCAACTGGAGAGTTTTACCTCCCCCCAACCGCTAGTGTGCATGAACCCTGACAAGGCTAAAATGGAAAATGATCACTTTTGATGCTTTGCCATTACACCTTCAACATGCTGGAAATGCCATAGGCACAGTTAGTGTGTTTAGGGTCGCACTTGCCAATGGAGGCGGTTGCAAAGTGTCAATGCCTGCCGAACGCTGCAGGCAGAATTATTTATGCCTCATTGTGGGGCAAGGAAATGCCAACAATGCAGTCTATACACTTCTATCTGCTCCCTATTTTAACACTTTTGAGTGGCATTGATAGGTAGCTGGAAAAAAGTAAAAATGGCACCCTACTGCCCATTTTCAATGCCTGTGTGAAAGAGGCCTTTAGGCGTCATGAAATGATAAGGCTTACTACATGCTTACACAACTTCCACAATGACTGTGTGTCGGAGACACGTTATGGGAAGTCAGATGGACATGGCAGAAAACGAATCTGGTATGGAGAAGTGTGTCATTTTTAACGAACGTCTGGACATTTTTTTTGGACATGCTCTCAGTCACGTCTGCACACACATTTCACTGGAAGAATATCTACACATTCTGCACCGCAGGACACTTGACATATATACAGCATTATACATAGGCTTCTTGAGAATCAAATGATGCAATATTATTTCCCGATACTTTCACTTATGATTGCTTTACAAGTGTTTTCTGGTTAAGTTGCTGGTTTTAATTAAAGTTTTTTCTGATATAATCCCCATCAGTTTTTAGGGTTTTGTGCCAGCTGTGTCCCTTTAGGGAGATCTTACCAAATTTACTGTCCAATAAATGCAACAAGAAGTGAGTAAGATATAAGATACCCTCTTTTAAGAGTTGTGACCAGAACAAGTGTCCCCATTTCAAGATTTTTCTCTACCCCTGTTTTGGTGACAACCCAAAATGTTTTATTTTGCATCGCTTTGAGTCCCAGTCGCCAGGACAAATCAGGAGAGTATTTCTGCCTAATAGTGACCAAAACAGCAACACAAACTTGGCTGGTGTTCTGACATCTTCCCACTCTGTGCAAGCAAAACCAAAACCTTTCGGCTTTAGATATACTTAAAGCCCGGGTTCACACTGATGCGGTGTGGAATTCGCAGCGTTTTCTGTGCAAATTCCGCACCGCATCAGAATCGCACCCCGTTCATGCGAACCACTGTGGGTGTGTATGTTTATTTATTTATTTCAGGTACTTATCTAGTGCTGTCAATTTATGCAGCACTTTACATACATATTGTACATTTACATCAGTCCCTACCCCTCAAGGGGTGTACAATCTAAGGTCCCTAACTCACATTCATACATACACATACTAGGGACAATTTAGACAGGAGCCAATTAACCTACCAGCATGTCTTTGGAGTGTTGGAGGAAACTGGAGCACCCGGAGAAACCCACGCAAGCACAGGGAGAACATGCAAACTCCATGTAGGAGGCACCATGGTCAGGAATTGAACCCATGACCCATTTACTGCAAGGCAGACGTGCTAACCACTAAGCCACTGTGCTAACCCCTTCTTGCTGGCGCCTCCCGACCCTGTAAGAATTTCAGATGCCGGGTGGGGCGTGGTTTAGGAATCATGTGACCGCTGTGACACATCACGGCGGTCACATGATCGGGAAAGGTCCCGATCGAAAGAGCGGACCGGGACCTTTCCGCGAGTACCACACATGTGCGCTGGGAGTGCGCAGGGTGCGCGCTCTCAGCACATATGTTTTTTGCTACATGAACGCAAATGTGCGGCCGCTCGGCATCTAGGCCCAGACGCCGCGAGGCCGCACATTTGTGTGCGGCCAGCGCAAAGGGGTTAAGTTACCAACACCCTGAAAATGGTCCGCAAAACGCAGTGCGATGTTCAGAATTCGATCGCATAGGTGTGAATACCCATGTGATCCGATTCTAGTGCAGAACAAAAAAAGGGTCCTGCGCCTTTTTGGTGCGGGTGCGGTACGATTAGAGCCATACAAAATGTATGGCTCCAAAACGCACCGCATATAAATTGCATGTGATTTGCACAGGAGTGTGGCGCGGTTCCTGTGTGAATCACATGTAATATACCGCACCGCATATATGTGAACTCCGGCTAAAAAGTTAATTTGATGCTTTTACGATACACTTGAAAAAGCTAATGCATGTTCTAACCCGGATATGTTTAAATGGCTCTCAATCTTTTATCCTGCTTAAATGTGATTAAAAATGAGGCATAGACTGTCCTATAGCTTGTAAAGCTAAAGCTGGGTAAACACGGAGTCTTTTTTTTTTGCGTTCAGCCAGTGCGTTGAACGAAGAAGCAGCTCACAGATTCCTGCGTTCACACAAGTCATGTGGATGCAGAGATCTCCCCTGCTGTGCTACTGTATTCTGACAGCGGGAACTCCTGTCAGAAGACACTAATTATGACTGCAGCCATTGGCCGCATATGCTGGTTTTCCAGCAGCATTGTTTCACAGAAGCCGATCTAACAATCAGTTTCCATTGAACAGAAAGAGGTATACACAGATCGGAATTCGAACATTTCCTACTGAACCGGCCGAATTTCGATACGTGTATTTCCACTAAGTTACAGTTGATAAAATGTTAAAAAAAAAAAAACTTTATCTAATGCTTTTCTCACTCATAAAATAGTAGTAAAAATTGTGTCTGAAGCTGTAATGATTTCTATGATGCAAGTCAAAGCTTTTTGTGAATGAAATGCGTTAACTCCTTAAGGGCAATGTTAGATCTACGGAGGACCTATCTTGACAGAACTACCAGGGTTGCAAAGGTTGCATTTGCAACTGGGCCCTAGTGTTCTGCCACCATAGGAGACCCAGAGACAGCAGGAAGGAGCCTGCTGCAGAACATATGAAAGTGTCCTGCTGCAGAACCATTTCAGTCATGTGACTTGCTTGCTATTTCTTTGCGACTTTTGTGATTTAACATTGCAGTCTATAGGGTTGATTTACTAGAATTTGAGAGTGCAAAATCTGGTGCAGCTGTGCATGGTAGCCAATCAGCTTCTAATTCAGCTTGTTCAATTAAAGGGCAGCTCCAGCCAAAAGGGAAGTTCAGCTTTAAGCCTTTCTCCCCCGCTCCCCATTAAGGATTGGCACCTTTGGGGAGCGGGTACCTGAATTTGACAGGTACCCGCTCCCGCTGCAATCTCCTAGGCGATCAGAGGCGGAAGTTGTCCTCCCCCCTCCCTCCCTGTAGTCTTCTAGGACACGACAGGTCCCAGAAGACTACAGGACCATTCACAAAGTGCAGTGCTTCTTGCGCATGCGCATTGGGCACCCGGCTGTGAAGCCACAAGCTGTGCTTCACAGCTGGGTGCCCACACTGAAGATGCCGGCGCCAGGGAGAGAAAACAGCCAGTGAAGCTAGTGGTGGTGAGGACACCACTGGACCGAGGAACAGGTAAGTGTCTGTATTTTAAAAGTCAGCAGCTACAGTTTTTGTAGCTGCTTTTTTTAATTTTTTCCAGCTTTAAGCTTTGAAAAAAGACCTTGAAAACTGCACAATCTGATGAATTCCTACATAGAAACCAATCAGTTTCCAGTTTTAGTAAATCAAACCCTGTGGCACTCCAATCACACCAAAAACACAGAAAACTAGTGCAGGAACCTTTTATATTTCCGTTGCTGTGACTTGAGCCACATTGATTAACCTTTTGAGGACCATAAGATTTTGGTACGCCAAAAGAACCAATTTTTTTGTTTTTAAAGTTCGTACACTTCAGTTGCTGTAACTAAGCCATTTCATGAAATAATTGGAAAAAAGCTAGATCCATTTGTTGTTTGTTGATAAGAACTAATATTTTGACTCAAACCAAAAAAAAAAAAGAGTTTTAAGTTCTTAATCAGATGAATACACGCAATTAAAAACATGGGACAAATACGTCCCTTGGTCCTCAAAGGGTTAAGACGGCACCCAGTGAATTAAATGTTTTGACTTATGTTGCAAGTCGCATAAGTCGCAGCATTGTGAACCAAGGATACAAAGGGCTCTGAGCTCAAAGCAAAAAGTCCCAGGACTGATGGAAAGGGCCCGGTAATCAGGGGGGTCCGTCATGGTTTCTTGCACTCTGAAGGTTCTAGTTACGCCGTTGATTCCATTCAATACAATCCTCTGTATTTACTCTATATGACAATCCTGCTCTAAAAGATCGAATGAAAACTTTAATTACTTCACATGAGCTACAAATAAAAACTTTGATTATTTCTCCTCAAAGTGACCTTAGAAAAAAAAAAAAACAAAAGTCCACCCAAACATCAATATTTACTTTGCAGACACAATGGAGTACTGGGAATGGTCCTTGTGAGAAGTGAAAAACTAACAAAGAAATGGGAAAAGCCTAAATGACACAAGGCCAGCTCATCCAGCTTGTGTTCTTCATGTTATGATACTCGGGATTTCTCTCTAATGTCCTTGCTGCATCCCATGGTCACTCTGGGCCTCGACGTCCTCATTTATTACAAAAGCCAAGCATTATTTTTAGCATGCACATGACCCATCCAGAAAATAAATCTCCATGAACATAAAAGTCACCATTCAATGTTAAAAGTCTATTAAATGGGTGAGTGCATGTAGTTTATTATTGATGCTCTGATAAGGCATAAGTGCATTTAACTCGCTGCAGACACGTTAACAGGACAAGAAATTTAATGAAACCCTTGAGGCATTGCACTTTGTCAACTCAATTTCAGATGTACAACTTCTTTTAAAGGAAAAGTTGATGTAAGACATGGTAAGAATTATTTGATGCTCAACGAAAAGAATACATTATATTGTATAATTTGTCGGATATTAGGTTACACTAAAATTATATTTCTGTTACAAAGCATGACGAGGCTTTTTGCAAATCAAAGCCTTTTTTTCAACTTTGTTTTGGGAGACACTAGGGGAAAAAAAAAAAAACACAAACAAACCAAAACTGAATAAAGGAACAAAAAAAAAAAAATGATACAATTAACTTTAACCGCTAGCCTACCGGGACTTTATACCCCCTTCCTGCCCAGGCCAATTTCCAGCTTTCAGCGCTGTCGCACTTTGAATGAAAATTGCGCAATCATACAACACTGTACCCATATGAAATTTTTATCATTTTTTTGTGACAGATAGAGCTTTCTTTTGGTGGTATTTAATCACCTCAGGGTTTTTTATTTTTTCTTAAACAAACCAAAAACCACTGAAAATTTTGAAAAAAAAAAAAAGTTTCTTAGTTTTTGTTATAAAATTTTGTAAATAAGTGATTTTTCTCCTTCACTGATGTGCGCTAATGAGGCTGCAGTGGTGGGCACTGATGAGGAGGCACTGGTAGGTGGCACTGATGGGCATTGACAGACATCACTGATGGGGACTGAAAGGTAGCACTGATACATGGCACTGATATATGGCACTGATAGGCAGCACTGATAGGCGGCACTGATGAGCACTGATACGCGGCACTGATGAGCACTGATAGGCGACACTGATGTGCACTGATAGGCGGCACTGACTGGCAGCACTGATGGGTGACATTGAAAGGCAGCTCAGATGGGCACTGATATGGGGCATTGATGTGCACTGGTAGGCATTGATATGTGGCATAGGTGTGGCACTGATGGGCACTGGCAGGTGGCATGGATGAGCACTGACACAAGGCATTGATGGACACTGACAGGTGGCACTGCTGGGGCTACACTGATCATCAGGGCACACCGATCATCAGTGCCCTGATGATCAGTGTACATGTCCCCTCCGCAGAATGCCGATTACCAGCTCTCCTCTCCCCTGTCAGCGTGACAGCTCAAGAGGAGAGAAATGCCAATAACCAGCATTTCCCTGTTTACATGTGATCAGCTGTGATTGGACACAGCTGATCACATGACCGAGCTCATCTTCGGCTCATTCCATGATCGGTGATCCGCTGTGTCCGAGGGACACAGCCCACTGCCGATCGCTGCGCTGCACGCTCCCTCAGCCGCGCATGCGCAGTGAGAATGGGAGGACGTCATATGACATCCTCCCAGAACGAGAGAACCACCTTGCGCCCATCATTGGACTATATGGTGGGCGGGAGGTGGTTAAAAGAGCAAATTTTCCAAGGATGAGGGCTTCTCTCCAAGACTCCAAGGAGGGAATATTTGCATCAATGAACACAGAACTGAAATGGGAATTCTTCAAAAAGACACATCGCAAAATATATTCCCATGGGAAACAAGTATAAAGGGCTAAAAATAAAACCTGTGTGGCTCATGTCCAAAGCTAAAAAAGCTTTTAAAATATAAAAATTAAGTAACACGATCTTCATTTAAATGTTAGAAAGAATATAACAAAATATGTAAAAAGGATATAAAGGATGCAAAACTTCAAAACAAAAACAGCAGATTGCAGAAGAAAGTAGAACAAACCCCCAAACATTTTCAAATATATTAATAGTAAAAAGGTCTGGTCCGAGCATTTCGGCCCTTTACAAAATAATCGAGAGTGGGTGACGGAGGACAAAAAAGGCTAATTTATAAAATACCTTTTTTAGTTGTGTGTATATGTAGCGCCCCACTAGATAGCTAGGGGGAGCTAGGCATGTTTTTAGTTAGAGGCAGAGTAGCAGCCTTGTAGGAGTTAGCCTGGGGTGAATCAGCCAGGTAATTTTTAGGTCAGGGATGAGGGTTCTTCAGATCAGTTCCTCAATTGAGAAGATTCTAGAAGGCGGTGGGTGGGGTCGAGGAGGAACTGATCTGCATACTTATGGGATCTTGGCTAATCCCCAAACAGGAGGCTTTGCATGGGGCCAAGACAGCCCTTAGATATGAGAGAGCCTGATCATCAGGGAGCAGTGTCAGGGGGAAGATGGAGTGAAGGAGTCTACCTGCAGGAGAGGGGCCTACCTGCAGGCAGGAGCTTGAAGAGAGAATCTCTTAGCCTCTACTGTCCCCTGAGAGAGGACAGCCTGGGAAGCAGCCAGCCCAGCATAAGGCCTGAAGACAGCCACCAACCCACAAGCTTGCAGGAGAGGACTGAGTGAGTAATCCCATACCCAGGGGTGGACTGACCATTTGGAAACTCGGGCACTGCCCGAGGGCCCGGGGTCAGTAGGGGGCCCCATGAGATGCCTCTGGTACCTTTTTCATAGGCTTTTTTGAGTTTGGGCAAGGACACAGGGCCCCCATGATCCCCTATTGCCTGGGGGCCCCATGAGTTGTCAGTCCACCCCTGCCTATACCCCCTGGGTTGGATAAGGGGAGAGGGAAGTCAGGTGATCACCCCAACTAGCTCCTCCTCTGGAGCTACTTGGCTAAAAGGGCAGTTTCTGGGTCCCCTTGCTCATGGATTCCCACAGGCAGCTGGATGAAGAGGAGAATTCATCTGAGGTGGTACACCAGGAGGGCTTGAGAGCTCTCAAAGAAGAGAATCTTTGTCTGTGGACTTGTACATAGTTGCTAAGGAGTTTGTCCTCCGGTTGAAGTTTCCTTGGGCATCCCATACATCCCTTAACCATATTCAAGTTCAATACCCCTTAATAAAATGGTAGCAATATTTAAAATGGGATCTAAGTCTTTACTAAGTAATTATAGACCTCGTAGTTTAACTTCTATAGTTGGGAAGATATTGGAAAGTTTAATAAAAGACCACATAGATGAGTTCTTGCTAGAAAAAATATTTTAAGCAACAGACATGAAAGACAGAAATTGTCAAACAAATCTGATTTATTTTTATGAGGAGGTGAGAAAAACCTTGGACAGAGGGGTGGCGGTGGACGTGGTATATTTGGACAGAGGGGTGGTGGTGGACGTGGTATACTTGGATTTTGCAAAAGCGTTTGACACAGTTCCCCACACACAGCTAATGTGTAAGGTAAAGTCTACAGGCTTGGAAAAATCTGTATATAAATGGATAGAAAACTGGCTAAAAGACCAAATTCAGAGAGTAGTGGTTAATGATTCATACTCTGAATGATCTAGGGGTGTCAGTGGTGTACCCCAAGGTTCAGTGTTGGGACCCTTACTTTTTAATATATTTATAAACAATATAGGGTCTGGGATTAAAAGTACCATTTCAATCTTTGAAGATAACACCAAGCTGTGCAGTGAAATAATGTTGTTAAAGGATGTCTCCAATCTCAATGCACTGTTTAATTGGGCAACTGTGTGGCAAATGAAGTTTAATGTTGATAAATGTACTTATGCACTTGGGGGACTAAGAATATGCATGCATTATATCTACTGGGGGGGGGGGGTACAACTGGGGGGGGGTCAATGGTGGAGAAGAATCTGGGAGTTCTAGTAGATCACAAGCTTAATAATGGCATGCAATCCCAAGCTGCGGTTTCTAAAGCGAACAAAATCCTCTCATGTATTAGGAGAAGTATAGACTCCAGAGAGAGAGATATCATCCAAATCTCTCTCTCCAAATACGGAAAGGCCTCTTCACAGTAAGAGCTGTGAAAATGTGGAATAGTAGGTGTGGTTGCACCCGCACTCCTATGGATACCAAATTGGGTTCTCCATGCTATGCAAAACAAAATAAATAGTTTTGGCAATTCTAATTTCTAGTTATTGTTTTAGTTGGCCCTAGGACTGTTCCATCCTAATACGATGAGCAAACCTTAGAAAAGTCCCTTATTATGCTTGCCTCTGTTTTTTGAAAACTTGGAGCTCGTACAACTAAGTTTAACCCCCCTGGCGGTATTCCTGAGTGTAGCTCGGGGTAAAGTTTCAGCACCACAAGCAGTAACCCCGAGCTACACATTTTTACTGTTCTTTCTGCCTGGAAACTGAGAAACGTCCATGGCATCCAAAAAGCGTCCCTTTATGTCAAAATCGGTTTTAGACCGGCTAGAGAACAGCGATAGTAAATCAGAACCACTTGCAGAATTGAGTGATAATGATTTGTGGGGGAAATTCGTCATCAGACACTGAAAACCATTTTGCGACTTTGCTCAGTGATGTGCAAACTTGGCGCTCTATTTCAAATTTCAGTGTTTTTGGTTTGATTAAATTATTGAATTAAATTATTATTATGTGATTATTTATTAAATTATAATTTATGATTTCGTGTTTCAAATTTTATCCTACCCGGGATGTTTACTAGACTCTTGTTCGGACAGATTTCAGTGAGTTATTCCTAAAATTTACAGGCCTACAATAAGAAAACAACATATTTCCATGCAAAAAAATGTACCGCTTTGAGCACAGAAATATGGACATAATCAGACTGCTAGGGAGGCTACGTGACCTGAAACAGCAATTTTATAGACCATGATCTGGCGGTGCTGCAATGTAGATAGTGGCTGTCCCTCTGTACATCAGGTCCCTTGTAAACAATAACAGATGTTCTGAATCCAGCCAGCTTTGTGACTTTCCTAATAATTTTGTATTTACAAACTGTTAGAACACTCGTGTTAATGAGGACAGATAATAATATTCCAATCCTCTCTAAATAAAACATACTTCTCATTCTGGTATTTGCTAACAACCATGACCTATTACTCCATTGTAAAATCAGGATCATTTCGATTTATATGAAAAGGCATTGACTTAGAGGCCTGCTGTATAAAGGAATTTCTAAGTTTATTCTCATTTAGGAACTACATTTTACATCCTGTGTACAGACATCTCTTAGACCCTAACCCCTTTTTTCCTTGAGAATGATAGTCTGGATATGTCAAAGTAGACCTGGCTTAAGGGTCAAAGTGGATAGAGACTGGTAACATCACCGAGAATGCAGCCTATCCAGGTACTAGAAACTGGTGACATCATCGAGAATGCAGCCTATCCATTCGCTAGGGACCGGTGACATCATTGAGAATGCAGCCTATCCATTCGCTAGGGACTGGTGACATCATTGAGAATGCAGCCTATCCATTCGCTAGAGACCAATGATATCACTGAGAATGCAGCCTATCCATTCACTAGAGACCGGTGACATCATTGAAAATGCAGCCTATCCATTCACTAGAGACCAGTGACATCACTGAGAATGCAGCCTATCCATTCACTAGAGACCGGTGACATAATTGGAAATGCAGCCTATCCATTCACTAGAGACCAGTGACATCACTGAGAATGCAGCCTATCCATTCATTAGAGACTGGTGACATCACTGAGAATGCACATTATAAATTTACTTAAGACCAGTGACATCACTGAACATAACCTATCCATTCACTAGAAACCAGTGACATCACTGAGAATGCAGCCTATCCATTCACTAGAGACTGGTAACATCACTGGGAATGCAGCCTATCCATTCACTAGAGACCGATGACATCACTGGGAATGCAGCCTATCCATTCATTAGAGACTGGTGACATCACTGAGAATGCAGCCTATCCATTCACTAGAGACAAGTGACATCACTGGGAATGCAGCCTATCCATTCACTAGAGACCGATGACATCACTGAGAATGCAGCCTATCCATTCACTAGAGACCAGTGACATCACTGGGAATGCAGCCTATCCATTCATTAGAGACTGGTGACATCACTGAGAATGCAGCCTATCCATTCACTAGAGACAAGTGACATCACTGGGAATGCAGCCTATCCATTCATTAGAGACTGGTGACATCACTGGGAATGCAGCCTATCCATTCCTTAGAGACTGGTGACATCACTGAGAATGCACATTATAAATTTACTAAAGACCAGTGACATCACCGAACATAACCTATCCAGTCACTAGAGACCGGTGACATCACTGAGAATGCAGCCTATCCATTCACTAGAGACCGGTGACATCACTGAGAATGCAGCCTATCCATTCACTAGAGACCGGTGACATCACTGAGAATGCAGCCTATCCATTCACTAGAGACCGGCGACATCACTGAGAATGCAGCACTAGGATGTGGTTTTATTCCCTGGCATATGTTTTTCCCATTTATGGTTAAGTATCCAACTCCAATAAACTTCCACAGATATAAATAGAGTCAGACTTTTAAAAAGCAGAAAGATGGCCCATGGACATTGCTGTGAACAAACATTTCCATGTCTTTCTCAGGCTCTCTGATTGTCTGTCTTGGGATTGACTTATTAAAGATAATAACAATATATTTATATTTATTGGAGTAAGTCCTCTCTGGAATCATTTAGAAACATTTACTGAGAGAAATTTGTAGGCTGCCATTGCTGACCCTATGAAAATGCTATTTGCGTGGCTGTCTGCTGCTTCAGGAAGAATTCTAGGTATGGTTAGTTTTACATAGTTAGCAGCAGCTTGCATATACCAGACCTGAGGATCCCTGTAAAAGCTGGAAATCACTGTAGTAGACCCCACTATTCCACTGATCTCCACTATCTTCTGGGTCCCGTGCTGAGCAGCTGATCTGCTACAATCTGAACACAAGAGATTGGAAGCTCAGCATGGGCACCTATCAGAAAATGTAACTATGCATATACAGTACTATACCTGTGTGATCCCTCTAGAAGCTGGAAATCACTACTCCAGTGATATGCAGTTGCTTCCATGTCCCATGCCAAGTGGCTGCCCTGCTGCATTCTGAATGCAGGAGGTCGGCCGCTCATCACAGGCCCCATTTAGAGAATGCTTTACGTCTTCTCAACGAATGCAAAACATTCTCTGACTGGACAACGTGAAGAGGTTAGGAAATGAGGTCATGCTCTACTTTTGTCCAATCAGAGAATGCTTTGCTTTCTTTGAGAAGATGTAAAGTATTCTCTAAATGGCACCTGTGCTGAGCAGCCAACCTCCTGCGTACAAAATGCAGCGGGGCAGCCACGTGTCATGGGACATGGAAGCAACTGGAAATCACTGGACTAGGGGTGTCTACTTCAGTGATTTCCAGCCTCTAGAGCAGGGGTGGGCAAACTTTTTGACTTGAGGGCCGCAATGGGTTCATATATTGGACCCGGGGGCCAGACCAAGAGTAGATGAATTATGTGTATGTGTCATCCATAGTAAGTATAGTAATATTCCCCCATAGTAAGCATAGTAATTAATCCCCCATATAGTAATTCCTCCCCCATATAGTAATTCATCCCCCATAGTAATTCATCCCCCATAGTAATTCATCCCCCATATAGTAATTCATCCCCCATATAGTAATTCATCCCCCATAGTAATTCATCCCCCATAGTAATTCATCCCCATATAGTAATTCATCCCCCATATAGTAATTCATCCCCCCCATAGTAATTCATCCCCCATAGTAATTCATCCCACATATAGTAATTCATTCCCCATATTAATTCATCCCCCATATTAAGTCCCCAAGTCCCCCCTGTGTCAATTCACTTACCTTTGCTCCGCGCGTTCCTCTCGCCGTGTCCCGCGCCGTTCCGGTGTAGCATGAAATCTGTCTCCTATGAGGATCTGTCCCGCTCGACGTATCTGCGCATGTGCCAGTTTCAGGCATTAGCAGCCAATCGGCGATCTCCGGCACATGCGCAGATATGTCGAGGGGGACAGATCCTCATAGGAGACAGATTTTCATGCTACACCGGAACGGCGCGGGACACGGCGAGAGGAACGCGCGGAGCAAAGGTAAGTGAATTGACACAGGGGGGGACTTGGGGACTTCAGGGCGGACTGTGAGAGGAGCCTAGCTCCGCGGGCCGGATTAAAAGGTCCGCCGGGCCGTATACGGCCCGCGGGCCGTAGTTTGCCCATTGCTTGCCAAACTACAAGTCCCATGAGGCATTGCAAGATTGACAGTTACAAGCATGACTCCCAAAGGCAGAGGCATGATGGGACTTGTAGTTTCGCAGCAGCTGGAGGGCCGCCAGTTTGACACCCCTGCTCTAGAGGGATCACACAGGTATAGTATACACATACAGTATACTGCATTTCAAAAATGTTGATTTGTATTTTTAAAGACAGTATATTTGAAATGTATTTTTCAAAATATTTTTCATATATTTTGTAATAAAAACGCATTGCGACATGCAGTATATCTATATTGAAATATATTGAATATGGCCATAATTGTAGCATTTCAAATACATGTCAAAATATTTGGGAAGAATATTTTTAAAATATATTTCAAATATATTTTTCTTCCATTTGGGATGCAACGGTTGCATGGAAATGGCTATTAGTTCTAATCTGACAGGCACATGGGTGCAGCAATGACAGTGTGCATGTGGGGCTGGTCGCATGTACTTGCATACCATTAAAAATAGTACAAGGACTGTATCTGTGCAGCCTCTGCATCCCCATAGACTTACATGGGCTACCTGCACACAGTACCTGGCAATTCCAGCTGCAAAAAACAAATGAGCCATTCTGGGTTTATAGGTCTCAGCATCCATGTGAATGAGGCCTACATGTTTACAAGCTACTACTCTAGAGGCCGTTCTGTTACTCATCACCAGTTTTGATTTTTTTTTTTAAATCAGAAATTTAGGTTATCATCAGATATATAGTAGGTCACATGAAAAACATAATGGCAAAAAAAGTGTAATTTCTACAGTGTAAGGTAAAACTATTGAACAGACAATACAATATGAAAGTGTATCACTAGCAGGGGCGGACTGACCATTTGGAAACTCGGGCACTGCCCGAGGGCCCGGGGTCAGTAGGGGGCCCCATGAGATGCCCCTGGTACCTTTTTCATAGGCTTTTTTGAGTTTGGGCAAGGACACGGGCCCCATGATCCCCTATTGCCCGGGAGCATCATGAGTTGTCAGTCCACCCCTGATCACTAGCTGAAAGAATAATAAGGCAAGGGAATGGGGACACCTGTCCCAGTGAAAACTAAAAGGGGGTTTTCTACTTTGATGAGATTTTCTTTTCTTGCTTCATCTCTGAGACAGGAAGTGAAGGGAAATCTTCCTTATGGGACATAGGGGTCAATTCACAAAGACCCTAACGACTGAAAAATTGCGGTAAAATAACTCATGTGGTAAATTATTTGCAACTGTGCAATTCAGTATGAATTTTGCGGTAAAATAACTGTATTGCAGCGATTACTGCATATTTTCATGCGGCATCCTTAACAACAGATGACCCATCAGCTGTCTGTTGGTGACCCACTAACAGATGAATGAAAACAAAACATGCCAGCAATTACGAATGATGAAAAAAAAACAGTGCGGGGCTCCCCCCCGTCATCCATACCAGGCCTGTAGGGTCTGGTATGGATTTTAAGGAAAACCCCACACCAAAATTAAAAAAAAAAAAAAAAAACAATAGCCCTTGGATTTTGGGGGAGCCCCACACCAAAATATTAATTTAAAAAAATGGCATGCTGGTCCCTTCACGATCCCAAGGGATTTTGGGTCTGGTATGGATCTGGGGGGGACTCCACGCCGTTTACAAAAAAAATGTTGTTATGAGGTTCCCCTTAAAATCCATACCAAACCCCTAGGGGTTGGAGGGGGGCCCCCCTCGCTGCATCTGAAAAAATACTGCCAGCAAAAGCCTGCTGATAAATATCGCATCTTTGTTTACTTTCTGTTCTGTTTGTGAATTGGATTTAACAGCTTACCGCATGTTTATTTTGTGGTATTTACCTACGCATTTTAAATTTTGCTTTAAATACCGCAGAATTATTTTTTTTTGTGAATTGGACATTTTATTACTGCATGCAATCATTTATGCAAATGAGTTACATGACTGTGTTATCGCATTAGGTAATCTTTAGTGAATTGACCCCATAGACCGCAAACCTCCCCCATATTAAAAAAAAAAACCAAACAATAAAAAATCCACAAACATTATTCATAAAAAAATTGGCTAGAGGTTTGGTTTAATGCAGGCCATAGATGGGTTGAAAATCGGCCAATTTTTCGGCCGAAAATAAAATCGGCCGATTTTTCGGATTGTTAGTGGGTTAATAGGTCGGCCGTTTTTCGGTATTTTGGCAGATTTTTTTTTATCGGTAAAGTTTGAAAAAAATCGGCCGATTTTGCCGATCGGCTGATTTTTGCAGCAATGATGGGCAAATTGGCCGATCTTTTTACCAATAAAAAATCTGTACATGAGCCGTGACCTGCAAGAGGAAGACAAAGAAGAAGAAAGAAGAAGAAGGAGGATGAAGAAAGGAGGAAGAAGAAAGAAGGAAGAAGGGAGAAGGGAGAAGGGAGAAGAAAGAAGAAAGAAGAAGAAAGAAGAAAGAAGAAAGAAGGAAGAAGAAGAAGAAAAGGATGAAGAAGAAGAAAGAAGAAGAGGATGAAGAAGAAGAGGATGATGAAGAAGAAGAGGATGAAGAAGAAGAAGAGGAAAGAGAAGAAGATGAAGAAGAAAAGGAAAAAGAAGAAAAGGAAGAAGAGGAAGAAGATGAAGAGGAAGAAGAAGAGGAAGAAGAAGAAGAAGAAGAAGAGGAAGAAGAGGAAGAGGAAGAAGAGGAAAGAGAAGAGGATGAAGGAGAAGAGGATGAAGAAGAGGAAAGAGAAGAGGATGAAGAAGAAGAGGATGAAGAAGAGGATGAAGAAGAAAAAGAACAATTCCAGTCCAGCAAAAAGTGTCCCTGCAGAGAGCTCCGCTATTTCTTTGATAGTTCTTTGACATTTATAGCGGCTGCAACAATGTATCTATTTGTTTCTGAATAAAACATCTGTATCTGAAATGGATACAAATAGATACAATGTTGCAGCCGCTATAAATGTCAAAGAACTGTCAAAGAAATAGCGGAGCTCTCTGCAGGGACACTTTTTGCCGGCTGTAGATGGGATGAAAATCGGCCGATTTTTTTTTTACCGTTCCTGGTACCGTCAGCTGATTGAGCGACCAATTTTTCATTTTTGTAAAGAAAAATCGGCCATTTTTCTCCCCATCTATGGCCTGCATAAGACCCCAACAATATTTGGCTGTATCCTAGAATACATTCCACACCTGCTACAGCACTGGTCATCCCATGGGATCTACAGCAGAGTGATAGGGATGTATATGGCACTTCAAACGGAGGAAATGCCATACATAGTTTCCTCTGTTCATGGATCACTTGTTAGACTTTAGGAAAATTTGAGTTATGACTGAAGGAAACATTTAAAATGGTTTACTTAGTAGCAAACGGGAGAGGCATGAAATCAATTATCACAAACAGCTGCACATTTTTACAGACTAGTCAACATAACTCTCAGCTGCCCATTGGTCTAATGCTGCTCAGTGGTCTCATTTCTGGCAATGGCAATTGCCTGTGACCAATAAGTTCAGTCACACCGAATCCGACTTTGAAATTGTGTGACTTCAATTGAACTTGCATGATTTCAAAAAGTCAGATGTCCGTGAGACTTTAGGTGCGACTTGGAAGACCCCTCCCTCCTAGATTGTAAGCTCCTAGGATCAGGGCCCTCCTATCCCTCTTGTATTGAACTGTATTGTTGCTGTATTGTCTCCCGTTATATTGTAAAGCGCTGAGCAAACTGTTGGCGCCATATAAATCCTGTATAATAATAATAATAATCTGTGCAACTTCACACATAGATGGGTATGCAGGTCGCACCTGAAGTAGTGCATGAACTACTTTCAAAATCAGTCGCACCAATTTGACTGCTTCCATTGCAGAAAATAGGGTGTGACTAGTCATGCGATTTGAAACTATCAAAACGCAGGTCAATTTGCATCGGTGCGACCAGGGAGTAAGGCTACGTTCACACTAGCTTTGTCAGCAGGCATCAGACAGGCGTTTGGGAAGCGTTTTTAACGCTTCTCGAATGCCTATGAAAATTCTGCATGTGGCAGCACATAGTGCTGTTCACACTGAAGCGTTAGCGTTGCGGCAAAACTGACGCCTAGGGGTTTATTTACTAAAGCTGGAGAGTCCACAATCAGACTCCCTTCTGCATAGAAACCAATCAGCTTCTAACCTCAGCTTGTTCAATGAAGCTTTGGCAATGAAACCTGGAAGCTGATTGGTTTCTATGCAGAAGGGAGTCTGATTTTGGACTCTCCAGCTTTAGTAAATAAACCCCATTGTGTCCAGTCAAGAGGAGTTGAAGCCTCCCATTCATGGTGCCGCTCCTCAAACGCCTGGCAGGCGTTTGCGAGGCATTTGTGGAGCGTCAATACCATTTAACTTAATTATAGGTGTTTGTGGTGCGGTTTTAAAGCTTGGCAAACGCCTATCAAACGCCTCAAAACCGCACATAGGCCATTTGGGAAGCATTTGAGGAGCGTTAAAAACGCTTCCCAAACGCCTGTCTAATGCCTGTCAAACGCTATAGGGGCTTTTGGCAAGAGTTAGAAATAAGTCAAGTGTGAATGAGCCCTAACAGTTACACTTCAGAAAGTGCACCAAAACCAAGGGAGATAATAAAAGCCAATGCAGCCAGGGGTGGACTGACCATTTGGAAACTCGGGCACTGCCCAAGGGCCCGGGGTCAGTAGGGGGCCCCATGAGATGCCCCTGGTACCTTTTTCATGGGCTTTTTTGAGTTTGGGCAAGGACACAGGGGCCCCATGATCCCCTATTGCCCGGGGGCCCCATGAGTTGTCAGTCTGCCCCTGAATGCAGCTTTCTGATTGTTTAGGTTTTCCATACAGGCCCCTTTCACACTAATGCGGTGCAGTTTGACTGAACCAAGGGCTTTGGAGTGGGTTAGCTGTGCTTTCCCATTGACTTCTATTATCTCTAGACATATGCAGTTTGTTTTGTTCTGAACCCAAATTCGGCCCACATTTTTGGTATCTGGAGATTTGGATGTATCCAAATTTCTAAATTACAATACTAATGAATTTACACAAATCTAAAATAACAAAACGAAATTTCATCTGAAATTCTAATCGAATTTGAATCGGATTCGAAAACCAATTTCAAAATATAAAACTTATTGCTGACTTCCCTCACAGATTGTGTGTATTAGTGTTAGAATATAGCCTGTCATCTGAGATTCACATTTCAATTAGAATAGAAAAGAAAAGGAAAGAACGCAATTGAATAGAAAATAAAAGGTAATAGAATAGAAAAGAAGACAATAAAAAATAGAAGTAAATACAATTTACGTCAGCGCAATTATGTAAATTAAACAATCCCTCCTCCGCAGGGGCGGACTGACAACTCATGGGGCCCCCGGGCAAAAGGGGATCATGGGGCCCCTGTGTCCCTTCCCAAACTCAAAAAAGCCTATGAAAAAGGCACCAGGGGCATCTCATGGGGCCCCCTACTGACCCCGGGCCCTCGGGCAGTGCCCGAGTTTTCAAATGATCAATCCTCCCCTGCTCCTCCGATATAATGCTGCTGACACTGACACTCACCTCCGGTTCACATCTATGCCGCCGTGCGGCCCGCGTTTTGCACGGGCATGAGAGCCCATTCATTTGAATGGACTCCCATGCCCATGACACGCAGGGAAAAAAGTCCCTGCACTTCTTTGGAAAACACAGCCCACACAGGAACCTCGGTTCCCAGTACTGTTGCATTTTCCAGTGCGGGCGGCCTGTCATTAGAACTAATGGCGCCCGCGGGTTCACATTCCTCTGTGCGGGTGGTGCGGCTGCATGGATTTTTGTGCGGATCCGCAGCGGCACCACCCGCACAGATGTGAACCTAGGGTTAGCTCTTTGATTGCCCCTCATGTTAACCCCTTCCTGCCCAGTGCCGTTAGTACAGTGTCAGTGCTTTTTTTTTTTAGCACTGATCACTGTATAGGTGTCTTTGTGGATGTCAGTGACACCAAGTCAGTTCCCCCCCCCCCCAGTGACAGAATGCCCACCGCAGTTCCACTATAAGTCGCTGATCGCCGCCATTACTAGAAAAATACAAGAAAAAAAATCCCAGTATCTATACCGCCATTTGTAAACACTAACTTACCCGTAAACCAATTAATTTGCATGTATTGGGATTTATTTTAAGGAAAGACATGGAGCAGAATACATTTTGGCCTAGATTTATGAGGAAATGTGATTTTTAATTTTTTTTTACTGGACATGTTTAATAGCAAAAGGTCAAAAATACTGTTTTTTTCTCAAAATTGTCGATCTTTTTTTTTTTTATACCGCAAAAAATAAAAACCGCACAGGCGATCAAATACTACCGAAAGAAAGCTCAATTCATGGGAAAAAAAAGGGAGGGAAATTTAATTTGGGTGCAGCGTTGCCTGAACGCGTAATTGTCAGTTAAAATTAGCGCAGCGCCATATTGCAAAAGATGGCCAGGTCAGGGAGGCGGGGGGTAAATCCTCAGGCGTTCAAGGGGTTAACTTGAGTTCTGAAAAGGAGGAAACAAAATAATTTTCCTCATGAATGCATCATGGGTCTTATGCAGGCCATAGACAGTTCGTTTATTGGCCGAATTTTTGGCCGAAAAACGAAACATTGGCCGTTCTTTTGCCGCCAATGATTACAAAAATCAGCCGTTTTTTGTAAATTTTCCAGCATGACCGATAAAAGAAATGAGGAGGAACCGCGAAAATTGGCCGATGACATTGCCCCACTAACGGTCGGCCGATTAGTCTTTCAGAGGAAAATTCAGCCGATAAACGAACCCTCTATGGCCTGCATAAGGCTGGCCATACATTATACAATTTTCTTGAGAAATTTTGCTTTATATTTACCAAAAACTTTATAATAGGAGGTCCAACCTAAACAACACTTTCAATTGTATCCAATCAGGTGGGCCCTTGCACTACATGGTTGAAAGTAAATCTAAAGGAAATTGGGCAGAAAATTGTATAATGTGTGGTCAGCATTATCCGAGTGACGCTTTGTTCTAAACTTTACTGTCCACCAATGAAATCGCACATACGTGTTCAGACTAGGGGCGGACTGACCATTTGGAAACTTGGGCACTGCCCGAGGGCCCGGGGTCAGTGGGGAGCCCCATGAGATGCTCCTGGTACCTTTTTCATAGGCTTTTTTGAGTTTGGGCAAGGACACAGGGGCCCCATGATCTCCTATTGCCCGGGGGCCCCATGAGTTGTCAGTCCGCCCCTGGTTCAGACACAGCTGTATATGTACATACCTGTCTAGAAACATGCGTGCAGCGTTGTCGTCTACTTTCCTGGGAGTGAAATCCCGCCATTTCACCAGCTTTACCTCATGAGGAGCTTCTGGTGAGGATTCCCCTCTTCCTGCCCAGCACAGGTGTGTTCATCACAGCTCACCACAGCCATACTGATTATCCCACCTGTACCGGGGGCCACAAAACACGGCATGTGGGGCTCATTCACACCGTGTGTGTCTACAGAGAAACAAATATCTGTATTCGAAAATTCGGATTTGACACATCATATGTGCTTTCTATACATTTTACATGGGATTTGTATGCATTTGTACACCCTGACTGAAAAATACCTTAACCCCTTCACACCGCCACCTCCCGGCCCTTTAAGAGTTTCAGAAGCCAGGAGGTGGGGTGGGGTTTAGGGTCATGTGACCGCCGTTACGCGCCGTGATGACGCGGTCACATGATCGGGAAAGGTCCTGATTGAAAGAGGAGATCAAGACCTTTCCGTGAGTACCGGACATGTGTGCTGGGAGCGTGCAGGGCGCGCGCTCTTGGCACATACATCCTTTTTTAATAGAACGCAAATGTGCAGCCGCTCGGCATCAAGGCCCAGACGCAGGGAGGCCGCACATTTGTGTTCGGCCGGCGTGAAGAGGTTAAGCCCTGGTCCACACTGACCCTAGGTTCACATCTGTGTGGGTGGTGCCGCTGCGGATCCGCACGAAAATCCGTGCAGCCGCACACCGCACAGAGGAATGTGGACCTGCGGGTGGGTGCCATTACTTCTAATGGCACGCCGCCCACACTGGGAAATGCAACCGTACTGGGAACTGAGGTTCCCGTGTGGGCGCTGCTTTTTCAGAAGAAGTGCAGGGACTTCCCTGCGTGCCACGGGCACAGGAGTCCATTCAAATGAATGGGCTCTCGTGCCCGTGCAAAACGCGGCCCGCACGGCTGCATAGATGTGAACAGGGGGTGAATGTGATTTTGAAACCGATTTCAAAGCCGCTGCTCAGTGCGATTTCATGTGTGACTTGCCGGACAGATGTCTATGCAAGTCGTACATGAAATCACCAAAAATAGTGCAGGAATAGGGTTGTCACCTCATCCCTCTACCCCAGGTTCACACCTCAGCGTTTTCCACAGCGTTTTGCAGAAAAGCACTACAGTCCATTTACATGATTTCCGATGGGACACATCTCCGCTGCATTTTTTGGAAAGGGTCAGGGACTTTTTTGAACACAAAAAGTTGTGTTTTTAGTTCTGTAGATTTCAATGGAAATGCTGCAGAAAAGCATGTAGTGAGTTTTTGCTGCGTTTTTGATGCATTTCAAATCTGCCTAGCAACAAGAAAAAATTTTTAAAAACCACAAAACGCAGCAAAATATGTCAAAACCGCAATGCAGAAAAGGCTCAAACGCAAGCTACATAGGTGTGAACCTAGCCTTAAAGTCGAACACATATTAGATA
Source organism: Staurois parvus (assembly GCF_062004578.1). Classification (NCBI taxonomy): domain Eukaryota; kingdom Metazoa; phylum Chordata; class Amphibia; order Anura; family Ranidae; genus Staurois; species Staurois parvus. The sequence continues at coordinate 1,512,541 of NW_028319125.1, read as the reverse complement.
CACAGGTTCTGAGGCTGATTTAAAGTGTTACTAAACCCACAACAGTGAAATCAATCTGTATATGCAGTGAAGCGTGCTTGTTATACTCACTGTGGAACCTAAGAGGTTAATCCTCTGCAATGTATAAAAAAGGGTGTTTGATCCTGTCTTCTCTGACCCTCCCCTTCTTCCAGTATCCCCCTCATGTCTCCTGATAAGACATATCATGTGGAGACACTCTGCACATGCTCCGTTTGGTGTGCATTGCTAGAGAGGTTTTTTTTTTCTTGGGAGAGTGCATGTAATCAGCACAGGGCCAATCAGCACTGTCCAGATAGAGGTCAGGGGTCCTGCATCCTCCTAGAGCAGAACGAAAACTCCTCCTACAAGCTTAAATAGGGCTGGGCACTGATAGAAGTCACAAGACTGCTATATACTGCTGATGAGAAAAGGTATTTAGCAGTATATATTTACTAAAATAATTGCATTTCCATGGTGTGTGTACTGTGGGAGACCAGATATAGTGAATGCAGGGTCCTGGGAGACCGGATATAGTGAATGCAGAGTCCAGGAAGACAGGATATAGTGAATGCAGGGTCCAAGAAGACCAGATATAGTGAATGTAGGGTCCAGGGAGAGCGGATATAGTGACTGCAGGGTCCGGGGAGACCAGATATAGGGAATGCAGGGTCCAGGGAGACCAGATATAGTGAATGCAGGGTCCGGGGAGACCGGATATAGTCAATGCAGGGTCTGGGGAGACCGGATATAGTCAATGCAGGGTCTGGGGAGACCAGATATAGTGAATGCGGGGTCCGGGGAGACCAGATATAGTGAATGCAGGGTCCGGGGAGACCAGATATAGTGACTGCAGGGTCCTGGGTTCAACTATGTAGTGCAAGAGCCTGCCTAATTGGATACAATTAAATATGTTGTTTAGGTTTGACCCTCTATTATATAGTTTTTGTTAAATCTAAAGCAAAATTCTCAAGAAAAATTGTATAATGTACCTTGAAGGTAAATCTAAAGGAAATTGGGCAGAAATTGAACAGAAAATTGTATATTGTATGGCCAGCCTAATATGTAAAATTAAAGACTTGGTTGGTCGAATATCAAAATCAAAAGGTGGCACCATCAGATTGCAAAATGCAGAAAATTTCTGATTTTTAAAGAAAATTAGTTCGGAATTTGACCCATGTATGGCCTGCATTAAATTCGATGGTCGCATGAAAATCGGCCATTGCTGTGGTCCACTAATGGTGTGAAATTTGATTAAAAATTCTTAGAAAAGATTTTTTAAAGAAAATTCTTGCAGAATTTGACCCGTGTATGGCAGGCTATACACTGCAGACCCATACAGGCAGCCTGTTCAAATCAATGACAGGTGTCCGGCTGCATGGACCTGCATGGATCTCCAAGCACATCCCTTCGGGCACGGGTCGGGATGCCGTCTGACTATCGGAGGCACTAGGAATATCCTGCTCTAAAATCCTCCACATCAATTATGCATCAGCAGAAATAATTGTTCCTTTAACAGGCCAGTATTGACAAGTTTGGCGAGACTTGCAGGATATTGGCAGCAGTACAAACCATTACACATTGGATAACTTTGTAGTCATCAAATTGATCTTAAGTGAGTCTTATTTTTTTCCGGTACGTGGCAATTATTAGCTCATCAGAAATTCAGCAAAAAACTCTACTTGCTTTTAAAAAGACAAAATCTACCAAGTGGAGCTGCGAAAATGCTGCCAATGGGATGTAGATTGCTGGTTCACACTGCTGCGATTTCAGGTGCAATTTGGGAATTGAAATCATACCTGAAATCATACCTAATGAATGTGAGTATCCTTAGTGCCCGGTCATACCGGTGCGATTTCAGGTGTGATTTGCGAATTGAAATTGCACCTGAAATGGCATCTAATGAATGTGAATGTCAGTGTCAACATCTGCGATTTGCTGCAGCGTGATTTTAAAAGTAGTTCTTGTATTACTTTCACTGCAGTTTATTGCAATTTCACATACATAGAATATAATGAAGATCATGCTGTAAATCGCAAGAAATTGTCGAAAATCACAAGTTGCAATAAAGTCTTCATAAATTGCTCACAAATCGCACGATTGTAAATCGCAGCGGTGTAACCGGTGACTAATGCAGGCCATAGACGGATCGAAAACCGGCCGTTTTAAAAAAAAAAAAAAATAGAAAAATCGTCCGATTTTCGGCCCGTCTACGGTCGGCATTTAATTACTTCTGTCCCTGCAGAGAGCTCCGCTATTATATTTGACATGAAAAAGTATAGCGGTTGCAACAATGTATCTATTTGTATCCATTTTGGATAGAGATGTTTTTATTTGAATACAAATATATACAATGTTGCAACCACAATACTTTTTCATGTCAAATATAATAGTGGACTGGAATTCTTCTTTTTTTCTTCTTTTTCTTTTTATTCTTTTTCTTCTTCTTGCAGGTCACACCTCATGCGCAGATTTTTTATCATTTAAACGATCGGCCGAATTGCCCATCATTGCCGGGAAAATCGGCCGATCGGCAAAATTGGACAATTTTTTTCCAACTTTACTGATAAAAAAAATGTGCCAAAACCCCGGAAAACAGCCAATCAATTAACCCACTAACGGTGCGAAAATCTGCCAATTTTTTTTTCGGCCGATTTTCGACCTGTCTATGGCCCGCATTAGGCTCCGTTCACAACTATGCAGTTTGCTTTTTTGTCCATTTTGCAGTGCTTTTCGCAGTTTGTTTTGCGTTTTTCTGCATGCGCTTTTACCGCATTTTGTGTTTTGTTCATCTTTTTTTTCTTTTTGTTTTTTTAAGTGGATTTTTTTTTTTTTTGCTGGGCAGAATAAAAGTACAAAATCCAAAACGCGGTAAAATCACGCTACCATGCATTTCAGCAGCTTCTCCATTGAATTCTATTGTAGCAAAAACGCTGCTTTGCTTTTAAAAAAGTCCCTGACCCTTTCCAAAAGTATCATAACATTCGCCAATTGCTGCAGCGCGATTTCAAAAGTAGTTCTTGTATTACTTTTTGTGCAGTTTATTGCGATTTCACATACATATCATAAAATATCATAAAATATATGTACAAATGTTGCTATAAGGATGTGTTTGTCATATCCTTATAGCAACATAGAGAAATGACAGCAGAAAAAAAAGACCAAAGTGGTCCATTGAGTCTGTCCGTCTTTCATTTTTTTTTCGTTTTGGGTTTTTTTTGTTGGCTTTTTCTGTTAACTTTTTTTGTCTGAGTATAGATCTATGTTTGTAGTCTTGTCCTATGATGGCGACACTGCTTCCCCACACAGTGCAGTGAGTGAGTATTGTCACCCTAGGACAGGAAGTGTGCTACTGGAAGGATCGCTAGGTAAAAGTAAAAGAAAAAAGACGGGCATATAAAAAAAAATGGCACTTCTGTTTGACTGTTTGGCTGGCCATACATTATACAATTATCTGCAGATTTTCTGCCCAATTTCCTTTAGATTTACCTTCAACTATGTAGTGCAAGGGCCTGCCTAATTGGATACAACTGAAAGTGTTGTTTAGGTTTGTCCTCCTATTATATGGTTTTTGGTAAATCTAAACCAAAAATCTGCAGATAATTGTATAATGTATGGCCAGCCTTTGATGTTTAAGGCCAGGTTCACACCAGTGCACTGTGGTTTGGGTGCAGCTGCTCATGGGTGTTTAGGTGTTTAGCTGTGCTCCCATTGACTTCAGTTAGACCTTGCATTTTCATGAAAGCACATCAAAGATGCAGCATGCAGGACTTTGATGCGCTTTCATGAAAGCTCATGGTCTAATAGAAGGTAATGGGAGCACGTAAAACGTGCATTAATTGCACTTCACCTAGACCACAGAGAACCGATGTGAACCCGGTCTTAATATTCAGAATAAGATGCACACATGCATATCGATCTGCCCTTTTGGGACATCTGGGTGAAAAAGAGTAACTTACATAACAGACCAAAACACCTCCCACCCACATGTAATGGATTACTTGTTGTATATGCAATAGGCATGGATCCTGAAGAAGCAATTCATTCATGAAACGCGTTGATCCTAGACCTCTTACAGGAGATGCAGTTTTGTCCTAGGTTCTACTCCCTATTAGGTGCACAGCAGCCAGGCACACAACAGCTCCACAGTCTCACAATGCAATAACCAGGCAGTGATTGTCTTTTCAAAGTTTAATGCTCGTTGAACTTGATCGAGGGTAGGGTGAGCCTTAAGATACTCCAAATTTAGTACAAAGCTCCAAAGCTTAGTATGAAACGCCAGATTTAGTACAAAGTGTAACAGAGGACACTCTCTGGTGATAACTGGACTCCTCAGGGTGGACCCCTTGTGACTAGTAGTAGATGGACATACGGCTCAGGAGACTCCAATTATAGAAGCCAGCAAGTCCAAGGGTCAAACAACACGAGTCACTAGGATCTCTCTTTTACAGGCCTCTATTCATGTCCTATTCAATCTATCTGGCATTGGTTAGAGGAGGTGCCTTCCCACACCACCCATGTCTTGGCACCTCTTATTTGATCCCCACCCAGGGGGCGTAAACATCCCCCCCCCCCCCCCGATAGTACCACCTTGCATGGGATGGAGATATAAGGGATGCTCTTTGGGTGTATCCCTAGGATATTTGTTTGTTTCAAGACCTTGTCCTCATGCTCACAAGGTAAGATCATTGTAATGGAGATTGTGTTTGTTTTTCTTTCGGGAGGCATTGTTTGGTGGCTATGGTTAGTAATGATAGGTGTATATTTAATTTCAGGGATTACCACCTTGTTCTCTGTGATTTTTTGCCACCTTTTGAGAGCGAGGTTAAATGGGATTCATACCTTGCTCAAATATTTCATAATCCAGTCCCGTCCAAGGTAAATTTATTGCGATGTTTATTGCAACTCAGACCTCCAGTTTGTATCCTATTGAATTCATCTTGCCATTTTGTGCACGCGTTAACCTAGGATATTTATTGGATCTAAAGATTTTGTTGGCTGTCATTTATGTAGTAGAAACAACTCTATAAACATGGACAACATAGCCCAATGTTTTACTAGGGATTGTCTTTTTACATAATTACATATTTATTGGGTTGGCTCACTTTCACATCTGTGTGTAGTCTGGAGGTGGGTTCTCCATTAGTAAGGCATTCTTTGACATTATACTGGTAGACATTCATTTCCCCTTCTCTCTTTTTCCTAGTTTATCATAAATCCCCTGATGGTGGGCTTCCCATGGGCCGGCAAGCCATACCAGGCTAAGATTTTCTATTGACTCACAAATATAATGTTTATTTCTAAGTGCTATTGAATCAGGACTGTACAAGGTACATATGGGAACATAAACACAGTTTAATAATATTATCAACACATATAATTTCATTATATCCCCCTTTTTCTTCCCTTTTTTTTTTTCTTTCTTCCTCCTTCTGGGATCAGTTACTCAGTGAGGGTTATTGTATTTGTATATTTTGGCATGGTCTAATTTTTACATATATTTTTATGATATTATCCTAGTGTTTATTATATCCCTATCTCTGAGATCTAAGGTCCTGAGGAAGCGGGTCACCCCGCGAAACACGTGAACCTACAGCGTAAGGTCTCTAAAGGACTTCAGTGCTACAGTCCCTCCATCATTGTATGTGGGAGACAAGCGGCAGAATCAATGTTTTTTCTTTTTAATTATTAGAATAATGTGTTGTAACATTTTTTAAGATGTGTGTCATGTGCATATTGGACCATTGGAGGGGTATTTAAAGTCCCATTATTCTGTGTCTTCTTACTATTAGAATTTTGATAGGGATGACACCTTCCAATGGTATAACCCATTGATAGCACTCACTTCCAAACATAGATCTATACTCAGACAAAAAAGTTAACAGAAAAAGCCAACAAAAAAAACATAAAACAAAAAAAATAAATAAAAAACGGGCAGACTCGATGGACCACTTGGGTCTTTTTTTCTGCTATCATTTTTCTACGTTGCTATAAGAATATGACAAACACATCCTTATAGCAACATTTACATATATTTTATGATATATATGATATTTTATGATATTATTCTAGTGAATATTATAACCCATTGATAGCACTCACTTCCAAACATAGATCTATACTCAGACAAAAAAGTTAACAGAAAAAGCCAACAAAAAAACCCAAAACGAAAAAAAAAATGAAAGACGGACAGACTCAATGGACCACTTTGGTCTTTTTTTCCTGCTGTCATCTTTCTATGTTGCTATAAGGATATGACAAACACATCCTTATAGCAACATTTTTACATATATTTTATGATATTATTCTATTAAATATTATATCCATATCTCTGAGATCTAAGGTCCTGAGGAAGCGGGTCACCCTGCGAAACGCGTGGACCTACAGCGTAAGATCTCTAAAGGACTTCAGCGCTTAAGTGCCTCCATCATTGTATGTGGGAGACAAGCGGCAAAATCAACGTGATTGTAAATTATTGGAATAAAGGGATGACACCTTCCAATGGTATAACCCATTGATAGCACTCACTTCCAATCATAGATCTATACTCAGACAAAAAAGTTAACAAAAGAAACCAACAAAAAAACTCCAAAACAAAAAAATAAATAAAACAGACTCGATGGACCACTTTGGTCTTTTTTTCAGCTGTCATTTTTCTATGTTGCTATAAGGCAGGGGCGGACTGACAACTCATGGGGCCCCCGGGCAATAGGGGATCATGGGGCCCCTGTGTCCTTGCCCAAACTCAAAGCCTATGAAAAAGGTACCAGGGGCATCTCATGGGGCCCCCTACTGACCCCGGGCCCTCGGGCAGTGCCCGAGTTTCCAAATGGTCAGTCCGCCTCTGCTATAAGGATATAATTAACATATCCTTATAGCAACATTTTTACATATATTTGCATGATATTATTCTAGTGAATATTATACAATTATATTATATATAATTATATATATAAATATATTACTATTATATTATAGTGTCTTCTTACTATTAGAATTTTGATAGGGATGACACCTTCCAATGGTATAACCCATTGATAGCACTCACTTCCAAACATAGATCTATACTCAGACAAAAAAAGTTAACAAAAAAAGCCAACAAAAAAACATAAAACAAAAAAAATAAAAAAACCGGGCAGACTCGATGGACCACTTTGGTCTTTTTTTTCTGCTATCATTTTTCTATGTTGCTATAAGGATATGACAAACACATCCTTATAGCAACATTTACATATTTTATGATATTATTCTAGTGAATATTATATCCCTATCTCTGAGATCTAAGGTCCTGACTCCTGAGGAAGTGGGTCACACCACGAAACGCGCCGGCCTAAAGTGTAAGATCTCTAAAGGACTTCAGTGCTACAGTCCCTTCATCATTGTATGTGGGAGACAAGTGGTAGAATCAACGTGTTTTTAAATTACTGGAATAAAGTGTTGTAACATTTTTTAATAAGTGTGTCATGTGCATATTTGACCATTAGAGGGGTATTTAAAGTCCCATTATTCTTTGTCTTTTTACTATTAGAATTTTGATAGGGATGACACCTTCCAATGGTATAACCCATTAATAGCACTCACTTCCAAACATAGATCTATACTCAGACAAAAAAAGTTAACAGAAAAAGCCAACAAAAAAACATAAAACAAAAAAAAATAAATAAAAAACGGGCAGACTCGATGGACCACTTTGGTCTTTTTTTCTGCTGTCATTTTTCTATGTTGTGATAAGAATGACAAACACATCCTTATAGCAACATTTACATATATTTTATGATATTATTCGATAATATTATATCCCTATCTCTGAGATCTAAGGTCCTGAGGAAGCGGGTCACCCTGCGTAACTCATTGATAGCCTCACTTCCAAACATAGATCTATACTCAGACAAAAAAGTTAATAAAAAAAACAAAACAAAATAAATAATAATAAAATAAAAAAACGGGCAGACTCGATGGACCACTTTGGTCTTTTTTTCTGCTGTCATTTCTCTATGTTGCTATAAGGATATGACAAACACATCCTTATAGCAACATTTTTACATATATTTTATGATATTATTCTAGTGAATATTATATCCCTATCTCTGAGATCTAAGGTCCTGAGGAAGCGGGTCACCCTGTGTAACCCATTGATAGCACTCACTTCCAAACATAGATCTATACTCAGACAAAAAAGTTAAGAAAAAAAAACAAAACAAAATAAATAATAATAGAAAAAAAAAATGGGCAGACTCGATGAACCACTTTGGTCATTTTTTCTGCTGTCATTTTTCTATTTTGCTATAAGAATATAACAAACACACACTTTCTTTTTTTAAGTCTCTTGGTGATTGTTACATAACTGTAATACTGTATAACTACATGGTCTTTATGCAAACAGATCTCCTCCATTCCCATATTGTGCTGTGTGCTGGGAACCTCAGGTCAGATGTCATTCATATTCCCACTGCAAAATCAAATGTAAACAATTTCAGGTTTTGGAAAATGCTAACTCCGTCCAAACTCCAGATGCCGTGACACCATTTTAAATCATAGTAACTAAAGTTTCTTACAGTCGTTAAAAAAAAAAAAAAAGAGCAAGAAATGTGTACAAATAAAGAGTGTTTAAACCCCAATACAAAAAATGTAATATATTGAAGCTTACCAATCCTAAGATGTGGTGTCTGCGTTCGTTTTTTGTTTTTTTTTTCATGCTAAGAACATTTTCAGCAAGTACAGAAAATACCTGTTAATCTTCCCAGAATTGTCCTTGTCACATTAGCTGGAAAGAAAGCACAAATGTCCTTATTTTTCTTACGTAAGCTACTAGTACTATCCATCCACTATACAATGGAAATGGAAACACTGTCATGTAGGGAATGAGAAAAGGTCATTGCCTTGTGTAAGCTCTGACACAGGCCAACATAGAGCTTACGCATGTGTTAGACTCAGGGACTCCTGTAGGTGAAGAGGGTGTGAGGAAAAATGCAGAAAAGGTAAGTATCGGAGAATGTGTCTGTGAGGGGAGGAAAGAGAACCCCATTACTATTCTCATATAATGTACTTTTATGTATCTTTATGTAGTGCTTACCCCCCAAAGGGGCTACTGAGACTATACCCAGGTCTACCACAACTGTACAGAGGCTGCCAGCCACAAGCACAGTTCCATGCACACTGACAATTTAGGCTCAGTCTAGGGCACGGGTGTCAAACGGGTGGCCGTCCAGCTGTTGCCAAACTACAAGTCCCATGAGGCACTGCAAGATTGACAGTTACAAGCATGACTCCCGAAGGCAGAGGCGTGATGGGACTTGTAGTTTCACAACAGCTGGAGGGCTGCCAGTTTGGCACCCTTGGTCTAGGGGATGTCTTTTTAGTATTTATTGCTGATTCTCTAAAGTTACTTCAAAATGTTAATAGAAAATCCCAAGACATGGGAAGGGAAATAGATGAGGAGCAGCAGAGGAAAATGTTTAGATTAATTCACGAAAACATTAGCATGCGGGAAGTGGAGTTGAACTATAAGTGTTTAGTAAGATGGCACATCACACCAAATGTGGAACACAAATTGAACGGGGAGATTTCACCATTGTGTTGGAGAGGATGTGGTGAAGTGGGTACGTTATATCACATATGGTGGGAGTGTTTAAAAATACAGGTGTTTTGGAGGAAAATTGTATACTTAGTAAGGAAAATTACTGAGATTGACATTAGATTGGATCCAGAGCTATGTCTTCTCCATGTCACAGAGCTTTCAGTGAGATCATATAAGGGTTCAGGAGTATGGTATCTCTTGAGTGCAGCAAAGAGTCTTATACCTAGGTTCTGGAAAAAAAGCTATAAGACTCTTGTGCCGACAGAGGAAGATTGGATGGTCAGAATGAATCAGATTTGTGCGATGGAAACTTTATATTATATGCATATGGATATGATGGAGAAGTATAATATAAAGTGGAAAAAATGGGAAGAATATAGAGAAAAAGTGAAATATATGATGATGATTTCTACCCCTCGAAATAAAAGTGGATTTTAGAAATGGTTTTTAGAGAAGAGAATTGCAGAGTGGAGTGGGGGGGGGGGGGAGGGGAGGGGAGGGGAAGTGGGATATAGATTAATTATGTCAATAAGAATATTTTTATTTGATTTTTTTTTATAGAAATAGGTGTTTGTAATTTGTATTTGGATGAAAATTAATAAATATTTATAAAAAAAAAAAAAAATAGAAAATCCTTACAGGAGCAGCACACACTACGGTCCCAAATCGGGTCATTCTCACAATGTCCCAGGAGGTGTCTGCTACCCAGCCTCCACAAGTAGATCCTCAATGAGGGAGATAAAAGATCCTTCTCCAGGCCAGGACTTTAGGACTTGCCCTCCAGCAAAAGTCCATTAGCAATCTCCTGCAGGTGCTCAGCCCAGCTCCTGCTGAGGCGCAGGATGAACATAACCAGTTAATAATATTTGATTTATGAAGATGAAATCAGAGCTGCCTTCACTGTAATGACAATTGTGGACCAGTGCCTGGGTAAAGCAGCAGGGTAAAGGAGAGGGGCACCGAACTTCAAAACTTACAAATTGGGAGAAGTTCCATTATTTTGCTTCTTTCTTCTGCCCATCTCTTGACATTGCTGGCTAAATCCAATAAGAGAGCTATAGGGGGAATAGAGTACAAGGGATGCTGAGAGTAGTCAAAAGTCTCTTTGCAGTTCAGGCAACAGATAACCAGCTCTCCTTTCTCGTGGTTGATGCAATCCAATCATTTGATCTCAATTTCAATTACATCTTCCTTTGAATTAAAACAAATGTAATTAATAAATCACCATTTTCAATTGATTGCTGGGCAGTGAAGTTGAGGAAACCCTACCAATGTAAACCAATTCTCCTCTCAATCTATTAAGGATATTTCAGTGTGAAAAATAAAATAGAAGCTTGTCAGTTGATGGAATTTCAGAATCGTTGGTTGCCTTTTTTTCTTTCAAAACCTATCCCTTCCAACCTCAGTCCACCACCATTCATTATTTTTTTTCTTTTAAGGTTTCCAAAGCAATTTGTCTTCTCGGCTACCACCTCTTGTCTCCCACTGACGCCTTCTGAAGATTGGTGATGAACAGTTTCAGTCCATTCCTGCCACCGACTGCTCTTCTTACCACCCCTCTTTATGATGTCAAGACTACTAGAGTTTTCAGGACTCAGCTGAATGACAGTTGATAGGAAATGACCACATCACTGGGCAGCGACTTTGGCACCTGACCCCCTTGCAGTTTGGAAGATAGGCAACTTTGGACTCAGCGCGTCATGTGAATGTGACTGTTTTGGAAGGACATGTGAAAGTCATTGGGAGTCATTCGGAAGCATGCAGGTTTGTTCCCACCTGCATCATCTTCACTAACACATTAAGGGCTACTTAATACTGCAGTGGGGGGGGGGGGGTGATGAAAAAAAAAACAGTTGAGCCATGTTATTATCTTCCCAACTGTGCGCACTTAAGCTGCAAAGGTAGCGAGTGGGGGTCTACGCATGTAGTGCTTCGGGGTTGCGGTAGGAATTAAACATCCTGTTGTGTTCTGCAGTCAGTACTGCTCACCAAATGTTACCCATTCAACTGAATAGGGCTGCGCTACAACTGAACTGTCAGAGTGTGGTGGCGTGGGCTTTTAGGGGTTTAAACAGACGGCAAGTAGGTGACCGCTTGTCAAATGCCGTTTGAAAAGCCATCCACCATGGATTGCTCTTCAGAGGATGAAGGCTTCTTTCAGACAGGCGACAATGCTAACTGCCCCCTGAAAAGTGATCAGTGGTGGATCACTTTTCAGTGGGCGGTATAACAGTGGTTGGCAGGTGGTCAGGCTTTCCTGTCACCTCCTGAACATGAGGACGAATTACACAGCAACCACAAGCTGAGCGTTTGGCTCGTAGTTGTACCACACTCCCATTGAACTCACGGATAAAAGTCACTAGACTGCTGTATACTGCTGGTGAGAAAAGGTATTTAGCAGTTTATATTTGCTAAAATGATTGCATTTCCATGTTGTGTACACTGTGGGAGACCAGACATAGTGAATGCAGGGTCCTGGGAGACCAGATATAGTGAATGAGGGTCCTGGGAGACCGGATATAGTGAATGCAGGGTCCTGGGAGACAAGATATAGTGAATGCAGGGTCCGGGGAGACCGGATATAGTGAATGCAGGGTCCGGGGAGACCAGATATAGTGAATGCAGGGTCCGGGGAGACCAGATATAGTGAATGCAGGGTCCTGGAAGACCAGATATAGTGAATGCAGGGTCCGGGGAGACCAGATATAGTGAATGCAGGGTCCGGGGAGACCAGATATAGTGAATGCAGGGTCCAGGGAGACCAGATATAGTGAGTGCAGGGTGTGGGGAGACCAGATCTAGTGAGTGCAGGGTCCGGGGAGACCGTATATAGTGAATGCAGGGTCCGGGGAGACCGGATATAGTGAACGCAGGGTCCAGGGAGACCGGATATAGTGAACGCAGGGTCCGCGGAGACCGGATATAGTGAACGCAGGGTCCGGGGAGACCGGATATAGTGAACGCAGGGTCCGGGGAGACCGGATATAGTGAACGCAGGGTCCGCGGAGACCGGATATAGTGAACGCAGGGTCCGGGGAGACCAGATATAGTGAATGCAGGGTCCTGGGTTTTTGCTCTCTTCTGCTTGAGCTGCTTATCTATGTGCAGCAGTTATTTCTCAGTAAAGTTTAGAAGCTCCAACACCAGACTACATGGACTGGAAATGAAATTTTAATAAACAATGCCTCCTTAGGGAAATGACTGTCAATAAGCTAGACTATGTTAGAAATGGAATTTGCATCTGCAAATGTTCTTAGTAAAATGAGAGCAACGAGCCAGAAAAAAAATTACATCAACAATCTGATTGCTCTGGCCAGCACACGGATTTGCTTTAGCATTTACGAAAATTTGTTTTACCCAAATTGAAAAGCAAACCAGCAATTGAAGGGTATCTGAATATTCACTAATCCTTTTTTTTTCTGCAATTCTCTCCCTTTCATTTTTGAGGGGTACGGGTAACGTTGTCCTTTGGACCCTCTTAGTTCTCTTCTGCCCTGAATACCCACAATCACCCTCTGATCAGTAAACAGTTCCAACAGGAATGTGTTATTTAAAAGTGTTACTAAACCCCGGACCCTGCACTCACTATATTGGGTCTCCCTGGACCCTGAATTCACTGTATCCGGTCTCCCCGGACCCTGCATTCACTATATCTGGTCTCCCTAGACCCTGCATTCACTATATCCGGTCTCCCCGGACCCTGCATTCACTATATCCGGTCTCCCCGGACCCTGCATTCACTATATCTTGCCTCCAGGACCCTGCATTCACTATATCCGGTTTCCTCGGACCCTGCAATCACTATATCTGCTCTTCCCGGACCCTGCATTCACTATATCTGGTCTCCCTGGACCCTGCATTCACTGTATCCGGTCTCCCCGGACCCTGCATTCACTATATCCGGTCTCCCCGGACCCTGCATTCACTATATCCGGTCTCCCCGGACCCTGCATTCACTATATCTGGTCTCTCAGGACTCTGCATTCACTATATCTGGTCTCCTAAGACCCTGCATTCACTATATCCGGTCTCCCCGGACCCTGCATTCACTATATCCGGTCTCCCCGGACCCTGCATTCACTATATCCGGTCCCCCCGGATCCTGCATTCACTATATCCGCTCTCCCCGGATCCTGCATTCACTATATCCGCTCTCCCCGGACCCTGCATTCACTATATCTGGTCTCCCCAGACCCTGCATTCACTATATCTGGTCTCTCAGGACTCTGCATTCACTATATCCGCTCGCCCCAGACCCTGCATTTACTATATCTGGTCTTCCCGGACCCTGCATTCACTATATCCAGTCTCTCCGGACCCTGCATTCACTATATCCGGTCTCCCCGGACCCTGCATTCACTATATCCGGTCTCCCCGGACCCTGCATTCACTATGTCTGGTCTCCCCACACCCTGCACTCACTATATCTGGTCTTCCCAGACCCTGCATTCACTATATCTGGTCTCCCCGGACCCTGCATTCACTATATCTGGTCTCCCCGGACCCTGCATTCACTATATCTGGTCTCCCCGGACCCTGAATTCACTATATCTGGTCTCTCCGGACCCCGCATTCACTATATCTGGTCTCCCCACACCCTGCACTCACTATATCTGGTCTTCCCAGACCCTGCATTCACTATATCTGGTCTCCCCGGACCCCGCATTCACTATATCTGGTCTCCTCGGACCCTGCATTCACTATATCTGGTCTCCCCGGACCCTGCATTCACTATATTTGGTCTCCTCGGACCCTGCATTCACTATATCTGGTCTCCCCGGACCCTGCATTCACTATATTTGGTCTCCTCGGACCCTGCATTCACTATATCTGGTCTCCCCGGACCCCGAATTCACTATATCTGGTCTCCCCGGACCCTGCATTCACTATATCTGGTCTCCCCGGACCCCGAATTCACTATATCTGGTCTCCTCGGACCCTGCATTCACTATATCTGGTCTCCCTGGACCCTGCATTCACTATATCTGGTCTCCCACAGTACACAGAACATGGAAATGCAATTATTGTAGTAAATATAAAATGCTAAATACCTTTTCTCATCAGCAGTTAGAGCAGTCTTGTGACTTCTATCAGCAGAGCACTGGTTAAAGCTTGTAGGAGGAGTTTTCATTCTGCTCTAAGAAGATGCAGGACCCCTGACCTCAGTCTGGAGAGTGCTGGTTGGCCCTGTGCTGATTGGCCCTGTGCTGATCACATGCACTCTGCCAAGAAAAAAAAAAAAACCTCCCTAGACATACACACCAAACTGAGCATATGCAGAGTGTCTCCACGGGATATGTCTTATCAGGAGATAAGAGGGGGATACTGGAAGGGGAGGATTAGGATCCGGATAAAACCCCTTAGGTGCGACAGTGAATATACCAAGCATGCTTTACTGCATATACAGACTGATTGTACTGTAGTGGGTTTAGTAACACTTTTACTTTTGTAGGAGTTATGGCCCCCACTAATGTTTTATTGCTTAGAAGTTCAAAGGAGCGCTAAACTGAATGATAAAAGAGTCCAAATCACTTGAAGGATTTGCAATACGATCATATAAAACAGCCCATGTGCAGTATACTGGGGGTCAATACACTCACCTTTCATCAGGGACTGGAAATCATTATGAGGGCTTAAAGTGCTTGTAAACTTCAGACATGAAATATGAACAAAGCATATCCCTCTTGTCTCAATCCAGAGCACTAAGTGTCATTTCTGTCTGCTGTCCCATTCCTCTGCTATCAGCATGAATCACTTCTGGCAAATTTTCCTGACACCAAGAGAAAAATTGGGGACCTCCAGCTGATTGACAGCCTCAGCTCTGTTCCTGTGAGCTGTGTGGAGGGAGGTGTGTCTCCTACCTCCAATCAGCTCTCAGAGCTCTCCTCACTGAGCTCTGCAGTGTGTAATTTCAGCCCTCCGCCCCCTTTTTTTCTGAGCTCTCAGGCAAGCTTTATACATTCTGGACTTTGAACAGATGAAGAGAAAGAGAAAACTGCCGATAGACAGATACAACTTATGTAGGAGGATTTATTTTATATCTATCACCTTAGGCCAGTCACTTCACTGGGTATATGTGAGGGTTTACAGCCACTTTAAACTCAGTGTATTTAATGCAGTGAAATCATGTGTAACTTTTTTTACTGGAAGAACAGCAACCCCACCAATTAGTTTGTGGTTTGCCAAGTTTTCGGAAATGCATATGATGGAGGAACTGGTGGCCGCGGCCAACAACAAAGAGGAACAGTGTCGTAGGTGCTGGTTCTGTTGGACAAACTTCACACAGATTACTATTTCCCCCTCACACTTCACCCACCATAAGTATAACAGGGATGCTTTACTGCATATACAGACTGATTTTAGTATTGTGGGTTTGGTAACACTTTAATCAAATCCTCTCACCTCAACCACTTGCCTACCGGGCACTTTTACCCCCTGGCCTAGGCCCAGGCCAATTTTCAGCTTTCAGCACTGTTGCACTTTGAATGACAATTGTTCGGTCATGCAACACTGTGCCCAAACTACATTTTTATCCTTTTTTTTACAGCTAGAGCTTTCTTTTGGTGGTATTTAATCACCACTGGGGTTTTTATTTTTTGCTAAACAAACGAAAAGACCAAAAATTTTGTGTGGGGGTGGTACTAGGAGGACGTCCATGGATGCCCTTCCAAAACTAGCCAACTGCGCTGTAGCTGTCTTTTGGCTATAGCACAGTCGGGAACTGGGTAATGTTGCCAGAAATTTTGTAGGACTACAAAACTATAAAAAATTAAAGAAAAAAAAAACGGACTCAATGTAACAGGTAAGCGGAGGGATCTGTATTACACTGGGCTATAAATCCCCATGAAAAGCAAGCTCAATGTGGGCAGCACAGTGGCTAAATGGTTAGCACTTCTGCCTGGCAGTACTCGGGTCGTTGGTTTGAATCCCAACCATGACACCACCTGCCTGGAGTTTGCATGTTCTCCCTGTGACTGCATGGGTTTCCTCCCGGTACTCCGGTTTCCTCTCACACTCCAAAGACATGCTGGTAGGTTAATTGGCTCCTGTCTAAATTGTCCCTAGTATGTGTATGTATGAATGTGAGTTAGGGACCTTAGATTGTACACCCCTTGAGGGTTAGGGACTGATGTGAATGTACAATATATATATGTAAAGCGCTGCATAACAGGTAAGCAGAGAGAGCTGTATCACACTGGGCTATAAATCCCCATGAAAAGCAAGCACAGTATGGGCAGCACAGTGGCTAAATGGTTAGCACTTCCGCCTGGCAGTACTAGGGTCACTGGTTCAAATCCCAACTGCGGCACCACCTGCCTGGAGTTTGCATTTTCTCCCTGTGACTGCGTGGGTTTCCTCCCACACTCCAAAGACATGCTGGTAGGTTAATTGGCTCCTGTCTAAATTGTCCCTAGTATGTGTATGAATGGATGTGAGTTAGGGACCTTAGATTGTAGATTGAGGGTTAGGGACTGATGTGAATGTACAGTATATGTATGTAAAGTGCTGTGTAACAGGTAAGCGGAGGGATCTGTATCACACTGGGCTATAAATCCCCATGAAACGCAAGCTGTTTTCCCAATATAGACATTGGCAGTCTGCTGTTGTCTTTATTGGCAAGTCTGCTTTTCACTTACTTTTTGAGAAAATGTATAGCCAGATGTGGTACAGTTCCCTTTACTTGCCTGTTACTGCACTTCAGACAGCAGCAGCTTCAACCGCGCCCCCTGTGCAGGTGCCCAACACCAATCCAAGAGACACCGCGGTCACAATCACATGTCTGCTGATAACAAAAATTAAATTAGATAGTTACTTTTTTTGGTTTTTTTTTGTAATAATACAGGCGCTTTGTCTACTAGCGTGCCTGCTGTAATGCTTTCCTCGTTGGCAGGCCATGATTTTAGATATGCTTTAAAGCTGAACTCCAGGCAAATGGCTAAATACACGGATGAATTACAAATATAGGAGCCTTTTTACCTACCTAAAGATTTGTATTTCTGTCCAGGGGCGGACTGACAACTCATGGGGCCCCCAGGCAATAGGGAATCATGGGGCCCCTGTGTCCTTGCCCAAACTCAAAAAAGCCTATGAAAAAAGTACCAGGGGCATCTCATGGGGCCCCCTACTAACCCAAGGCCCTCGGGCAGTGCCTGAGTTTCCTAATGGTCAGTCCGCCCGTTTCTGTCCATCCAGTCCTGACGGTAACACAGCTCTGTTACACAGCGTGACAGCTGAGGAGACCTGATCTGTCTCTGCTGTAGCAAACTAAGGCTGGATATACCTTATACAATTTTCTTGAGATTTTTGGTTTAGATTTACCAAAAACCATATAATAGGAGGTCAACACTAACAACACTTTCAATTGTATCCAATTAAGCGGGCCCTTGCACTACATAGTTGAAGGTAAATCTAAAGGAAATTGGGCAGAAATTGGACAGAAAATTGTATAGTGTATGGCCAGCCTAACATTTACAGGCAGTAGTGTATTTAGGTTTTGTGCTGCCCTAGGCAACACAAAAATCGTCTGCCCCCTCGGACACCAACCAACACCACCCCCACTTCCCCCTCCAGTGGAGAGAGCCTGACATTGCTGACATTGACCAACAACACCCCTGCCCCCCACCCAGGACAGCCTTCCACTACCCCCCCCCTGGCGATAGTGGCACTCATCTTCACAGCTCCAGCCATCCCCAGGAACGAGAGGCAGGCTCTACATACACCATCAAGCAGCCGCAGCCTCACGCAGATCCCGCCTGGTTCACAAGGCATACGTGCCCCTTCTTTCATCCCTTCTTCTGGGGGGAGGTGCTGCCCCCCTGAAAACTGCTGCCCTAGGCAAGTGCCTTGTTTGCCTTGTGGTAAATACGCACCCTGTGTACCGGTCATGTCATTCAGGATGTGACTGGACATTGAAAGGAGAAGAAGCACACGGATGAGCTCACCTCTCTGTCACTCTGCTCTCTCCATCCATCAGCATGTTCCTTGTTAGCACATGAGTACTGCAGAAAACCTGATGGGCTACTTGTGCTGCTTATCCCTCCCCCCTCTCTAAGCTCTGCTGTTCAGGAACTGCAGAAGGCTGATACCAAGTCAGATTCAGGTATTTACATGCTTGCAATTAAAAGAAATAACTGTAATGACGTATCAACGGTCACAGAGCTGAATTCGTTTGTGTCTTTTATATCTGCTTGGAGTTTGGCCAGTTTGGATCTGGCTTGTAAACGGAGCTTTAAAACGTGCGTTTTATTTCCAGACTTCTATTTTGAGGCTTGGATCGGGAGAGGATCTCACCCTCCAAGCTGTGTGTGTAACATGCGATACGCTATCATTCTGCACCATGTACATCAGGAGGAAGACAAATACAATTACAATGGGCAGAAACAGACTGCACCGCCTTACCGCCTACAGATAACAGAGCGTTTGCTTTACAAAGCGACAACACATTACAAAAATGGAGTTTCCCTTCATCACTGGGACTGAAATAACTCTTCCATCAAAGCAGGAGAAAGCAACTGAAGGAACAAAGGAGCAGCCCAGGCCGTGTGTAATTCACCGACGGCTATGCCACAGTATTGTTTGTTTTATTATCCCAACACTCAACACAATTACTATTATTTATTAGGATGAGCATAGTGAGCCCATATTGCAGGGTATTGCTGCGTTTACCTTTCTTGCATGCTTGCTCTTAAATATTTTTGTAATTAAATATAGAACTTTGTAGATTAGCCAGTAGAGGGAGCACTCAGTGGCTCAGTGCAATTACATCAGTTGGGCCCCGTTCACACGGGCGTTCACATCAGTTTATTTGTTCAGATCAGGTTTTCCTCAGTTTACATCCATTTTTCATCCGTTTACATCCATTTACATCTGTTCTTGTCCGTTTACATCAGTTTTTCATCTTACACCCATTCTTGTCCGTTTACATCAGTTTTTCGTCTGTTTACATCCATTCTTATCCGTTGACATGTTTTTCATCTGTTTACATCCATTTGCATCAGTTTTTCATCTGTTTACATCCATTTACATCAGTTTTTCATCTGTTTACATCCATTTAGTTTTTCATCTGTTTACATCCATTTACATCCGTTTTTGTCCATTTACATCAGTTTTTCATCTGTTTACATCCATTTACATCTGTTTTTGTATGTTTACATAATTTTTTCATCTGTTTACATCCGTTCTTGTCCATTTACAACAGTTTTCCGTCTGTTTACATCTATTTACATCCATTCTTGTCTGTTTACATCAATTTTTCATCTGTTTACATCCATTTACATCCGTTCTTGTCCATTTACATCAGTTTTTCGTCTTACACCCATTCTTGTCCGTTTACATCAGTTTTTCGTCTGTTTACATCCATTCTTGTCCGTTGACATCAGTTTTTCATCTGTTTACATCTATTTACATCAGTTTTTCATTTGTTTACATCCATTTACATCAGTTTTTCATCTGTTTACATCCATTTACATCCGTTTTTGTCCATTTCCATCAGTTTTTCATCTGTTTACATCCATTTACATCTGTTTTTGTATGTTTACATAATTTTTTCATCTGTTTACATCCGTTCTTGTCCGTTTACAACAGTTTTCCGTCTGCTTACATCCATTTACATCCGTTCTTGTCTGTTTACATCAGTTTTTCATCTGTTTACATCCATTTACATCCGTTCTTGTCCATTTACATCAGTTTTTCATCTGTTTACATCCATTTATATCTGTTCTTGTGCGTTTACAACAGTTTGTCTGTATAAATCCATTTACATCCGTTTTTGTCAGTTTATTATTATTATTATTATTATTATACAGGAGTTATATAGCGCCAACAGTTTGCTCAGCGCTTTACAATATAACGGGAGACAATACAGCAACAATACAGTTCAATACAAGAGGGATTTGAGGGTCCTGCTCCTTGGAGCTTACAATCTAGGAGACATCTGTTTTTCGTCCGTTTCCATTTTTTTTAATGGAAGAAAATTAGGGTTTTCTTCCATTGAAAAAAACAGATGTTGACGGATGCGGACATTAACAGATGATCATCATCCTTTTTACATCCACTAGTCCATAGAATAACATGGGTGTCTGTTTTTCATCTGTAAACGGACAGATGAAAAACGGACATACGGAACGCCCGTGTGAAAGGGGCCTTTTTCTGTTTTAATAATTGTAGAGATGACATATCAGCCACACAGGGAGTGCATTGTTTTCAGCTGGTCAGCTGACTCATTGGGGTGAATTTACTAAAAGCACATTGCCTGTGCACTTTGCAAGTGCAGTTGCAGTCATTTTCCTTAGCAAACGTAAATGTGGTGAAGCTTTACTTTGTAAAGAACACCCAATCAGGTGCAAGGAACATTTTTAAAAAAGCATTTTGTTTGCACGTGATTGGATGATGGAAATCAGCAGAGCTTTACCACATTTACTAAGCTCTGGGGAAAATGAGTGCAGTTGCAAATTGCAGTCTATTTGTCTGTAGCAAATCCACCCCATTATGAAAAGGAACAGCAAAGCACCACCATTGTGTAGCACTGCAAAATAATTTCTTTTACATATTTATTAAAGAGGGGAGCAGTAAAATCGTGGCTGTGTTGCCTGTTTTTACTGCACCCCCCCCCACCCCCACCTGCCTGTGTGCAACAGCCCTTAGTACACTGTGATTACAATATCAGAGAAGGAAGCATGGCTTTGGTGTTCTCCAGGGAATGTCTCGCCTGGCCTCATGAACACAGCTCTGTCATCCGATGAATACTGAAAAACAGCAGAAACATGTGGTTTGTAATATTGAGCTCTTGGATCAAGACAAGACTTTTCCAGCCTTCCGGGTCTCTGGTTTTCCACAGTCAACGCATGCAAGTCTTCGTCTTTGTCCCAGGCTTTGTTTCAAAAAAACCCATCATGACAGAAATATAAGGGCAGATATTGCTGACCCCCTCCTGCATGTGCTGGTTGTGTGTCTGATTGGGAGTTTTGACTGTTGTACATACTCCTTGTGTTGTTTTCTTCTTTTCTTTTCTTCCCTGGTTTTTCTGTTTTTGTTTTATGCAGGGTTTTGGGACGCCATGGTCTGACCGCCATTGGGAGTGGAAATTGTTGGCTGACATGCTTTTTCTGCTGAGCATGCTGTGCTGATGCTGCCATGGCCTCACCCCTTTTGAAAGCACATTCACAAAATATTCAAGGTTTCAATTCACAGGCTAAAGTTTTTCATCACCTCAAATTGCAACAAATTGACGTGGTTTGTTTACAGGAAACCAGGTTTTCTCAGTCCTCCGCCCCACGGTATCTTTTGCCTATTATCCCACTTTTTACACGGCCTCGGCTCCTAAGAAACGCCGGGGTGTACTGATAGCTTTTAAACGCAATTTCCCTCTTGTCTGTACTTGGAATATAGCGGACCCCACGGGTAGGTATTTGCTCCTGCAAGGCACCCTATGGGACCAGGAGGTTACTTTTGTCTCTTACTACACACCCAATCGCTTTCAGCATACATTTTTTTCTCATCTGTGCACCATCGTTTCCCAACACTCCATTCATTGGTCTTCTTCTTTTGGGAGATTCAAATGTCACCTTGGATTCCACTTTTGGATAGGCGCTATGCCCGGGGGGCCGCCCCTTCTCATGACTTAGTGCGCCAGAATGCATGGAGGTAAAAAACCTACAACCGCTTTAAGCTCTCATGCATACAGAGCTTATATAGGCTGCATATACAGGCATTCAGTATTTTATTTCAGCCTGTAAAAGCACCTCTATGTGAGCCTATATATCCAAGCACACATAGTTGTTTACAGGCGTATTAGAAGAAGAGGCAGAACAAAAACCCCCATTATCAGTGTGTTCAAAAGAGCTGAAGAGCAGAAAAAAAATGCAGAACATGCCTAAACGCAAGTAAATGTGTCTAAACGCACCTAAACGCTGGACATGTCTAATATCTGAGCCTTATTGCATTCCATTAGCCTGAATAAATTATTTTCTGGTCACAGGAATGCATTAATGTGCAAATGCTTGATGCACCTAAATGCGTGAGCAGAACATGGTTTTAAGCACATTTTATAAGCAGATTTTCTCCTGCTCAAAGTTCTGGAGTTCAGAGGGACTAAAAAGATGCCGCTTGTGCATGAGACCCTTACGGAAAACAGTAACAATCAAACATGGACATCTAACCTGTCTGATCTCTATACCCCTAGATGAGCCCTTGACGGCAGTGTCTGCACTTCTATCGCACTCATGAGTTCCATGATCTAAGGCGTTAGCCCCGGTTCACATATATGCGGCCCTGCAGGCCGTGTTTTGGGCAGACACAAGAGCCCATTAATTTGAATGGACTCCCATGCCCGTGACACGCAGAGAAGTCCCTGCACTTCTTCGGAAAACTCAGCCTGCACAGGAACCTTGGTTCCCAGTACAGTAGCGCGGGCTGTGCGGGTGGCATGCCATTAGAACTAATGGCACCCGCCCGCAGGTCCGCATTCCTCTGTGCGGCTGGTGTGGTTGCACGGATTTTTGTGTGGATCTACAGCGGCACCACCCGCACAGATGTGAACCTAGCCTAAGGGCACCTTCATTGTCACTGGTTGCTGGATTTCCGTTGGTGTAACTATGAGGAGTCAATTTTGTAAAGCATATTCATTCTTGAATGAAATCTAAATCTGTAACAAGGAAATAAACCAGAAACACAAAGTCTGGCCAAGGAGAATGCTTGATGCTCAGTACATGTTGGATGGATTATGACAACAGGAACAGACTCCACATTTAACACTTTCCAAACTTCTAGATCAGAGGTCCCCAAACTAGTACAGCCCATGGGTCTAATCCGACCCAGGGACAGGCTCCCCTGCTGGTGAGGACATGATGTATGGGGGCTGTGATGGGTACCCTGACATAAGGGGGGACTCTGATGTTAAGGAGGACCATGATTTAAAGTGGGCATCGAATGTAGTGACATAAGGGGGCTCTGATGGTAACCCTGGTGTAGGGAGGTTTCTGATATGGACCTAGGTGTAAGGTGGGGGGCTCTGATGGGGACTCAGATGTAAGGAGGACTGCTTAGGTGGACCATGATTTAGGGTGGGCACTGATGGGCCCTGACATAAAGGGGCTCTGATGGGAAACCTAGTGTAGGAAGGTTTCTGATATAGACCTTGATGTAAGGTGGGGGGCTCTGATGGGGACTCAGATGTAAGGAGGATTGCTTAGGTGGACCATGATTTAGGGTGGGCACCGATGGGTCCTGACATAAGGGGGCTCTGATGGGAACCCTGGTGTAGGGAGGTTTCTGATATGGACCTAGATGTAAGGTGGGGGGGGGGCTCTGATGAGGACTCAGATGTATGGAGGATTCCTTAGGTGGACCATGATTTAAGGTGGGCACCGACTGTACTGACATAAGGGGGGCTCTGATGGGAACCCTGGTATAGGGAGGTTTCTGATATGGACCTAGATGTAAGGTGGGGGGCTCTGATGGGGACTCAGATGTAAGGAGGACTCCTTAGGTGGACCATGATTTAAGGTGGGCACCGGCTGTACTGACATAAGGGGGCTCTGATGGGAACCCTGGTGTAGGGAGGTTTCTGATATGGACCTAGATGTAAGGTGGGGGGCTCTGATGGGGACTCAGATGTAAGGAGGACCATGATTTAAGGTGGGCACCGACTGTACTGACATAAGCGGGCTTTGATGGGAACCCTGGTGTAGGGAGGTTTCTGATATGGACCTAGATGTAAGGTGGGGGGGCTCTGATGAGGACTCAGATGTAAAGGGGACTCCTAAGGTGGACTCTGATGAAAGGGGTGCTCTGATGGGGACCCTGGTGTAAGGGAGGAACTCTTACTGAAGTATCTTTTGTTTTGAATCATATCATGCCAATTCCAATAAAGATCCAAGTAAATCATATTAATTTATTTATTCATTGAATTATAAAACGGAACCTTTTTGGAACGCGTGAATATTTGTAAAATATATGATGTGTCCCTCATTTTGAAGTCTGGAGACCCCTGTACCAGACAGATATACACTAAAAGAAAGATGCATGGATAGATATATAGACAGATAGAGTGAGCTGTCCATGAAGATACATATTCATGTATACACTAGTAAAAAGTAGTTCTGATTCTAAAGCAGACCATATTTTATAGAATTTTTCTTTCCTGCAACCATGGATTGCAGGAAATAAAATTGTTTGATCCCTCCAGCAGAGCTAGCGGGGAGCCTTCCCTGCAGGCAGGACACAATGATCACTGCTGGCAGCCATAGCCAAACAAAACCCCGACAACCTGGCTGTACTAAAGTGGATCGATGGATCCACTTCAGTACAACCAGCCTGCCCATAGATAGATCGAATCATGGCCGGTGCCTGCTGAACGGCCGAGATTCAATCCATCAATGGTTGGAAACCTCTTTATGTACCCAGTGAAAAGAATGGCCTTGGGTGATAGACAGAGCTGAAACAAATCCTCTTAAATAGGTTGTACCTGCTTAGCTGTGGCCTTCTCTTCTCCACATCTGTCCAGAATGTATAAAGCTTGTTTAAGTTCTCAGAAAGAGGGGCTGAGTGCTGAAATTACACACTGCAGAGCTCAGTGAGGAGAATCTGATTGCTGATTGGAGGGAAGGGACACACCTCCTTCACACAGCAAACAGGAGCAGAGATGAGGCTGTCAATCACAGGCTGCGTCCTCCCATGTCACCACTTTTCTTTTGGTGTCAAGAAACGCATCAGACGTGACTTATGCTGATAGCAGAGGAATGGGGCAGCAGAAAGAAATTACACTTAGTGCTCTGGATTAAGACAAGTACACGTTATAGAGAGATGTGCTTTGTTCATATTTCATGTCTGAGGTTTACAACCACTTTAAGTCATGATGGTCTTATTGTTGATTATGTAGAGAGTAACATTTTACAGACACATTCTCACATTAGCAAATTTAAAATGATTAAACTCAGGCAGTCGTGTTAAGGAATCGTCTGATATTTATGGTGAGATTGATACAATCCAGAATACACTGAAATATCTGAACATCTAGAAGTTGCCGTAATGAACTGTGTTGGTGTCAGTGTCATTTTCAGTAACATGAGATCCAAGGAAATGGATGGAGTTTATTGGTTAAACCAGTGCAAAGTAACTCACAGCAACCCCAGTTCATGCTCAGTGAAAGACTTTGGAACGGTTGCTATGGGTACTGTACTTCATTTGTGTCATAAATATACAAATGATAATAGATATTAGGTAAAATGTTTAAAGGGAAAGTCTATTCAAAACTTGCATTTTAATTGTGGGTTTACAGTGGAGGGCTGGACCACTCACTGGCTTCCTAACATCCTTCAGAGCCTTCGACCATGAGATACTGTGTTTGCGCCATACCCCTTCTATGGTCTTTATGAAATGGCATCAATTTCCCTGTAAGCTTTTTTATTGCAGCAATTAGAGTGATAATTAGGGGTGCACCGAAATGAAAATTCTGCTCCCGAAACCGATTCAGAATGCATGTGGCCGAAAAACCGAACCGAAACGTAAATGTCTGTGTATGTGGGGAGGCTCCGAATGATTTTTTTTTTTACTTTCATGTATATTTTTTTTTATTTGTTTTTTTTTTACTTATGATTTTATTGGTATCACATAGGGGACCAATAGTCCCCTATGTGACAGCATATAAGTGACAGGTCCTCTTTGTAGGGGGGGAGGGGATGGGGGGCAGTGTGCAAGGAGGGGGCAGGAGTGTATACAGTGAGGGAACAGTGTATCCAGAGGGTGTATACAGTGTATACCGAAACATATCGGACGAAAAAATTTAGCCGATACAGGTGTGTACTGCAGATGTGAGGGGTGGGGGGGTTGGGGGTGGTAGAGAAAGGCAGGAGAGGAGCAGTGTTTACAGTGACTGGCTGTCAGTATAGGTCAGTGCCGATTTTTAAATGCAATTGCCGGCTTTTTTTTTCTTCTTCACTATAGCTCACAGAATTAGCTGTCACTTTCCCCTCTGCTAAAGGAAGCTTTGTTTCTTTTATCTTGGGAAATAAACTAAAAGGAAACATTGTTTCTCTTAGCTGTGGGGAAAGTGACAGCTAATTCTGTGAGATATGGTGAAGAAAAAAAAAAAAGCAGGCAATTACATTTAAAAACCGGCACCAACATATACCGACAGCCAGTCACTGTATACACTGCTCCTCTCCTGCCTTTTCCCGCCCCCCCCCCCCCCCTCACTTCTGCAGTACACACAGTCTCCTGTATCGGCTAAATTGTTTCTGCCAATATGTTTCGGTATACACTGTATACACTCTCTGGATACACTGTTCCCTCACTGTATACACTCCTGCCCCCTCCTTGCACACTGCCCCCCATCCCCTCCCCCCTACAAAGAGGACCTGTCACTCATATGCTGTATCCTGTATCAGCTACATTTTTTCGGCCAATATATTTCGGTGGCCTCAATTTCGGTGCATCCCTAGTGATAATGGATGGAAAGCTATCTTGTTTAACAAGTTAGAAAATCTCTCTATGTCACAACGACCAACTCCAACCATCAAAGGCAACAGTTCCACTATTCCAAGATTCCCAAGTCAGAGATGGAGGTCCCACTCAGCAGGCAGTATGGTGGTAGCTGATTGCAGAGCATGGCCCCATTCACATGGGTATTCTGATCAGGTCCATCTGTCAGTTTATCAGATGGACCTGATTTGACCCTCTATTCAGCCCTATGGACCAGCAGGTGTAAATGGACTTGCGTCTGTTTACCCCTGCCTACCTCCAATCCAATCAAGTCTGCTAAAAACAAACAGAAGGGAATCTGTCCCTCTCTGTCTAGGCAGGTCGGATTAGAGGGCAATCAGGTGTAAACGGTCTGTTTACATCTAACAGCCCATATAACAGAGGGAGCTCTATCCCTGTCCGCTCTGCATAAACTGGACAGTGGACAGGGACCTGTCATCCACCCGCTCTCATCAGCAGGCAGATCCTCTGCTAATTATTTTCAGTCCGCCCCCTGTGAAAGGGGCCTTATAGGTCTAACTCAGCAGGGGGCATATTGTACCGCTACAGGGAGACCACTGCTTCAACACAGAGAGCAAGGGTCTTTCATTGCAGCATACTGGCAGGGGAAAGGCTTTTCTACTAAGGCCATGGCTACTTTATAAAAACAAACTTGCACACGTTTTGTTTTGATGCACCTGGCATGTGTTTAGCGGATATAAACTGAAAGATCTGTTGGGCTCTAAAGAGGTATAAAATGGGTGGTGCAGGTCTTGCAGTCAGGACAGGTCCACTTTGTACGTGTGTCAGAATCAAAGTTCTGTATGCTGCTCAGAAACCTCTTCAAGCTCCAAGAACCTTGGAACGGTTCCACGCAAATTTCTTCCCGTCCGACGTTTGGCGCCTGCACCTTCGTCATCGATGGACAGTTCTGCCTTCCTACGTTTGCGGGGCTTCATGCTTATTCGAATTTTCTGAGCAGCAAAGCTAGGGTCGGCGGCATCCATCATGGCAAGGAAATCGTAGTCTGGGAGTGGAGGACCCCAGTCTTCATTAGATAAGGAATCTGAAAACACAACAATATAAAAAACAAATTGTTCCGGAATGTGCAGTCAAAACAGCCACAGATTCAATTGGGGCTGAAAAAGAATGCAAGACATAACCACTAGCAGACATTATTCACTGTAAGAACTTATATCAGATAACAGGACGTTTGGGTGTGTGATGAACTAACAGCACAACACAGATGAATCAGTGACCCCGACCTTTGGACAATGAATCAGAAAGGGAGACACAATTAAAAGTGACTCCATCTTTGCTCTCTAGTGAATTGAAGGGGTTTTCCAGGAAGGACTAAAGCAGAACTCTATTCAAACTGCTAAATACTAGGATAAAATTGATAGAACTGATCTGACAAAAAACACGTCATCTTCTTCAGTCGCTCGTACGGAATCGTACGGAAATTTTGCGGAACCACTGATCGAATGATTTTCTCTTCGTTGATGAGCAGGAGGTTTTAACAGATAACGATATTGTGAACAAAAACATCCGGTTGAATAACAGTGAAAAATGTTGTCGTTTTGCATGCGAACGACCGATTTTCTATGTGTCGGTATGACGGTCGTACGAACAAAATCTATCAAGCGCTATCACGCATGAGCAGAAACAGAAGATGACCCGGATGTTGATGTCCAAGGAATCTTCGTAAACACGAACGAAAAATCCAAATGTTAAAAGGAGATTGGCCTAATGAGATGATGAAACCAGAATTCTGCAGAATATATTTTATTGTACACATAAAAAGTGCGCTAATTATTCACAAAACATGCAAGGATAAATAATAAAAATAAATGAATTCATAAATATAAACATAAGTCCAGCCAACATAACAGTGATAGTCCAATATCAACTTAATGTCAATCTTGAAAACAAACACCCGTGTGCAAAACCGACACCAGATGAAATGAATACACTCACCAGAGCTATATGCTGATTATATTATAAACCAACATGATAGGATTTTGCTCTGGGAGCGATGATCTGCAGGATATCCCAGTAGAGGAACAGCAACCAATAGTGATCCAATCAGCACATATGGAACAGCTAGGCAGCACATATGGAACAGCTAAGCAGCAAATGATCTTCCAATAACATGGGCAAAGCTCGAGGAATAAGAAGAGATATGATGGTGCAGTACGTTTAAAACGTATTCATTTCATCTGGTGTCGGTTTTGCACACGGGTGTTTGTTTTCAACATTGACATTAAGTTGATATTGGACTATCACTGTTATGTTGGCTGGACTTATGTTTATATTTATGAATTCATTTATTTTTATTATTTATTCGTGCATGTTTTGTGAATAATTAGCGCACTTTTAATTTGTACACTATTTTACCTTTTTTGGTTAGAGGTGCTGCTTATTATTTGATTTATTTTGCATTTTCTGTGGCGCTTCTTATATCTGCTGTATTATATTTTATGTATCACTATTTATGTATATAGGTCATGTAATAAACAATATTATACTCATTGCTGGTAATCGTTGTGTATATCGCTCGTTCTGGCTGGAAGGGCGTGGCTACAAGGTCACACGCACACCGCATCACTTCCACTTGTATGGAAGAAGTCAACACTACTTATTGCCTGACGAACGATTTTTTTAGATTGGTTAATGTAGGCCACGATTTCGACCAACGAATGAATGCCTCTCGGTCGTCAGATGACCGATCGGTCGATTTTCTAATCGTGTACAGGGGCAGACTGACAACTCAACCCTAGGCAATAGGGGATCATGGGGCCCCTGTGTCCTTGCCCAAACTCAAAAAAGCCTATAAAAAAGGTACCAGGGGCATCTCATGGGGCCCCCTACTGACCCCGGGCCCTCGGGCAGTGCCCGAGTTTCCAAATGGTCAGTCCACCCCTGATCGAGTATTCCCACCTTTACACTCTTAAAAGCCTAAAGGTGACACTAATGTTCACAGCCTCCAGCTTGGCAACATACACGGCTTGAATTTTGGCTGATTTGCTGAAGCCATGGGTGGCCCTGCCTGCACCACCCAGCTCAACGCACTTCAATATGGGAAATCGAAGGAGCTGAGGATGTAAAAAGTTGGCCAAAAAATAGCCAATCAGCAGCAGTCATTGTTGGGTTTTCTGTCAGCCGTGGGTGCCAGTTGTCAATAGAATAGCTGGTAGCAGCTGATTCATCCATCTATGGTGTTTAGTGTAGATAGGGGAACCCATAGATTTTACAGGAGCTGTGGGTGGCCATGCCTCACTGCCCAGCTCAACAAACTTCGATTTGAGAAAGTGAAGGAGCTGAGGTGAAAAAAAATGGCCGAACAATCAGCTGCAGTCACTGTGTGGGTATTCTGATAGTCATAGGTGCCAACTGTTGGAATACAATAGTTGGCAGCAGGAGATTCATCCATCTATTCTGCTTAGTGTGGATGAGGGAACCCACAGATTTCTCTTGTTCAGTCCCATGGGCTGAACAAGAAAAATCTTTGTTTTGCATGGCTAGCTTTACCCTGTAAGGTTTCTTGAACAGCTCACCCTCCAGTCCCTAATGCTTGTAACATGTTAAATTGATAGTTGAAGACAAAGCAATAGACACTGATTCAATTATAGTACTGGCACTCCCCCTTGCTTGTTTTGGTGCACAGGGGGTTAAAAATTCACAGTTGCATATTGGTATTGAAAAAACATATACTGCCCGGCAATTGGAGCACAGACGTACTATCAAAATGTCTGGCCATAGTTATGTAGAGCAGGTAAAATAAGTATTGAACACGTCACCATTTTTCTAGTTAAATATATATTTAAAGGTGCTATTGGCATGCAATTTTCACCACGTCAGTAAGAACCCACGCAATCCATACATACAAAGAAACCAGAACAAATAAGTTCAAAATTTAAGTTATGTGTAATAAATGGAAAAACAAAGGGGAAAAAGTATTGAACACATGAATAAAGGGAGGTGCTAAAAGGCATAGAAAGCCAAGACACCAGCTGAAATCTATCAGTAATTAGAAAGCAATCCTGCCCCTTGTCAGTGCAAATTAATATCAGCTGGTTCAGTCTCAACTGATGGGCTATAAAAAGGTGTCTCATTACCAAGATGTCACACAAGAAATATCTCATGATGGGTAAAAGCAAAGAGGGCTCTCAAGAGCTTCGCAACCTTATTGTTGCAAAACATACTGATGGCATTGGTTACTGAAGGATTTCTTAACTTTTGAATGTTACAGTGAGCACTGTTGGGGCCATGATCTGGAAGTGGAAAGAACACAATTGCACCATAAACCGGCCATGACTCCTCGCAAGATTTCTGACAGAGGAGTGAAAAGAATTATCAGAAGAGTTGTCCAAGTGCCAAGGACCACTTGCGGAGAGCTTCAGAATAAGCAGGTACAATTGTTTCAAAGAAAATAATAAGTAATGCACTCAACCGCCATGACCTGTATGCACACTCACCACGCAAGACTCCACAGCTGAATAAAAGCATGTTGAAGCTTGTTTAAAGTTTGCTGCACAACATTTAGAGAAGCCTGTGAAATAGTGAGAGAATATAGTCTGGTCAGATGAGACCAAAATTGAACTCTTTGAATACCATAATACACACCATGTTTGGAGGTTAAACGGCACTGCAGATCACCTTAAAAACACCATCCCAACAGTGAAGCATGGCGGTGGGAACATCATGGTGTGGGGCTGCTATTCAGCACACAGTACTGGCAAACTTTATGCCACTGAAGGAAGGTGTATGACATGAATGGCAAAATGTACCAAGACATTCTTAATAAAAATCTGCTGACATCTACCAGGATTATGAAGATGAATGAGGACGGACATTTCAGCAAGAGAATGATCCCAAACACAAAGCCAAGGAAACTCTCAATTGGTTTCGAAGAAAGACAATAAAGCTGCTAGAATGGCCCAGCCAATCACCTGAAAATCTATGGAAAGAACGAAAAATCAGAATTCATAGAAGAGGCCAACGGAACCTTCAAGGTTTGAAGACTGCTTGTGTGGAAGAACGGACCAAAATCACACCCGAGCAATGCATGCGACTCGTTTCTCCAAACAGGAGTACAGGAGGTGTCTTGAAGCTGTCATTACCAACAAAGGATTTTGCAGGAAGTATTAAATAAATGGTGACGTGTTCAATATATATTTTACCCGCTGTATATGTGGAAACTTAAAGCATGCCTTGAGTCGCACACCACTTCTATGAAGGCTACAACTAACTTTTTTGTTCCAGCATATGCAGAAACACTTCACCCAGGCATGTTTCTCTCTTGATGCATTTTCCACCTAGCGGGGCTTAATCATGGAGCTCTCTATTTAAGCCCCAGTGGGGGATGAAACGTGTCAGTGAGAGACAGATGGGTAGTGTCTTTACATGGGAAGTGGTGTATGACTGTACCATGTGAGTGGTGTATGACTGTACACAGAAGTGGTGTATGACTGTACACAGAAGTGGTGTATGACTGTACCATGTGAGTGGTGTACGGCTGTACACAGACGTGGTGTACGACTGTACACAGAAGTGGTGTATGACTGTATACAGAAGTGGTGTACGACTGTATCACGTGAGTGGTGTATGACTGTACACAGAAGTGGTGTATGACTGTACCATGTGGTGTATGTCTGTACACAGAAGTGGTGTACGACTGTACCATGTGAGTGGTGTATGACTGTACCATGTGAGTAGTGTACGACTGTACACAGAAGTGGTGTATTACTGTACACAGAAGTGGTGTACGACTGTACACAGAAGTGGTGTATGACTGTACCATGTGAGTGGTGTATGACTGTACCATGTGGTGTATGACTGTACACAGAAGTGGTGTACGACTGTACCATGTGGTGTATGACTGTACACAGAAGTGGTGTATTACTGTACCATGTGAGTGG
The DNA here is from genome assembly GCF_062004578.1 of Staurois parvus. Lineage (NCBI taxonomy): Eukaryota > Metazoa > Chordata > Amphibia > Anura > Ranidae > Staurois > Staurois parvus. The sequence continues at coordinate 1,479,589 of NW_028319125.1, read as the reverse complement.
TGTACGACTGTACACAGAAGCGGTGTACAACTGTACACAAAAGTGGTGTACGACTGTACCATGTGAGTGGTGTATGACTGTACCATGTGAGTGGTGTATGACTGTACCATGTGAGTGGTGTATGACTGTACCATGTGAGTGGTGTATGACTGTACACAGAAGTGGTGTATGACTGTACCATGTGAGTGGTGTATGACTGTACCATGTGAGTGGTGTATGACTGTACACAGAAGTGGTGTATGACTGTACCATGTGAGTGGTGTATGACTGTACCATGTGAGTGGTGTATGACTGTACACAGAAGTGGTGTATGACTGTACCATGTGAGTGGTGTACGACTGTACCATGTGAGTGGTGTATGACTGTACACAGAAGTGGTGTATGACTGTACCATGTGAGTGGTGTATGACTGTACCATGTGAGTGTTGTATGACTGTACACAGAAGTCGTGTATGACTGTACCATGTGAGTGGTGTATGACTGTACCATGTGAGTGGTGTATGACTGTACCATGTGAGTGGTGTACGACTGTACACAGAAGTGGTATATGACTTGGTATTTGTATAGACAATACTAGTGCTTGAGCAGCAGTTCACAAAAGGGATATTGTGGAACTGGAGAAAGTGCAGAGAAGGGCAACTAAACTAAAAAGACGCATGGAGGAGAATTCAAGGGGGGATATCATCTTGAATATCAAAACGCCTTGATGAATGGATGTCAGTCTGGGGGATTGGGATTTCCTAGAGAGGCCATATTTGCATGCGGACCACCCTAGGCAAGGTCCATATGTGATACTGGGACATCAAGATTGAAAGAAATAGAATTCAGTAGATGAAAAGGGGTGGGCCAGGGTCAATCAGGCTGGGGAGGAAAGAGCTAGATGATGCTAAATAACCTCCAGCTAGAAAATGGGGTGAGCTTTATCTGACATACAGCTTCTAATGCACACTGTGAAAACCTCACAGTGTGCTCTGAAATCAGAGTAAGAAGTTTTAAGCACATGAGAGAAGGCCGTACGAATGTGCAATACTGAAGGAAAACTTCAGCTTTAACAGTATTCATCAAATTGGATTTTAGTTCAATTCTAAGTTTATAACCTAATGTTTTATATCATGTTTGTATTATTTGCTTAACTTTACACACACATATATATATATATATACATACACACACTATATTGCCAAACGTATTGGGCCGCCCACCTTTACATGCACATGATTTTTAATAGCATCCCAATCTTGATCCGTAGGGTTCAATATTGAGTTGGCCCCGCCCTTTGCAGCTATAACAGCTTCAACTTTTCTGGGAAGGCCGTCCACAAGGTTTAGGAGGGTGTCTATGGGAAGGTTGGACCATTCTTCCAGAAGCACATTTGTGAGGTCAGGCACTGATGTCGGGGGAGGAGGCCTGGCTCACAGTCTCTGCTCTAATTCATCCCAAAGGTGTTCTATGGGGTTGAGGTCAGGACTCTGTGCAGGTCAGTCAAGTTCCTCCACCCCAAACTGGCTCCTCCATGTCTTTATGGACCTTGCTTTGTGCACTGGTGAGCAGTCATGTTGGAACAGGAAGGGGCCATTCCCAAACTCTTCCCACAAAGTTGGGAGCATGAAATTGTCCAAAATGTCTTGGTATGCTGACGCCTTAAGAGTTCCCTTTACTGGAACTAGGGGGCCAAGTCCAACCCCTGAATAATAACCCCACAACATAATCCTCCCTCCATCAAACTTTACACTTGGCTCAATGCAGTCAGGCAAGTACCATTCTCCTGGCTACTGCCAAACCCAGACATGTCCAGCAGATTGCCAGACAGAGAAGTGTGATTGGTCACTCCACAGAACACATCTCCACTGCTCTAGAGTCCAGTGGTGGCGTGCTTTACACCACGGCATCCAACGCTTTGCATTGTACTTGGTGATGTAAGGCTTGGATGCAGCTGCTCGGCCATGGAAACCCATTCCATGAAGCTCTTTACGCACTGTTGTTGTGCTCATCTGAAGGCCACATGAAGTTTGGAGGTCTTTAGCTATTGACTCTGCAGACAGTTGGCGACTTCTGCGCACTGTGTGCATGCACTGCCCCCACTCATTTTACGTGGCCTACCACTTGGTGGCTGAGTTGCTGTTGTTCCCAGTTGCTTCCACTTTGTTATAATCCCACCAACAGTTGAGCGAGGAATATTTAGTAGCCAGGAAATGTCACGGATGGACTTATTGCACAGGTGGCAACCTATCACGGGACCACGCTTGGAGTCACTGAGCTCCTGAGAGCGACCCATTCTTTCACTAATGTTTGTAGAAGCAGTCTGCATGTCTAGGTGATGATTTTACACACCTGTGGCCATGGAGGGGATTGGAATACCTGAATCCAATGATTTGCAGGGGTGTCCCATACTTTTGGTAATATAGTGTGTGTGTATATATATATATATATATATATATGTGTGTAATACAGGGTGTTTCCATGCTGCAGGCAAGTATCATGCAAAGTTTCATAAATACTTACAGATTGGTGCTTCCTCTCCAGCCTTCACCATTTCTAGCCAATATAAAATATTAACTTCAGTGAGGGTCTGATCTGCTGGGAGTGCAAACACTTGTCCTTGTGTACCAAAGGTAACCAGGATGAGCACAGGTAGATGTGGGATCAGGCCAAAGTATTTCTTCAGGATCTCATATGCCACAGGAGTTTCCTTGCTGCAAAATATATAATAAAACTGACTCACTCTTTATATAATGTACACTCTGGCAGTATTAAATTTAATTTGCTGCATTATTAAAAAATGTATGTCTGGGCATTTCCAGCACAGTTCTCTAAGATGTGCACAGTTACATGTTTTGTAAAAGTTTTTTTTAAAAGTAGGTACTGAAAGACAGAGTTGTTCTGCCAAAAGTCCAGTAAGCTGAGATGACAACACAGTGGGGTTCATTTACTAAAACTGGAGAGTGCAAAATCTGGTGCAGCTGTGCATGGGAGCCAATCTGCTTCTAATGCGGGCCATAGATGGGTCGAAAATCGGCCGATTTTCGGATCGTTAGTGGGTTAATTGTTCGGCCGTTTTTCGGTATTTTGGCAGATTTTTTTTATTAGTAAAGTTGGAAAAAGATCGGCCGATTTTGCCGATCGGCCGAATTTCACGGCAATTATGGGCAAATCGGCCGATCTTTTTACCGAGAAAAAATCTGCGCATGAGCAGTGACCTGCAAGAGGAAGACAAAAAGAAGAAAAAGAAGAAGAAGAGGAAGAAGAAGATGAAGAAGAAGAAGAGGAAGAAGAAGAGGATGAAGAAGAAGAGGAAGAAGAGGATGAAGAAGAGGATGACGAAGAAGAAGAAGAGGAAGAAGAAGAAGAGAAAGAAGAGGATGAAAAAGAGGATGAAGAAGAAGAGGAAGAAGAAGAAGAGGATGAAGAAGAAGAAGAGGATGAAGAAGAGGATGAAGAAGAAGAAGAGGATGAAGAAGAGGATGCAGAAGAGAAGGAAGAAGAGGACGAAGAAGATGATGAAGAAGAAGAAGAGGATGAAGAAGAAGAGGATGAAGAAGAGGAAGAAGAAGAAGAGGAAGAAGAAGAAGAGGATGAAGAAGAAGAAGAGGATGAAGAAGAGGATGAAGAAGAAGAAGAGGATGAAGAAGAGGATGCAGAAGAGAAGGAAGAAGAGGACGAAGAAGATGATGAAGAAGAAGAAGAGAATGAAGAAGAAGAGGATGAAGAAGAGGAAGAAGAAGAGGATGAAGAAGAAGAGGAAGAAGAAGAGGATGAAGAAGGGGATGAAGAAGAGGGTGAAGAAGAGGAAGAAGAAGAGGATGAAGAAGAAGAGGAAGAAGAAGAGGATGAAGAAGAAGACGAGGAAGAGGATGAAGAAGACGACAAGGAAGAGGATGAAGAAGACGAGGAAGAAGAAGATGAAGAAGATGAAGAAGAAGATGAAGAAGAAGAAGAGGAAGAAGAAGAAGAGGATGAAGAAGAAGAGGATGAAGAAGGGGATGAAGAAGAGGGTGAAGAAGAGGAAGAAGAAGAGGATGAAGAAGAAGAGGAAGAAGAAGAGGATGAAGAAGAAGACGAGGAAGAGGATGAAGAAGACGACAAGGAAGAGGATGAAGAAGACGAGGAAGAAGAAGATGAAGAAGATGAAGAAGAAGATGAAGAAGAAGAAGAGGAAGAAGAAGAAGAGGATGAAGAAGAAGAGGATGAAGAAGAAGAGGATGAAGAAGAAGAGGATGACGAAGAAGAAGAATTCCAGTCCGGCAAAAAGTGTCCCTGCAGAGAGCTCCGCTATTTCTTTGACAGTTCTTTCACATTTATAGCGGCTGCAACAATGTATCTATTTGTTTCCGAATAAAAACATCTGTATCCGAAATGGATACAAATAGATACATTGTTGCAACCGCTATAAATGTCAAAGAACTGTCAAAGAAATAGCGGAGCTCTCTGCAGGGACACTTTTTGGCGGCTGTAGACGGGATGAAAATCGGCCGATTTTTTTTTTACCGTTCCTGGTAACGTCGGTCGCTTGAACGACCGATTTTTCGTTTTTTTAAAGAAAAATCGGCCGGTTTTCTCCCCATCTATGGCCTGCATAACTTCAGCTTGTTCAACATAAGCTTTGACAAAAAAAACCTGGAGGCTGATTGGTTTCTGCACCAGATTTTGCACTCTCCAGTTTTAGTATACCTACCTCAGTGCCTCTAAAGATATAGGGGGCTATTTACTAAGGCTGGAGATTGCCAAAGCTTGACTGAAGGTGAAGTTAGCAGCTGATTGGTTACCATGAACAGCTGCACCAGATTCTGAGTGCACCAGTTTTTGTAAATCTCCTCCACACAGTATAAATAAAAAATGTGCTGCACTGAAATCCCAAGTGGAGTTGTCGTTCTCCTCTGCTGTACTACAAAGAAAGGTGCTGGCTTTGCACATGTCAGCCCATCCCCCCTCTTTTCATTTCATAAGGATATAGGTTTTATTTATAACATCATTTTACCTATTTGATATTTATAGAAGATGATAACAGCAAGATTACAAGGTTCCTTCCTTCCTTCCTTTTCAGAAAAAAATGGGAAAAAAAAACTAACATTGTGCACCCTCCCCGACAATCCATGCTCTTCTCCCTCTTCTCTGTGCAGGGCTTCCAGGACAGATCAGAGTGATGCACCATGCTGGCTCTGACCAATCTGAATTGCTCTGATCCCTCCCAGAAGTGCTGTACAGAGAAAAGGGAGAAGAGGGGGATTTCAAATCCCTGGATCGCTATACCTTGATCCTCTGTCCCAGAGGCGAGGAAGCAGTTCTCTGACAGAGTCACCCAATCAGGGTGACAGGCGATCTGTCACAAGGGGGATTTCAAATCCCTGGACCGTTGCACCAGCTGCATGGGCACTGATAGCTCAGAATCCATGGAGTTAGGTATAGCGGAGAATAGGGGGTGAGGAAGATGTACGGTGTTACCTCACCTTTTTATTCTTTCTGTAAAAGGTGAGCTAACACTTTAAATTAGATTTCCTCTCCTGGATGGTGAAAGTGAGGGTCATGGGCCACAACTGATGTCATCTTTACATGTCACTCCACAAATTCAAAGCAGGTATGATTAGCCTGGTAACTGTGAAAAGAACCCTAGAGTAACACCTTTTAGCTCAGTGGTTCTCAACCTGTGGGTCACGACCCCTTTGGGGGTCGAATGACCCTTTCACAGGGGTCGCCTAAGACCATCGGAAAACACATATTTCCAATGGGTAAACAGCAGCTACTGTGTAGAAAGCAGCTGCTGTGTTGAAAGCAGCTACTGTGCAGAAAGCAGCTACTGTGTTGAAAGCAGCAGTATTGGAGGTAAAACGACACTTCATGAATTATAATCACTGGGTAAATAATTATAGGGTTGGGTTCACCACAACATGAGGAACTGTATTAGAGGGTCACGGCATTAGGAAGGTTGAGAACCACTGTTTTAGCTGGAAATAAATACTCCAATAGTTTTAATTTACCTGATAAAAAAATATTAATATATTATGACAAAATCTATACAAATATATACCATAATACTATACAGTACATTCCCTTTACACCCTTTAACTATGTACTGAGCATGGAGAGGTGACCATTCACTTAGGATAGACGCAAAGTAATGGAAACATTCTCATGACAGTTCCCTAATGTCAACATTGTAGATTAATGGGCACATTACCTGACTGGTACTTACAGATTTAACCAGCAAGCCAAATATGGCTCCAAGTATTTCCCCCTCACCAGGCTCAGAATGTGTTTCTCATGGCCGTGATGGAGGGGGCCATCTGAGAAGAGGATAAGAAAGGCTCGCTGGCTCTGAAGGAGTGATGGTAGGGTCTCCACTCTGACCTCTGGCTGTAGGACAAAGATAAAAAGGAGATTTACTATTGCCAGACCTAGAAGAATTGGCATCCTTTTAATGTAAAGTTTGTTCGGACTGAACCCCTAGACAACATAAATTAGGCTAACCACAGGAAGTATTGCGTAGAAGAAGCTGTAAAAACAATGAGAACATGAATTTTAATAAGCAATTTGTCCTGCTTGGAAAAAGCTATTCGTTACAGTTTCCATCAAACAAATTTAGCATCATATGTAATTCATTTGACCTTAAAGGGGACTATGGTTATTATAACTTTTTTTTCCCTCAAAGTATATTTGCAATGGGATTAATTTAAAGAGTAATTTCAGGCAATCAGTGAGCTAATGAACTGTGCTAGAGTCAGGAAGTTCTCCCATAATTTACCTGAATTAACACAGTGGCTAATTGGTTAGCATTTCTGCCTGGTAGTATTATTTATTTATTACAGGTACTTATATAGCGCCGTCAATTTACACAGCTCTTTACATATATATTGTACATTCACATCAGTCCCTAACCCTCAAGGGGCGTACAATCTAAGGTCCCTAACCCTCAAGGGGCGTACAATCTAAGGTCCCTAACTCACATTCATACATACACATACTAGGGCCAATTTAGACAGGAGCCAATTAACCTACCAGCATGTCTTTGGAGTGTGGGAGGAAACTGGAGTACCTGGAGGAAACCCACGCAGGCACAGGGAGAACATGCAAACTCCAGGCAGGTAGTGCCGTGGTTGGGATTCAAACCGATGACCCTAGTACTGCCAGGCGGAAGTGCTAACCATTAAGCCACTGTGGTCGTTGGTTCGAATCCCAGCCAAGGCACCACCTGCCTGGAGTTTGAATGTTCTCCCTGTGCCCGCGTGGGTTCCCCCCCAAACTCCAAAGACATGCTGGTAGGTAAACTGGATCCTGTCTAAATTGGTCCTAGTATGTGTATGTATGAAAGTTAGGGACCTTAGATTGTACACCCCTTGAGGGTTAGGGACTGATGTGAATGTACAATATATATGTGAAGCGCTGCGTAAATTGACAGCGCTATATAAGTACCTGAAATAAATAAATTAAATAATTAGTAATGCACTGCAGCCACAATCAAGAAACCACCTCACAGGGTCACTGGGTGTGTGTTGTATAATGTGTAATATTTTTTATCTCTCTGCATCCTGTATGTCTAGTTACATATCAAATTTCCCTGAAAGTGTGAATCTGATTGGTGTCTGGAAAAAACTACTCCTTTTTTAAATTAGGCTTTTCTTAGGCAAGGGGCAGAAAGGAGCCTACACAAGGGTGAGCTTTGAAGTACCTCTCCTGTATTGCTAGCCTGGGTTCTCAGAATACCTGATTACACACAAAAGGTGGTTGATAGGTATAGGAAAACAATGCTTGGAGAAAAACTGAGGTATTGAATATGAAGATTTTGCTTCCTATATGCTCCTATCCCTCTTGTATTGAACTGTATTGTTGCTGTATTGTGTCCCATTATATTGTAAAGCGCTGAGCAAACTGTTGGCGCTATATAAATCCTGTATAATAATAATATGCAGTAATGAAGCGCTGCTCCTTTTCTGGGTTAAATGACACCTAGCATCATTCAGCCGACTTGCTGTGAGTTCACAGGGGAATGCTATTCTGCCACAAGAGTAAGATGATCTGGGACAACACCAGACCGGACAAAAGTCACCTGAAAAAAGGTATGTGGACAATTTTTTAAAGGTGCCAGGGGACCTCCAAGATAGGTGGGGGCAGCAGAGGGGTGGAGGATTCAAACTCAGTTTGGGTTTTTAAGTAGCTTTAAATCGCACAGAGCGCTTCCCATGTATTCACTGTCCAGTGCAGCTGAGGCTGCAGAGAAAAGGTCTAGTGAATCTATGTCCTCATTCCCCTTCTCTGTTTCAAATGTGAGACATCAGGGGGTTTATTTACTAAAGCTGGAGAGTGCAAAATCAGACTCACTTCTGCATAGAAACCAATCAGCTTCCAGGTTTCATTGCCAAAGCTTCATTGAACAAGCTGAGGTTAGAAGCTGATTGGTTTCTATGCAGAAGGGAGTCTGATTTTGGACTCTCCAGCTTTAGTAAATAAACCCCCAGGGGTCTGTTTAGACCTCTGACATTTCACCAAATAAATAAATAATATAATTTAAAAAAAAAATAGAATTCTAAAAAAAATAATAATAATAAAAAAAATGAAAGGCTTGCTTCTCTCTATGAAGAGCTATCAGAATTTGACAGGCGAAGCATTTGACAGGCGGTGAGGAGGCCTATTGACTGCTTTAACCCCACACTAATGTGGTCTTGTTCGAGAAGGGTATAATTTCTGCATTGGCTTCATAGCACAGCATTGTGGCAGTGGCATTTTAGCAAGAATATCATTTGATATTTTTTTTTTTAGGCAGGGTCCCATCAGGCTGTAAACAAGCCCAGTGTCAAACAGAAAATGCACCATAAACTGGTCTGACTTATGACAGATCTGATAAAAAGAATGGTAATTTTGTAAGAGAGATGCTCGTGAGAATTAGCAGACCACAATTATCTGCTGTAATGAAACAATTGGCAATGTTCTGCCTGTTAAGTGCTCCCGGAATAATGTTTACTCTGTATATATTGCTACACGCCACCCAGGCATTCTTATCTTAAATTTGCTCATCGTCAATCAGACAACCAAATTACTACTTGTAGCAGGTGAATATATTACTATATAATTGGCAGATATCTTCCTGGAAGATGATAATAGGAAGAGATCAATAATATAGAGCCAGCATTAACTTTAGGTTTTTGAACTCAATTAAAAACATCTTTAATGATTGTATTTGCCATCTCCTTTACTCCATTATTTATGCACATGCCCATAAAGTACCGATCTCGTAATCTTTGCGTATGGCCACAAAACTGTCCTAAAAAAAAAATGTATCTAAACCCAAAAATACAATTGAAAATATTGCAGCACCTGTACATAAATTTTGTGACTGCATTTGTTTTCTCTCTTTTTTTCTCCAGCTTTTTAAAACTTATTTTTATCTGGTGATCTTGCCAGTAACACACTTCCTGTCCTAGGGGGACCACGATCACCCACTGTACTGTACCCATGCAGGAGTAGCATTGTCACCCTAGGACAGGAAGCAAGTTAGATTGTAAGCTCCAAGGATCAGGGCCCTCCTATCCCTCTTGTATTGAACTGTATTGTTGCTGTATTGTCTCCCAATATATTGTAAAGCGCTGAGCAAAGTATTGGCGCTATATAAATCCTGTATAATAATAATAACTTCAGAACACCTCCCCCTCTCCATATGGCTACCAAGTCAACTGATGAAACATGTCAAGTATGCTGTTGGGAACATTTATAAAATTGTGATTTTAACTTTCAATAGATCCTCATACACAAGGTACCTCATTTTTTGTCACTTCTCTAACCATCCACAATTATGGAAGTTATGTTCCTAAAATATAAGTTCTTCTTTACGTCTCCCTCCATCTTGTTTTGGATTTTTTTTTTGTTTTTTGGGGGGGGGCAGTTAGTTTTGGTAGGTACCCACTCCCACTTCCAGCCTGATTTCCCAAGGTGATTCCAGCGAGAAGTTCGGCATCCCCCCTCCCTACCCAATGCCTTCTGAGACACATCACAGGTCTCAGAAGGCTGCAGGAACATTCACACAGCTCAGCACAGCTCGAACCTGAGCAGAGAGAAACCAGATGTAAAGCCGCAAGGAGTCACAGCTGGTTTCCCACACTAAGCATGCCAGTGCTGGGGACCTGAAGACCAGCAAAGGTCCAGCCCCAGTGAAGACCGCGCCGGATCCCTGGACAGGTAAGTGTCCCTTTTTATAAAAGTCAGCAGCTACAGTATTTGTACAGTAAAGAACCGCTTTAAAGAGAAGTTTACTTACCTAGGTGGATGCAGCATCGATTCAATGCTGCATATGTCCCCTGCCAGCTCTAAAGCTGAGAACTGAGTGATCAAACACCGCTGAGCACTTAGGTCTCCTTGCTGTTCTCAGCAAACAGCCGGGACTGTCAGTCACTACTGTCTGCTCTGCCCTTTTCAGCGCTCACTGGAGAACTATGCTGTGGAGGGGGCGGGAGCAGCTCGCTGAGAGGCTGAGCCAGGTGCCGGTCCAGGCATCTGGGCGAATCCCGACCATTTGGTTGTGATCCTTCCCCAGCCTGGACCGGCAGAGTAACATCAGCCAACACTGGACCTTAGCCTGCTGTTGGCTGCAAACGGGTCACCAGAGGGCAGAACGAACTGCACTCTTGTGATCCACAGGAGAAGTACAGGTAAGCAAGCTTTGGCTGTACTTCTCCTTTATGTCTGTGGGGAGAAAATAATGGAGCCCTGATAGCAAGGAGCCATTTCAAGCCAGGACAGCAGGAGGAATCTGCAGTAACCATCCAGAATACAAGTAAATGAGGGTGTCGAGGTCAGAAGGCCAACCTACAAATGTGCTTAGACCTACAGAAACGTCTTTCTAAGTGCTTGTGGTGAGTACAGTAGCCAGTGGACTGAAATAAAAAGTCATTACAAGTACATAATATATTAACGGCATGGCTGTGTTATATTTACGATAGGCTTAAATAGGATTGGGGGCTATAAGAAACTGCCAACTATTTAGGTTTTCTATATGTGAAAGGTAGCAAGGGGCCTACTGCAGATTTGTGTGGAAATTCCTGTGCACTAACATAGGCAGTGTTTTCACATCATCAAATTACTGAACAAAAACGGTGGGGTGGACTGGTACAGCAATGCCTTGAAATATAAAGTACAGAGCAGGAAGTATGCAAACAAAAAACAAAAAAACAACAAAGCAAAAATGTTATACTCTGTTACTGTATCTCAAGTGACAGAGCTTACACAGGGTTGATGACATCCTCCTTCTCTTCATGTGACAGAATTCATATCTGACAATTGGCCACTCAGGCCCAAGCATTGCATCGTGGGAGGAGGTCACAAGCTCCCCTGTACTCAAAAGTAGCAGGTTTTGGTGATGACTCCAACCAAGCGGTGAGGGAGCACTATGAAGGTAGGAATCAATAGGTCAGGGGGTCAGTTAGTAAAAGACTCTAAATGGGCTTAGTGTGTTCTTAAGGCTGCTTTCACACTGATCAGTTTTTCTTCTGTTTTTGTGTTAAAAAAGTGGAAGAAAAATGCATGACTATTAAATCCTATGGCACTCTTCACCAGGGTGGATTTGATTTAAATCAAACTGATTTAAATCACAATTTAAATCACGATTTAAATCACTAGTCAGTAAGGCTTGATTTAAATCCTAGTTTTCTACATAAAGACTAATTCTTGCTGGTATAACTTTAATATGCAAGTAGATGAAGATTTTTAGAATAACAACTTTTCATATTAGTTTTTTTATCCCCAGTTTAATAGGTTAATCATTCATATTTGGACATATTATTAAGCTAATGATGAGAAAAATAAACATTACCTTAATAATAACAATTTAAATAGATTTATTCATCTGAAACAATAACATTCCAGCATATGTGATTTGCTTAAACATCCATGTTTGTTAACTAATTTGGCTAAACAAAATCTATATATTTGAAGAAACTTAGACTGTCAGCCCCTTCCTCCTCACACTTAGTTTCACTTTCTTCTTGTGCAGATCTATTCCACTCCAAACAATCAGAAAAATATTGTTTCTATTCTATTCACTGAACTTCTTGAAACTTAGCAGTGAAGGGGCTGATTCTGTATTCATAGGTTTGTAGAAGTTAGGATGAAGGTCTTTTTCTTAACTCTGTTCATGTTATAACATTTTTGCTGTGAAGAAGAGGCATGTGATCTCCGCTGAGTCAAATTCAGTTTTGAGAACTGCAAAAGTAAACCGAGCATCTGTGATAATATCTTGTAGGCAGAGAAACTGCCCAATAATCTTACAAAAACCTCTGGAAGAGCATGACATTGTGAATGGATTCATGGAATTTATTTACCAAAAAAATTAAACATATACAGCCTTATTCTACATAATTAAAAAACTAACCTTTAATTCATGATGGAATAACCTTTGGATGGTAATATATTTTCCTCAAAAAGCATTTTATTTCAGAAAATCCGATTTAAATAAAAAAAATCCGATTTAAATAAAAAAAATCTGATTTTTTTGACTTTTTAAAAAAAAATCATTGATTTTTATCCACCCTGCTCTTCACACTGGTCAGTTGTGGGTCCATTGCATTTTTCAAAATTCCTGCTTGCTGCATTTTTGGTGCATGTTTAATGTGGTAAAAAAAAAAACACTAAAAATGCACCTTCCCATTGAAATTTACTGAAAATGCATCAAAAACACGGCAAATCGCAGCAAAAATGCACCCGCAGTTCCGTTTTTGGTGTGTTTTTTTAGTCCGTATTCTTTTTACACAGGTGCAAAAAACGCACTGGAAACACAGCACAAACGCGGCAATGGAGCAGTGTGAAAGTAGCCTTAAAGACACTTTAGGTCCCTAAACAAATGGCAATCTCCAGCATTCAAATTATACTCACCTCTCTGGTGGCCTGTGCCTCCTACCTTCTCTCTGGTTCAGTGCTGCAGCTTCCCTAAGACTTTTGGCATGTGACGCTTTCAGGGGTATCGGATGCCTGAGCCCCCCATTACACAATGGTTTCTTCCAGCGTACCCTATATCACTTCTGTGTACTGTAGCAATGTATGGTTTGGAGGGTGAAAGTTTTACAAAGGCCATGACACCCAGACCAGCAAATAGGTCATTCTAGCAGCTGTTCTTTTACAGTGTATTGCTATTTGCATTTGTAAAGAACCTAACATGGTCCTTCTGAAGAAGCCTTTCTCAACTAGGTTCCTCCAGGAGGTTGCCAGAGGACCCTTGAGCAATTAGCAATTTCTGCCTCTCCGATAGGTGACAACTAACAACAACCCTTTTTTTTTAACTCTCTGTAAAGGGGACATTCTTCTAACAGATCTATACTATAACCAGCATACCACCAATATAAGGAGCATTTTTTGTGAACACATGACATAAAATGTCCTCAGAGTCCCATCATTACCCTTTACATAGAAGAGTAAGAGAAGTAGAGGAGTCCTCGGTACAAACATCTATCAAGACAAAGATAAAAAAAAAACACGAGTTGAGTCAAAATAAGGCTCCTGTAGACTGCAGCTGATAAACTCACGTTTAGGAGCTTTTCTGCATTTTTTTCAGCCCCTGAACTCTCCCTAATGTTTTCCTATGTGTCCATGTACACAGCGTCATTTACAGGCAGTTGAGTTTACAGTCGTATTTTGAACGCAGGAAACGAGCGTTCAGGAGTAGATTTTATCAGCATTTCAAACGCCAAATGCTTGTAAACACGACTAACCGCGTTTATAAGCGTTTGTATTTGGAATTTTTTTTATAACTCTTCCATTACCAGATGCTGTCCAGAGCCTTGTTTCATCATGAAAAATGCATGCAAAGCGTTTTCCCGGTACTCAAATGGACCCGGTACACCATACTTTGAGGTTTTGCATGAAAAAAAATATGTTAAACACGAGTGCAATAATTTCTGCACAGAAATGAGCTGGAACACATCAAAACACCACAAAAAAAAAAAAAAAAGACAGCTAATCTCAACAAATACTGCTCTCTCTACTTCTGCTCTCTCTATTTCTCTCAAAATGTCTGAAATAGTTAATTTTTTACTGTTTTTCAGTGCATTCTGGGCATTTGGGAAGGTCTCCTGAGGTTATCTTTAAAAAACGCTTCTAAATGCAAAATGCAAACGCTCATAAATGCGCAAAAATGCGGTATGCAAACGCGGCTAAACAAACGTGTTTTAACCTACGTTTTCCAGCAGTTTCCATCGCTCAGAAGTGTCCCGTGTACATGGAGCCTTAGTCTTTTTATCTTTTGTCTTTTTGAAGGAGCATTCTTTCCACTAACTGCCATACAACTGTGCTGTTAGCATTAGATGTAATAATTATTAGCAGGGGTTCCGAAATCTAAAAAGAATTTCAAGGCTGTTAATATGGTTGAGAAAGCCTGCTTTAAAACCTTCTAACTGGAACCTCTCTGATCACAGACATAAAAATACCCTCAGTCAAGTATTAGAGATGAAATATACTTAGAAATTGCAGAGTTAATCTATCCCAGAAGAAAAAGTTGTAAAAGTGGTAGAAGAAAGTGGTGTACATATGGAAATGTAGAACATGGCAGTAGAAACGCCTGCATGCCTCTAGCAATTGTTAAAGCAAACCATATGCTTTGGATCCATTTCTGAACCCTTTGTGAGTACAGTATATATATCACATACTTTACCCCGAGGAGAGGCCCGTGTGTTTATGTAACTTGCACTTATCTTTGAGCTCAGTGCCTTATGACCATATGAAACAAGTAACACTCACAAACTCTCCGAGTAATCCCCGTCTTAGGAGTGGAAGGACCTCACTGCGAGGAGTGTCGAGGAGGGACATAGCATAGACTTTCTGCACACCTTGCCTGGAAAAGAGAACGGCTGGAGGATGGACGTCATACTTCTCTGCCCTGAGAAAAAGAAAAAGGAGTTTTTAAGTAAAGTGGAAATGTTTTGTCTGCTATATTTCTACATTTGTCTATATTTCAATAGAAACCCAAATGGAAAAGCTTAGGCCTCATTTTTCAAAAGCAGCTGGTAAAAAAATGTAGCAAGGTTTATAGCAATCAATCTGCTCCTCACAAGACCTCCTGCTCTTTAGCTCCCTTGTCTCCTCCTCCCATGTTCATCTCCAGGACTTCTCCAGAGCTTCCCCCATCCTCTGGAACTCTCTACCCCAATTTATCAGACTATCGCCTACTCTGCTCACTTTAAGGCGATCTCTGAAAACCTATCTCTCTTCATTCTTTTTGGGAATTTATGTGGTTTATCACAAAAAGGTATATGTATTATATTGTACTTTCTAGGGAGAAAGTGTGACTTTTTGGTGGGAGTTGAGTTAAGGAGGTCATTTATATATTGATCTCTGAAAACCTATCTCTTCAGAGAAGCCTATCCTGCCCTCAGCTAATGGAATCTTCTACTCTTCCAACCAGTCCATCCCCCCCACAGTTACTACTTTTTGTACCACTAGCCCCTCCATCTTAGATTGTAAGCTCCCAGGATCAGGGCCCTCCTATCCCTCTTGTATTGAACTGTATTGTTGCGGTATTGTCTCCCGTTATATTGTAAAGCGCTGAGCAAACTGTTGGCGCGATATAAATCCTGTATCATAATAATAAGAAGAAGAATTTTCAGATGTCACCTGCTATCCCTCTGTCCAGATTAGAAAAGGAAAAATCCAGTTTGCTAATGAAAAAGCTCTGAATTCAACCTAGTTCCTAGATCGTAAGCTCCCAGGAGCAGGGCCCTCCTATCCTTCTTGTATTGTCTCCCGTTATATTGTAAAGCGCTGAGCAAACTGTTGCAGCTATATAAATCCTGTGTAATAATAATAATAGTTGGAGCATACATTGGGGTAAGAACCCCCCTCCCCTTCATGTAACACAGCTCCAACCTAGTGATTGGATGCTGCTTCACGTGAGGGTGAAAGTGACATACCATATTTTTCGTTCCATAAGACGCACTTTTTTCCTCCAAAAAAAGGGGGGAAAATGTCAGTGCGTCTTATGGAGTGAATGTAAAGCGGCCGGTCCGGTATTTCTGCCGCCACCATGTCAGAATATCGGGCCAGCCACTCAGCTCTTCTCTCCTGCAGGACCTTACCTGTCTGCAGTCTTCCCGCGGCGGCTTCTGTGACAGCCGGGTGCCCACTGCGCATGTGCGAGAAGCGCTGCGCTTTGTGAATGGTCCAGTGTCTTCTGGGACACATGACAGGTCCCAGAAGGCTCTGGGCCATACACAAAGCGCAGCGCCTTTCGCGCATGCGCAGTGGGCACCCGGCTGTCACAGAAGCCGCCGCGGGAGGAAGAAGGAAGGACAACTCCGTGGAAGTGGGAGCGGGTACCTGTCAAATTCAGGTACCCGTTCCCCCTCCCTCCCCAAAGGTCTGCAGTCTCTGGTAATCTCTTTTACTGTCTGCAGTCTCTGGTCATCTGTACTATGTCCGCAGTCTCTGGTCATTCCCTGTACTGTGTCCGCAGTCTCTGGTCATTCCCTGTACTGTGTCCGCAGTCTCTGGTCATTCCCTGTACTGTGTCCGCAGTCTCGGGTCATCTCCTGTACTGTGTCCGCAGTCTCTGGTCATCTCCTGTACTATGTCCGCAGTCTCTGGTCATCCCTGTACTATGTCCGCAGTCTCTGGTCATTCCCTGTACTGTGTCCGCAGTCTCTGGTCATCTCCTGTACTGTGTCCGCAGTCTCTGGTCATCCCTGTACTGTGTCCGCAGTCTCTGGTCATCCCCTGTACTATGTCTGCAGTCTCTGGTCATCTCCTGTACTATGTCCGCAGTCTCTGGTCATCCCTGTACTGTGTCCGCAGTCTCTGGTCATCCCTGTACTATGTCCGCAGTCTCTGGTCATTCCCTGTACTGTGTCCGCAGTCTCTAGTCATTCCCTGTACTGTGTCCGCAGTCTCTGGTCATCCTCTGTACTATGTCTGCAGTCCACGGGTTCAGAATATATTTTTCTTGTTTTTCTCCTCTAAAACCTAGGCGCGTCTTATAGTCAGGTGCGTCTTATGGAGCGAAAAATACGGTAATCCTCCATACCTGAAAGTACCAGGTATATCACTTGACTGACAAATTGTGGTGTTGGAGCATGAAAAATGTAAGCATAGGCAGCGATGCAAATAGTCTAAGTGCAGGATCACTATTTTTTGTGCTCAGAAGAAAATGCTGACATTCCGATGTCATGGGTGAGACGCATGCAGAGCTGTGAACATATGGCAGAAACTTCTTCCATAGGCAACCAACACTGTATTCTTAGTCTCTTCACGGTAATAAACAAAATATTAAGTGTATGTAAGCCCAGAACTTTCACTTGTTTGGTCCCTTCTTCTGTTACTGTAAATATATCAATGAGAGTGTTTTGTTATAAGTGCAAATGAATATCTATTAATCCTTCCAGAAATTCCGTGAGCTCCTAACATCCTGTAGTGAGCCGACAGCTCTGCACTGAAATCACAAACATCTCAGAGCTTGAGAAGGGAGCACGCTTCTGCCCTTAGTGGCTTAGCGCATGCTCCAAAACGCGTTGCTTTGCATGCTGGCCCCCCATACGTCATCATGGTGATGCCGACGTTGCACTCTGAGGAGCGCTCCAGATGCCATCTTTAGAGACTTCATGTGCCGGCCGGCAATCCTGCTACATCCACAGTCTTCTTTGGTGCGGACACGGCAAATACAGCAAGGCCACAGCTATACATTACACTTACCTGAGCCTTCCTTATTTTATACAATGTGAGTGGCTTTACATTGTTTCCGTAATACACATTGTTACATACTGCACTTAGAGGCACTTTTTTCCTTCTTACTCCCTATGGACTATATAGCATGCCTGCCCATTATGTTATATGGATTTCCCGTCCCACTCCTGGAACAAAATACATTCGGGCTGAGCGCTGCTCAGCCATTCACAGGAAGCTTTGCATTCTATGGATGAATACAAACCTTCCTCTGACAGGCTGAAGCGGAGATCCCTGACTTCATCCACCTGCCTTTCCAAAGGAAGCTTTGTATTTATTCATAGAATACAAAGTTTCCTATGAACAGGAAAATCCCATCCCACTGCCAGAACCCAGTGCTGTACACTCTAAGTGGCTTAGGCTACATACAGTTAAAGGCTAAGCATGGGCGGACTAACAACTCATGGGGTCCCCAGGCAATAGGGGATCATGGGGCCCCTGTGTCCTCACCCACACTCAAACCACACCCCAAAAAAGCCTATGAAAGGTATCAGGGGTATCTCATGGGGCCGCCTACTGACCCCGGGCCCTCAGGCAGTGCCCGAGTTCCCAAATGGTCAGTCCGCCCCTGAGGCTAAGTTCACCTTTGGAACATGTTACATATTTCACCTGTATTTAAGATGGAACATGTAACATGTTCCAACTCCTGCCTCTCCTCCCCCCCTCCATGTGACAGCAAGTGGGGGATCTTCTCCCTGTACCCACTGTCAACATTTAAAAACAGCACAGCTGTGTGGGGCTCTGCCGGTGAATGAATACAGAGTCCGGTGAATGAATGAACTACAAGTACCGTCAGCCATTGCGTTCGACGGCTTGTAATTCTCAATGAAATGGGAGGGCGCTGTTGAACGCTCTTGTAGTTCATTGATTCTTCCTGGAATTTAGTATGGGCAGACAGTGTATTGAGAGTCTACATTGCACCCACGATCTGCTGATTGTGGGTGCAATGCTTTGCAGGCTCCAATGTAAAATAAATAAATAAATAAATGCACATTTTTCTAACTGCAAAAAAATGTGCATTTATTATTTTTTAATAAAAGATCAATTAATCCTTTAATACAGATTGTAAGCTCTAATGAGCCGGGCCCTCTGTTTCCTCTTGTACCAAATTGTATTGTAACTGTAATGTCTGCCTTCATTTTGTACAGCGCTGTGCAAACTGTTGGCGATATATAAATCCTGTATAATAATAATAATACTGCAACTCCCTCCTCACTGGCCTGCCTCGCCGCTGGCTATCCCCGCTTCAGTCGATCCTGAATACAGCTGCCAGACTCATTCACCTTACCAACCGCTCCATCTCCACCACCCCCCTCTGCCAATCCCTCCACTGGCTTCCTATTGCGCAACGGATCAAATTCAAAATCCTAACACTGACGTACAAAGCCGTCCACCATACTGCCCCGAACTACATCACTGACCTAATATCCAAGTACCACCCAACACGCACACTCCGCTCCTCACAAGACCTCCTTCTCTCTAGTTCCCTGGTCTCCTCCTCCCATGCCCGCCTCCAGGACTTCTCCAGGCTGTCACCCATCCTCTGGAACTCCCTGCCCCAACCCATCAGATTATCACCTACTCTCCTCTCCTTTAGGCGCACCCTGAAAATCCATCTCTTCAGGGAAGCCTACCCCGCCCCCTGCTAACTTGCCGACCTCCTCCACTCTTCCTACTACTCCATCCCCCACAGCTATCTCCTCCTGTGCCACCATCCCCTCCCTCCTAGATTGTAAGCTCCAAAGAGCAGGGCCCTCAATCCCCTCATGTTTTGCATTGTATTGGTATTGTTCTGTCACATGTTCTGTCCCCCTTTGTAATGTACAGCGCTGAGCAAACTATCGGCGCTTTATAAATCCTGTATAATAATAATAATACAGCGCTCCCAGCAAACACACCTGTTAACACAGCATAGCGTTTGTTTGAGCCAGCTTGGTCCAAACAAACTATTTTATAGGAACATTAACCGTGGAGTTAGGCTTTAAATCAGCCTATTCCCCATACTACCCATCACTTACAAAAGCAAATGTATCCTGTGTGCCTATTGGGCAATATATTACATCTGCTTCCTCACATAAATTGTGTAAGAATATCCATAGAAGAAAATGTCCCAAACTTTACAAGACACCTCGAGTCCATCTCTACATGTGGCTGATATAAGACAATGCACAGATTTCGAGGTGGAGATGCAGATGTAAATGCTGGAAGCTCCTGATCAAATTCCTAATTTGGCGCACCAAATCTTGGAAGCTGGTTTACAGGATTACAATAGGAAAAAAATCTCTTTTATCCTGCATATTGGGCAATATAAACCATCTGCTTCCTTACATAAATTGTAAGTGTCAGAATGTGCAAATAGATCAAAATGTTCCAAGCTTTACAAGATATCCTTAATGCATCTCTATATGTGCTGACAACACACAGAATCTGAGGTGGAGATACTGATGTAAATGTTGGGAAATGCTAGACCTTGGCGTGCCAACTGCTTGAAAATGTTTTATAGGATTAAAGTAGGCAAAAGTCCCTTATGAGATACATAATTCTCTTCATACAAGGTTACGGAGCAGGTGAGGACAGATGATGGAAAATATAAAAAGACAAATTGCTCAATGAGAATATAGGTGGTGAGAAGTACTCTTCTGTTTGCCCATTTGGTTTGGGTCCCTGCAGTGGTGACCCCCTGGTTCTCTCTTTCCCCAGCTGAACCAAAGCGGTTTGATGTTCCCTTTAAACTTGCCCACCGGCATTTATACCCCCTTTCTAACCAGGTCAATTTTAAACTTTCAGCACTGTCACACTTTGAATGACAATTGCGCGGTCATGCAACATTGTACCCATATGAAATTTTTTACTTTTTTTTTCCACAAATAGAGCTTTCTTTTGGTGGTATTTACTCACCAATGGGTGTTTTATTTTTTGCGCTATAACAAAAAAAAGCACAAAATTTGAAAAAAAAAAGTTTTTCTTTGTTTCTGTTATAAAAGTTTGCAAACAGGTAATTTTTCTCCTTCACTGATGTGCGTTGATGAGGCAGCACTGATGTACACTGATAGGCAGCACTAATGAGCTGGCACTGCTGGGCACTGATTGACGGTACTGATGGGTGGCACTGCTGGGCTGCACTGATGGACACAGGTGGGTGGCACTGCTGGGCATAGGTGGGTGGCACTGCTGGGCACTTGTGGGCAGGACTTCTGGGCACTTGTGGGCGGCACTGGTGGGTGGCACTGCTGAGCAACGATCATCAGGGCACTGATGATCGGTGCTGATCCCTCCTCTGACAACTGCCGGTGCTCGGCAGTACTTTCCTCACACTGTGACAGCATGAGGAAAGTGCAGCCGATAACCGGCAATTGCATTTCCCGGTGATCAATGTGTCATTGGACACGGCTGATCACGTAGTAAAAGGCCGCTGTGACTGGCCTTTTACCACAACACATGATCAGCTGTGTCCGTAGGACATAGCGATCACGAAGATCGCCGGGTGAGCGCCAAGTGTGTTCTGGGAGGATGTCATATGACGCCTAGGTGCTTGTCGAAGAAATCTGCTGTATGCCCCCAACTGCCCATGTGAATGTTGTTCAATCAGAACCAGTCAGCACAGTGGCTAAATGATTAGCACTTTTTCCTGGCAGTGCTGGGGTTGTTGGTTCGAGTCCCAACCATTGCAAGACCTGCCTGGAGTTTGCATGTTCTCCCTGTGTTTGCGTGGGTTTCCTCCGGGTACTCCATTTTCCTCCCACACTCCAAAGACATGCTGGTAAGTTAATTGGCTCCTGTCTAAATCGGCCCTAGTATGTGTATGTATGAATGTGAGTTAGGGACTGTAGATTGTACGCCCCTTGAGGGTTAGGGACCTTAGATTGTACGCCCCTTGAGGGTTAGGGACTGATGTGAATGTACAATATATATGTAAAGCGCTGCGTAAATTGATGATGATGCTATATAAGTACCTGTAATAAATAAATAATAAAAATAACATAAAATCAGTCACCACTGATAATATACAAGAATCTTCATATTTAAATTCATGTTACTGTAAATGCACAGGCTGACTTACGAAATTTGATAAAAAAAGCTATTTGGAGGCCTACAGTTCCCCAACAGCCGTCATCTAGGGAGATTGGACCACGCTGTCTTTTTTGTGATGTGCTTTTGATTTTATTCTTTTGTGAGTATACTACTTTTTATTCAATAAATCTCATTTTTAGAAGGTAATGCCCTAGGCCCGCGCACCCTCTGTTTGTTTCTTTGCACATGACTTATGAAATCCACCCCTCTCCTTTAGCTTCACTTTCAGCCTGACATAAAGTGAGAACTAAACCACCCACGATAATGTTTATACAGGTGTCAGTGAAATTTGCTATTTACAAAATGAATGTCAAAGTTCCTAGGGGGGAAACTAAACGCTAGTTGGGTATATAGAAACTAACAGGTAAGTAAATTAGCATTTGCTGTTCCCTGGAAACACAATAGAGCCAGCTGCTGTCACAATCAATAATTCCCAGTCTTCAGGCATCAAATAACTCTGCTGTCACAGAAGGGACATTCTCTGTCGCTATCATCCTCATTTCCATTGCTGGGAAAGTCTATATTATCTATAGCATTCATTCTTTTATTCCACATGGGAGGCTGCAGGCCTGGAAACCCAGCAATTCAGAGGAACCAGACTCCCAAATTAGATCCTGATATGGAGAGGGAGGAAGCAGGGAAAGTCATATGGTGTGGTCACAGGGGAAGCGGTCATGTAATCTTTGCCAGAACTGCTTCAGTTATCGTCATCGTTCGAAAGAATAAATATTTGCAAAACTATTCACTTAAAGTGGAACTCCATTGTGACCATCTGACTATAAAATACTGGTGCTTAAATGGGGTATAACTGTATTTGTCTGACATGGGAAGTAGCAACCCCAAAGGGCTATGGGATTGATTTACTAAAGGCCAATAGACGGTGCACTCTGCAAGTGCAAGGGTTCCAGACAGGGGCGGACTGACCATTTGGAAACTTGGGCACTGCCCGATGGCCCGGGGTCAGTAGGGGGCCCCATGAGATGCTACTGGAACCTTTTTCATAGGCTTTTTGTGTTATCAGGTAAATTGTTCGGAAGACTACAGGACCCTGCCCAACTATGTTATGGAAAATGGAGTGGTATTCTTCACTGCATGGGGTGAATATTTGCTTTCTTTTTTACAAGTACACAATTTGTTTACAATTTTTAGGGACAGGTCCACTTTAACTGCTATTTTACATCTGCCTGGGATTCATTCGTTGCCAGAGCCCTTTTTGCGTTTTTTGCATGCATATTTAAAAAATTATTTTAGGCCTGAAGATTACATAAAACCCCCAAACATTTATTTATTTATTTTTTTTAAAGCAGACATCCTAGAGAGTTATTTCTGCAAAAGGTCTAGGAAATGCAAAATTTCAGTAAAAAACACACAGTAAATAATGTTAATTTTAGAGCAAACAAACGCAATAAATTACCCAAATTTTTGTTAATATATAAAAGATGAGGTTGCACCAAGTAAACAGATACCCATGATGTCAAACTTTAAATTTTGGTGTGCCCGTGAAGTGTTGACAGAATTAAGTATCCTCTATTTTCTATTGGCAAACCTTCAAAAGCCCCTTCTAGGCCTTTAAGCAGGGGTGGACTGACCATTTGGAAACTCGGGCATTGCCCAAGGGCCTGGGGTCAGTAGAGGGCCCCATGAGATCTCCCTGGTACCTTTTTCATAGGCTTTTTAGAGTTTGGGCAAGGACACAGGGGCCCCATGATCCCCTAATGCCCGGGGGCCCCATGAGTTGTCAGTCCGCCCCTGGTTCCAGAGC
Source organism: Staurois parvus (assembly GCF_062004578.1). Taxonomy (NCBI): domain Eukaryota; kingdom Metazoa; phylum Chordata; class Amphibia; order Anura; family Ranidae; genus Staurois; species Staurois parvus. The sequence goes on along the minus strand of NW_028319125.1, from coordinate 1,456,077 downwards.
TTAGAAAAGGAGCAGAAGCTCTGCTGACTTCTATCATCCAATCATGTGCAAGCAAAAATTACGTTTTTTAAATCTTCCTTGAATGTCATTGGGTAATCTTTTACAAAGTGAAGCTTGACCTCATTTACTAAGCTTTGGAGTAACTGAACTTGCAAAGTGCACAGTCTATTTGCCTTTAGTAAATCAACCCCAGTGTGTAAAAAAAGGTGAAAAGTCAACAAAGTGATAAAAACACTGTTGCTACTTCAAAGCAGTCCATACATTAAGCAATTTTTTTCTTGCAACCATGGGCTGCATGAAAGAAAATTGTTTGAATCCACCATCAACAGTTCCTAAAGATGTGGGAATCCATGGAGCTTTTGTATTCTGACAGTGGGAGGTTTCCCCAGCCATCAGAATACAATGATCACTGGTGGTGGCTATAGCTACTGGCAGTGGTCAAACAAAGAAACCTGGCAAGCTGGTCGTACTGAAGTTAATTGATGAATCAACTTCAGTACAACCAGCCTGACCATAGATGAATCAAAATTCGGCTGGTTCCTGCTGAACCGGATGAATTTAAATCCATCTATGGCTGGCTTGAGTAAAAATCCTTCGTCCAACTGCTAACCCAGCTCCTAAAAGCAATAGATTATATAAAATTTATGGTGCTTTAACCCTTTCGATACCAACCTGAGGACTCCTGGGATGTATGAAATAATTTGCCTGGAAACAAGAAAGTCACTGAAGCAATGTAAATTAAAAAGTTTAAAACAAATAAATATGTTATACTTTCCTATCCATTTACTAATGCTAGCAACAAAAGAATTACAAATAATTAATATTGATTGAGAGAGTGAAGTTCCGCTTTAATTGTAATGGTTTACATACCCTTTAAGGGACTGCTGATCTCTTGGGTCCCAGCAGTCAATGGTTCCTCCCGCCAACCCCAATGTCACTACTGAGTTCTGTAATGACAAAGGGATCAGCGAAGTCCTCCCACCAGGAGATCGACACTCCTAGATGGAAGTGTTGTTTTTAAAGAAGGGATTTCTATTCAGTGCAGCTACGTTTAGTGGCGCGGGTGGCAGGAGTGGTAAGTATTTATTTACCTTACAGGAACATGTTTTATCTGGACTTTTAGTTTGGTGACAGGGTCACTTTAATTGAGCAATGTATTAATTTAAGCTGGTGCTCGATAATTGGCCCAATGGTGCTACCTTGGAGTGGTCAGCTCTGTATCAACTCTTTCCAGCACTGAGCAGAGTGATGGGGAAGTGAAAGGCAGGTGTTGCTGGGAATGGGTGTGCATTAACATTATTATTATTATTATACAGGATTTATATAGCGTCAACAGTTTGCTCAGCGCTTTACAATATAACGGGAGACAATACAGCAACAATACAGTTCAATAAAAGAAGGATATAAGTGCCCTGCTCCTTGGAGCTTACAATCTAAGAGGGAGGGGCTAGTGGTACAAAAGGTAATAACTCTGAGGGATGGACTGGTAGGAGGAATAGAAGATTCCATTATTAGCTGAGGGTAGGATAGGCTTCCCTGAAGAGAGGTTTTCAGAGATCGCCTAAAAGTGAGCAGAGTAGGTGATAGTCTGATAAATTGGGGTAGAGAGTTCCAGAGCATGGGGGAAGTTCTGGAGAAGTCCTGGAGACGAGCATGGGAGGAGGAAACAAGGGAGCTAGATAGTAGGAGGTCGTGCGAGGAGCAGAGAGGACGGTTTAGATGATATTTGGAGACAAGATTTGTGATGTAATTTGGGGCACAGTTAACATGAACTTGTTGCTTTGCCCAGCATGACCAAAGCACAGGTTCACTTTAGAGTCAAGCTGTAGGATGAAAAGTCCCTAGGCTGCCATTTGTGACCATCTTTTTAGAATGCTAATCACGTGGCTGACTCTAGTTTGAATACTTTCTGAGCCATGGACCCAAAACATTCAGCCAGTGAACTCCAGGACAGTGACTAAGGACTGTTTGTTCCAGGACAGTGACTAAGGAAGAACAAAAGCAAAAGGGCCATCGTGACCGTCAGGCAAATAGCATTTTAAGAAGAAGGGTCAGTAATATCCATCACGGCAAGACAGTATTTCTCCCGTGACAGATTTCCTTTAATCAAGTTATTGAAATGCAAGAGGCATGAAAGAAGACATTACTTAGAGGCAAAAACTTCCTGTTTTCGGGAAGAAAAGAAAATGTAATTATAAGTAAAGCATTCAGACCACAAACCCACAAAAGACTCTTGCCGTGAACATTAAAGGGCGGCTTCAAAGTGGAGCCTGTAAAGCGTACATTATGCGATGTTTAAGTCATCCAGCATTCATAATACAGGCTCTATGCCACGCACAATTACCAGGGAGCTCACAACATTGCTCCAAGGATGCTGTACTTGATGTTATCAGCCTGTGTGTTGACATGATGCCTAAGGAAACAAACACGGTGCAAAACATTTGGCTAGGAATGAATGCACCTTTGAATAATATGATGTAATAAAAGGAACCAGACTTGAACTAAAATATAACTTAAAGCTGATCCCAGGCATTGTATTATTTAAAATGGCTGTAAATCTCTAAAATGCAGGGCCAGGACAAGGGGTGGGCAGGAAGGGCAGCTGCCCTGGGTGCAGAGAAGCAAGAGGGCAAATAACAGATGCAGGGTGGTACACCTGTTTTACGGCATGTATTAACAGTGGGGAAGGGGGTGCAATTCTGGATCCTTGACCTAGGAGCTGTATGACCCTGTCCTGGTACTGCTAAAATGAAAAATGAACAAAGCATATCCCTCTATATTCTGTACTTATATCCAAAACATCCACAGTAGGGTTTGATTTACTAAAACTAGAGTGTGCAAAATCAGGTGCAGCTGTGCATGGTAGCTGTTCAGCTTCTAACATCAGCTTGTTCAAATAAGCTTTAAAAAAAACCCTTGGAAACTGACTGGCTTCCAGGCGGTGTGATGACATCACCCCTAAGTCTGTCTGGCGCGTTTCATCCTATAGGACGTCGTCACTGGGGCGCAGGACGCTTTGGAATTAATGTACCTTATGATTTTACCTGTTTGTAAGTTCAAGCCTTTTTTAAAATAAATTTTTAAATATTGCACCATGAGAGATCTGTCACAAGTTAGCCTGCAGTTTCTGGTTTGTGTATTCTTACCTCTTTGCTGCAGTGCTGTCCCTGATCCCTTTCACATGTGTGTTTGTGCTCACCTATGGGCGTCGTCTGCTGTTCTCTGGGTTTTATTTCCTTCCCTTCTATCACTTCCTGGCCCGCCTCCTTGTTTGCCTGTGTCAGGGCTCCGGGTATGACCAGAGGTGTGTGGACTGACACAGGGAAATGCAGGCTTCAGATATAGTATAAACAATATAATTTAAGACTAAACAATACATAAACACAGTGCAAGACTAAACATAAACACAGTGCAAACAAACCAAACCAAAACCACCAACAGATAACAAAAAAACAATACTAAGCGTAGTTGGGCAGGCCGGGTCGGTAGCAAATGGGCAGGCAAGGTACAAAGGAGCAGGCAGAGCGTAGTCAGACGGGCCAGGTCAGGAACAATCAGGCAGACAAGGTACAAAGGAGCAGACTGGAGAGTGGTCAGGAATAGCAGAGGTCAGGACAGGCGGAGTTCAATCAGAGTCAGGGATCAAGCAGGATCAGACAGGAAGCAGACAGGATGCAGGTACAGGGGCTCTTGGGAAACATACACCAAGGCCCAGATCACAGGCCTGGTCATTCCTTATATGCACCTTCTGCAATCAGCCTCAGGTGTTTTGGCTGACTGCAGGAGTGAGCCTCTGGTTGCTGAGAGCACCCGCTGGCCAGTCCTGGTACTGCAACCCACAAGGCAGGTGTGTCCCACCACTATTGGCAAGTCCATTCCTGACAGCCTGCCTATACAGTATAAGACATGCTCAGTCTAGGCCACTTTGCCTGAGCAACTTGCTAGTTGTCCTGTGTGTTGCTATCTCCTGTATCCTGCATTGACTACTCATGTACTGACCCCGTCTTTGTTCTCTGACCGTGCTTGTTTTCCACCTGTCCTGACCTTGGCTAGTCTATTGGATTTTTCTTCTCCCATAGTAATCTGCTACCACGAGCGGTCTCCTCATCCTCAGCTGGGTGTACCTGGGGGCCACGACCTGGTCCCAGCTTGCTGAAAGTCCATCCCCACCATCTGGGGCTTAGACTCCGAGCCCTGGGGAACCCCAAGTTGACTATCTATAAGGGCTCACTACCACGGGTGCTGACACAATCCCCTTCCTTTTCATATACGGGTATGCTGTTCGTTCTGCCCCTGAGCTGCAATGCAAGCCTGACGGGGCTGTTGTGAGTGCGGGCATATTATTTATATCAAGGGTTGACTGCTATCGGAATCCGAGTGTTGAGCCATCCATCTCCGACTGGGATTCCCCCATGTTAGACCTTGCTCGTGTGGTCTTGACTTCTGGTAAGAGGCTTTTTCCGCACTGGGTGACACGCACAACGGTGTGGATTGGAAGCACAGGATTATTCTGTTTATTTAAAACACAGACTGAGCACGATTGTTTATATATAGGTTCGGTGGATGGACTCTTCATGATTGAGTTATATGGACTTTTCTACTACATCAAATTTTTGCTGGATTTATGTATTCTGATGTATTATGTTATTTAACAATTTAATAGTTTGGGTTATGCACTTTATTGAATTGTATAATTGATGTACTTAACAGCACAACACAGTTAGTTTTATTAATTATTATTATTATACGGGGGGTTGATTTACTAAAGGTAAATGGGCTATGCACTGAAAGTGCAGTTACTCTAGATCTAAGGGGAACATGCAAAGAAAATTTAAAAAAAAACTGCATTTTTACTTGCACATGATTGGATGAAAGAAATCAGCAGAGCTTTTCCTCATTTCAGAGCTTCCTCTCTGATCTAAAGCAATTGCATTTGCAGTGCACAGTATATATACCTTTAGTAAATCAAACCCAGGATTTATATAGCGCCAACAGTTTCTGCAGCACTTTACAATATAAAAGGAGACAGTACAGTTACAATACAAAGAAAAAGAAGAGGTTCAAGAGGGCCCTGCTCATAAGAGCTTACAATCCTATAGGATGTGGCAAGTGTTACAAAAGGTTATGACTGTGGGGGTTGAGCTCATGGAAGTGATAAATGTATAATTTGAGGCATGATAGGCTTCCCTGAAGAGAAACATTTTCAGGAATCGGTGATCAGGAGTAGGGGATAGCCAGACAGATTGAGGTAGAGAGTTTCAGAGGATGAGAGAGGCTCTGGCGAAGTCCTGGAGTCAAGCATGGGAGGAGTAAACAAGGGAGCTTGAGAGCAGGAGATTGACAGAGCGGAGAGGATGGTTTAGGCAATATTTGGAGAAAAGATTGGTGATGTAGCACACGGCAGAGTTGTGAATGGCTCTGTATGTTGTTGTTAGCATTTTGAATTTAATTTGCTGGCCAATCAGAAGCCAGTGGAGGGATTGGCAAAGAGGGGAAGCAGACAATGAGTTAATCAGTTCATGTCTTGACAAACAGCATGTTGACTGTAGAAGAAAGCACAGTGATAGAAAGATGAGGTCACCACCTTGCTGCTTTTCCTTCACTGTCCACTACAGGCTTAGGAAAGTCCATAAAGGCCTGGGCTCAGAGGAAGTGGGTTGAATGAGGATGACTGCTATTCAACCTAGAAGACTGCCTAAAAAGAAGTACTGCAGGGGACAAATTTGGATTAAAGGGGAGCATTTTATTTCATCTTTTAATGGGCTTCTCATTTTTATATTTGCCAGTTTTACTTTATAGCAGAAATTGAGGCTAAACAAAACATTGTCTAAATACAAGAGTCATGTGTTTTCATGGTTGAATCTTGGTGTGCTTTTTGTATTTCTTCCAAATGTGTGCAATAAGCCAGAATGAAACAACTGCAGTCTGCCTCTGTGCAAGAGGTTCCTGTATTAATGATAAGTCACTGCTGACCTCTCACATTGCGCAGGGCTGCTGGTCTTGTATCCGCCCCGCTCTTGTAGCTTTCTGGAGAGGGTGGGGCCTGCTGGGTCCCTTCCACAGTTCTACTCTTTGTACAGCATAGTCACTGCTTTTAAAAAGTTTTCAAAGGCATTTGGTGTAAATCTGATATCGTATCCTTTTTGTAGCTATTGAAAAAATCTCATCTAGTAACAGATGCAAGCAAATGGGGTTGGGAAGCTCAAACCCAAACTGAGGTCATCACAGAGGACAAGGAGGCACACTTTACGCCTGGAGGAAAAGAAATTTAATCTCCAAACACGGAAAGGTTTCTTCACAGTAAGAGCTGTAAAAATGTGGAATAGACTCCCTCAAGAGTTGGATCTGGCCAGCTCAGTGGATTGCTTTAAAAAAGTCCTGGATTCTTTCTTGGATACACAGAATATAACTGGATATAACATTTATAGGGAAAGTTGATCCAGGGAATATCCGATTGCCTCTCGGGGGATCAGGAAGGAATTTGTTTTCCTGCAGGAGCAAATTGGATTATGCTTTGCTGGGGTTTTTTTTGTCTTCCTCTGGATCAACTGTGGGTATAGCATTATAACTTTTTTTTTTTAATGGTTGAGCTGGATGGACTTTTGTCTTTTTTCAGCCAGACTATGTAACTATGTAACATACAAGGGGATTGGAGTGCTAGTTGAAGAAAGGAGCACTCGGTAGCCAGGAAATGACAACGGTGCTACAGCATAATCTTACATTAATCACCAAGGAGGCACCAGGATCAACAAAAAAACTGACTTAGGACATTTTATCTTGAGCTGAAGAGTGTATAATGGTGTTGTATATATTTTATTTATGTTTGTAATCATTTTTTTAGGTCAGGTAGGTATACAATATTGCACATTTAAAATATTTTAATATCCATTCATCTTTTGTATTCTCGCATTTAGCCAACAGGTAGAGCTTTAGCCTCCTTTTCAAGTTTTCCATAGATGCATTAGCTCCTTTGCTGTTTACAGAGCTTAGTAGCTCAAGCTTTCCACACAAAGGCTTTGTTTATTTAACATTTTTTCTCATATTAGGAAACATTCTGATATACTGAATCTTTGTTACAATTGGGGTCAAACATGGGAAACTAGAGAAGAGAGAGGAAGCAGAGGCCAATATGATGAGACCACATTAGTTGTCTCTTCCTTTTTTACTTACTTCTGGACCACAAAGAGAAACCGCTTGTGGGCAGGCATATCTACAGTAATGTGCAGAACGTGCCAACATGATTTTCCATTTTTCAGAAAATAAAGAAGTGTGTAAAGCTAGTGTAGATACAAAGAGTATTTAAATAACTTCTTTGGGAAACTTGATTACTCTTAAAAGATAACTAAACTGAAGAAAAAAATGTAATATATTGCAGATTACCAGTCCTTAGATGCAGTGACTGCATTTGTTTTCTTTTTCTTTCAGTTTTTTTTTCTCCTTTATTTTCACCTGCTGATCCTGCCAGTAACACATCCTAGGGCAGGGATGTCACACTGGTGGCCCATCATGCCTCTGCCTTTGGGAGTCATGCTTGTAACTGTCAATCTTGCAATGTCTCATGGGACTTGTAGTTTGGCAACAGCTGGAGGGCCGCCAGTTTGACACCAGTTTCGTAGGATGACAAGGCTCACTCGCTGTACTGTATCTCCTGGAGGAGCAGTGGTGTCACCCCATCCACTGATCTGACTTACAAATACATCTGTCTTTCTTTATTTTCATTTCATGGGGGCAGGGGGACTTGTAGTGTAAAAAACAATAGCTTGCCTTAGGCAAAAGGTAAGATTGTTTATAATGCTTCCAGTTCAGCTCACAGGAAGTGACAAGAACACTGCAATTCTGGCATGCTCAACAGGTATTTTCTGTACTTGCTGAAAAAGGAAAACTAACACATCCACCACATCTGAGGACCGATTAGCTTTAAAATATTATTGTAGCATGCTCTAGTGTGCTAGTAGAATAGTGTAGTGTACTGTAGGTAAAAGCATTGTGTACAACTCATGGTAATTGTGTGAGTCTGTGATTGAGGTTGGGTTATTGCAGGTCAGCTGGATGACTCAACAGGTTGTGCCTCTATCACCTCCTCCTGACTCTGGAGGACCATAGAACTTGGCTTGGGAGACCCTAGTAGAGTGGTGGACTGGCCCATAAATATGGGAGAGTCAGGCTGACATGGAGTCAGGTGGAAGATGGAGTGCTGAGGAGACTGTCGGTGCCTGGTAGGAATCCCCTAGGTCCGGGGGGGAGGGGTGGGGGGATCTGGGGGCAGCCTCCAGGCTGGGCTCAGGCTGGCTCAGGAGGATACATTCAGCAGTGAGGCGTGAATGGGATGAAGACCTGGAGCAGCACAGAGCAAGGAGCACAGTGTGAGGTCAGCAGCACACTCTGGGATCTACAAGGGGAAAGACTGCCACATGTAACAAGCTTTCTAAGTACAGCACTGGGCTCAATCCTTTATGCTTGTCCCAGGAGGACTGGTAGTGTCTGCAGGCTGTGGAGCTGGGAGCAGCTCTAGAGGGGGAGAGAGGAGAAGTCTTTGCATGTAGCTACGAGAAGTTGAGTTGATTTTTGAGGGGCTGCTAGTTCCTCGCCCATGAAGGACTGCTGCTACTGATGCAACGACTGGAGGCTTTCAGGAAAAGAACAGTCCAGGATCAGCCTTTGTACATAGGAAGGAAGAGTCCCCTTCCATTGATTCAAGCCAACTTGGCCATCCCATAATACCTATTTCCCTATCCAAGTTGAATTCCCCTAACAAAATAACAAAACTAAGCCCTTGGACTGTTCACTGTCTTTGGATGCCAGTCTTTGTGAAAAAAAACCTGTTGCCTGTCTGTGTGGAGGGAAGATTAGGGATACCCATTACTCAGAGGTCCTCATGAGGGTAGCGCTGCATTATATTTATGTTCTTCAGTTTAAATATCTTTTAAGAGACATTATTTTACCAAAAGAAAAAAGTTTACAACTCTCAGAAAGATACTTACTATGTACTACAAAGGAGCTCTTGAACACTCACATTCTTCACTCATCTATATGCTGAAGAACACCTCTTCTAGGTGAAAAAAGATTAATATTGGAATGCTAAACATAACCTATTGCATGCATTAAAGTGAATCTAAAGTAAAAAACACACACTAGATCCACTGGTACCTCAAAAAGCCGACCTTCCCAAAACATTTCTTCTCAGGGCTCATTATCTGTTCTTTCTGTTAGCTGTGGTGAAGGACCAGATTTGTGTAAGGTGGAGCATGTAATTAGCTCTTCAGAAGGAGCCAATCATAACCTACACCATACAGGGATCCAGCCCTCCGTTGCTGTTGGCATAAGAGGATGTGAGGGCATGACTTGGGACCCCACTTTAGGAAGTATAGGTTTGGGGCAATTCAGGGGCCATTCTTGTAATGATAGCCTCAAGGGGGAAATCAGAAGACTATTTTTGGCTTTACTTCTTACTTTAAATAAATATACACAAAACTATTTTAGGCAAAAAGATCCCACACTCACAGGGCAGATGTTTTCTCTCCAGTGTAAATTCCCACACTTGCGAAACCTCTGAGGTCTTTTCCGGCAAAGATAAAATCATCGGATTCTGTAATTAATTCAAACATTTACTATTATTACTACTTACAGTTATTCAAGTTTTGATTAAGCTGTAAATACAGATTACAAATGTACAAAATTAATAACCATACACCAGAATGTTTACAGTGGGTCATTTCCTTGGAGTGGCTGGAAATATTACAGTCATATGTGACTTTTCATCTTAATATAATCTGTATATTATAACAGAGATTGCAATCAATAACTGGAACTCAAAATTTGATAAGCGCACATAGACATAACACTAGAGAAGGATCAGGAGAAAAAATATGGAGTAAGGATACAGGAGATAACATTTTTATTTGAGGCCATGTATGGTAAACTATAACCTGAGTAGCTACAAGTTGGTCATGAAAACATGCACATGTACCTATGGGTAGTTTGTACAATACAGGAGTATGTACTGTACACTGGCCAAAAAATTGTTGACACCTGACAGTCACAAATGAACTTGGGCTGTCAAGACTGGGATCTGAACCCAAATCCTCTGCTGCATTCGGCAGTAGCTCTTCTTGCTGAGCAACCAGAGATGCTGGACAGAATCCCGTCTGATTCCTTGGATAATCTTGCCTTGTCCCTTGTTTCTGGTGAACCTTGAACCTTTTGTTCCTCCCATGAACTTCCTATTTAAGCCATGTCTTTGCACTTTCTGTTTGCCAGATTATTTTTCTCTCTCCAGCAGACATCTTTTTCCTTTGCGTACTTGCAGCTGTCCTTATTTCCACTACCACTCGCTACTGACCTTTGGCATCCGCTTGCTCCCAACCTGCAACCATTCATTATCAACCTTGGGATTGTGCCTCAACTATGGCTACGTAGATTGCAACCACTTGTTACCGACCTTTGGCTTGTTTACTGACTATGCTTTTGCTTGGTCCCTACCTGCTCTATATGTTACTGGACCTTAGCTTGCTCACCTCCTTTTGGGCGATCTTGAGGACCAAAACCTGGCACTAACACTCAGCAAAACCTATCTCCGCCATCAGGAGCTCTGATGAATACTGGTTAGAACTTAGACCAAGCACTTCGGGTGGGCCTGTCTCATCTGCCAATGTGACCTGCTTGTGTACTTATCCATCTGATCAGTGTAAGCCTTTCTGCTGCTATCGCTACTGGTCTCTGAGCCTCACCCATGACTGTGACATGAGCATTCCTTTTCAAAACCATTGACATTAATATAGGAGTGACCCCTCCCCCTCAGCTTTGCTGTTATAATGGTCTCCTCTCTTTTGGAAAAGCTGTTCACAAGATTTTGGAGTGAGTTTGCTCAGTCAGCCCGAAAAGTATTTGTCATGGTCAGGAACTGATGTTGGATGAAGAGGCCTGTTCAATGAGGTCAGTGCCCTGTGCAGGCCACTCAAGTTCCTGCTGAAAACAGAAAATGGCCTTCCCAAAATGTTGCCACAAGTTTGGAAGAGCACAATTTTTCTATTTCAATGGTTTTTATTAATTTTTTAAACAATATAAAGCAGAGGCAATAAAACATGCCCACACAGGGGCTATCAATTGCACAGATAAAAAAAAAAGCAAAATAAAAAAAAAAGAGGAAAAACAGTGCTCTAACGCCAACAGGGCAAAAGGTACGCCCGCGCAGGGGCTATCAATGGCACATAAGTTGCAAAACATTAATGTAACTGATTATAACAACTAAATGCAGCTGTCCAGTCACACCAAAAACAGAGAGAGAGAGAAAAAGGAAGAAAGAGGAAAGAAAAAAAAAAGGGGGGGGGCAAAGAGCAGGGGTCCAAGAGCACCAATACCGAACGCCATTACATCCCCAGACTAGCCAAGGGGAGTGAGGGAAAGGCATATTGCAACCACGGCTCCCATATTTTCAAAAATTTATGTTGGGAGTCGTTGCAGATACTCGACATCTGTTCGTTAAGCATCATAGTGGTCATACGATCCCGCACCCCCTGAAGAGGGACAAACGGACTCTTCCAGGCCTGAGCAATTGTTCTAGTGGCCGATAAAAACAGATAGGAAGCCAATGAAGCAAAGCATACCGAGCATCCCGGCGTAAGGAGAGATGGAACAAGGTGAAAAGGAGGCCAAACACACGAGACCAAAAACGAAACAGTCTCGGGCATGACCACCAGATATGCAATACATCTCCACGATGGCCACAACCCCGAAAACATTGATCACTACAGGCAGAGTTAGCCCGGGCCAACCGAGGCGGAACCCAGTACCAACAAAACAATACCTTATAGGCTGCCTCCAGCGTGGTCGTATTAAATGAGCATTTAGCTATGAGTGACCAGGCCTTCTTCCACAGCCACTCCCAGGTTGCGCTCCCACTGAACAACATATGAAAGAGAAGTATGCGACGAGCGTCTGTTCAGAGCTGCATAAAGAAGGGATATAAGGCCCGGAGCGCCCGGACGCTGTTGGCAAAGCTGTTCAAAGGCAGATTTCTGGTAGAGCACAATTTTTAAACTGTCTTTGTATGCTGTAGAATAAACAGTAAACTTCAATGGCTCCACCCTATTGTATAATAGGGTGGAGGGGTATTCATGCATTTTGGCTATATAGTGTAGATGCAGTCAGGTGTTTACAACCTTTTGGGTTGATTTACCAAAGGCATATAGACTGCACTTTGCAAGTGCAGTTGCTCCAGAGCTAAGTATATGAGATAAAATTTCACTTTGAAAAGATTACCCAATCACAAGCAAGGAAAAAAAAAACAAAAAAAAAACAGCATTTTGCTTGCAAATGATTGGATGATGGAACTCAGCAGAGCTTCATTTATCATGCTCTGGAGCCACTGTACTTTCGAAGTGCACAGTCTAATTGCCTTTAGTAAATCAACCCCAATGTGTAACTGTAGTTACACATAAATGGTTTATTCTCTTAGATTTTAATAGCAATGTTCACATGAAATTAAAAAGTTTCAGCATACTGTAGCCTGAAGATTTGACCCTATTTCTAATTCCCTGGGTTTTCCCATCATAAAAATGTTTAGCTGCAGTATTGTTATTGCTGTTTTTCCATGTAAATGGTGTTCTAGGATAGCTGTATTTCCAGAAGTGGCCTGAACTTATCTTGGAAACATGAATAATGGAGGAGCAAGGGTACTAATTTTAGGTTTAACTGTAGTACCCTTTATGCGATTGTATGTGCTTGCTCAAAAAAAGGGCGGTGATCACTTATAATTTAAAATGGTGAACTCCTTTAATGCCACAGTCACATAAACGGCCTTATAACACTTTCTGTGTTGTGTAGCAACAAAAGGGCACAACCACCTATATTTCTGCATCCAGGAAATAAAAATGTAAATTGCAAATCCGTGCGGGCCGTGTTTTGCACGGGCATGAGAGCCCATTCATTTGAACGGACTCCCGTACCCCTGACACGCAGGGAAGAAGTCCCTGCACTTCTTTGGAAAACGCAGTCCACATGGGAACTTCGGTTCCCAATACGGTTGCGTTTTCCAGTGCGGGCGGCGTGCCATTAGAACTAATGGCACCCGCCTGCGGGTCCGCATTCCTCTGGTGCGGCTGCACGGATTTTTGTGCGGATCTGCAGCGGCACCACCCGCACAGATGTGAACATAGAGTAAAAGTAATCGTGGCTTCCAATTGACACTGCCACAAACTGACATTTATGTCGGAAAATTGTAGCACATAATTAACATAATTCCTGTTTTAAAACCCTAATGAGAACACTTCTATGATATACCTTTTTTCATGTTCGGGGTAAATATTCCCAGCATTAAAACGTGATCATCCAGTAATGATTTCTTCAGCATCTTTTCACTCAGAAAATCTTCTGCTTCTTCAACTGTATTCAGCTGCAGGGGGCATTCCTGCGTCATCCTGGTAATAATAAACAGCCTATGTGGGTAGTGATAAGCTTCACATGGAAATAAAATAGAAGGAAGGGTTAAAAAAGGAGAAGGGAGAAGAGGGGAAAACAGAGAGAATAGAGAAGGGAAGGAAAGAGGGTAGGGCAGAGAGGGAAGAAGAAAGAGGTGTAAAGTGAGGAGATCAGGAAGATGAGACCGAAAAGAAAAGAGGTAAGAAGAAGGGAGAACAGGCAAGAGAGAGACAGAAAAGAAGGAAGAAAGATGAAGATTGGGGGAGAGGTGAAGAGGAAAGAAAGATGAAGAAAGGGGAGAGAAGAAGAGGGAAGAAAGATGAAGTAGGGCCAGAGAAGAAGAGGGGAAGAGAAGAAAAGGAGAAGAGAAGAAGACGAGGAGAGAAGAAGAGAAGAGGAGGAGAGAAGAAGAGAAGATAAGAAGAGGAGGAGAGAAGAAGAGGAGGAGAGAAGAAGAGAAGAGGAGGAGGAGAGAAGAGGAGGAGAGAAGAGAAGAGGAGGAGAGAAGAAGAGAAGAGGAGAAGATAAGAAGAGGGGAGGAGAGAAGAAGAGGAGGAGAAAAGAAGAGAAGAGGAGGAGAGGAGGAGAGGAGAAGAGAAGAGGAGAAGAGAAGAAGAGGAGGAGAGTAGAAGAGGAGGAGAAAAGAGGAGAACAAGAGAAGGAGAAGAGGAGCAGAAGAGAAGAGTGAAGAGGAGGGGAAGAGAAGAGAAAGGAGAGAAGAAAGAAGAGGAGAGAAAAGGAAAAGAAAAGATGATAGAGGGGCAGGGAGGAGAGAGTAGAGGGAGGGTAAAGAGAAAAAAGGAAAGGGGGGGGGGGAGAAAAGAGAAGGGAGGAGACAAATTCATTCAATTATGTCCCGCTGTATAGATAACTGTGCATGTAGGTAAAAAATTTTCTGTGTTCTGCTCTCCCTCCAGCCCTCCCCATTATACTTATCTGAGCCTAATCTCAATCCAGTGCTGTGCACGAGAGCAGCGGCTCTCTCTGCTCTCTCCTGCATAGGTTCAGAGACAGCAGCGGGAGCCGCTGACTCCTGCTGCTGTCAGTCACAGCCAGTGAAGAGGGAACGGGGAGCGGGGCTGAACCTCGCTGTGTGTGAGATAATGGAGCAAGTCCATGCTAGTGCCCCCATAGCAAGTGACTTGCTATGGGGGCACTCGGCAGGGGGCAAGGAGCCAAGAGTGCCAGCAGGGTACCCCAGAAGAAGAGAATGGGGGCTGCAAAACTTCTGCACAGAGCAGGTAAGTATAACATGTTTGTTATTTTAAAACAGTAAAATCCAAATCTTTACAATCACTTTAAATGTCAGCCTTTTACATCTGCCCAGCTTCTGATTTATATGAAGGAAACATACGAAAATGATGTCTTGGATACTAATCTTTAATCAGAACACAATCTATTTCTGCAGAAACTTAGCAGTCTGTAGGACCTCTCCACTTCCTAATTACATAGCTTGTTTATTTTATTATGTCTTTATTCAATGATCAGCTTCCCCTAATTTCCTTCCGTGATACATGCTCTGAGCAGAATATCAGTTTACAGACATCAGGAATTACGTGTAATTAAACATGTAAAGCAACAGTCACATCTGCCATGCATAATATGTGCTCTCCATTACCATGCTCAGCAAGTCTAAAAAGATACTTTAGGATGTTCATTCTATTGTCTGAATGGAAAGCAGCGAAGAATTGTGTAAAAGCATTTCTAAAGATTTTTTTGTTTAAAATAAAAAACATCTTATACTTACCTGCTCTGTGCAATGGTATTGCACAGAGCAGTCCTCTTCTGTGTCTGCCCCCATAGCAAACCCCTTGCTATGGGAGCAGACGTGCAGGCCTGATCACAAACCACAGCCTGGCTCGGTCCCGACCTCGCTCCCTCCTAACAGCATTTGACTGACCACAGCAGGAGACACTGACAACCACTGCTACCCCAGTCCCTGTGAGTAAAGGGAGAGGGGAGAGAAGAGATGCAGCCATGCACAACACTGGGTCGACTGAGGTACCTATTTAGGGGGTGGAGGAGCACAGCAATTTGTAAAATGCTTTTTTACCTTAATGCAGGGAAGACATTAAAGCTTTGTTTTCTTTAATTAAAATAACAAACATCATACTTATCTGCTCTGTGCAGTGGTTATGCACAGAGCAGCCCCGATCCTCCTCTTCTGGGGTCCCGGCCCCTCCTCTTTGGCCTCTTCGGCATCTGCATACATTGTCACGGAGTGGATGGCTTGGCCCCACTCCCTCGGCACAACATATGATTGACAGCAGTGGGAGCCAATGGTTCCCGCTACTATCAATCTGCCCAGGGAGGAGGGAGACAGCCAAAAGAGCCGCTGCTCTTATGTACATCGTTGTATCAGATTGGGCTAAAGCAAGAATAAGGAGGGGCTAGGGGAAATTCTGCAGCACAAAAAGGTTTTTCATCTTAATGCACAGAATTCATTTAGATGAAAAACCTTAAAGAATAAGTTCACCTTTTAGAAAAAAAAAATAAATGCACATTTTCTGCAGGCAAAAACAAATGTGCATTTATTATGTTTGTCTGCAGGAGCCTGTAAACCACTGCAGCAGCGATCAACAGATTATGGATGCCATGCAGGTCTCCTGCAGATCTGTCGGTATATCTGCTTGCTCGTATGGGATGTAGGGGCAAGCAGATATACTGACAGGAAGAATGAATGAACGAGCATAGTTTACCGACGACTACAAGCTGACAGCCGCTAAGGCTGTCGGGACTTGTAGTCTCTCATTCACAATGAATGTGAATGAGTGACGTGGCTGTGTGGGCGGAGCCACCATTTCAAAAAATTTGACAGCTAGCAAGGGAGGAAAAGATCCACGAAAAGGTAAGTTTTAAAGCAAGCCAACGATCCCCGCAAGATGGAGAGCATAATGGTTCGGACTCCGATCCATTATGCTCAATCTGCAGATCCGATCTATCCCGCGGGGATTGTTGGCTTGCTTTAAAACGTACCTTTTCGTGGAGCTTGCAAGCCGACGATCCCCGCAGGATGAATCGGATCTGCGGATTGGGAAGGATAATGGATTGGACTCCGATCTATTATGCTCAATCCACAGATCCGATCCATCCTGCGGGGATCGTCGGCTTGCTTTAAAACTTACCTTTTCGTGGAGTGGGTCCGGTGTCACCCCATGCAATAGGTGTCACCCGGTGTGGCACGCACCCCCCGTACCTGCCTAGGGACGCCCCTGCCTGCACTGGCCCTCTCAAACAATAAACACTTACAGCATGAGAAAGTTGGCCAATTCATCCGTTCCCATCATTCCCGTGTACAAAATTGGCTCCTGTCCCATCTGGTAGATCTTTATCACAGGAATGATGGTAATATTCTCCTTAGTGCACACATCTGTCCAATCTGCGCAGTTCACTCTGGCCAAAGACACATCCTGCAGGTCTAAAAGAAGGAAAAAGAAGGCCGTAAGAGATTATAAATACACTACTTTAGTTCCTCTGCTTTTCTCTCCAGATATAGGTATAGAACCATCTTTGCCCAGGCATCATACAGTCAGCATCTACCTACTACGGGGCAGAGATGCCAGGTCAGGGATGACACAATCATAGAGATGCTGGTGCCTGTGCAGTTCTTGGCTTTGTTCGCACATTTCTTGCACGGATTATTATTATTATTATTATACAGGATTTATATCGTGCCAACAGTTTGCGCAGCGCTTTACAATATAAGCGAGACAGTAAAATTACAATACATTTCAGTACAGAAGGAATAGGAGGGCCCGGCTCATGGAGCTTACAATCTAAAGGAAGGGGGAGGTGATACAAAAGGTGATAGCTGTAGGGGATGATCTGGTGGAGGCGATTCAGGTACAGTTCTTAGGTGGAGGTGGGGTAGGCTTCCCTGAATAAGTGAGTTTTCAAAGATAGCCTAAAGGTTGACAGGGTGGGGGCTGACCAGACATACTGTGGAGGATGGGAGAGGCTCTGGAGAAGTTCTGGAGGCGAGCATGGGAGGTGATGAGGGAGCTAGAGAGGAAGATATTTTGGGAGGAGCGGAGCGGGCAATTCTGTGGATGAGGTTGGCGATGTAGCTAGGGGCAGTGTTGTGGATGGCTTTGTAAGCCTCTGCTGCAAATTCTCCTCTGTTGCTGGAAGCGTAATCAGTTGTGTAACGTGGGTCATGCAACATACTGCCACCAGGCTCAGAGTAGCCAGACCTCAACTGACACATTTACAAGCTGGACAATGCAATGCTTATTTTAATAAATGTCCTTTCATAGTCCCAAACTCAGCTCCACTGGAGGCATGTCTGGGGAGATGGGTGTCAAATATATGCCAACACGCATGACAGTGCCAAGCACTGAGCTGTCTCACATGTTTCATCTGTTGTGGGCTTTTGAATCATGTCTCAAAAATATGACTTTTATCAAGACATAATAGTATATGGCAAACAGCTCAGCATAACCGGATGTTAAGAGTTAATTTTGTCTTGGTTGAACCACCAAGAATTCTAGTTAAAGAACTGGAGAGAATGGGGGAAGTAAGACTTTTCCAAGACAATGGGACTGTTTGAACTGTCAACAAGGACTATTTGTATATGGAAGTCGAGAAGAATGCACATACAGAAAGTCAAACACATAGGACTTTGACTTGTAAACATTTCAACAATAATGAGACGGGAACTCAACTGGTTGAAAGCTTAACCAAAACCTGTAGAGTGTGATGAACCAACAGACCTCTGAAACTATTACCATATACTATTGTTCACCAAGGGTGAAAGCATTAACAATTGTTTACCATGAGTCCAATACAAGGGCCATGCAAACAGAGAGTTTTTTTTCCCTACACAGAGAAAATGTTGATTCTGAAACAAAGGGGTGAAATTCAGGACATTTAAGTTTAAAAGTTCACTGTATATCATGACAAAAATGTACTACAAAAACAGATTATAAATAAGATGGTATAGTTTTTAAACACCACTAAATACTCAGCAATGGAAACTATATATCACTAACTTGAGTATTGAGATGATGGGAAGTAAGATGTATTATAAACTAGCATTAGTTACATGTCTTATCAGGAAACAAACAGGATGATATTTCAAGTAGGAATAACTGAATATACACCTATATTCCATGGTCCCTATTTAGAATATCATAGGTATGATCACTGCTATATCTGGAAAGAGCCGTATATTTTATTCCTGAAATTACCTGAAGATTCCACCCAAGGTATGAGTCATCTCAAATACTCACATTGTTCTGTGATACATGACCGCCACCTGGCGGGCAGGTGAGAAATAGCTTATGTACACACATTTCTCAACTAGCCAATCAGGAAGCCTGGTGGGAAGGTATCTTAGAACAATGGACTAGTGGATATAAAAGCCCATGTGCTTTAAGAAAAGAAGAACCCTCATAAAGACCTCATGGAAAGACCTGACATCTGAAGAAGATCTCTGCTGAAATAATTACTCTTCCATCTTTTAAAACTTCCTAAAACTTTTAACCTCTAATCTTATAACTTCCTACACTCTCCCCTACTGAGAATCTTTCACTTGCTATATATATCAGTCTAAAGGCGTTCCACTGCCAGCTAAATCCACGGGAGAGTTGCCTAGTCTGAATTCCGGGTGTGGTGAGATATTTATTTGATTTTTGTATTAATTATTTTCTCTGTTGTGTGGAATCATAAAATTACCTCAGTGTATCATAACAATATTGGGTAGTTAGATATATGTAGAAAGATACTGTGTTACTGTTAAAAATTGTTTATTGCCATATTATAAATTTTTCCATATTTCATAATTTATTGAATATTAATAACCAGAGTATCATATATCAAGGGCTTCCTTCTTGCAATCCTATGGCCACGGCTTGTAAGAATATAACCTTTGAGATATTCGAAATTATTAATTATTAATAAATTTAATAAATCTCATATCATTTAAAATTTGTGATTGATGTAATTAGTTAGAGACATTATTAGTGTGTCTTACATTGGTAGGATATATTTTTGATTGTGTGTACCAATATTCATTTATCACCAGTCTTTTGCGTTTTGTGTTAATATATATATAATTTTTGTACATAAATAAATTTTTATATTTATCTATTATAGGGCAAATTTTGTGTGTATGGTACGAAATCATATTGGCTAAAAGAATTCAAGGTATAATAATAAGTGGTGATCAAATTATCAAAGTGTCCAAATTATTGGTTTATTAAATATTTGCCGTATTTTAACGGCTGGAGGCACTGTAATATTTCATCTAAGGGAAAGGGACACGCCCTTTATAAATAAAAATATCCTTACATAAACCACCACAACATAAATTTGGAGGCGCTGCTGAGAGCCATAGAAATCGTACCATAACACAAAACGCACTGGTGATTGTATATTTGTACACTTTATCAAACATATATTTTATATCAAAATGGCATCCAGTAATCACGGATCCACCTCTTCCAAGCATAACGAGGAAAATATGGCGGCTCAAGGCATTGAGCAGGAAGTTATGAAGCCAGCTCGGAAAGCTGCCGGTGCTTGGCAGAAGTATGTTGAAAATGAAGTAATAGATTATCTCCGCAAGAGATTAAGTTTGGGGGATAGCAATAAGGAATTTGTGGATGAAGAGAAAAAGCAGGCTATTAGCACTTTTGAGGACCTGTTCAACCAAAAGGGCCAGGTTGTTGGGTTTTTAATAGCATTTGCTGGAGCAGAAAGTGATAGAAGCCGTGACAGACTTCTCCTAGAAGCTTGGCCCATGTTATGGTTCATGACCGCTGGAGCTGCCCAGCAGACCATGACTCTAAGGGAAGAGTTGTCAGAGGCCCGCCTCTTGTTAGAAAGCAAAAATCAGGACATTGAGTCTTTGAAAGGGAAGCTTGGTCATGCCGGTGTTCGTTTAGACGAATCCGAGAAACATTATGATAGATTGGTCGGAGACTTTCGAAGTGCTCAGGACCTATATGAAAGAAACTTTCAGGAATTAAAACAACTTCAAAAGAAGTATCAGGACTTAAAAGATGAGGTGGAGTACTTCAGATCAGAGAGGTTATCTCCTGTTAAAATTAAAGTTCACCCAGGGGATAAGCATGACCAGTCAGAACTTACCTTGATAAAATCTGAGCAGAAAACTCTGGAGGAGCAGATTATAAGGTTGACGGCCCAAATAAATTCTGGGGTCCAAAGACGGACCAACCCAGTCAAGCCAGAGGCTGATGAGCGGAGATACCCGCATCACAGCGAAGTATCTGATAGTGAGTCAGGGTCAGAATATAGGTCACCTCCTAAGCTTTCAAGATACACTCCAGAGCGCTCTGAAGAAAAATATGAGGTTTCATATAGGCAGGAAGGGAAATCCCAGGGGTCATTCAGGAGATATGACACCCCAAAGGTCATTAAGTTCCTGAAGGACACTGTTCCTATGTTTTCTAAGAAAGGGTCCCTTGAGATCACCGAACACATGAGAACATATGAACAGACGTTAGAGATTCTGGGCATTAGAGATGACCACACCAAAATAGAATTGCTGCCATGGGTGTTTGAAGAGAAATACCGGCAATTCTTTGAGACCTTGAGGGCCTATTCCAATCAGTCCTGGAGAGAGGTTAAACATAAGTGCCACATGGAATTTGGGCCTTATAAAACTGTAACCTCTGCCAAGGCTGCGGCCTACAATTTAAAGTGTGGTCCTCACCAAAGCCCTGCAGAATTTCTGGCTGTCCTCAGAAATGCCTATTTCCTGGCTGAAAAGGATCCCAATCCTAACCAGCCAGAATTCAAGACCCTATTCTATGAAGCATTACCTGCTTACATAAAATTGGGACTTGCAAAGGATTACAGAAAGGGATGCTCTCTTCATTGGTTGGTGAGAGAGAGTGACTATTTATTCTCAATCCAACAGTCCAGTGAGGGCGGGATAAAAAGAGAACCCAAAAATAGCCCCAAGATAGTAGCAGCCACTACCGTTTCCCCTCCAAATCCAAATTTGCAGGCAGAGAAGAAATCATATGCGGAAGTAGTCCGTGGGGGTAAAACCAATGGTTCCCCTAGATTTGTACCTCAAACCCAGCAAGTGAAGGAGGTCCATAACTTTGCACCCCAAAACCAGTGGGTGAGAAAGGATAGGCAAAAGCCAGGAAACTACGGTAGTGGAAGTGAGAAGAATAAAAAGTATGGTAAGGGTCAGTACAGTGAGGAGAATCAAAGGAGTCAATGGTATCCTCAGAGGTTCTATTATCCTCGCCAAAACCAACATGGGAATTTTTATGGGAACCCCAATTTCAATAGGAACCATAATTATAATAAGAATCCCAATTTTAATAAAAACTCCGACTTCCAAAGATTTCCTCCACGCCAAGAACACCCTCAGGCTCAAAGGGGGGATACAGTACCCCAGGCTCCCTTTAATAACAGGGAGACCCCAAAACCTCAGAGAGAACAATGGCGTCGGGATCAGAGCAGTAGTTCTGACTCTGAGTCTCATTACCAGTCTCGTCCAAAATACAAGCGCAAGTATAGGAAAAGGGAGAATCAACAGAATGACTCCTCTGAGCGTATTGGACAAATAGAGGCACAGGTCAGCAAAATGGCTGAACAAATGGACAGGCTTGTCACTCAATTTCCATCCAATCCTTTTTTAGGAGCAGCTCCTGTGACCAACCAAGGGTCACAGAATTAACAGGCAACCAAGCCTTAAACCAACAGGGGAGGACACTGAGTCAAATGACAGGAGATGTGTGCCCCGTCCCTGACACGCCTACTAATGGAGAAGTCAGTTCTCAGGCAAAGGGGGACCATTTGTTGGTTATTAATGATTCTCCTGCTTTTCAGTGTCCATCTATTGCCCCTAATATAGTCGCGGCATCGGAAGTCATCAGGATTGACAAGCCAGACGGAGCACCAACTTCTAGTTGTGCTTCTGTCTTGAGACAGTCCAAGAATCCCACCAGGGAGGATAAGGGTAATGTGTCCACCACATGCGGTGAGATAAGAGCCAGTCATATGTTATTGAAGGGCCCACAGATCTTCAACCACACCAATTTCATGTGTGAGCTGACTGAATCTGATGGGAGATCTTATGCCACAGTACAGGTGCAGGATGCCAGTGATCTTTCGATTGTCGGTTTAATCGACACTGGATCCCAAGCAACCATCATGTCACAGGAACATTTTGACAAAGTGGCGAATGTCATGCCCACCAAGCCGAGACTTAAAAGTTTTGACAGCTCATTGATTGGTGTAGGTGGAGACCCGTTACAAGTCATGGGTACCGCCTGGCTTAAACTGAAACTGGGTAATAAGGAACTGAGACACCCCATCATCATTGCTAGCATATCACAGCACCACATGATAATTGGGATGGACTTCCTAAAAAGGCTGAACACCATAGTTGATTGTGTGAACCAAGTCCTGTGGTCACAGGTAAATACCCCAATTAAATATGGGAAACTTAAAACTCCCCATTCCCGACAACACTGCCACCTGGTGGAAGAAAGGCCTGGATCATTAGAAATCCATTTCAGGAACAGCCAACTTCCTGATGTAACGGTTATCAAACCTGATGACCATAACCCTATCAGAAGAGATGAGGAACACATTTTTAGAATTCCCCAAGATAAAATAAAAGATATTTCCCTCCAAGATGACATCCTTACGATATCTTTTCATCAGGAGGATAAACCAAGAAAAGGGGGAGATCACACCCAATTCTTGACAGGTATTGAAAGGGTTAACAGCGACTTGTTTATCCCCATCCGGATAAATGGTCTTAATAGGTCAAAATATGCCAAACTAGATTTGAGACAGGAACACAGCTTTGTAAGCCATGGGCTGATAAAACACCTGACCGAAATGGAAATGATCCGTTTCTCCACACCTCAGCGTCATTGGATTTCAGACTCCCTTGATGACTCTGATGATCACAATTCAATGGCTAGGTGTCTCTTAAACGTCACTGTAGGAAACAAAACAGCCACCCATGTGTTCCTAGTCTTGGATAATCCCCAAACTAAAATTTATTTTGGCAACGATGTATTACATCGCTTTGCAATGCAAGTCGACCTAATTAATGACTGTTTATGGAGTCGACTAAAGGGGGACCCCGAAAAATACCAAAATCTGGACTTAGCTTTAAAATCCCAGCAACAGATGCCTTATGCTGTTGAAGTCCAGGTAGCCCAAAAGATTACAATTCCTAAGGGCATAAATAATTTCATACTCCCCATCCAAGTTAAAAAGGGACATAGACTGAAGGGGTCAGATGCATTAGTATGCCTCTCCCATAAAATGCAGGGGGAGGGACTGAACATTACACACACGCCCCTAGTCAACACACATCAATCCCCGATGTACATTTACGTACATAATCTGTCCAATCAGGACATCGTCTTACCCAAAGAGACCCTTATTGGTCTAGCGGTAGAGACTGAATATTATACCTTTGGGGTTACTAACCAGGTGATTGGACTCATCCCCGATGAATATTTGTCGGAGGAACAATTAATTGAACAAACATTCCATTCATTACCAGAGGGTATTTTCACCATAGAGTCCATTTATCCATTCGATTCTAAAGATGGCACCTGTCGAATCGAAGAGACATCAATTGTCTTTGATCACCCAATCAAAGAACAAGAGTACCCCAAAGAACCTGGATGGCAGGAGAACACACACACACATCACATACCCAATGACCTCACCACGAAACTTGAAGAGGCATATGAGATAGGTCAGCCGGAAAGCTTTCCTGGATTCAAGGAGTTAGTGGAAGAGATGGTGGCCCTCGCCGACGCGTGTGCCAGTGATCTCGACCGACAATTGCTCCGAGAGCTTCTCCTTGAATTCCAAGAGATCTTTGCCAAGGATTCTTACGATTGTGGGACTACTGACCTACACATCGCTAGGATCCAAACAGATCCAGATGCCCCACCAGTATTCGTAAGACAGTATAGGTTACCATTAGCTTCCTATGAATCTCTAGCTGAGATTATCAGGAAGTTACATGAAAGGGGTATAATTAGGCCCATCCACAGCTCCTACAACCACCCGATCCTGGGTATTTTAAAACCCAATGGACAATGGCGTTTGTGCGCTGACCTCCGTCAGCTAAACAAACGTGTGTACATGTCAGGATGGCCGGTCCCATACATAGACCAATGTCTCGCCCAGCTCCAAGGATCCCAGGTTTTTACAGCCTTGGATTGTGCACAGGGGTATTGGACCATAAAGGTGAGTGAGGAAGACCAATACAAACTGGCCTTTAGTTTTGGAAATCGACAATAATGTTGGGTACGAATGCCTTTCGGATTCATAAATTCCGGACATGAATTTGCTGTGTTCATGCACAAGGCCATGCCGGACGCCTTCGAAAGGGAGACGTTGGCATATGTGGACGATATCCTGATCAAAAGTACTGATATGGCCAAACACATTACAGAACTTCGGCATGTCCTGGGCCAATTAAAAGCAGCAGGAGTAAAACTGTCCTTACAAAAAGCCCAGTGGTGTCGCACGAAGGTAAACTTCCTAGGCCATGAAGTTACTGCTGAAGGTTTGAACCCACAAAAGAAGAAAGTTGAGGCGGTTCTGAATTGTAAAGTCCCTACTAACCTTAAAGAATTGAGATCCTTCCTAGGTATGGTAAACTACTCGCGTAAGTTTATTGATAATTACGCCGAGATAAGCAAGCCACTGCTTCACCTACTGAAGAAGGATGTCGAATGGTCGTGGGGTAAGAAACAGGAGGACGCCATGAAGGAGTTAAAGGAACGTCTCACACAAGCTCCGTGTCTCGGATATCCCGAAGGGGGTAAAAATTTCTATCTAGAGACAGGGTTTACGCAGGTAAGTATGAGTTCTGTTCTTTACCAGAAACGTGATGATGTCAGTAAGGTGATTGCCTATGCCAGTAAAACTTTGTCCCCGGTTGAAGTAAAGTTCAGTGACTGTGAAAAAGCTCTATTGTCCACCGTGTGGGCATTACAGAATTTCCGCAGTTACATTCAGGGAGAGAGAATCATTGTTGAAACGGCACACCAGCCTTTACAGTATTTAAAGAGTGAACGTATCAAGGGAGGAAATGTGTCTAATAGCCGCATCACTGCTTGGACTTTGTCTTTGCAAGGGTGGCCTCTTGAAATTCGGTACAAACAGAACAAGGAAAGTCCAGTAGCCCAGGGCCTAGCCGAGCTCCATGATTGTTCCGCAACTACGCCTGTTATGGAGGCCCCGGACACTGACTTTCTGGAAGAACAACTGTTCTCTCCTTACAAGGTTTACGATGAAGAATACTGTAAACAGCTGCCGTGTGTATATGTGGATGGTTGTGCTTTTCATCACAAGGATGGGGAACAGCTCCAACTAGTGGCAGGTATTGGAATCGTTTGGACCCAAGGTGTTACCCCAATTTCTGTGGGATACAAACTTGGACCAAAGAGCAGTCAGGTTGCTGAACTTACTGCAATTCTTAGAGCAGTTGAGATGGCTATAGAGTTCAACATCAGAGAGTGTGCCATCATAACCGATTCCAATTATGTCAGGAATAGTTTTGTGGAGTATTTCCCTAGGTGGAAGCGAAACAACATGAACAAGAGTAATCACAAACCCGTGAAACATGGTAAGCTCTTTTGTCACATCGATGAACTGGTAAGGTCCAATGATATCACCCTGCACTTCAAGAAGACCAAAGGCCACTCCAAGGTTCTAGGTGCCGAGAAAGAAGGGAACGATCTGGCCGATTCTCTAGCCAAGGAAGGGGCAATCACCGGTGAACTGTTAGACATTGATCAATTTTTAGGTACCGTACAGGTTGAAGCTGTCACCAGGCAACAGGCCAGAACAGCTGGTGATCCGAATGCATTACAGTGGAGTCACGATTCTCCTAGTGAGGATTTAATTACTGCCCAAAAAGAAGACCCAATAATTGGCTTGTTTTATAGTCATATAGAAGATCCCAACCAAAATCCCATAAATAAGGAAGTATGTAGTGGGAAGGAGGATTTACGTATCTTAATGAAATCCAAATCCCAATTCTCTTTATACCAGGGATTGTTGATACGAACCTCAAAGGGTGGCGTACAACAATGGGTCGTCCCACTTAAATTTAGAGGTTTGATGCTACAGCATGCCCATGATGCTCCCACTTCCGGTCATCGTGGAGAGAAGATCACGTATGAGATCCTGCGGGATTATGCCTACTGGCCTCATATGTTGCGTGATGTGAAGGAGTACTGCCAAGGTTGCCTAATATGTCCCCAATTTCAACCTACCAAGCCAACTCACAGAGCACCTCTCCAGAAGAGGGGGATATGTATGCCTTGGTCAGACCTTCAGATGGATTTTATTGGGCCAGTAACAAAATCTTCACGAGGAAATCGGTATATGTTAACAGTTACATGTTTATTCACCAAGTATGTCGAATGTATACCAGCACCAAATAACAGCTCCGAGACATGTGCTGCACTGCTAATAAATCATGTATTTTCACGTTTTGGTTTACCTCAGAGGATAGAGTCTGATAGAGGATCGCACTTCACTAGCGAAGTGATGGCCAAATTGTGGAAAATTTTGGGGGTTAAAAGGAAATTGCATATCGCCTATCGGCCAGCCTCTAGTGGTGGTGTAGAACGATACAATCAGACCATCGTTAATGTCCTTAAGAAATTTGTTAAGGAAACAGGCAAAGATTGGGATGTCAAACTGCCACTGGTCCTGATGGCATTGAGGGCTACTCCGAATACAGTTACAAAAATGTCATCTTTTGAACTGATGACAGGTAGACGGATGGTACTGCCCCAGCACTTATTGTATCGCACTACAGATCAAAATTTGATCAATGCTACCACCACACACCAATACATAGAGGATTTACGTAAACATCTGCAATATGCTTTTGCCTTTGCCCAGCGAAATTTGGAAAGAGCTGCAACTAGTGCTAAGACATACTATGATCTCAAAACCTCCAAGAAGGAATATGAGATTGGTGACAAGGTCTATCTATACAACTTTGCAAGAGACCAGATCAAGGAACGGAAATTCCTTCCATCTTGGAAAGGTCCGTTCTCTATCATTGATAAAATCTCTCCGGTCGCATATAAATTGCAGGTTACCCGGTATGGTGAAATCAGTGATAGATGGGTGCACATCAATCAATTACGTGCTTGCCATCCGAAGTCTCAATTGCAGTTGTTGGAAGACTGAACCCACCAATTCCTATCTGGAGATATTGAGATCATTATTAAATTTCCTTTAAACATATAATTCATCTTTTGCCTTACAGGATCCAGTAACATAATTTTATGTATATCCCATACTTAAACTGTTCATTTTAATAATTTAGAAAGGAAGGCCCAGACTATGACCAGACCGGCGATCGGAGGTGTCAATGACCGGACCCTAGAAGGAAGCTATAATGTCCTGTGGGAAAGACCAGATGCCAGAGATCGATCCGGAGACGATAACCTGATGTCCCAGGCCACCAAGGGCCAGTCCAGAGGAAAAGACCCGCCTAGGAGACCGTCTAAGAGACCTGTCGTGCGGAGGACCCATGGACCCCAAGGTGGATGTGCCAGGCCAGGCCGGCCTCATCACAAGACCAGGATCGTCATCGGAAGTGTCCATCTAAAGACGCCGAGTCAAGTTGAGGACCAACCAGCATCACCGCTGCCATTTTATTATAAAAAAAAAAAAAAAAAAAAATTTTTTTTTATTATTTCATTCACTTCACCGGAGAAGACGAACGATCACTCTAACCAAAAGTCCCACTCATGTTTTTCGATACAGACACCCCTCTACGCGTGCCTATACCCCAAAAACAAAGGGGGATTTGTTGTGGGCTTTTGAATCATGTCTCAAAAATATGACTTTTATCAAGACATAATAGTATATGGCAAACAGCTCAGCATAACCGGATGTTAAGAGTTAATTTTGTCTTGGTTGAACCACCAAGAATTCTAGTTAAAGAACTGGAGAGAATGGGGGAAGTAAGACTTTTCCAAGACAATGGGACTGTTTGAACTGTCAACAAGGACTATTTGTATATGGAAGTCGAGAAGAATGCACATACAGAAAGTCAAACACATAGGACTTTGACTTGTAAACATTTCAACAATAATGAGACGGGAACTCAACTGGTTGAAAGCTTAACCAAAACCTGTAGAGTGTGATGAACCAACAGACCTCTGAAACTATTACCATATACTATTGTTCACCAAGGGTGAAAGCATTAACAATTGTTTACCATGAGTCCAATACAAGGGCCATGCAAACAGAGAGTTTTTTTTCCCTACACAGAGAAAATGTTGATTCTGAAACAAAGGGGTGAAATTCAGGACATTTAAGTTTAAAAGTTCACTGTATATCATGACAAAAATGTACTACAAAAACAGATTATAAATAAGATGGTATAGTTTTTAAACACCACTAAATACTCAGCAATGGAAACTATATATCACTAACTTGAGTATTGAGATGATGGGAAGTAAGATGTATTATAAACTAGCATTAGTTACATGTCTTATCAGGAAACAAACAGGATGATATTTCAAGTAGGAATAACTGAATATACACCTATATTCCATGGTCCCTATTTAGAATATCATAGGTATGATCACTGCTATATCTGGAAAGAGCCGTATATTTTATTCCTGAAATTACCTGAAGATTCCACCCAAGGTATGAGTCATCTCAAATACTCACATTGTTCTGTGATACATGACCGCCACCTGGCGGGCAGGTGAGAAATAGCTTATGTACACACATTTCTCAACTAGCCAATCAGGAAGCCTGGTGGGAAGGTATCTTAGAACAATGGACTAGTGGATATAAAAGCCCATGTGCTTTAAGAAAAGAAGAACCCTCATAAAGACCTCATGGAAAGACCTGACATCTGAAGAAGATCTCTGCTGAAATAATTACTCTTCCATCTTTTAAAACTTCCTAAAACTTTTAACCTCTAATCTTATAACTTCCTACACTCTCCCCTACTGAGAATCTTTCACTTGCTATATATATCAGTCTAAAGGCGTTCCACTGCCAGCTAAATCCACGGGAGAGTTGCCTAGTCTGAATTCCGGGTGTGGTGAGATATTTATTTGATTTTTGTATTAATTATTTTCTCTGTTGTGTGGAATCATAAAATTACCTCAGTGTATCATAACAATATTGGGTAGTTAGATATATGTAGAAAGATACTGTGTTACTGTTAAAAATTGTTTATTGCCATATTATAAATTTTTCCATATTTCATAATTTATTGAATATTAATAACCAGAGTATCATATATCAAGGGCTTCCTTCTTGCAATCCTATGGCCACGGCTTGTAAGAATATAACCTTTGAGATATTCGAAATTATTAATTATTAATAAATTTAATAAATCTCATATCATTTAAAATTTGTGATTGATGTAATTAGTTAGAGACATTATTAGTGTGTCTTACATTGGTAGGATATATTTTTGATTGTGTGTACCAATATTCATTTATCACCAGTCTTTTGCGTTTTGTGTTAATATATATATAATTTTTGTACATAAATAAATTTTTATATTTATCTATTATAGGGCAAATTTTGTGTGTATGGTACGAAATCATATTGGCTAAAAGAATTCAAGGTATAATAATAAGTGGTGATCAAATTATCAAAGTGTCCAAATTATTGGTTTATTAAATATTTGCCGTATTTTAACGGCTGGAGGCACTGTAATATTTCATCTAAGGGAAAGGGACACGCCCTTTATAAATAAAAATATCCTTACATAAACCACCACAACACATCTCACATCACCGCACCCTAATAATTTCACCATTCTCTGTATGTCATCATTTAACTAGATGTAAACTCCAACTGAATGACATTTAGTTTGCTAAAGCACTGCCTAACTTACACAACTGCCATTTTTAAAATAAATGTTTTTTTGTCATTTTTTTGGCACCTCAGTGCTTCTCACCTCCTGCAGCCTCTTTCTTTCTAAACACATGCACTCCAGAGATGTCTGCATGGTGTTATCAGGGTGGGTCTTGTGATGGTGACAACAGTGGACCATGCCTTCGTAATGTGTGTTTAAACAGCCACTTTTAGTCTCCTTCAGATGCCTATCTGTATACCAGTGTGACAAAATAGGGGACTTGTCAGAAAACAGGCACAGAGCGTTGTCAGTGTCACCCTATAACAAGAGGAGAAAAAGCCTTCATGTCAGGATCACCAGTGATTGGCCTAATAAAAAGTTACAAATGTAAACAATTTGTTAAAAATGATGTCTGTGAGGGTTCTCATTAATCCAAGTCATGGTATAGCTAGTAGTATTATTTATTTCATTTCAGGTACTTATACAGCGCCTTCCATTTACTCAGCGCTTTACATATATATTGTACATTCACATCAGTCTCTAACCCTCAAGGGGCGTACAATCTAAGGTCCCTAACCCTCAAGGGGTGTACAATCTAAGGTCCCTAACTCACATTCATACATACACATACTAGGGCCAATTTAGACAGGATCCAATTCACCTACCAGCATGTCTTTGGAGCATGGGAGGAAACCAAAGTACCCAGAGGAAACCCACGCAAGCACAGGGAGAACATGCAAACTCCATGCAGGAGGCGCCATGGTCGGGAATCGAACCCATGACCAATTTATTGCAAGGCAGACTTGCTAACCACTAAGCCACTGTGCCGCCCAGTAGTAGTTAGTTATATTCAACTGAATTGCTTCTGTAATGTTGAAGAAAATTTGTATCTCATCTAAACCACTTTCTTTATTCTAATGAGTGTCAAGGACATACCCAGCATTTATATTCACACAGGTAACACAGACAGACACCTTAATCCATCCACCATGTAAAGTATCAAGACAGAGGTTGATTGTCCAAGAAGAGGATGGGAGGTGTCAAAGTTGTAGAACCGCCCTGTCTCAGTTACGTCATTCCATCCTTGGTGTCAGGAAGTCTGCATAGGTCCTAAAAGGTAAGTTGGGCTTTGGAACATGTTGCATGTTCCACCAGTTTTTAGGGTAGAACATGTAACATGTTCTAGCACCTGCAGCCCCCCCCCCCCCCCCCATTAAAGTGGGTGGGACAATCTCCTCCCCACACTCGCCATCACAATTTGAAACCAGCGCGTCTGTGCAGGGCTCCACCCACACGGCTGTATCATTCATTCACAGTGTACAAGTACCGCCAACCATTGCAGCTGAAGGCCTGCAGTTCTCAATGAACTATGAGGGCGTTGGTGAGCACTCTCATAGCCCATTGATCTTCCTGCTCCCAGGTAAATGCCTCTCCATACAGGGTAGGAGCAGACATCTATCCTGAGAGTCTGCAGAAGCCTGAGATTACACCCGCGATCTGCAATATCTGCAGGCTCCTTAGAAAAAATTAATAAACGTACATTTTTCTACCTGCAAAAAATGTGCATTTAATATTTTTTTTTCAAAAGGTGAACCTATCCTTTAATTCTTCAATTTACATGGCTAAAGGTGTGAATTGTCAAATCACCAGGGAAAAAAAATGGTAAAACAACATTATATGTGAATACGGCTGCCAGACTCATTTACCTTTCCAACGGCTCCGTTTCCGCCACCCCCCTCTGCCAATCCCTCCATTGGCTTCTGATTGCACAATGGATCAAATTCAAAATCCTAACACTGACGTACAAAGCTGTCCACCATACTGCCCCGAACTACATCACTGACCTAATATCCTAGTACAGCCCAGCACGCACACTCCGCTCCTCACAAGACCTCCTTCTCTCTAGTTCCCTGGTCTCCTCCTCCCATGCCCGCCTCCAGGACTTCTCCAGGGTGTCACCCATCCTCTGGAACTCCCTGCCCCAACCCATCAGATTATCACCTACTTTCCTTTAGGCGCACCCTGAAAACCCATCTCTTCAGGGAAGCCTACCCCACCCCATGCTAACTTGCCGACCTCCTCCACTCTTCCTACCACTTTATCCCCCACAGCTATCTCCTCCTGTACCACCATCCCCTCCCCCCTAAATTGTAAGCTCGAAAGAGCAGGGCCCTCGATCCCCTCATGTTTTGCATTGTATGGGTATTGTTCTATCACATGTTCTGTCCCCCTTTGTAATGTACAGCGCTGAGTGAACTATTGGCGCTTTATAAATACTGTATAATAATAATAATATAAATGTTGGGGCATCTTCCTGACACTCACTAGAACTGAAAAAGTGGCTTGGAAAAACTATGTAATGTCTTTAACATTTCAGTTTATATTTGACTTATTAATACCAACCTTCTTAAATTACATTAACATGTTAAAGCTGAGGCCCTTTTCACATGGGGGGACTCCATCAAGTGGATTTGCCTGCTCAGCGGGTGATCTGCCCGCTGATCCCTGCTGTGCAGGCGGATGACAGGCCTGTGCCCACTCCGCACATGCAGAACAGAAACGTACACAACCCGCTGTTCTCTATGGGGCGGTTGGATGTAAATGAAGCCTATCCGTTTACATGTGATTGTCATCCGATCCGCTAGACAGATGGTGAATGTATCCCCATACGTCTGATTTTGGCAGACCGGATCGGACGTAGGTGGGTGTAAATGGACACATGTCCGATTACATCCACCTCCCCATAGAGAGCAATAAGTGGTCTGATCAGGGCTGCCTGAAAAACGGACAGATCATGTGAAAGGGGCTCTATATGGAACTTGTTTTTTTTTAATCCAAACAACTTTTATTGTCAAGATCAGGGCTTGAAATTTCCACTTGCCTGCTTGCCAATGGCGAGTGGAAATTATGGTGGGGGCGAGTGTGTCCCCCAGGGCCATCTTGCTAAGCAGGCTCAGAGCTCAGGCCGGATCTGTCATTGGCACTGGGAGCCGCCAGACTGCTCAATAGCTGAGCGCAGTGAAAGCAAAGCAAGGAGTGTGTGCTGTGCTCTCTGCCTCCCCCTAGAGTGCAGTACCCGGCTCTGTGAGTGAACAACAAAGTACTGCAACTTTTTATGGGGGTGTGTGTGTACGTGTACATGTGTGTGTCTGTGTATGCATGTACAATTGTTCATGTGTCAATGTGTATGTACATGTGTGTATCTGTACACGTGTCTGCGTGTATGTACATGTATGTGTGTGTGTACATGTGTCTGTGTGTGTTTGTGTGTATGTACGTACATGTGTCTGTGTGTACGTGTCTGTGTATGTATGTACATGTGTCTGCGTGTATGTACATGTGTCTGTGCGTGTGTATTTCTGTGTATGTACATGTATCTGTGTGTATGTGTGTCTGTACGTGCCTGTGTGTGTATACATATGTCTGTATGTGTGTGTTTGTACATGTGTCTCTGTGCGTGTGTGTACATGTTTCTGTGTGTGTATGCACATGTCTGTGTACAGGTGTCTCTGTTTGTGTGTGTTTGTTGGTGGCAAGTAACTCTAAGGCCTGGCTAGTAGCTCAGGACTTGAAATTTTAAGCCCTGGTCAAGATAATAGAGAAAATGGAACAATACTTACAGAATCCACAATGAATTACTGCAACAGCAGGATTACACATAAATAGAACAACGTGGATACGCAGATCTCGTAATAAACAGAGTAACAGAAATGGTAATCAAACAAAACAGAGACCACAAGGATCCAAAACTTTCTTGACAATATCTTGCTTTTTCCTTTTTACGTCTTATTCCTTCACAACCAGATGTAAACAGAAATGGGGAAAGGAACAAAGAACAAAACATGTCTTCAAACAATGAAAAAAAAAACACATCAACAACAACCTCTGGTTCACCCGAGACGTCTCATCAAAAAGAATGGGAGAGATGCACACTATATGGAACTTTAGTGATTGTGTTTTCACTCATGTTAAAGCGGAATTCCACTCACACTGTCAAAAAATAAAAGTCAGCAGCTACAAAAACTATAGCTGCTGACTTTTAAAAAACACACGCTCACCTGTCTCTCGGTCCCGCGGTCCCCTGCAGCCGTTTTACCGGCTGTCTTCTCTCCCTGGCGCCGGCATCTTCAGTGTGGGTACCCGGCTGTGACAGCACTGTGCATGTGCGAGTAGC
This sequence comes from Staurois parvus, assembly GCF_062004578.1. Taxonomy (NCBI): domain Eukaryota; kingdom Metazoa; phylum Chordata; class Amphibia; order Anura; family Ranidae; genus Staurois; species Staurois parvus. Next base: position 1,421,659 of record NW_028319125.1, on the reverse strand, counting down.
GCTGCGCTTCCTGAATGGTCCTGTAGGCTTCTGGGACCTGTCACATGTCCCAAAAGACTACGGAGAGGGAGGAAGGGAGGACACCTTCCAATTCCGATCACCTAGGCGATCAGAGCGGGTACCTGTCAAATTCGGATACCCGCCCCCGAAAGGTGCCAATGCTTAATGGGGAGTAGTCTTTAAAGCGGACTTTCTCCTTTTGGGTGGAGCTCCGCTTTAATGAATGGCTACAATCATTTACCACTTTGCTCCTTTTGGTGTTCAGACACATGACAAAGTATGCAAAAGAAAGAGGACATGTGGCTACAGTTACAAAGCTGTTTGGGTGCCAGAGTCACAGTGACATCAGCATTTCTTTAATCCGCATCACACCTGGAGTGTTGTAAATCAAATTCCACTAAATGATTCATATCTCAGTCACAAAAGGCTCTGACACCTGTGCAGCCTTTCACCTAGATGCCTATGTGGCGGACAAAGACAGCTGTGTCCCCTGACAACATAGTTGTCATCTCCCATCCTTCTCATGGGCAGGTATGTATGTTGTCTTCAAACAATGTATAAAATCTCTCATGTAGGTGTGTTACACCTTCTTTGCCTCTGTTACGCATTCTGTTGTTGAAAAAAAAGGGCCTTACCAAAGTTTATCTTTCATCCATAGAAAAATGTACTCAAACTTTTTTTGCAGTTGCTGATGCATTACACTGAGGCGCACGCTTAAAGCAGATTTATGTTCTTGTTGGAATTAGTGGTGCACCCAACTGAAAAATCTGGTGCCGAAACTGAAAACGAAAATTCAAAATGCACTTGGCAGAAAACAGAAACCGAAATGCGCAGTTTTTAAAAATGAATATACACCCTGTTCCAAATTATTATGCAAATGATATTTTTCTCATTTACCTAAATAATTGATGTAAATACCAGTCAGCAGAATTCTCATGTTATCAACTATTAAGAGTAAAATTAAAAAAAATCCTGTTATCATTAGGAGGTTTGTTCAATAAAATTTTAAACATAAAACACTTCCAATGCACTGTTCAAATTATTCCGCACAGTAAGTTTCAAAACACTTTATAGGTTGTAAAGAACTGAAAATTGTCATTTGTTGTGATTGCAGCATATTTACTGAAATCAAAAGCTATTTCAATCAAACTTTTAACATCATTTTTACTTTTTAAACATTTGAACAGGTCACGTTACATTTTAACATAGGACCCCTTATTTGATAGCAGCTTCACAAGTCTTGCATCCATTGAACTTGTGAGTTTTTGGACAGTTTCTGCTTGAATGTGTTTGCAAGATGTCAGAATAGCCTCCCAGAGCTGCTGTTTGGATGTAAACTGCCTCCCACCCTCATAGATCTTTTGCTTGAGGATGCTCCAAAGGTTCTCAATAGAATTGAGGTCAGCGGAGGATGGAGGCCACACCATGACTTTCTCTCCTTTTATCCCCATAGCAGCCATTGATGCAGAGGTATTCTTTGCAGCATGTGATGGTGCATTGTCATGCATGAAGATGATTTTATTACGGAAAGCATAGTTCTTCCTTCTGTACCAGGGAAGAAAGTGGTCAGTCATAAACTCCACATACTTTGCAGAGGTCATCTTTACACCTTCGGGGACCCTAAAGGGGCCGACCAGCACATGATTCCGGCCCAAAACATGACTCCACCACCGCCTTGCTGACGTCGCAGCCTTGTTGGAACAGGGTGGCTGTCCACCAACCATCCACTACTCCATCCATCTGGACCATCCAGGGTTGCACGGCACTCATCAGTGAACAGGACTGTTTGAAAATTAGTCTTCATGTATTTTTCTGCCCAATGCAGCCGTTTCTGCTTGTGAGCATTGGTTAGTGGTGGCCGAATAGAAGGTTTATGCACAGTTACAAGACTCTGGAGGACTCTACACCTTGATGTCCGTGGGACTCCAGAGGCACCAGCAGCTTCAAATATCTGTTTGCTGCTATGTAATGGTATTTTAGTAGCTGCTCTATTGATCCGATGCATGGATCTGGCAGAAATCTTCCTCAATGTGCCTTTATCTGCATTAACCCGTCTGTGCTCTGAATCAGCCACAAATCTCTTAATAGTGCGATGATCACGCTTACGTTTTCGTGAAATTTCTAATGTTTTCATACCTCGTCCAAGGCATTGAACTATTTCACTCTTTTCGGCAGCAGAGAGATCCTTTTTCTTCCCCATATTGCTTGAAAATGGTGCTCTGCTTAATAATGTGGAACGCCGTCCTTTAGTAGTTTTTCCTTAAATTGGGCTCACCTGCCAATCTAATTATCACAGGTGTCCGAAATTGTTTTCAGTGATCAAAAGAGCCCTGACACACAATGCCATCCATGAGTTAAATTGACAAACAAAATATTTAATCTTTGTGACACTTAAATAGAATTTTATAATAATTTGGAATAGGGTGTATATTTTTTGCAAAAAAATACACTTTGATTTAAAAAAAACAACAACAATATATACCCCAATTGTTTTGTAAAATATAAAAGAGGATGTTACGGCGAGTAAATAGATACCCAACATGTCACGCTTTAAAATTGTATGCGCTTGTAGAATGGCATGGAACTGCAGTACTTAAAAATCTCCATGGGTGATGCTTTAAAAATTTCTACAGGTTAGCAGTGTAAAGGTACAGAGGAGGTCTAGTGCTAGAATTATTGCTCTTGCTGCGACATTTGTGGTGATACCTCACGTGTGTGGTTTGAACATCATTTACATATGTGGGCATGGCCTACGTATGCGTTCACCACTACATGTGAGCATGGGGGGACGGGGGCACGAGGGCACGTTAAACATTTTTTTTTTAATTTATTTCATTTTTTTTTTGCACTGTCCCTTTAAAAAAAATTTCAATCACTTTTATTCTTATCACAAGAAATGCATGCATCCCTTGTGATAGAAATAATTAGTGATAGGTCCTCTTTATGGAGAGATATGGGGTCAATAAAACCCCACATCTCTCCTCTGCAATGTAAAGCATTGGATTAAAAAAAAGCATTGATCTAGTGCTTTAAAAAAAAAAATGGCCAGAACCAGAGGTGACATCGCTCCGGTCCTCCAAGAGCATAGAGATGAGTGGAGGCCATGTTTCCTTCTCTAATCTCTATGCCCAGCGCCGGGATCGTTTGATGGTTTCTCAGGTAAGGCTGGCAGTGGCGGTAGCGATGGGCGGACGGCGGCGAGGGGTGGGGTTTTTTTTCGGCACCTTTATCTGTGTTTTTTTTTCATAGTGGCCGATGGCTGAAATGTTTTGGCCACCAAAATTTTGGTACATCTCTAGCTGGAATGGATAAATAAGATTAAAGAATATCTAAACCCAATCATTAAAAATTTCATAGAAATATTCGCAGGATTGTAATTTCAATTGTTATAAATCTTTTTAGATCTGTATTAAATTTAAAAACACCTGCTGATCCTGCCATAAAGGTCTTTGTTCAGGCACTTCCTGTTATGAGAAGACAACTGTGCTCCTGCTTTGCCACTGTCACACATGTCACAAGTGATATCGCTACGGTCCTCCAAGGGCATAGAGATGAGTGGAGGCCATCTTTCATTCACAAATCTGCCCAGCGCTGGGATCGTTCGATGGTTTCTCAGGTAAGGCTGAGAACTACCGAGCGGCGGGCAGTGGCGGCAGTGGCAGGCTCCACTCAGTAGTGGCTGCATTGACACACACTATGCAGACATGGTCCACCACTGTAACTATCAGGAAGCGAGACCAAACTGCAGCTGACGCTGGAGCAAGTGAATGTAGACAGGAAGTTGCTGAAAAGCCTGGAAGAGATCAGCAACACTATGATGCCAAAAAGGAAGGAAAAGGGAAATGGTATTTTATCAAAAATTAAGTTTTCATTTATGATACCCAGAGTTTTTAGAGTAGAACTATACTCACCCCCTTTGCCAACATTTTTGCCCCGTCTTATTCTGAGTTCCGGATCTTTGGACAACTTGATTGGCCACTCTGCAGTGGCATTTTAATCCTTCCCTACTCTATCCAAAACAAAACAAAAACCACAATGGCTATACAGGGGTTAGACAAAAAAAAATGGAAACACGATTTGCAGGTGTGAAAGTGATGACATATTTTGTGTTGAAATAATATTCTTTTGCTTCCGCTGTGTGATGAGACACCTAGCTAACAGGTGGGAAGCTTCACTTTCATCATTTACTGTGTGCTGCTAGTAATATGGAGTCATGTCAGAGCTTACTAAGCTTCAAAGAGGGAAAATTGTTGGTACCGCTAGGCTGGTGCCTCTGTTGCTGAAGTTGCCAAATTATTTTCGAGGTGCAGTATCAAACAGGGGCGGACTGACAACTCATGGGGCCCCCGGGCAATAGGGGATCATGGGGCCCCTGTGTCCTTGCCCAAACTCAAACAAGCCTATGAAAAAGGTACCAGGGGCATCTCATTGGGCCCCCTACTGACCCCGGGAAGTGCTCGAGTTTCCAAATGGTCAGTCCGCCCCTGGTATCAAAATAAGAATAAGAAAACTGCTGCAAAAGTGAGTGCAGATCTCAATCTCAGTCCCACGCAATATCCTTCTGTCTCTTTTGGACAGTTGACCGTGTCTATGTTTATCAGGCACTGTTTTCTCGGAAACTGTATATGCCGTCATAACCTTTGATACTGTACCTCGCAACACGGCAAATTCAGTCACAGAGGCACCAGCTAAGCAGCACCAACAATTTGCCCTCTGACATGACTCCCTATTACTAGCAGCACACGCAGTGAATGAGGAAAGTAAGGCTTGCCACCTGTTAGCTAGGTGTCTCATCACACAGCAGAAGCAAACAAATGTTACGTCACTTCCACTTTCAATGCAAATCATGTCAACACTTTCAAACCTGTAAATCATGTAGCGTTTCCATTTTTTCATCTTACCCCAGTCCATACACTTTAACATTTGACTTTCATTTCTAGTGTATATTATCTTTTCATATATTTAAATGTACCTAGATACCTCTAATCTTCTTAGGTTTTGTTTAAACATTGGTATTGCCAAATGGACAAAAAAAATAACTTTACGGGCTCGTTCACACCATGGTGCAGAGACATCGGTTTTTCTATGCACATTCTGGATGGGCACCACAAAATTATTATTATACACGGTTTATATTGCGCCAACAGTTTGCTCAGCGCTTTACAATATAATGGGAGACAATACAGCAACAATACAGTTCAATACAAGAGGATTAGGAGGGCCCTGATCCTTGGAGCTTACAATTTAAGAGGGAGGGGCTAGTGGTACAAAAAGGTAATAATTGTGGGGGATGGAGTGGTAGGAGGAGTAGAAGATTCCATTATTAGCTGAGGGCAGGATAGGCTTCCTGTCAAGGTCCTACCTTTCCTCAGACCTTGTGCTATTCCATGTGCTGGCATCCATCTTAGGTGTCTGCAAAGCATTGTGGGATCCTTTATGCTTTCAGCCCTCTATGGCTCCTCCCCCAGGAGGTGGCGGCTTATCACATATAAGTCTGCTGTTTGTGGCTGTCCATTGCATTCGTGTCCTGTCTGTTGCGCAACAGCAAGCTCCTGTTTAGCTACTCATTGCTTTCCTGGATACCGACTCGGCTTTGGCTAAGACTCCTCCTGGCTTCTGACCCCGGCTCTGGCGACCATTCTTCCTGGCTCCTGATCCCGGCTCTGGCGACGATTCTTCCTGGCTCCTGATCTCAGCTCTGGCAACGATTCTTCCTGGCTCTTGACCCCGGCTTTGGCTACGATTTCCGCTGTTGGACTTGCATAGACTCTTGTCTTATTTTTATATTAATGAACCTACCTGTAATTGCACCTCCTTGTGTGCCTGGCTCCTCACTCCCTGACACTTCCCTGAAGAGAGAGAGGTTTTCAGAGATCGCCTAAAAGTGAGCAGAGTAGGCGATAGTCTGATAAATTGGGGTAGAGCGTTCCAGAGGATGGGGGAAGCTCTGGAGAAGTCCTGGAGACAAGCATGGGAGGAGAAGACAAGGGAGCTAGAGAGCAGGAGGTCGTGCGAGGAGTGGAGAGTACGGTTTGGGTGATATTTGGAAACAAGATTGGTGATGTAATTTGGGGTAAAGTTATAAATGGCTTTATATGTTATTGTTAATGTTTTGAATTTTATCCGTTGGGCAATGGGAAGCCAGTGGAGGGATTGGCAGAGAGGGATGGAGGACACTGAGTGGAGGCCAGTGGAGGGATTGGCAGAGAGGGATGGAGGACACTGAGTGGAGACCAGTGGAGGGATTGGCAGAGAGGGATGGAGGACACTGAGTGGAGGCCAATGGAGGGATTGGCAGAGAGGGGTGGCAGATATGGAACGGATAGTAATGTGGATGAGTCTGGCAGAATTCATGATAGACTGAAGAGGGGATAGCCTGCGATGAGATAGGCCAATGAGGAGGGAGTTACAATAGTCAAGGCGAGAGATAACCAGGGAGGGAATAAGTTGCTTAGTAGTTTCAGAGGTTAAGAACTCAAATGTTTTCTATGTGCCCTGTTCACACCACAAAAGTAGTATCACATACAACGTGTATAAAACTCATTGGAGCAAGCATGAAAACCGACGCAAACTGATATCTCTGCAAGTGAAATCTGAGCGTCAGTTTCCATCAGTTTTTCTGCACGTATGGTGTGAATGAGGCCTCAGCCTTTGTAGTTTTGAAATAAACATCATTTCAAACCTTTCTGCAAGATTTAAAGCATCGGGTTCTCAGTCAGCAGGCGTGTCAATGGCAGTGTACAGAGTGACCTAACCTGTCTTATTCACGAAGAGAAGAATTATATATTCCCATACTGCGGATAAACAGAGGGTCTGACTTTCTGTGTGAGTCAGATAAACACATCTACAATCACCGAACAATACTGGAAATTCTGCACTGTCAAAATAAACCATTCGCTTCTCGCCATCGTGATGTAAGGTGGTAATAGCGTAACAAACTGGAGCTCTGTTTTCATATCTCAATTCCATTCTCTTTAAGGTGATGCGGAGTCAACGTTGTGTTTTAAAGAATTCCAGGAAATGGTATTATAAAGGTTAGCTTTCAAATCCATGCCAGGACAAAGTGGCTTATTATTTCAGCTGTGAAAATCTCTTACAGAATCTTACACTTTAAAGTTTCAAAAAACTCCACTCTCTTGGCCTCCGAGACTCTGCTCTCTCCTGGTTCTCCTCCTACCTATCGCAGTGCTCCTTCGGCGTTACCTACAACTCTGGCTCCTCCACTCCACTCCCTCTTTCTGTAGGAGTCCCTCAAGGTTCTGTCCTTGGACCCCTTCTCTTCTCCATCTACACCTCCTCCCTTGCTCATTTGATAAACTCCCATGGCTTTAAGTACCATCTCTATGCTGATGAAACACAAATCTATCTTTCTACCCCTCACCTCACCCCTTCAGTCTCCTCTCGCATTACTAACCTACTAAGCGACATATCGGCATGGATGTCACTCCACTTCCTCAAACTCAATCTTTCCAAAACTGAGCTCTTAGTATTTCCCCCAGCCCGTGCCCCCTCCCCTGACTTCTCCAAAACGATCAATAACACAATCATCATTCCCTCCCCTCATGCCAGGGTGCTAGATGTAATCCTAGACTCCCATCTGTCCTTTCAGCCCCAAATCCAATCACTGTCCAAATCTTGTAGACTTCACCTCCACAACATCTCCAAGATACGGCAGTTCCTAACCTTGGAAACCACTAAGCAACTTATTCACTCCCTTGTTATCTCTCGCCTTGACTATTGTAACTCCCTCCTCATTGGCGGACCTCATCGCAGGCTATCCCCTCTTCAGTCTATCATGAATGCTGCTGCAAGACTTATCCACCTTACTAACCATTCCATATCTGCCATCCCTCTCTGCCAATCCCTCCACTGGTCTCCACTCAGTGTCCTCCACCCCTGTCTGCCAATCCCTCCACTGGTCTCCACTCAGTGTCCTCCATCCCTCTCTGCCAATCCCTCCACTGGCTTCCCATTGCAAAAACGGATAAAATTCAAAACATCAACAATCACATATAAAGCCATTTACAACTCTGCCCCAAATTACATCACCGATCTTGTCTCCAAATAACACCCAAACCGTCCTCTCCGCTCCTCGTAAGACCTCCTGCTCTCTAGCTCAATTGTCTCCTCCTCCCATGCTCGTCTCCAGGACTTCTCCAGAGCCTCCTTATCCTCTGGAACTCTCTACCCCAATTTATCAGACTATCGCCTACTCTGCTCACTTTAAGGCGATCTCTGAAAACCTATCTCTTCAGGGAAGCCTATCCTGACTTCAGCTAATAATGGAATCTTCTCTTCCTCCTACCAGTCCATCCCCCACAATTATTACCTTTTGTACCACTAACCCCTCCCTCTTAGATTGTAAGCTCCCAGGATCAGGCCCTCCTAAACCTCTTGTATTGAACTGTATTGTTGCTGTATTGTCTCCCGTTATATTGTAAAGCTCTGAGCAAACTGTTGGCGCAATATAAATCCTGTATAATAATAATAATAATACCAAACTAGAGCTCTGTTTTCATATCTCAATTCCATTCTCATTAAAGGTGATGTGGAGTCAATGTTGTGGTTTAAAGAATTCCATTAAATGGTATTATAAAGCTTAGCTTTCAAATCCATGCCAGGACAAAGTGGCTTATTATTTCAGCTGCGGAAATCTCTTACAGAATCTTACACTTTAAAGTTTCATCTACTTTTATGGACAATGAAGTATTTGCGGAAATAAAAGGTGAAGCATTTTGTATGAATAACGCAATAAAGGTAGTAGTCCTTTGGCTTGATCAGTCCCGGACAAGCAAACATGTACTTACATTTCTAAAGTACATTGCCCGGTTGAAGGAATTGTACATACCTCTGAACTCATTGCCTCAACTTTCCAGACATACTACTCAGACTTATTGAGTTAAATAATCAGATACCAGAAGCCACTTAAACTGGGTACTCATGGACCGAAATTTGTTCGGTTCAAGCAAGCTGAATCTCAATCTGTGTGTGGCCCTCCCTGTCTGACAGAAGTTGATCGATAGATTGACTGTATGTTGATCGATATGATTGAATGTATGAAATTGCACACTGGCATAAGTATTGAGAACCTTTGCAGCAGCACTTGAAGTTTAGATGCCTCCCATGTCTCTTGATCGTTGCTTTTGCAAACTCCAAGCGTGCTTTCATGTGTTTTGCACGGAGGAGAGGCTTCCGTCTAGCTGCTCTGCCATAAAGCCCAGATCATTGGAGGGCTGCAGTGCTGGTTGTCCTTCTGGAACTTTGTCCTATCTCCATGCAGGATCTCTGGAGCTCGGTCAGAGTGACCATCGGGTTCTTGGTCACCTCTGTTACTAAGGCCCTTCTCCACTGATTTTCCGGTTTGTCCAGGCGAACAGCTCTTGGAAGTGTCCTGGTTGTGTCAAACTTCTTCCATTTGAGAATTATGAAGGCCACTGTGCTGTTGGAAACCTTCAGTGCAGCAGACATTTTTCTGTGGCCTTTGCCAGACCTGTGCTTTGCAATAATCCTGTCTCTGTGCTCTGAAGGCAGTTCCTTTGACTGCATGGCTTTTGCTCTGATACAGTATACATTGTCAGCTGTGAGGCCTTTTATAGAGAGGTGTGTGCCTTTCCAAATCATGTCCAATCAATTTTACGTATCCCGGGTGGACGCCAATCAAGGTGTAGAAACATCTCAGTGTCAGTAATCCGGATATGACCAGAGATGTGTGGACTGACACAGGGAATATCAGGCTTGAGGAGTGATGTAGATAATATAATTTATTGTGAAATACACCAGTATACAAAACGCACAGTGCAAACAAAAACCAAATAACCAAAACCTTCACCCAATATATACATGTAGAGAAATAAAAGCGTAGTCAGGGTTAGCCGGGGTCATACACAGGAGATCAAGCATGGGGCACAGGGAGGAAGACAGGACACGGAGAAGATCACAGGAGTAGGTAACAGGTAGTAGGTTCAGGGAAACAGGATCACAGGATAACAAAGGCTCATGGGAAACAAACAACAAGGCCCTGATTACAGGCCTGATTACTGTTTAAGAGGTTCCCGCCCAGCCAATAGCACAAAGGCGGCCGGCAAAACACCTTGTCCCTCCGGGTGAATGCCATATGGTGTCCTTTCAGGCATGCGCAGTGCGCCTGCCCGCAGGGCCGCACAGCGGTGCTATCTGTCACCGGCCGTGTACCTCGGACACGGCCGATGACAGATCTGTGTACTGGCCCCATTTCCAGTACCATGTGACCTGCTGCGACCAATCACAGCAGGTCACATGACAGTTGTATACAATGGATGGCTTCCTTTCATGCCATCCATTGTATACAAGTGTGTCTAGCTGTGAATGGTCACATCAATCACATGCACAATCTGGGCCAATCACAGCCCAGCTGTGTCATGTGATTAGCCGTGGCCAAATCACAGCTAAGCACAAAATAAAACCCTGAATGAATCGATGTCATTCAGGTAAATGCTTGCTTATAGCAAAGTAATTATTTGCTATAAGCGAATTGTGTAAAAAAAAAATACTGATCACTTCCCCAAAGTAGTACAATTTTACTATGGTAACATTATACTACTTTGGTCATAGTGAAATATGAAAAAAAATCTTTAAAAAAAAGAAAAAAAAATGTTATAAAAAATTAAAAATAATAAAAAAATTAAAAATAAATAATTTTTTTTTTTTCCATACTGTCACCAGTCAGTGTCCCTGATCACTGCCATGCCAATTATATGATGACGTTGTACTGCACTGGTGACAGTATGTAAAAAAAAAAATAGCGAAAATAATTTTTTTCATTTTTTCATTTTTGAAAAAATTACACGTTCAAAAAACTCGCCATGCCTGTTATGAAATACGTCGGACTGTCTACTCTGCAAAATGTGGTCATTTGGGGGATATCTGTACTGTTCTGACATTTTTGGCCTTCAAGAAATTAGATTGGCTGTCAGTACTTCAGGATTGATCAATATTCAGATATATAGCATAGTTTGTGAACTCTATAACTTTCCTACAAATAAATATTACATCCTAATTTGGGTTATTTTCACCAAAGACATGTAGTAGAATACATCTCGGCCTAAATTTATGAAGAACAATTATTTATTTGCAAACTTTTATAACAGAAACAAAGAAAAACGTGTTTTGTTTTCAAAATTGGTCTTTTTTGTTAATTTAGCAAAAAACAAAAACCCCAGCAGTGATTAAATACCACCAAAAGAAAGCTCTAGTTGTGTGAAGAAAATGATAACATTTTAGTTTGGGTACAATGTTGTATGACTGCGCAATTGTCATTCAAAGTGTGAGAGCGCTGAAACCTGAAAAATGACCTGGGCAGGAAGGGGGTAAAAGTGCCCGGTATGGAAGCGGTTAAGTACACCTCCTGCAATCAGCCTCAGGTGATGGCTTGATTGCAGGAGGTGAGATCCTGGCTGCTGAAAGGCACTGGCTGGTAAGTCCCGGTCAAGAGAAATGGGAGGCACCAGAGATAAATTTCAAGTGTTGTTGCAAAGGGTCTGAATACTTATGCCAATGTGAAATTTCAGTTTTTTATTTTTAATAAATTCACAGACATTTAAAAAATTCTGTTTACACTCATTATGGGGTACGGAGTGTAGATAAATGAGTAAAAAAATGAATTTAATCAACTGTAGTATCAGGGTGCAACATAACAACATTTAAAAAACTGAAGGGGTTCTGAGTACTTCATGAATGCACAGTATACCTTGCTTAACTTGCTGGGAAATTCATAACTATTAGATTATAAACTACAAACCGCCTTACCTCAGATAGACCCTGTCAGGGACCATCGCGACGCATGGGTCTGCACATGCGTAGGTGTCTGTTAAGACATGCAGGCAGCAGGGCACTAGGACCCAGGCGCACCCGTTGCCTATGACAGTGCTGGGCAGGCACTAGGACCTAGGCTGCGCCTGTCAGGTGCAGGGTGGGCTACTTAAACCAGCCCTGCACAGACACAAGTTGCCGTGTGGTCTGATCTTGTTCCTGTATTGCCGTTGTTTGAGATTCGTTGCTGACCTGCCTGGACCTGACCCCTGCTGACTTCTCCTGCTCTGACCCCTGGCTAAGTTCGACCTCTCTTTTGGATATCCCTACCTTATCTGAACTACTGGTACCAACCCCGGCGAGTGACCTGACTATTCTTCTGCCTGCTACCTTGTACTACGCTGACCCCTCTGTTACCGACCTGGCCCGTTTGACCAAGCTATTGCTCAGCCATCCATCCGACCAGCACGGATTAGCTGCTACTCTCCAGACCTGTCTGCCTCTTCACGTCAGGCTCTCTACCTGTCATAACTTCTGGTGATTCCTCTACCTCAGGTGGGTGTACTCAGGGGCCGCAACCTGGTCACTGTCTGCTCCAAGCCCATCCCCACCATCAGGGGCTCTGGTGAACAAGCGGACTGGGGCTTAGACTCCGCATCCTGGGGAATCCTGTCCTGTGGACTGCTAGAGTACACCAGGTGGTCCATAACAGACCCAACAGAGGCAATTGCTCTTTTAGATCCTCTCACCACTGATGAGATACTTCATACAATAAAACCTTTGCCCTCAGGCAAGAGTCCTGGTCCTGATGGCTACTCGGGAGCTTTTTAACTCCTTCGCACCAGCGCCCTTTAAGGGTTTCAGGAGCCCAGAGGCGGGGCGGGTTTTAGGGTCATGTGACCGCCGTGACACGCCGCCACGGCGGTCACATGATCGGGAAAGGTCCCTATCGAAAGAGGAGATCGGGACCTTTCTGTGACTACCGGACATGTGTGCTGGGAGTGCATATGTCTTTTTTTAATAGAACGCAAATGTGCAGCCACTCGGCGTGTAGGCCCAAACACCGGGAGGCCACACATTTGCGCTCGGCCGGCGTGAAGAGGTTAAGGACAGTTCAAGGACAGCTTAGCTCCTATACTAAACACCACTTTTAATGTCATCTTGGAATCATGTTCATTTCCCTGACAATCTCAGGAAGCCCACATCACCTTGGTCCTGAAAGACCAAAAGGATCCCACTCAGCGTTCGTGCTACAAACCCACATCCCTGATTAATGCAAACTTAAAGGTCTACTTAAAAATATGGTCTTTCTGCTTACAACCCCTTATCCCATCATTGATTAACCTGGATCAAATGGGTTTTGTTCCCCACTGCGTGGCCTGTGATAAACCATCAAAACACTCTCCCTCATTAACCGTTCCCACAGGAAAAAAATTCCCTTATGCCTATTGTGCCTAGCTGTTGAAAAGGCATTGGATCGCCTTGAATGGAGGTTGCTCAAGGCCACCCTGTTGTTACAATCAGTCTGTTCCTTGCTTTTACACACAAAGTTATGGTCCCTATATATCGCCCTCACAGCAAGGATCAGGGTTAATGGACTTCTCCCTATCCATTCAAATGGAACGTGCCAAGTTCATTCCTTTCTCCATTTTTATACATCCTAACAAACAGCACTTGGATAATGCCTTCTGAGCAAATGCCTCCAAACAAGGTTTTTAACCACTTCAAGTCTGGGCACTTTCACCCCCTTCCAGTCCAGGCCAATTTTCAGCTCTCAGTGCTATCACACTGTGAATGACAATTGCGCGGTCATGCAACACTGTACCCATATGAATTTTTTAGCATTCTTTGAGACAGATAAAACTTTATTTTGGTGGTATTTTTTCACCACTGGGATTTTAAATTTTTTGTTATATAAATGAAAAATTCCAAACATTTTGAAAAAAAAGTGTTTTTCTTTTAAAATTTTGCAAATAAATAATCTTTCTTCATAAATCTTGGCCAAAATGTATTCAGATATCTTTTTAGTAAACTTTACAAGCGTTAAAACCGCACTACAAATGCCTATAATAAACTCTAATGGTATTAAGGGCCACGCAAATGCCTTGCAAACACCCCGCAAACGCTTGCCATAGATTTGAATGGGAGGCGTTAAAAGGCTTCAACTCCTCCTGACTCGACATGAGGCTTCAATTTCGAAGTGAAGAAACGGCAAACCTATATACTCCTGCACTTAGGGATGGACTCTGTATGGATGGGATCACATCACAAATTTCTTAGGATATGCACGCCTTGCTGCCCTCAAATGGCTGAGGAAGTCCAAATATACTGAGTAGAGAACAACAGAGGGTGACCCGGCCTAGTGCATTACCTTAAAAAGTTTATTTATTAAATAATAAAAGTAGGAATTGTACTCACAAAAAGACAATACAGTCAAAGGCACATCGTGAAAGAACAGCTCTGTCCAATCCGCACTACGTGTCTGTCCGTAATAGGAAATCTGGACCTCCGACAGGCCGATGCGTTTCGAGGACTTGCCTCTTCCTCAGAGCCAACTTTTATTACTTAATAAATACATTTTTTATGGTAATGCACTAGGCCGGTGCGCCTTCAATTTCGAAGTAACGTGACGCTAACGCTTCATGTTTTGCTAATGTGAACAGCACTGTGTGCTGCCCACAGTATCATTTCCATAGGTGTTTGAGGAGCGTTAAAAACGCCCCTCAAACGCCTGCTTTCGAAGCTAATGTGAACTAAGCCTAAAAGTAACAAGTATAATTACAAGGCAATGCCCTATCATAGGAGTAGACATCCATATCTATTTCTAATCACCACATCAATTCAAAATGTTATGCTTACACACAATACCATCAAGGGTCTAAGGCAGGGCTTGAAATTTCCACTCGCCTGCTCTTCCAATGGCGAGTGGAAATTATGGTGGGGGCGAGTGTGTCCCCCCAGGGCCGTCTTGCTGAGCAGGCTCAGAGCTCAGGCTGGATATCTGTAATTGGCACTGGGAGTCGTCAGACTGCTCAATAGCTGAGTGCAGTGAAAGCAAAGCAAGGAGTGTGTGCTGTGCTCTCTGCCTCCCCCTAGAGTGCAGTACCGGATCTGTGAGTGAACAACAAAGTACTGCAACTTTTTATGGGGGGTGTACGTGTATGCATGTACAATTGTACATGTGTCTGTGTGTATTTACATGTGTGTATCTGTGTGTATGTACATGTATGTGTGTGTGTACATGTGTGTGTATGTATGTACATGTGTCTGTGTGTATGTATGTACAGTTGCAAGAAAAAGTATGTGAACCCCTTGAGATTACGTGGAGTTTTGCATGAATTGGGCAAAAAATGTGCTCTGAACGTCATCTAAGTCACAACAATAGAAGAACACAGTCTGCTGAACATAATACTACACAAACATTAGATGTTGCCATGGTTTAATTGCACATAACATGTAAACATTCACAGTGCAGGGAGGAAAAAGTATGTGAACCTTTGGACTTAATAACTGGTTGACCCTCCTTTGGCCGCAATAACCTCAACCAAACGTTTCCTGTAGTTGCAGATCAGACCTGCACAACGATCTGGGGTCATTTTGTACCACTCCTCTTCACAAAACTGTTTCAGTGTAGCAATATTCTTGGGATGTCTGGTGTGAATCGCTCTCTTAAGGTCATGCCACAGCATTTCAATCGGGTTGAGGTCAGGACTCTGACTGGGCCACTCCAGAAGGCGTATTCTGTGCTGTTGCAGCCATTGTTTTGTTGAATTACTTGTATGCTTTGTCATTGTCCTGTTGCATCACCCATCCTCTGCGGAGCTTCAGTTGGCGGACAGATGGTCGTACGTTTTCCTGCAAAATGTCTTGATAAACTCTGGAATTCATTTTCCCATCAATGACAACAATCCGTCCAGGCCCTGAGGCAGCAAAACAGCCCCAAACTATGATGCTCCCTCCGCCATGTTTTACAGTGGGGATGAGGTTTTGATGTTGGTGTGCTGTGCCTTTTTTTCTCCACACATAGTGTTGTGTGTTCTTCCCAAACAACTCAATCTTGGTTTCATCTGTCCACAGTATATTTTGCCAGTAGTGCTGTGGAACATCCAGGTGCTCTTTTGCAAACTTCAAACGTGCTACAATATTCTACAATATTCTTTTTGGACAGCAATGGCTTCCTCCGTGGTGTCCTCCCATGTACTCCATTCTTGTTTAATGTTTTCCTTATTGTAGATGTGTCAACAAAAATGTTAGCATGTGCCAGAGATTTCTGTAGGTCTTTAGCTGACACTCTGGGATTCTTCTTTACCTCATGCAGCATTCTGCGCTGTGCTCTTGCAGTCATTTTTACAGGACGACCACACCTAGGGAGAGTAGCAACAGTGCTAAACTTTCTCCATTTGTAGACAGTCTGTCTTACCGTGGACACATGAACATCGACGCTTTTGGAGATACTTTTGTAACCCTTTCCAGCTTCATGCAAGTCAACAATTCTTGATCGTAGGTCTTCTGAGAGCTCTTTTCTGCGAGGCATGGTTCACATCAGACAGTGCTTCTTGAAACCAGTAAACCCAAAACAGGTGTGTGTTTTTTAAGGGCAGGACAGCTGTCAGCAACACATCCAATATCATCACACTGATTGGAGTCAAGGTTAGCTCACTCCTGGCTCCAATTAGCTCTGGGAGAAGTCATTAAGCTAGGGCCTAACATACTTTTTCCTCCCTGCACTGTGAATGCTTACATGTTATGTGCAATTAAACCATGGCAACATCTAATGTTTGTGTAGTATTATGTTCAGCAGACTGTATTCTTCTATTGTTGTGACTTAGATGACGTTCAGAGCACATTTTATGCCCAATTCATGCAAAACTCCACGTAATCCCAAGGGGTTCACATACTTTTTCTTGCAACTGTATATGTGTCTGTGCATTTGTATTTCTGTGTATGTACATGTATCTGTGTGTATGTGTGTCTGTCCATGCCTGTGTGTGTATACATGTGTCTGTATGTGTGTTTGTGTACATGTGTCTCTGTGCGTGTGTGTACATGTTTCTGTGTGTGTATGTGTGTGTGTATGTGTGTGTACATGGCTACTGGCTAGTAGCTCAGGACTTGAAATTTTAAGCCCTGGGGGTACAGAAAAATTTAGGAAAGTATTCCTTAGTTTTTTTGTGTGTATACACTATAAACCCAAAGCAATAAGTAGTGGGGAAGAGTCCTTAAAAAATAATGAGTTTGTTCCTTTTGTTTATGAAATTGCACTCCAAAGTGTTGGCTGAGAGAATCACTGACACGACAGTGTGCAGATTCTTTCCGTTTGACTTTTTAAAACACCTATATGTAAAGACACTTACATCATGCAATTCTTGACATAAACTTCTACCAGACAGTTTACTTCTAGACATGTTTTATGTACTAGGAGAGAGATCATTTCCTACCTTTATATTTTACTGCCATGTTTGCAAATGATTCCAAGAATGACAATGATACAGGATCCCCTGCAAAGTAGAAAAGAAAATACAGCTGAACTTCAGGGGGATATTAAAAAAATCCATTGCAGTTTATTTACTAAAGGAATATAGACTGCGCACTCTGGTAGAAAGTGACACAATTTTAGTCGACTAAAACTAAAACAATCCAGGTGACTAAAATATGACTAAAACTAAAATGGCATTTTAGTCAAAAGACTATGACTACAACTAAATCGAATTTGATGACAAAATTAACACTGATTATATATCACAATGGCTAAATATTTGTCTGTTCGAATGCATCTTCGAATCTTAATACCATAAATAATAACATATTATTAGATTTTTTTTACTCCAGGAGTATAAAATGAGATTGGAAATTGTAGAGAAATGCTTAAAGTGTTACTAAACACAGGACCCTGCATTCACTATATCTGGCCTCCCCGGACCCTGCATTCACTACATCTGTCTCGCCAGACCCTGCATTCACTGTATCTGGTCTTCCCGGACCCTGCATTCACTATATCCAGTCTCCCCAGACCCTGCATTCACTATATCTGGTCTCCCAGGACCCTGCATTCACTATATCCGGTCTCCCCGGACCCTGCATTCACTATATCTGGTCTCCCCGGACCCTGCATTCACTATATCTGGTCTCCCCGGACCCTGCATTCACTACATCTGTCTCGCCAGACCCTGCATTCACTATATCCGGTCTCCCCAGACCCTGCATTTACTATATCTGGTCTCCCAGGACCCTGCATTCACTATATCTGGTCTCCCCGGACCCTGCATTCACTATATCCGGTCTCCCCAGACCCCGCATTCACTAGATCTGGTCTCCCCGGACCCTGCATTCACTATATCTGGTCTCCCCGGACCCTGCATTCACTATATCTGCTCTCCCCGGAGCCTGCATTCACTATATCTGCTCTCCCCGGAGCCTGCATTCACTACATCTGTCTCGCCGGACCCTGCATTCACTGTATCTGGTCTCCCCGGACCCTGCATTCACTATATCCGGTCTCCCCAGACCCTGCATTCACTATATCTGGTCTCCCCAGACCCTGCATTCACTATATCCGGTCTCCCCAGAACCTGCGTTCACTATATCTGGTCTCCCAGGACCCTGCATTCACTATATCCGGTGTCCCTGGACCCTGCACTCACTATATCTGGTCTCCCCGGACCCTGCATTCAATATATCCGGTCTCCCTGGACCCTGCATTCACTATATTTGGTCTCCCTGGACCCTGCATTCACTATATCCGGTCTCCCCAGACCCTGTATTCACTATATCCGGTCTCCCCGGACCCTGCATTCACTATATTTGGTCTCCCCGGACCCTGCATTCACTATAATCGGGTCTCCCCGGACCCCGCATTCACTATATCTGGTCTCCCACAGTACACAGAACATGGAAATGTAAGTATTTTAGTAAATACAAACTGCTAAATACCTTTTCTCATCAGCAGTTAGAGCAGTCTTGTGACTTCTATCAGTGTCCAGCCGAGCACTAGTTAATCTTGGAGGAGTTTTCATTCTCCTCAGACTGTCTTATAAGCCTGCATGACCCCTGACCCTCTGTCTGGACAGTGCTGATTGGCCCTGTGCTAATCACATGCTTCCTCACAAAAAAAAAAAACCTCTAGCAATACACACCAAACTGAGCATGTGCAGCTTGCCTCCAAGCCTCCGTTCTATCAGGGGTTATATTGGGGACAGTAAAAGAAGGGGCAGACCAGAGAAGACAGGATCAAACAGCCTTTTTACACAATGCGGAGGATTAACCCCTTAGGTTCCACAGTGAGTATAACAAGCATGCTTTACTGCATCTACAGACTGATTGTACTGTTGTGGGTTTAGTAACACTATAAATAGTGCATTACAATTTAACTAAACCCATTAGATTTTAGTTGACTAAAATGCACTGGAGATCTTAGTAGACTGGGGGGGGCGTGGCCAGGATGTGAAGATTTTTAGTAGACTAAAATTAAAACAATTCAGATGACTAAAATATGACAAAAACTAAAATGGCATTTTAGTCAAAAAAGACTATGACTAAAACGATATAAAAATGTTACATCAAAATGAACACTGCGGTCCACGCTGATCAGTATGAATGGACGAATCTGTATCCTGCCGGCTTCTGTGTTCTGACAGCCGGAATCTGAATGCCTGAACATCTGTTTGGATGCAACTGCTGTCTGAGCAACGATTTTTCACTCAGCTCCTTTGATATTTCAGAGGGAAGGATGTTAGAAGGGAGGATGCTGAGAGGCCCATCCACAGCTCATCAAGGATCAGCAGACATTTGCTCTGCTTATGTCCAGCTTTATGTATAGAACTCGAAGGTAGATTTTATTGCTCAGAATAGATGGCGATATGAAGAAGATGACAATATGACGGAGTTTTTCTTTAAGTGCATTAAAATACATTGCAGAGAGGATTTATTCAACAGGAAATGGGATGGTTGGAGAACACATTGACAATTATTATTCGATTGATGGTCTATCATGGGTTGTTATTTTTATTGCTCTTGTGGTTGTTCTGCCGATATTATTGACTTCCTCTTTCATGTACTGCTTTTTTATACTTCTATGATTGTACTTTGTATTTCTATTCATTTCTTACATATGCTTTTTTTTCAAGCTGTTTATTCTACCTTACTAAATGATGCAATTTTTGTAGTCTATTTCATAATAAAAATGTTTGTAAACAAAAAAAATACATTGCAGAGCCCAAGCCTTTACATCTTTAGCCCTTTTTTTCAAGGACAGACAATATGATGTCGCTCCACTTCCTTAAACTGAACCTCTCCAAAACCGAGTTTCTTGTCTTCCCCCCAGCCCGGACCCCACCCCCCATTGACTTCTCCATCACATCCAACAACGCCACCATCAAACCCACCCCGCAGGCCAGAGTACTTGGTGTCATTCTGGACTCCAACCTATCCTTCCAGCCCCAAGTCCAATCTTTAACAAACTCGTGCAGACTCCACCTCCGCAACATGCAGACTCCACCTCCGCAACATGCAGACTCCACCTCCGCAACATCGCCAAAATCCGCACGTTCCTAACCCCAGAAACCACTAAACAGCTCATCCACTCCCTCATCATATCATGACTCGACTACTGCAACTTCCTCCTCACTGGCCTGCCTCGCCGCTGGCTATCCCCGCTTCAGTCCATCCTGAATACGGCTGCCAGACTCATTCACCTTTCCAACCGCTCCGTTTCCACCACCCCCCTCTGCCAATCCCTCCACTGGCTTCCGATTGCGCAACGGATCAAATTCAAAATCCTAACACTGACGTACAAAGCTGTCCACCATACTGCCCCGAACTACATCACTGACCTAATATCCAAGTACCGCCCAACACGCACACTCCGCTCCTCACAAGACCTCCTTCTCTCTAGTTCCCTGGTCTCCTCCTCCCATGCCCGCCTCCAGGACTTCTCCAGGGTGTCACCCATCCTCTGGAACTCCCTGCCCCAACCCATCAGATTATCACCTACTCTCCTCTCCTTTAGGCGCACCCTGAAAACCCACCTCTTCAGGGAAGCCTACCCCACCCCCTGCTAACTTGCCGACCTCCTCCACTCTTCCTACCACTCCATCCCCCACAGCTATCTTCTCCTGTGCCACCATCCCCTCCCTCCTAGATTGTAAGCTCGAAAGAGCAGGACCCTCGATCCCCTCATGTTTTGCATTGTATTGGTATTGTTCTGTCACATATTCTGTCCCCCTTTGTAATGTACAGCGCTGAGTGAACTACTGGCGCTTTATAAATACTGTACAATAATAATAATAATGTGCACATCTAGTTTACAACTGACAATGAAGATCTGCCAGCACAGCAGAAGCAGAATGAATTATGGCAAGCATTGCTTCCCAGATCTCTCCTTAGCTAAATAAGACATTTCAGTGAGTAAAAAGATGAGCAGCAACTTTCAATATACAGTATACATATAATTATGATACATGAATTGGAACCTGTAACAAACAAAATAGATATTATCCAAACTTAGCTGAAAAAATAAAAAATACTGTCCTTTGTTCTCTCATCGCTCCTCCACCTACCCTGAGCCCAGGCTGGGGGTACCCTACCACAGAGGTGTCCCTAAGGTTGGTGTCACCCGATGCGGTAACACTTGGTGACACCCCCTCCGATGATCCCTGCAGAATTGTTTTGGATCTGAGGATTGAGCATAATGGATCGGAGTTCGATCCATTATGTTCCCCAATCCGCAGATCCGATCCATCCATCCTGCGGGTACGTCGGCATGCAACCAATATGGGGTGACAGCGGACCCGCTCCAAGAAAAGATAAGTGGTAAAGAAAGCCGATGATCCCCGCAGGATGGATCGGATCCATCCTGCGGGGATCGTCGGCTTGCTTTACAACTTACCTTTTCATAGAGCAGGTCCGGTGTCACCCCGTGCGGTTGGTGTCACCCGGTGCAGGCCGCACCTGCCTCAGGACGCCACTGCCCTACCCTCTTCTCCAATGGTTTTCTCAGGTACTTGTAATGTCTTAATTCCACGTTGGGGGTCAAACTTAGGGAGTGCCATCTCTTCAAATAGCCTTTGTGCTGTCATTTATATCCTAGTTGGCTGTCCGTTCATTTATTCTCCATAAGTGGAGGCTATGAATGCTCTTTCTATGACATTGCTTATTCTCTAATCTTCTAGATGTGAAATGTTTAATAAAAAAATTGAATAAGAAAAAGTGGAAATACACTTTAAGCTGGTCACATTTGCTGCTTATATAAAAAATATATATATAAAAACCTACAGATTTTCCATAAACGTTGTAGCTATACATATGAGTGCAAACAGATGTTTAATTAATGATTGTTGAAAAATTGTGAGATTATTTGGCATTAGAATCTCCCACAGATTCTTAGAGCGTGATGGATTCTGTGTTCCCTGCCTCCCTGACCTGCAATTATCAGCAGATGCTCCTCTTAGTCATGTAGCTGCAACAGGAAATATATACAGATATTACCAAGTGTGCAGACAGCTCTGTACAGGCAATTAAAGCGGAGCTCCGCTCACCCTGTCAAAAAATAAAAGTCAGCAGCTACAAAAATTGTAGCAGCTGACTTTTAAAAAACAGCCACTTACCCGTCCCTCGATCCCGCGGTGTGTCCCCCGCAGCCCGTTTCACCGACCGTCCTGAATTCCAGGAGGCCGGCATCTTCAGTGTGGGCACCCGGCTGTGACAGCTTGTGGCTTCACAGCCGGGTGCCCACTGCGCATGTGCGAGTAGTGCTGCGCTTCATGAATGGTCCCGTAGTCTTCTGGGACCTGTCACGTGTCCCAAAATATTACAGGGAGGGAGGACACCTTCCGTTTTCCAATCGCCTAGGCCAGTGGTGGGCAACCTTTTTCTTCAACTGAGCCAAATCTCGCCAAAACCACGATTGAAATTTATTTTGAGAGCCACATTTTTAAAACTGAAAATACATCCCCCATATAGTAATTCATCCCCCATAGCAATTCATCCCCCATATAGTAATTCATCCCCCATATAGTAATTCATCCCCCATATAGTAATTCATTCCCTATATAGTAATTCATCCCCCATAGTAATTCATCCCCCATATAGTAATTCATCCCCCATATAGTAATTCATCCCCCCTATAGTAATTCATCCCCCCTATAGTAATTCATTCCCCATATTGTGTCAATTCACTTACCTTTGCTCCGCGCATTCCTCTCGCCGTGTTCCCGCGCCATTCCTGTCTTCAGGGCAGACTGTGTGAGGAGAGGAGTTCGTCACGCTGCCCCGCCTACATCCTGACAGCCAATGTTTGCCACGCTCCGCGGGCCGGATTAAAAGGTCCATCGGGCCGTATGCGGGCCGTAGTTTGCCCATTGCTAGGCTAGCTTCAGAGTCCTGACTTTTGGGGCGGCCGCCCGAGAGGAGGGAGGGGAGCGGGCGCCCGGCACACAGAAGAGCCGCATTAATGTGAGTAAAGAGCCGCATGTGGCTCGCGAGCCGCGGCTTGCCGACCACTGGCCTAGGCGATCGGACTGGAAGTGGGAGCGTGTACCTGTAAAATTCAGGTACCTGCTCCCCCCCCCCCCGCCCCCCAAAGGTGCCAATCCTTAATGGGGAGCGGGGGAGCAGTCCTTTAAGGGGAACTTCCCCTTTTGGGTGGAGCTCCACTTTAAGCCCCTTGCTCCCTTACACTGCAGCTGATAAACTCACGTTTAGGAGCTGTTCAATGTTTTGTTCAGCAGCCCCTGAACTCCCCCTAATGTTTTCATACGTGTCCATGTACACATCGTCGTTTACAGGCAGTTGAGTTTACAGTCATTTTTGAACACAGAAAACTTGCACTCAGGAGTAGATGTTATCAGGGTTTTAAACACCAAACGCTTGGAAACGCGGCTAACTGCATATATAAGCGTTTGCATATGAAATTTTTTTTTAACTCTTCCATTTCCCGGATGCGGTCCAGAGCCTTTTTTCATCATGAAAAATGCATGCAAAGGGTTTTCCCGATACTCAAATGGACCCGTTACACCATACTTTGAGGTTTCGCATGAAAGAAAATATGTTAGACACTGCTGCAATAATTTCTGCACAGAAATGAGCTGGAACACATCCAAACGCCACAAAAAAAAAGACAGCTAATCTCAACACATACTGCTCTCTCTGCTTCCACTCTCTCTATTTCTCTCAAAATGTCTGAAATAGTTAATTTTTTACTGTTTTTCAGTGCATTCTGTGCGTTTTGGAAGGTCTCCTGGGGTTATTTTTAAAAAACGCTTCTAAACACAAACGCTCATAAACACGGTATGCAAACGCGGCTAAACAGGCGTTTTTTAACCTACCCAGCAGTCAGTTTCCATCTTTCAGAAGTGTCCCGTGTACATGGAGCCTTATGCGTAAGGCAAATATGGCTGCATGAATTCAGGAAAGCCTTAAAGGGACCTTTACCTGGTTATTCCTGTAGCACTGGGGACACAGAGGAGAGTCCCTAGAGGGCAGGAAGTGTTGGAGGATTCTTCCAGCGGAGGAACCCTGATGTATTAACATCTTCATGGAGGTGAAAGTTCTGTGAGCACAGATGTGGCACATGTGATGTACATTGAGAGGCACCATGGAGCATTATTATGGATGGTGATGGTTCCAGAATCACGGAAGAAGTTTTGTGTTGTTGATAAACGAACTACTGAATATTTAAAGAGAGACTCTAGACCTGGATATTATTATTACTACAGGTGCTTATATAGTGTGGCGTCAATTTACGCAGCGATTTATATATATATATATATATATATATTGTACATTCACATCAGTCCCTTCCCTCAAGGAGCTTAAAATCTAAGGTCCCTAACTCACATTCATACATACACATACTAGGGCCAATTTAGACAGGGGCCAGTTAACCCACCAGCATGTCTTTCGAGTGTGGGAGGAAACCGGAGTAGCCAGAGGAAACCCACACAGGCACAGGGAGTACATGCAAACTCCAAGCAGGTGGTGCCATGGTTGGGATTTGAACCAACGACCCAAGTGCTGCCAGGAGGAAGTGCTAATAAATTAATTTTCATTTTGTTTTAGTATTGTATATTTTCACAGGAATTGCACCTATGAGTAAAGTGATTTATAGCACTCACTTTTATGTTTGCTATATAACAATGAATATTACATCACACCAAAAGGTCACATAATATTGACGTAATTTATTAGAGCAACAGCAGCGTACAATTTCACATTTTCCTTGCTTACATGTTTCAGCCCTGTGTGGGCCTTAATCATAGGCTATGATTAAGGCCCACACAGGGCTGAAACATGTAAGCAAGGAAGGACCATTGTTTTTTTTTTTATTCCTGTGTTAAATAAAGAGTTCTGGGATCCCATTAGCCTGTGCCAGTCTACAAATTCAGACTGCCTTAGCATTAATGCCACACATTGGAATCTCCCACAGATGTAACCAATTTAATTAAGTCTCTGAAATTGTAAATTTATTGGCTGTTTAGATCAGTACATACATATGTGAATGGGTACCATAAGCGTCACAAAGCTTTGTTTCTGAAGACTCCCCTCAGATCTATTATATGTGTTCTGTCATAGCTGAACTAACACAAAATTAAACACTCTGACATATATTTATACTGTCTCGTCAGGATGACTTCTACCTCCAGGAAGGAATGCATCTGGAAACTTACAGCTCATGTAGAAGAGAACGGCCGTGTGACGAGGGCTGAGTGGAACCATCTTGAACGTCTCATCTGTCATGGAAGGTACCAGCTGCTGGGGTAAGCTGCGATTTCTATCTCTATATACGGTTTCCGCTACCTCATCATCCTGGTTCTCTGCGGTTAGAAAAAAAAAAAGTATCAGAAACATAAATATTTACAAGTCCCTGACACACGTTTTAAATACCAATCCCATGGAGAAAAATTAAATACCCATCTCTCAGTTACGGGATCATGTCAGGAGATCCCTATATGTCTTATGAACTGGAATGTGTGGAGGTCTACAAGACTTAAGCTGGCCATACATGGGTCGAAATCTGAAAAAATTTGAATTAAAAAATCTTTTATAAGAATTTTCGTTTGAATTTCACACCATTAGTGGATCACAGCAACAACCGATTTAGAAGCGAACATCGAATTTGAGAGATCGGGCATGTTGGAAATGTCCTCTAGGAGGCACTCTGCTCATGCTCAGTTTGGTGAGTATTGCTAGAGAGTTTATTTTTTTTTTGGGGGGGGGGTGCATTTGATCAGCACAGGGCCGGCCAATCAGCGCTGTTCAGACAGAGGGCCTGGGGTCATGCAGCCTCATAGGACAGGGGAGAATGGAAACTCCTACAAGCTTTAACCAGTGCTCAACTGGAAACTGATAGAAGTCACAAGAATGCTATATACTGCTAATGAGAAAAGGTATTTAGCAGTTTATATTTACTCATCCTGGATCTCTGCGGTTAGAAAAAAAAAAGGATCAAAAACGTAAATATTTACAAGACCCTGACACACGTTTAAATACCAATCCCATGGAGAAAAATTAAATATCCATCTCTCAGTTACAGGATCATGTCAGGAGATGCCTATACAGTGGGGCAAAAAAGTATTTAGTCAGCCACCAATTGTGCAAGTTCTCCCACTTACAAAGATGAGAGAGGCCTGTAATTGGCATCATAGGTAGACCTCAACTATGAGAGACAAAATGAGAAAACAAATCCAGACAATCACATTGGCTGATTTGGAAAGAATTTATTTGCAAATTATGGTGGAAAATAAGTATTTGGTCACCTACAAACAAGCAAGATTTCTGGCTCTCACAGACCTGTACCTTCTTCTTTAAGAGGCTCCTCTGTCCTGCACTCATTACCTGTATCAATGGCACCTGTTTGAACTTGTTATCAGTATAAAAGACACCTGTCCACAACCTCAAACAGTCACACTCCAAACTCCACTATGGTGAAGACCAAAGAGCTGTCGAAGGACACCAAAAACAAAATTAGAGACCTGCACCAGGCTGGGAAGACTGAATCTGCAATAGGCAAGCAGCTTGGTGTGAACAAATCAACTGTGGGAGCAATAATTAGAAAATGGAAGACATACAAGACCACTGATAATCTCCCTCCATCTGGGGCTCCACGCAAGATCTCACCCCGTGGGGTCAAAATGATCACAAGAACGGTGAGCAAAAATCCCAGGACCACACGGAGGGACCTAGTGAATGACCTGCAGAGAGCTGGGACCAACGTAACAAAGGCTACCATCAGTAACACACTACGCCGCCAGGGACTCAGATCCTGCAGTGCCAGACGTGTCCCCCTGCTTAAGCCAGTACATGTCTGGGCCCGTCTGAAGTTTGCTAGAGAGCATTTGGATGATCCAGAAGAGAATTGAGAGAATGTCATATGGTCAGATGAAACCAAAATAGAACTGTTTGGTAGAAACACAACTCGTCGTGTTTGGAGGAGAGAGAATGCTGAGTTGCATCCAAAGAACACCATACCTACTGTGAAGCATGGGGGTGGCAACATCTTGCTTTGGGGCTGTTTCTCCACAAAGGGACCAGGACGACTGATCCATGTACAGGACAGAATGAATGGGGCCATGTATCGTGAGATTTTGAGTGCAAACCTCCTTCCATCAGCAAGGGCATTGAAGATGAACAACAACCGATTTTCGAAGCGAACATCGAATTTGAGAGATCGGACATGTTGGAAATATTTTGAAAAACAAACAAATTTCTAATCAATGATGGGAAAATCATTCGAGAAATGTAATCGAAAAAGAAATGAGCATGAGCTGTGACCTGTGACCTGGCAGAAAATTATTTTCTGCAGCAACATGAGGTGAAACTAAAGGCTTGGTTGGTTGAACTTCGAAATCAATGGTGGCACCATGGGGTTACAAAATACGCCAAATTTCTGATTTTCTAAAGAAAATTTGTTCGGAATTCAACCCATGTATGGCCTGCATTATAAGTAGATAAGAAAAAAAGTGAATTACAGAAAGAATGAAGCGAAAGTAAGTTACACACATTTTGTTACATTTAAAGATATGTGTAACACGTAAAAAAAATCTATGTAACATGTATCATCAGCTTGAAGTGACTCTGTCAGTAGAGGGTCACTTCCTTTCAATAACATACCTGCTAAAAGAAGAGGTTATATACACACCTTTCTGGCAGACAATGTCATCAAATGCTGCCCCTGTGCTGCCAACCCCTCTCCAGCCGCTGCAAATATTAAACTGGTCAGATGGGTAGAATACCTGTCACCCCTGCAGCACGCTGTGGCTCTTCCCACTGCCTCACAATTGTCTAAAATGTCATTGAATGTTGTAGCAATAAAGGCATACGGTGACAGGCTTTAAATCCTAACACTCTGCTTTAAAGTGTTACTAAACCCACACAGTAAAATCAGTCTGTATATACAGTAACGCATGCTTGTTATACTCACTGTGGAACCTAAGGAGTTAGTCCTCAACGTTGTGTAAAAAGACTGTTTGATCCTGTCTTCTCTAATCCTTCCCTTCTTTTACTGTCCCCAATCCATCTGCTGATAGTACAGAGCCCTAGGAGGCACTCTGCTCATGCTCAGTTTGGTGAGTATTGCTAGAGAGTTTCTTTTTTTTTGGGGGGGGGGTGCATGTGATCAACACAGGGCCAATCAGCACTGTTCAGACAGAGGGCCTGGGGTCATGCAGCCTCATAGGACAGGGGAGTATGGAAACTCCTACAAGCTTTAACCAGTGCTCAACTGGCAACTGATAGAAGTCACAAGAATGCTCTAACTGCTAATGAGAAAAGGTATTTAGCAGTTTATATTTACTAACATAATTGCATTTCCATGTTCTGTGTACTGTGGGAGACCAGATATAGTGAATGCAGGGTCCGGGGAGATCAGATATAGTGAATGCAGGGTCTGGGGAGACCGGATCTAGTGAATGCAGGGTCCGGGGAGACCAGGTATAGTGAATGCAGGGTCCGGGGAGACTAGATATAGTGAATGCAGGGTCCGGGGAGACTAGATATAGTGAATGCGGGGTCCTGGAAGACCAGATATAGTGAATGCAGGGTCCGGGGAGATCAGATATAGTAAATGCAGGGTCTGGGGAGACCGGATATAGTGAATGCAGGGTCCGGGGAGACCAGGTATAGTGAATGCAGGGTTCGGGGAGACCAGGTATAGTGAATGCAGGGTTCGGGGAGACCAGATATAGTGAATGCAAGGTCGGCGGAGACCAGATATAGTGAATGCAGGGTCCAGGGAGACCAGATATGGTGAATGCTGGGTCCGTGGAGACCAGATATAGTGAATGCAGGGTCCTGGGTTTAGTAACACTTTAAGAGGGAATTATATTTCTATTCAATTCTATGTAAATTTAAAACCTGCTTGAAGCAGGACAAATGCAGGTCAGAATGTCAGCTGCAGGTTATAGGATAAGGTCACCTTTTAAAAAAAAATAATAAAAGCACTTTTTTTTGCAGGTAAAAGATATGCATTCATTATTTATTTTTTAGAAGCCTGTAAAGCATTGCAACCACAATCAGTAGATCGAGGGTGTAATCCCATGGTC
The DNA here is from genome assembly GCF_062004578.1 of Staurois parvus. Taxonomy (NCBI): domain Eukaryota; kingdom Metazoa; phylum Chordata; class Amphibia; order Anura; family Ranidae; genus Staurois; species Staurois parvus. The sequence continues at coordinate 1,392,338 of NW_028319125.1, read as the reverse complement.
CTGCAGACTGTATATGTAGCTGTCCCTCCGATACCTCAACAGAGCTCTGGTAGTTCATTGAGAACTACAAGCCGACAGCCACAAAGGCTGTAGGTACTCGTAGTTTTCACATTCACAGAATACTGTGAATGAATAACATGGGCGGGTAGAGCCCTGCACGGCCGCATTTTTTTTTTCAAACTGTGACAGGCAGCAGGGGGAGACGATCCCCCCCTAGCTGTCAAAATGGGAGGTCAGGGGGAGCAGAGGCCAGTGCATCTGTAACATGTTACATTTTACACCCTGAATGTGGGTGTAACATGTTACATATGGTGAACCTTTAACAGCATGTCAATAGAGTCTCAAACTGATGTCAAACTGATACTGACATAAGGCCAGAGCTCGCCAACACAAATCATAACAGTACTCTTCACTGTAAATGTCTGAATTCTATCATTTGCAGGGGTATCCACAAACGTTTGACAGTATAGTGCAGGGTTTCTCAACTAGGGTTCCTCCAGGGGTTCCTTGAGAAATGAGCAATTTTTGCCTCTCAAGCAAGTTCCCTCTGATACCACTGATTTTTTTTAGCAATCTGTAAGGGGGTAATTCTTCCCATTGACCACAAGTGTAAGGAACATTCTTCCCACTGAACATCACACTAATGTATCATGAGTTGTAGATAAAGCCATTTTTAGCACGGGTTCCCTGAGACCGGAATGTTACATCAAGGGTTCCTCTGCGTTGAAAAGGTTGAGAAAGGCTGGTATAGTGTATTACAATGATCACTCTTCAAATTTAAAAATATTCTCAAGTGCTTTATTTATTTATTTACATATTTCAAGGCACCATATGTCCTATAGCAGTGGTTCTCAACCTGTGGGTCGCGACCCCTTTGGGGATCGAACGACCCTTTCACAGGGGTCCCCTAAGACCATCAGAAAACACATATTTCCGATGTGTAAAGAGCAGCTACTGTGTAGAAAGCAGCTGCTGTGTTGAAAGCAGCTACTCTGTTAAAGGCACCTACTGTGTTGAAAGCAGCAGTATTGGAGGTAAAACGACACTCATGAATTATAATTACTGGGTAAATAATTTATATGGTTGGGGGTCACCACAACATGAGGAGCTGTATTAAAGGGTCACGGCATTAGGAAGGTTGAGAACCACTGTCCTATAGGTTTCATTTTGCACGGATATATGTGAATAAAACACAAGAGAATATTTCTAAAACTGAAGGTGGAAGATGAAGTTACACTTTAATACAATTACCGGGGTCAGCGGTATTGTCTTTAGTTTTCTCCGTTTCCTCGTCATTAGTTGTGACAAGTAGAAGATTCCGAATTTGCTGGATGTCCTCTAGCTTCAAGTATTTCACTAGAGAATTCTGTAAACAAAGAAATGGATATAGGGTAGTTATGGGAAGTGAATGTTTACAACCCACATATTTTTGCAGCCCATCCAAAGCTTACATTTCAGATTTTGGTTAATGATTTAACCCACCAAACTCCACCTTTGCCTGAAACTTCACTGTTGCATAGACTGGCCCCTAAAGTGGAACTTTATTCATAACAACTTGATAAAAAATAATGTTCTTTAGCAAGCAACACACATTCCTCATTAATAATTATGCTACCAAAATAAATGTGTTCTGTAAATTGCCTCCAGCATTGATCCTGTTTTTTTCTTGCTGGAAGCTGCCATTTTGCTGAAGTCCAAAGCCCCTGAGCAGCAGTAAATTTTTAGACTGTCAGACTGGCCTCTACATTTTTAGCATAGTGCTGAAAAATAGAGAACAACTGAGCATGTGGAGAGCAATATATTACTGGATTTTAAACAGTATAGGCCAGTGATGGCGAACCCGTGGCACGCGTGCCACAGCCGGCACGCCGAGCCTTATCTGTGGGCACGCCAGGAGAATCCAGCGGCGCGCTGTCTTCCCGGCTGTAGTGTGCGTGACAGCCGGGTCCCAAGTGCGCATGCACAAGAAGCAGTGCTCTTTGTGAATGGTAAGGCGGTACCTGGGACACATGACAGATCCCAGAAGCCGCCGGACCAATCACAAAGCGCAGCGCTTCTCGCGCATGCGCACTGGGCATCCGGCTGTCCGACGAGCGCCCACACTACAGAAGCCGGGAAGACAGCGCGCGGCTGGATAAAGGAACAGGTAAGATAAAAAAAAAACTCTGCGGAAGTAAGAGCGGGTACCTGTCAAATTCAGGTACCCGCTCCCCCTCCCTCCCCAAAGGTCAGCAGTCATCTCTGTACTGTCCGCAGTCTCTGGTCATCCCTGTGCTGTCCGCAGTCTCTGGTCATCCCTGTGCTGTCCGCAGTCTCTGGTCATCCCTGTACTGTGTCCGCAGTCTCTGGTCATCCCTGTGCTGTCCGCAGTCTCTGGTCATCCCTGTGCTGTCCGCAGTCTCTGGTCATCCCTGTGCTGTCCGCAGTCTCTGGTCATCCCTGTGCTGTCCGCAGTCTCTGGTCATCCCTGTGCTGTCCGCAGTCTCTGGTCATCCCTGTGCTGTCCGCAGTCTCTGGTCATCTCTGTACTGTCCGCAGTCTCTGGTCATCCCTGTGCTGTCCGCAGTCTCTGGTCATCCCTGTGCTGTCCGCAGTCTCTGGTCATCCCTGTGCTGTCCGCAGTCTCTGGTCATCCCCTGTACTGTCTGCAGTCTCTGGTCATCCCCTGTACTGTGTCCGCAGTCTCTGGTCATCCCTGTACTGTGTCCGCAGTCTCTGGTCATCCCTGTACTGTCCGCAGTCACTGGTCATCCCTGTACTATGTCCGCAGTCTCTGGTCATCCCTGTACTGTCCGCAGTCTCTGCTCATCTCCTGTACTTTCCGCAGTCTCTGGTCATCCCCTGTACTGTCCGCAGTCACTGGTCATCCCTGTACTGTGTCCGCAGTCTCTGGTCATCTCCTGTACTGTGTCCGCAGTCTCTGGTCATCCCTGTACTGTCCGCAGTCTCTGGTTATCCCTGTACTGTGTCCGCAGTCTCTGGTCATCCCCTGTACTGTCCGCAGTCTCTGGTCATCTCCTGTACTGTCCGCAGTCTCTGGTCATCTCCTGTACTGTTCGCAGTCTCTGGTCATCTCCTGTACTGTGTCCGCAGTCTCTGGTCATCTCCTGTACTGTGTCCGCAGTCTCTGGTCATCTCCTGTACTGTCCGCAGTCTCTGGTCATCCCTGTACTGTCCGCAGTCTCTGGTCATCCCTGTACTGTGTCCGCAGTCTCTGGTCATCCCCTGTACTGTGTCCGCAGTCTCTGGTCATCTCCTGTACTGTGTCCGCAGTCTCTGGTCATCCCTGTACTGTCCGCAGTCTCTGGTCATCTCCTGTACTGTGTCCGCAGTCTCTGGTCATCCCTGTACTGTGTCCGCAGTCTCTGGTCATCCCTGTACTGTCCGCAGTCTCTGGTCATCCCTGTACTGTGTCCGCAGTCTCTGGTCATCCCCTGTACTGTGTCCGCAGTCTCTGGTCATCTCCTGTACTGTGTCCGCAGTCTCTGGTCATCCCTGTACTGTCCGCAGTCTCTGGTCATCTCCTGTACTGTGTCTGCAGTCTCTGGTCATCCCTGTACTGTGTCCGCAGTCTCTGGTCATCCCTGTACTGTCCGCAGTCTCTGGTCATCCCTGTACTGTGTCTGCAGTCTCTGGTCATCCCTGTACTGTGTCCGCAGTCTCTGGTCATCCCTGTACTGTCCGCAGTCTCTGGTCATCCCTGTACTGTCCGCAGTCTCTGGTCATCTCCTGTACTGTGTCCGCAGTCTCTGGTCATCCCTGTACTGTGTCCGCAGTCTCTGGTCATCCCTGTACTGTGTCCGCAGTCTCTGGTCATCCCTGTACTGTGTCCGCAGTCTCTGGTCATCCCTGTACTGTGTCCGCAGTCTCTGGTCATCCCTGTACTGTTCGCAGTCTCTGGTCATCCCTGTACTGTGTCCGCAGTCTCTGATCATCCCTGTACTGTTAATTAGTTTGCACTACTGTACGAGTTGTTTTTTCTAAACCAAAAGCTCGATATTCAGGTTTCATTGCAGTGTTGGCACTTTGAAAGAAATAAGTTGGTTTTGGGTTGCAGTTTGGGCACTCGGGCTCAAAAAGGTTCGCCATCACTGGTATAGGCACTTTTATTTAATGTTTTACATAGCTATACCTGCAAACGGGACCAGCATGAAGTTAATTAATTTTTTGACTAAAGTTTCACTTTAAAGTGTATCTAAACCTAAAAAAATGTTTTTAAATATATTGCAGCTCACCAGTCCTTGTGGTGTATGCATTATTTTTTTTTAGGCTATGAAAAATTTCAGCAAGTACAGAAAATATCTGTTGATCGTTCCAGAAATATCACGCACTTGTCCCATCCTGAGAGTTTAAGGACTCGTTCACACTTGACTTTATCTCTAACTCTTGGCAAACGCCCCTATAGCGTTTCACAGGCATTGGACAGGCGTTTGGGAAGCATTTTTAACGCTCCCCGAATGCTCCATGCGCGGTTTTTAGGCGGTTGATAGGCATTTGCCAAGCGTTAAAACCACACCACAAACGCCTATAATGAAGTTAAATGGTATTAACGCAACCGCGTTGCAACTGCACAGCAAACGCCTGCCAGGTGTAGGTGGAGCGGCACCATAGACTTGACTGGGAGGCTTCAACTCCTGACTGGACACGAAGCATCAGTTTTGCCTCGATGCAGCGCAACACGATGCAAACGCTTCAGTGTGAACAGCACTGTGTGCTGCCATGTGTAGAATTTTCATAGGCGTTTGAGAAGCGTTAAAAACGCTTCCCAAACGCCTGTCTGACGCCTGCTGACAAAGCTAGCATGAACCAGGGGCGGACTGACCATTTGGAAACTCGGGCACTGCCCGAGGGCCTGGGGTCAGTAGGGGGCCCCATGAGATGCCCCTGGTACCTTTTTCATAGGCTTTTTTGAGTTTGGGCAAGGACACAGGGGCCCCATGATCCCCTACTGCCCGGGGGCCCCATGAGTTGTCAGTCCGCCCCTGGCGTGAACTGAGCCTAAAAGAAAGCACAAACAAGGAGGGAGGGGGGGAGACAGATACTTTAGCATCAAGATCTCCCTGCAGTTACCTTTACACCAGTTTTGAGTGAGCTGACTTGTCTGGAGTGGTGCTTACCTCTTCTGCTCTTTTTATGCCCACATTAGTATCGGGAGGGATTTGGACAGCAACCTTCTCCCTGAAGAAAACAAAACAGAACAAGGTACGACAACATGACTGCCACATGGAGAGTGTCACAACCCAAACAAATATTTTCTTTGCTTCTTACAGCTGAGTGGAGTGGTGAGGGAGTGAAGGAACGGTATGTATGTACTTTTGGGAGTGGGGTGATTAAAGCAAACCTGTTCCTGTGCTTTAAGCAATAAGTGATCAGCATCAGCCAGCAAAAGCATTGGCAGATAAAGCAATTTAAAGGCTTAGGCAAGCCCCAACAATAAACTTCTCTTTAAACCTTTTGATCCTGCCAGAGATCCAGGTAGCTGATAACTTCCTGTGTGCTCTGCCTCTGCTAAGTGTTGTCAGTTAGCATTGCACCCTGCTATCTTTGTGGACGGCAAAACTGTTCCCTCTAAGTTATGAAGAAGAGGAGACGGGTAAGTGATATTTACTATTGCCCTAGTGCAGGGATGGTGAGACTTTTAGAGACCGAGCGCCCAAACTGCAACCCAAAACCCACTTATTTATCGCATAGAAAAACACAATAACAGAGCTTCCACCACTGACCACCAGCACAAGGTAGCAAAGATCCACTGACCACCAGCACAAGGGGGCAAAGATCCAATGACCACCAGAACAAGGTGGCAAAGATCCACTGAGCACCAGCATAAGGGGGCAAAGATCCACTGACCACCAGAACAAGGGGGCAAAGATCCACTGACCACCAGCACAAGGGGGCAAAGATCCTCTGACCACCAGTACAAAAGGGCAAAGATCCACTGACCACCAGCACAAGGGGGCAAAGATCCACTGAGCACCAGCATAAGGGGGCAAAGATCCACTGACCACCAGAACAAGGGGGCAAAGATCCACTGACTACCAGCACAAGGGGGCAAAGATCCTCTGACCACCAGCACAAGGGGGCAAAGATCCTCTGACCACCAGTACAAAAGGGCAAAGATCCACTGACCACCAGCACAAGGGGGCAAAGATCCACTGACTACCAGCACAAGGGAGCAAAGATCCACTGACTACCAGCACAAGGGGGCAAAGATCCACTGACTACCAGCACAAGGGAGCAAAGATCCACTGACCACCAGCACAAGGGGGCAAAGATCCACTGACCACCAGCACAAGGGGGCAAAGATCCTCTGACCACCAGCACAAGGGAGCAAAGGTCCACTGACCACCAGCACAAGGGGGTAAAAATCCACTGACCACCAGAACAAGGGGGCAAAGATTCTTACCACCAGCACAAGGGGGCAAAGATCCACTGACCACCAGCACAAGGGGGTAAAAATCCACTGACCACCAGAACAAGGGGGCAAAGATTCTGACCACCAGCACAAGTGGGCAAAGATCCACTGACTATAAACACAAGGGGGCAAAGTTCCACTGACCACCAGCACAAGGGGGCAAAGTTTCACTGAGCACCAGCACAAGGGGGCAAAGTTTCACTGAGCACCAGCACAAGGGGGCAAAGTTTCACTGACTATAAACACAAGGGGGCAAAGTTCCACTGACCACAGCACAAGCTAAAATCTAGCAGTCAGACATCACTAACCGGATCAATCACTGTTTTTGGTAGAAATGATATTTCTACATGGCAAATAATTTACTAGCAGGTGTAGTAGAGTAATAGAAATCCAACAGACCCAACAGTCATGACATGCATGCTGCTGATTCTGTGTCATTGAATCACTCATTGAAAGGGGAGTGTTCACAATAATAGCCGTGTGGAGTTCTATTAGTGAGGTCATTCATTCTTTGAAAAACAGGTGGCAATTATTGCCCTTATTTAAGGAAGGAAGGCAGCAAATGTTGTACATGCTGGTTACAGTGCATTTCTCTCTGAAATTCTGAGGAAAATGGGTCGTTCCAGACATTGTTCAGAAGAACAGCGTACCTTGATTAAAAAGTTGATTGGAGAGGGGAAAACATAGAAAGAAGTGCAGAAAATGATCGGCTGCTCAGCTAAAATGATCGCAAATGCTTTAAAATGGCAACCAAAACCTGAAAGACGTGGAAGGAAGCGAAAAACTACAATTTGAATGGATAAAAGAATAGCCAAAATGGCGCGGACTCAGCCAACAATCAGCTCCAGGAAGATGAAAGAAGGTGTAAAGTTCCCTGTGAGGACTGTTACAATTAGAAGACGCCTATGTGAAGCCAAGCTATCTGCAAGAAGTCCCCGCAAAGTCCCACTGTTGGAAAAAAGACATGTGCTGAAGAGGTTACAATTTGCCAAAGAGCACATTGACTGGCCTAAAGAGAAATGGCGCAACATTTTGTGGACTGATGAAAGATTGTTCTTTTTGGGTCTAGTGGGCGGAGACAGTTTGTCAGACGACCCCCAAACACTGAATTCAAGCCACAGTACACTGTGAAGACAGTGAAGCATGGTGGTGCAAGCACCAGGATATGGGGATGTTTCTCATACTATGGTGTTGGGCCTATTTATCGCATACCAGGGATCATGGATCAGTTTGAATACATCAGAATACTTGAAGAGGTCATGCTGCCTTATGCTGAAGAGGAAATGCCCTTGAAATGGGTGTTCCAACAAGACAACGACCCCAAACACACCAGTAAACGTGCAACATCTTGGTTCCAGACCAACAAGATTGACGTTATGGAGTGGCCAGCCCAATCCCCGGATCTTAATCCAATAGAAAACTTTTGGGGTGACATCAAATATGCCGTTTCTGAGGCAAAACCAAGAAATAAATAAGAACTGTGGAATGTGGTCCAATCATCCTGGGCTGGAATACCTGATCACAGGGGCCAGAAGTTGGGTGACTCCATGCAACACAGATGTACAGCAGTTCTCAGAAACAGTGCGACTACAACCAAATATTCATGAAGTCATTCAAAGGAAAGCAAAATCTTCAAACATTTTTCAGTTTATATAGTGAATGTTTGAGTTTGTAAAGAAGAATACAAACACTGCTATTTTTTTGAACCGTCTAATATTCACTTTTCTTCAATTTTTTTTAGAGGAACAACACAAATTTGATCTATTTTTCTTCATGTTTTGATTTGGAATAGAATGTGTAATGTTCGCATTTGTGTTGATGGAAATAAAAGCTATCAGAAGGGCTTTGAGCTTTATTCACTTTTTTCAACACACTGCTATTATTTTGAACACAACTGTATATATAGTTTGGCAGCGCACTGACTGGCCATACAAGCTCGGAAGAGTCGCAGCTATTGAGTCGTGGCTCGTGACGTCATTGCCTGGCAACACTACTCCTTTCCAAGCATGTTTATAGCCCCTATATGCTCTCTTAGCGATGCTCGGCTGCTGACGCGATGCTGGGGCAACTTGGCTCGCGTGCCAACAGAGAGGGCTCTGCGTGCTCACTGCGGCAAATGTGGCATAGCTTCGCCACCCCTGCCCTAGGGTGATGACGTTACTACGTTATAGATACAGTGGAGTGAGCATTGTCTATCGAAGACAGAAAGTATGCTACTGGCAGGATCACCAGGTGAAAATAAGGGAAAACCCATGAAAACATAAAATGAATGCAGCCACTACATCAAAGCACTGGTGAGCTGTAATATTTTATATTTTTGTTTTAGGGTTTAGAATGTTTTGATACTGTAGTATCATACCTGAGTAAAATGGCAACACCGGCATTCCCTAGAAGTTGCCGGGCCACTTCTTCTGCTGTCTCCAAATCAGAGTCATATGTCTCCTGCTGGCTCACAATGAAGATAACGGGAAGGCCGAGCTGGAGGTGAACACTTGTGAATTTATCCGGATCTCCAGAAACTTCGCCCTGAAAATCCAGATATCATTTACTTATAAGATTTAAATGTGCGGGCACGCAACGTTTCATGTAAACCCCTTTCATCCTGTTCTGCAAATGATTATTTTTTTATCATAAGAGATCCAGGTGATTTATTCAAAGTGCAGAAATAGGGAATAGCTACCAAACAGGTCATATACTAAACAAAATATCACTAAGTAATATAAAACTGCCATACAAAGCACATGGAGGGAGGATTTACAATTATGCCACAGTGAAAGCAGGGCTGTGGATAAGGTGGTACCACTAGTCCTCCTGTATGGGGCCCAGGCCAGCAGGAAGGATCAGGCATCTGAGTGAATCAGATATGGGCATGAAGGGTGATCGGCATTGGCAGGGGGGTGCAGTTACCGGAACTGATCCCCTGTATGGCTCTCTCTGCAGCAACCAAAAGCTGGCTTCTGCTCCTCTCCCTCTTGCTGGTTTTTAGCTGCTGCAGCAGGGACCAAACAGGGAATTAGTTCCAGTAATTACCCCCCTGGTGCACCTATTACCCTCCCTGAGCATCATACATTTCCTACTGCTGCCCAGGCCCCCCCGCAGTGCTGCTGCCTTCACTCCAGCAGCTGTAAGCGCACAATAGGATCCGTCAGGATGAAGAGTGGGGGAAAGGGTCCGGTAAATTTGTCACATTTACTAGCCCCTTCATGCCCTGAATGAACACAATGAGTGATCGGTACCAATCACTCACTGTTCATGCATAACTGAAGCATAGTAAACTGTGGGGGGGCTGTCAGGTTTGCTGCATGGGGCCCCGTGGTTTCTAACAGCAGCCATGAGTGAATGGCATCTGTCAGAATACAGCCGGTGTCGGTGGTCAGTATTAAGCTGACCACTTGCCACTGAGGTGGAAGGTCCCCTTTAACATAAATCTATCCGTACAAGTTTAGATTTTAGATCTGGTGATTCCCCCATTTTTCTAAACAGCGTGGATGGAGGATAATTCCCTGCCAGCTTAATGCTGACAGGTGGTACGTTTATATCTGACTGCCCATAGGGGAAAGTGGGCTGTGTCCATGTTTACTCTGCATATGTGGAGCGGACATGGACCTGTCATCCACCTGATCAGCAGGTATCCGTGGACAGATCCCCACTGAGCAGGCGGATCTGCTGGCGAAGTCCACCCGTGTGAAAGGGACCTAATGCATTAAGAAATGAAGCGGGAAGGGGAGGGGGGGTGGGAATTTACATTTGGTAAATACTTACAATATGATGGACACTGATGTTTTTCAAACAAAGCTGGACAATGACTTTAAAGTGGAAATTCCCCCAAAAGGGGAGGTTTTGCTTATCTGCCTCCCCCCTTCCCCCTCTTCAAGTTTGGACACTTTATTTTTTTTGGGGGGGGGGGGTGTTGGTTTGGACAGGTACCTGTTCCCACTTCCACTTGGATAACTGCGGCGATCTGAGCGAAAGTTCAGCCTTCCTTCTCCTGCAGCCACCTGCCTCGCGCATACATAGTTGGAAGCCGCAAGCAGCCACAGCCGGCTTCCCAAAGTAAACATGCCGACGCTGGGGACTGGCAGACTACAGTAGAGCCAGCTCAGGTGATGACCACGCTGAATCCCTTGACAGGTAATTGTCCTTTTATTAAAAGTCGGCAGCTACAGTATTTGTAGCTGCTGACTTTGAATTTTTTGTTTCTATGGGGAAGAACTGCTTATAAATGTTCTGCTATGCTCAAACCTACCACCAAGGGAAGCCCCATGACTTTCAGAAAGCGGTGGATGTTGATGGTTGTTAGGGGTTGTTCCATCACAGTCTGGTGACATTTCTGGCTCACGCTCGTCACAGACTTACAATGGATAAAGAAAAGCTTCGCTGATACCTGGCTGGGCTCCTCTGTGCTATAAATGCAAAGAGTACAAAATATAGTTAGCACCTTGCAGAAAAGTTTAGGATTTCCTATTGCTTTCTTCAATAGTTCCCGAGACACAGCACACAATAAAGACAGCAATAAAAACTGAAATGTTAACACTTTCCTATTCTATGTAATATAAAAAGAAAGTTAGGTACACTTCTACCCTCAAGGGGCATACAACCATTCATGACCGTTCAAAACAGTACTGTTGCAGTGATTATCACTGTAACAGCAATCAAAGTGTTAAAAAAAAAAAATAAAAACCACGAAAAAAAAAAACCAAATCCCTGAAACCTCCTCAGAGTAGTACAGTGTTACTATAGTGACAATTAACTATTGTGATGAAAGTATGTTAACCGCTTCCACGCCGCCCTATAGCAGAAATACTGCTACAGGGTGGCATGGGTGTGCAACATCACATATATATACATGATTTTGCAGTTCCTCTTGTAATTCGCGGCCTTGGCTGTCAATCACCGGGTTCCGGTGATTCCCCGCTGGCAACCGGCGATTGCCGAGTATTACCGACGGGGAAGAGACCTGTGTATAAACAACACAGATCTCTCCCATGTCAGCTCCTGCACACTGCTTTGTATGGCTCTGCATAGTAATTTTTATTATTTATTTAATAGGGGCGGGGGCATCAGCGTTGTTTTTACTATTATTTATTTTTAGCTTTGTATGCATTATAATTCAGGCGATACTCTTTCACCCTGGAAAATGCATGCAAAAATGTGATTAAGTGATTAGAAACGTCTCAAAGACACATGAAAACGTATGAACTTTAATCGCTCTCCCGCCGCCCTAGAGTAGAACTACTGCTACAGGGCTGCACAAAATCACATATACATACATATATATATATACATACACATATACACACACACACACGTGGTTTGCATTTCCTGGTAGGGGACGCGAACGCCATTGGCGGCTAAGGATGTCAATCACCAGATCTCGGCCGGAGATGCCACTCCGACACCTGGCGATCGTCGGGTAAAGCTGACAGGGGAGAGACCTGTGTGTAAGCAACACAGGTCTTTTTTTCTTACCAGCAAGGACATGCTGCTGTGTACTTCTCTGCAGAAATGAGAAATACACAGCAGCATGTCTCCCTAGTAAAACACACACAGCACATCATGTAAAACAGCACACTGTTAACCCTTTGATTGCCCCAGATGTTAACCTCTTCCTGCCCAGTGCCATTAGTACAGTGTCAGTGCTTTTTATTAGCACTGATTACTGTATTAGTGTCATTGGGATGTCAGTAGCAGTTAGTCAGTTCCCACCCCAGTGTCAGAATGCCCGCCGCAGTCCTGCTATATGTCACTGATCACTGCAATTACTAGTATAAAAAAATAAAAATAAAATTTCCAGTGTATATACCACCATTTGTAGACGCTATAACTTTCACGTAAACCAATTAATTAATTGGGATCTGTTTTCTAGCAAAGACATGGAGCAGAATACATTTTGGCCTAAATTTATGAAGAAATTTTAGTTTTTAAAAATTTTTACTGGATGTTTTATAGCAAAAAAGTCAAAATGTGTTTTTTTTTTTGTTTATAGTACAAAAAATAAAAATGCAGAAGTGATCAGATACCACCGAAAGAAAGCTCTATTTGTGGGGAAAAAAAGGACGAAAAATTCCACTTATGTACAGCGTTGCATGACCGTGCAATTGTCAGTTTAAAGTATTGCAACTCCATATCGCAAAAAATGGCCTGATCAGGAAGGGGGGTAAATCCTCTGGAGGGAAAGCGGTTAAAATACAAACTTTTTAACCAGCTCTATTGGTTTGCTTCAGATTATGAATATGAAACTTTGAATATTTTTAGGATGAAGCAAGCCTGACCTCTGCTGGAGAACAATGGAACATACAACGGGAAAAGTACATCTGAGCAAAAAGGCAAATCGTTCAGGGACCTGCCAATACTATTCAGAAGATACTGCATCAGTGCTGAAGTCAGGAAGTTTGCTCAAATATACCTTGAAGTGCCACTTTCGCAGGCATTTTTTAAATTAAAGTGGTTGTAAGGGCTCAAGGTTTGTTTACCTTCATGCATTCTATGCATGAAAGTAAAAAACCTTTTCTGTGTGGCATCCCCCCAGCCTCTCTAATACTCACCTAAGCCCCCTCTCCATCCGGTAATGTGCACTGGAGTCTCAGCTATCCCGGGACCCCCTCTCCTCATTGGCTGAGACAGCAGCAGGAGCCATTGGCTTCGGCTGCTATCACTCATAGCCAGTGAGCCAATGAGAAGAGAGAGGAGGCTGAGCCATGATATTACTGTTTGTGGACAGCAGGAAATGGACCACACCAAAGATTCCAGAAAATGTTTTAACTAAATCTTTGGCAAAAAGGAGAGCCGGCATGTTTTAGGGGATCAGACAATCCCCCTTCATCAGGGTAAAATAGCAAGACTCAATAGATTGATGATATTTAATGTATATTGTCAGGGTAGTCACGGGGCTCCTGCTGGCTCCGTTTGTGGCTGGTCACGCGCGCGAGCAGGTGCGCATGCGCGACGTCACTTTGGCTCCAGGCAGTCTATTTAAACTAAGATGGGACTCTGCCTCAATGCTGTTTGGTCTTTATCCTGTGTTCCTGTGTACCCTGCTATCTGTTTTGCCTTGCTGATTCGATCTGTCATTTGACCTCACTAGAACACCGCCTGCCTCAACGCCTGCCCACCAACTATTCTTCTGCCTGCCGATTCTGTCTGACCTTGCCCACTTGTTGCTGAACCGGACCGCCTGACCTTCTCTATGCTCATCCAGCTTCCTACCGGCTACCCTGCAAGTATTCTGCACCTGCACATCCGCCAGAGCACCAGCTGCCTGGCTACCCTGCACCACTGCCAGTGTGCCATCCTCTAGCCACTCCTGCGCTTTCCTGACGCACACCCGTTGAAACGGAACTGAACCCCAGACTGTGCTTGGATACTTCTGTTAGAATACCGCTTCCCCATCCGAACACCGAACACAGACACCACAGCCGACCATACAAGACTAGACGACACCAATCATGAAGTAAACCAGGAAGTAGACTAGTTTATTATAACACAGATACAAGATATATACATTCAAGGGAACAACCCCCCTCCCTGCATAATGACACGGGGCAGGGCAATCTACATTTAGTAACAAGAGACACACCAGCAGACAGCCCCATCAGGTGGGAGGGCTACTGGAGACACCCCCCCACCAAGCCAATACACATAAACACATACATCCCATAATAGTTTGCCCCCAAGCCAGACAAACAATAGAACAATGGGATGCAACCACATAACACCAAACAATCCACAACCCCCATCCCACCTATCTCCTAGACAGGTCTACACAATATGAGGACAGATCGCCCTGTACCCCTAACAGGCAGAGGGTGACTTACACATAAGAGGGATATGGGGAGCTGAGACAGGCATCTCCCCACCTCTCCAAAGGGAGATGGGTTCCATGGGCCCCCAACCAAAGTGACTCCCGTCACACTCGTCCACGGAATTCCCATCAGGTACTTGTGCCCCTCTGTGCTCTGGTGCTCCCTGTCACTTTACCAGGGCCCCTGAGCCAGAGCCGCAAGGGAGGCCCTCCTCTACATCTCAGGTTCCACCATCAGGTACGTGACAGTATATACAGAAACTAGTATCAGCTACACTATATGCTGGTGGTATTACGTGACACCAGATTCTGTATATTTAAAAATGATCAATGTCCTATTGGGTACAGCCAGTTTTGAGGTTACATACTATATAAGCCCTGATGAAAGGGGAATTTCTGCACCCCAGAAACAGAGAATGAATTACTGCAGCAGACTGCAGCAGAGAGTAGGTAAGTATGGCAGGCTGTGATGCACCTGGGACTGTGCAGCACTACAAAGCCTGCAGAGCAGAGCTGCATATGGAAAAATATTGTTTCCATCATGTAGAAATCGGACTTCCGGTCCGATTGCCTAGGCAGAAGTTGTCCTCCCTCCCCATAGTCTTCTGGGACACGTGGCAGGTCCCAGAAGACTACAGGACCATTCATGAAGCGCAGAGCTACTAGCACATGCGCAGTGGGCACCCGGGTGTGAAGCCGCAAGCTGTCACAGCCAGGTGCCCACACTGAAGATGCTTGCGCCGGGAATATAAGACGGCCGGTGAAACGGGCTGTGGCGGGGGCAACGCGGGATCGTGGGACAGGTGAGTGGCTGTTTTTTAAAAGTTTTTGTAGCTGCTGACTTTTATTTTTTTACAGAGTGAGTGGAACTCCGCTTTAGGCATTTTCAGTGCAGGGGAGGAGCCTGTACAACTGTGCAAGACTAAAGGAAAGGCCGGAGTTCAGCTTTAATTTGGCGTCCTTGTTGATTTCAATGCATTTTGTCAAAAATTGCCACATTTCAAATAAATTTCCACTGATATTTTTGAAAATCTTCAGTAACAAACTCTTAATTTACGCTCACCCCTATTTACTATGGCGTGCATACCTCATACTCTTCAATAAGCTGGACTCTGTAGTCAGAACAAACTGGTGCGCTGACCCGTGTATGAAAACGGCTTCCATCACGGACCGGTGCTCTGAAAGAAGAACAGATAAACAACAAAACTAAAACAGAAACTGGACTGATAGATGAAAGAGATAAAGAACCTAAATGTTCTTTGTAAAGTAAAACTCCGGTCAGATCAATTTGTTCAAATGTGTGGCTGGGTGTTAGAGCCCATGAGAGGTTTTTATTGGGGGGGGACTCTATATTAATGCCAGGGCCAGATTAAGAGCATCATGGACCTGGTGCTGAGGATTTTGGTTGACTGAAAGGGCCGTGCGTCTGTGTGCGCCCCAAGGTGAAAGTGCACAGCAGCGCAGGTGTGACACTACGGAAGCTTGGTGTTTGATTTGCCAAGCTTCCATAAGGGCCATGTGTTATCGTGTGCCCTGAGCTGGAAGGGCTTTGCTGCACAGACCCAACACTATGGAAGTCCCGGGCGTCTGTAAGAGCCTTGCATCGGTCTGAGGTGCGGTAGAAGGGTGCAGCTGCGCAACCCTAGCACAACGCTACAGAAGCCTATATGGCACCTGTTATTAACCACTTGACCTCTAGAAGGTTTTCCCCTCTTCATAACCAGACCATCTTTTGCTGTGCTGCACTGCGCTACTTAAAACTGGCAATTTCAAGGTCATGCAACACTGTACGCAAATTAAATTTATGTCATTTTTTTTTCACACACATAGAGCTTTCTTTTGGTGGTATTTAATCACCACTGTTTTTTTTTATGTTTATTGTATAAATCAGGGGTCTCCAAACTTTATAAACGAAGGGCCAGTTTACTGTCCTTCAGACTTTAGGAGGGCTGGACTGTGGCCAGTGGGAGCAGAAAATGTCCTGGTATCAGTGGGAGTAAACAATGCCTCATCATTGGTATTAACGGTAGATATAGTAGCCCATCACTGGTATCAATGGGAGGAATAGTTTCCCATAATTGGTGTCAGGGGGAGGAATAGTGCTCCATCAATGGTGTCAGTTGGAGGAATAGTGCCTATCATTGGATTCAGTGGGAGGAATAGTGCCTATCATTGGATTCAGTGGGAGGAATAATGCCCCATTATTGGTGTCAGTGGAAGGAATAGTGCCCCATCAATGGTGTCAGTGGAAGGAATAGTGCCCCATCAATGGTGTCAGTGGGAGGAATAGTGCCCTATCATTGGATTCGGTGGGAGGAATATTACCCCATTATTGGTGGCAGTGGAAGGAATAGTTCCCCATCATTGGTGTCAGTGGGAGGAATAGTGCCCCATCAATGGTGTCAGTAGGAGGAATAGTGCCCTATCACTGGTTTCAGTGGGAGGAATATTACCCCATTATTGGTGTCAGTGGAAGGAATAGTGCCCCATAATTGGTGTCAGTGGGAGGAATAGTGCCCCATCAATGTGTCAGTAGGAGGAATAGTGCCCTATCATTGGTTTCAGTGGGAGGAATAATGCCCCATTATTGGTGTCAGTGGGAGGAATAATGCCCCATCATTGGTGCCAGTGGGAGGAATAGTGCCCCATAATTGGTGTCAGTGGGAGGAATAGCGCCCCATCATTGGTGCCAGTGGGAGGAATGGTGCCCTATCATTAGTGTCTATAGCAGGAATAGTGCCATACCATTGGTGTCAGTGGGAGGAATAGTGCCCCATTATTGTTGTCAGTGAAAGGAATAGTGCCCCATCATTGGTGTCAGTGGGAGGAATAATTCCCTATTATTGGTGTTAGTGGAAGGAATAAGTGCCCTATTATTGGTGTAAGTGGCGGCAACTATGCCCCACTGTTGCTAATGGTGGGGGGAAATAATGCCCCAAGGGCCAGATAAAAGAAAGCAAAGGGCCACATCCGGCCCCCGGGCCGCAGTTTGGAGACCACTTGTGTAAATGAAAAAAGACCGAAAAATTGGAAAAAAAAAACAATATTTTTTTTTTTCTGTTATAGAACATACTGTATCGAAGAACAGAACATTAAAAAAAAATCAAATTTCTTCATAAATTCAGGCCAAAATATATTCTGCTACATCTTTGGTAAAAAAAAATCCCAATTTTATATATTATGTATGAATATATTTTATATTACTATATATTTTATGTATTCATTGGTTTGTGTGAAAGTTATAGTGTCTACAAACTATGTTATATATAATGGATTTTACGCAGCTATTGGTAATAGCGGTGGTCAGCGGTTTAGAGTGGGACTGTAATAGTGTGGTGGACAATCTGGCACTAACAGACCCTCACTGCAAGGTACACTAACTGACTGACTAAACTGTGCACTGTCTCTGTATTAATGACACTGGATGGAAAGGGGTAAACATCAAGGGTCTATCAAGGGGTTAACTGTATGCCTAACAAGTGTAATGCGTGCTGCTTTTACAAATAGATCTGGTTGTTTTTCCTCCCTGCATTGCAGGGAGAAGAAACCACCAGACCGCTGCTCTGTGTACAGAGCCCTGTGTTGTTTGTAAACACAGGACTCTGTGGTGTATTTGGGCACAGCCGATCAGCAGGTCTCAGCCATAAATCATTGGCTGGGACTTGCTGACAAAGTTGTGTCCAATCACTCGCGAACCCAGACCCGGAAGCAAGCTCGTAAAATTTAGATAAGTTGCTGAGCCTGCAGCTGCTGCTTGGTCACAGTAAATCTACTGTGAACGAGCAGCAAGTGGTTAATCCTGCCACCCAGCACAGGAGGTGCCTGCAGAATGCTGGGCTGGTCAGTGGGCAGCACAGTGGCTAAATGGTTAGCACTTTTACTTGGCAGTACTAGGGTCGTCAGTTTGAATCCCAACCACGGCACCACCTGCCTGGAGTTTGCATGTTCTCCCTGTGCCTGCATGGGTTTCCTCCGGGTACTCTGGTTTCCTCCCACACTCCAAAGACATGCTGGTAGGTGAATTGGCTCCTGTCTAAATTGTCCCTAGTATGTGTATATATGAATGTGAGTTAGGGACCTTAGATTGTACACCCCTTGAGGGTTAGGGACTGATGTGAATGTACAATATATATGTAAACCGCTGCATAAATTGACGGCGATATATACAGTCAGGTCCATAAATATTGGGACATCGACACAATTCTAACATTTTTGGCTCTATACACCACCACAATGGATTTGAAATGAAACGAACAAGATGTGCTTTAACTGCAGACTGTCAGCTTTAATTTGAGGGTATTTACATCCAAATCAGGTGAACGGTGTAGGAATTACAACAGTTTGCATATGTGCCTCCCACTTGCTAAGGGACCAAAAATAATGGGACAGAATAATAATCATAAATCAAACTTTCACTTTTTAATACTTGGTGGCAAATCCTTTGCAGTCAATGACAGCCTGAAGTCTGGAACACATAGACATCACCAGACGCTGGGTTTCATCCCTGGTGATGCTCTGCCAGGCCTCTACTGCAACTGTCTTCAGTTCCTGCTTGTTCTTGGGGCATTTTCCCTTCAGTTTTGTCTTCAGCAAGTGAAATGCATGCTCAATCGGATTCAGGTCTGGTGATTGACTTGGCCATTGTATAACATTCCACTTCTTTCCCTTAAAAAACTCTTTGGTTGCTTTTGCAGTCTGCTTTGGGTCATTGTCCATCTGCACTGTGAAGCGTCCAATGAGTTGTGAAGCATTTGGCTGAATATGAGCAGATAATATTCCCGAAACACTTCAGAATTCATCCCGCTGCTTTTGTCAGCAGTCACATCATCAATAAATACAAGAGAAGCAATTCCATTGGCAGCCATACATGCCCACGCCATGACACTACCACCACCATGCTTCACTGATGAGGTGGTATGCTTAGGATCATGAGCAGTTCCTTTCCTTCTCCATACTCTTCTCTTCCCATCACTCTGGTACAAGTTGATCTCGGTCTCATCTGTCCATAGGATGTTGTTCCAGAACTGTGAAGGCTTTTTTAGATGTCGTTTGGCAAACTCTAATCTGGCCTTCCTGTTTTTGAGGCTCACCAATGGTTTCCATCTTGTGGTGAACCCTCTGTATTCACTCTGGTGAAGTCTTCTCCTGATTGTTGACTATGACACATATACACCTACCTCCTGGAGAGTGTTCTTGATCTGGCCAACGGTTGTGAAGGGTGTTTTCTGCACCAGGGAAAGAATTCTTCGGTCATCCACCACAGTTGCTTTCTGTGGTCTTCCGGGTCTTTTGGTGTTGCTGAGCTCACCGGTGCGTTCCTTCTTTTTAAGAATGTTCCAAACAGTTGTTTTGGCCACGCCTAATGTTTTTGCTATCTCTCTGATGGGTTTGTTTTGTTTTTTCAGCCTAATGATGGCTTGCTTCAATGATAGTGACAGCTCTTTGGATCTCATCTTGAGAGTTGACAGCAACAGATTCCAAATGCAAATAGCACACTTGAAATGAACTCTGGACCTTTTATCTGCTCATTGTAATTGGGATAATGAGGGAATAACACACATCTGGCCATGGAACAGCTGAGAAACCAATTGTCCCATTACTTTTGGTCCCTTAAAAAGTGGGAGGCACATATGCAAACTGTTATAATTCCTACACCATTCATCTGATTTGGATGTAAATACCCTCAAATTAAAGCTGACAGCCTGCAGTTAAAGCACATCTTGTTTGTTTCATTTCAAATCCATTGTGGTGGTGTATAGAGCCAAAAATGTTAGAATTGTGTCCATGTCCCAATATTTATGGACCTGACTGTAAGTACCTGAAATAAATAAATAAATAATAAACTCTCCCTATCGGCCCATTGCTTTCTCTGTCCAGCCTGTTCTTTTTGGGCAGCTGAGCCTATATTAAAGTTCATATAGGTGTGATGGATCAATGTCCATAAACCTTTGGCCATATAATGTATGTATTGCAACTCATCTGATTGGCTGTGTTATATTACTTGCTGTACCTGGTGTTCCAACTGCCTGGACGTAGACAAAAATAATGTTTTTCTTTCCTTTCATGGCATCTTCTAAGTTCTGAAGTTCCAGTATGGAGGTAGTATATTTTACTTTATTATAAAGCAAAACACTAAAAGATAATGGATGAGAAAGGTAAAATGAGAAAGTCATTGCAATTTCAAAACATTATATACAAAGTGCGGAGCTTCAAATAATCAAATAAACATAAAAGTCCAATCCATAAAGACAGAGGTATAGGGAATGAGCCCCATGTTCCGGTGTGGTGGCAATCTTGTTGGTTTGAAATTTACCATTTATCTACATGGTGACGTGCTGTTTTACATTTCCTTATATGTATATTTTTTACTATGTTTGAGGCAATAGATTCTATTTATTATACTACACTATGAGGATTCTTTTTGCATTTTGAACGGGGTGGTCCTCTATACCTATACCTTCGAGTTCATTTTTGTTGTGGCAGTTTGGAACCAAAGAGTGCCCAGGTCCACAGCTTGCCTTTTGGATTTCATACAGCGCATTTTGACCCATCTGTAACTGGGGGTCAATATTATTATTATTATACAGTATTTATAAAGCGCCAATAGTTCGCTCAGCGCTGTACATTACAAAGGGGGACAGAACATGTGACAGAACAATACCAATACAATGCAGAACATGAGGGGATCGAGGGCCCTGCTCTTTCGAGCTTACAATCTAGGAGGGAGGGGATGGTGGCACAGGAGGAGATAGCTGTGGGGGATGGGGTGGTAGGAAGAGTGGAGGAGGTCGGCAAGTTAGCAGGGGGTGGGGTAGGCTTCCCTGAAGAGATGGGTTTTCAGTGTGCTCCTAAAGGAGAGGAGAGTAGGTGATAATCTGATGGGTTGGGGCAGGGAGTTCCAGAGGATGGGAGACACCCTGGAGAAGTCCTGGAGGTGGGCATGGGAGGAGGAGACCAGGGAACTAGAGAGAAGGAGGTCTTGTGAGGAGCGGAGTGTGCGTGCTGGGTGGTACTTGGATATTAGGTCGGTGATGTAGTTCAGGGCAGTATGGTGGACGCCTTTGTACGTCAGTGTTAGGATTCTGAATTTGATCCGTTGCGCAATTGGAAGCCAGTGGAGGGATTGGCAGAGGGGGGTGGCGGAAATGGAGCGGTTGGAAAGGTGAATGAGTCTGGCTGCCGTATTCAGTATGGACTGAAGTGGGGATAGCCAGCGGCGAGGCAGGCCAGTGAGGAGGGAGTTGCAGTAGTCGAGTCGTGATATGATGAGGGAGTGCAATATGATCCGGTAAGTGGCAGTGTGTTTGGTGACGGTGATGGTGGATTTTTCTGTCTTCTCCTCATGGCAGTTTTGAGACATCTATAGTAGCACTGATGATCCAGGGAAGAGGGGCTCATTCCGTATACCTCTATCTTTATGGATTGGACTTTTATGTTTATTTTATGATTATTTGACTCGCTGCACTTTGTATATTATTTTATTTATATTGTTGCCTGCAATATTGTGGTGGCTGTTCATTAGGGTTGTAGTATTTCTATTTGTATAATTGTATACCACAGTGCGGAATTATAAAGGAATTTTTTAAATTTAAAAACATTAACTACATTCAAGCTGTTTCACTTTTATCATTTCACCATGCCAAGTTTCAGATAAAGAACTTAAAGATTAACTCCACCTTTTACACCATGTTACAAGTTACCCTGTGTACCCTGTAAAATGGTGCCATGCAGACATAATCCCCCCCACCCACCCACAATAGGTCCCTTTTCACATGGGGTGGATTGCGTTCCAAGCAGCAGGGGATCAGCTCACAGATATCTTGCTGATCGGAGCAGAGCAGAATGACACATTCGTGTCTGCTCAGTTTATGCAGAGCAGACACGGACACAGTCGCTCTGCTCTATAGGCAGCCAGGAGTAAACAGAGTCCATTGTCCATTTACTACCGACTAACCTCCGATCTACCTAAACAGAAAAGGACCAATCCCATTCTGTTTTGTTTCAGCGGACCGGATTGGACACATAAGGTAGGCGGGTGTAAACAGACACCTGCCAGGCCATAGAAATGAATGGACCTTCTGATCAGGTCCACCTGAAAAACTGACCTGATCGGATTGTCCGTGTGAAAGGGGCCAAGTGCTTATAGTTATGAATGGAATATAAGCGCAACGATCAATGCACTCATAGCCCAGTGACACTTCCTATAGCTCTCCAACTGAAAGCCTGTGACTCGGCACAGACAGGGACATGGAGGAACAGTCTACAGCAGCCTGGCACTGCTCCTGTGACCCAATGATCGTGGTTGTAATGCTTTGCTGACTCATTTGGAAAATGATAATAAATGAGCTTTTTTGCTACAATTATATAGTGCATTTATAATTTTTTTCCTGGACTTAGCCTTTAAACCCAGAAAAATGTGCATTGTCCCTCTGCACCGCTGTTTATCAACCTTTTTTTCAGTCAAGGCACCCTATAAAATGATGGATAGTCCTCAGGCACCCTATAAAATGATGGATAGTCCTCAGGCACCCTTTAAAATTATGGATAGTCCTGAGGCACCCTTTAAAATGATGGATAGTCCTGAGGCACCCTTTAAAATTATGGATACTTCTGAGGCACCCTATAAAATTATGGATACTTCTGAGGCACCCTTTAAAATGATGGACAGTTCTGAGGCACCCTTTAAAATTGTGGATACTTCTGAGGCACCCTTTAATATTATGGATAGTCCTGAGGCACCCTTTAAAACTATGGATACTTCTGACGCACCCTTTAAAATGATGGACAGTCCTGAGGCACCCTTTAAAATTATGGATACTTCTGAGGCACCCTTTGAAATGATGGACAGTCCTGAGGCACCCTTTAAAATGATGGACAGTCTTGAGGCACCCCATTCTAAAATGTGAAAAACTATTCTAATAGTTTTATATAACGCAGCAACATCCACACATGTAGGACACCCAACATTAGAGGTGCAAATACACCTTTGCACACTGGTACCGAGTAGTATTCCCGTTTTTCTCTTCTCCCTCTTTCCTTCTCCATCACTGAGCTAATGTGACCCCAATACTGATGGAGAGGGGCAGCAGAGGGTCAAACTAGGATGCAGTGCAGGCAGCTGACGTCCTCCTTATCAACTGACTATGTCATTGGTTGTCAGGACGCTGGCAGCTAGGAGATCATAATGGTGCACAATGAAAACCTGTGGCTTTGTGGAACTAAAAGGCGGGCTTGTTCCACCCGCTGGCTTGTATACAAATTTTGGTCAATTTTTAGACGTTTTGCCAAGGCACCCCTGAAGAACCCTCAAGGCACCCCTGAAGAACCCTCAAGGCACCCCTGAAGAAACCTCAAGGCACCCTGGTTGAGAAAGGCTGCTTTACACTATAGCATTCTGACAGATGACCTAGCTTACACAGAGGAAAATAATGAAGTCACTATTGCATCGTGGGATCTGACTTTTTTTCTTGCTCCAGAGTTGCAGGAGGCAGAGCTACCTATGTAATGAGTAAATACGTCCGCCATTATGTACTTACAATAAAACGTTGGCGACAATAGCGTTGACATCAAACAGGGTGTCTGTAGGGAATTCCCTTAGTAGTTTAGTCCCCCTAGAGAACAACAAATAGTGATCAAGTTAGGCCATCTTATTCTACACATAGGGGCATATTTATAAAGCAGTGAAGGTGACTTTCACCAAACGTGCCTTAAAAAGCATGCACCAGGAAGATTCATCTGCAGGGAAAGCTTGGTAATCCCAAATCAACTTTTTATAAATGTGCCCAATAATGTATTAAGACATAATGTTTTAAGAGTGAAATAAAAGTGTGTGTGAGGCCCATGTAGCCAACCAGGTTTCACCTGTCATGTTGCTGGTGGAGGTGCATCAGTTGCTATGGGCAATGCAGACAGCTTTCACCTTAGATGCTACTTAGTCCTTTCATGACCTGAGGTCATTGATGCTTGGATGCCCAGGCCACATTTACATGCATCAGCCTAAGTTACGTGACAATAACTGTATGACTAATTTGCATTTTGTTTTTAGTTCTGTTACTATTTTTATTACATTGCTTTTAAAGGCTTAAAAGGAGAAGTACAGCCAAAGCTCTTTTGGCTGTACTTCTGTGGATCACAGGAGTGCACTCCGTTCTGCACTCCTGTGACTTGTTTTCAGCTGACAGCAGACTGACAGCAGGGGACAGATGCAGCATCCACCTAGGTAAGTATAAATAGGAAAAAAAAACTACTTCTCTTTTAAGGTGTTTTACCTTAATGCATTCTCTGCAATACGGAAAAAAGCCTTCTGTGATCAGGATCCCCCACAGTCCCCCTAAATACTCACAGGAGCCCATTGGCTACTGTTGCTGTCAATCAAATCCTGTGATTGTGGGGGGGGCCAAGCCGAGCTGTCGGTGTCTATGAATGTCCACACGAGTGCCCCTATAGCAAGTGGCTTGTTATGGGGTCACTCACAGAAAAGTAGGAGCCAGGAGCACTAGCAAGGGACCCTAGAAGAGGAAGTTCGGGGCTGTTGTGTGCAAAACCATTGTAAAGACAAATGTTTATTATTTTTTAGAAAACAAAGAACTAGAATCGCTTTAAGGCAATCACAGTTACAATTTAAACTGATGACAAAGTTTATCCATTTGTCTCCCTTCCCCTGACCTTACCTAACTTTCAAGTTTATCCATTTGTCTCCCTTCCCCTGACCTTACCTAACTTTCAAGTTTATCCATTTGTCTCCCTTCCCCTGACGTTACCTAACTTTCCTCTACCTCACTCCTCCACAGCTGCACACACTATCTCGATCCAGTGGCTACAGTTCCATCGTTTGTTCACATGCAGTGGTGTAAGTCTTCACTCTCCTGCAAGTGCATGTGCATTGCATCCCCATAGGTTTTGATGGGGCCGTGTCCAGAAGCTGAGGGGGTAGGTCTCATAGAAGTCTATGGGACCCACAGATGTGGCCAGGAAGTGAAGACATACACCACTGGATGTAAACAAACAGTGGAGTCACAATGGAGACAGTGGCTGTCAAATTGAGATAAATATGTATCTGTGGATTTGGAGGATAGGCTAGGCCCCTGTCACACTGGTGTGCTTTTGCCATGCTTTTCCAGGGCAACAAAAGCATATGAGAACTATTCCCCATTAAATCCTATGTAACCGTTCACATTACAGGTGTGCTGCACTTTGAAAAGTCCTGCATGCTGCATCTTTGGTGCAAAAGCACACCGAAAAAGAACCTATCATTGTAAGCCAATGAGAACAAATTAAAAGCGCATCAGTGTGAAAAGGCCCTTGAGCTGCTCAAAAGCTCATCAATGTCAAAGGGCCCTTAGGCAGGGGCATCCCTAGGGTTGGTGTCCCCCGGTGCGTTAACACTTGGTGACACCCCCTCCGACGATCCCCACAGAATGGATCGGATCTACGGACTGAGCAAAATGGATCAGACTCCGATCCATTATGCTCAATCCGCAGCTCTGATCCATCCTGCGGGGGATCGTCGGCTTTCTTTACAACTTTCCTTTTCGTGAAGCGGGTTCAGAGTCACCCCGTGCGGTCGTTGTCACCCGGTGCGGGCCGCATCTCCCGCAGCTGCCTCGGGACGCCACTGCCCATAGGTTATGGAGAAATAAAAGGATAAGTTCACTGTCTGAAGTAAGATTTCTACAACATATGTTTTCCAGTGAAGCCTGCGTGCTATGCCTGTTGTCACTAGCATAGTGATCACATGATTGGGAGCCAATCTGATTCGCTCGGTGGGGTCATAGGCAGTCAGTGATAACCTGGATTGAAAGTCTTTCTTTACCTGAAGAAGTATGCATTTCCTTCTGAACAGAACTTGATGGTGTCTTCTTTCACACAATTAACCTGACAGGTAAAACAGAAATATAAAACCAGAGTGTCTAAATGATCACAAACAATGAAAATATAGATAACATAACCAGTAACATGAAATAAAACAATGGATATACGAGCGCTGGGTAACACAGAGCAAATATATAAAATCAGCCGCCAGCAGAAAAAGGAGGAAATACCTGAATCCTCTAATGGAATGTACAATAATCAATAAAATGCGGCGCTTAATATTGCAGATAAAAATGACATAAATAAATGGATAAGTAAAAGTCTTAAAGAGTGCAACGTGGCAATCGTGGTTCTTTAGGTGGCTGGTAAATTATCGTGACTTCCGTGGTTCGTGAGAAGTGAGTATACAATGCACTAACCAGATAGCACAAGGTTTTGTGCGTTGGAGTAAATAAGACCTACTCCAATGGTACTCTGGGAACCAGAACTCTGCAAACAGGTGAAGTCGTCAGGTGGGGTTGAGTCACCAGATGTCATCAGACCAGCGCAGATTTCCTCATTCCAGTATAATGTGTGATCATCACATTGGATACATCATGCAGTATGAATTGCAGCCACCGGGGGGATCATGTACTTTAGTGTAAGTCTCCTACCATGGAGTACCTCAAGGGAGGGGGGCTCACGATTTCCAAAAAATGAGCCCAGAGAGAAAGAATAGTGTAGTATTTATTATAACAGAAGGAGTTACAATTGCAAGCAAGTAAAAAATAGAAAAAAGAACTGAATGTACTCGAAACGCGTCAGTAGGAGACCCCCCTGTACAAGGATTATTGACCCATATGCTAACCTTATTAACTCTGGATGTAAGTGTCAGTTATTTTTCCATTTTTTACTTGCTTGCAATTGTAACTCCTTCTGTTATAATAAATACTACACTATTGGAGTTTTCTTTCTCTCTGGGCTCATTTTTGGAAATCGTGAGCCCCCCTCCCTTAAGGTGCTCCATGGTAGGAGACTTACACTAAAGTACATGATCCCCCCGGTGGCTGCAATTCATACTGCATGATGTATCCAATGTGATGATCACACATTATACTGGAATGAGGAAATCTGCGCTGGTCTGATGACATCTGGTGACTCAACCCCACCTGACGACTTCACCTGTTTGCAGAGTTCCGGTTCCCAGAGTACCTTTGGAGTAGGTCTTATTTACTCCCAACGCACAAAACCTTGTGCTATCTGGTTAGTACATTGTATACTCACTTCTCACGAACCACGGAAGTCACGATAATTTAACAGCCACCTAAAGAACCACGATTGCCACGTTGCACTCTTTAAGACTTTTACTTATCCATTTATTTATGTCATTTTTATCTGCAATATCAAGCGCTGCATTTTATTGATTATAGTAACATGAAATGTCCAACACTGTGCACCCCCTTAAACCTGGGTGTACACTTCCTAATAAAGTCAAAGTTAAAGTTGACATTCAGGCAGATATAAAAGACACAAAATTGATGCAGCTCAGTGTTTATTAATACACTACTGACTATATTTATAAATGCAAGCAGCATAAATGCCTGAAATTAACTTGATAGCAGCTTCTTGTGGTCCCTGTACAGAACTTAGACTGGGAGAGGGAGAAGCAACACAAGAAGCCGGTCAGTTGTACTGCACACTCATGTGCCAACAAAGAACATGCTAGCAGGAGGAGAGCAGAGTAAAAGGGAGGTGAGCTGGTCAGTCTGCTGCTTCTTCTTTCATGTCCAATCACAGGCTGGGGGAGGGACAAGACCTGTATTACTTGAAGCGGAGTTCCACCCAAAAGGGGAAGTTCTCCTTTAATGCTTTGTCCCCCGCTCCCCATTAAGGATTGACACCCCATTAAGGATCCGCTGGCGACCGGAAGCAGAAGTTGTCCTCCCTCCCCGTTGTCTTCTGGGACACGTGACAGGTCCCAGAAGACTACGGGGCCATTCACAAAGTGCAGCGCTTCTCGCACATGTGCAGTGGGCTCCTGGCTGTGAAGCCGCAAGCTGTCACAGCCAGGTGCCCACACTAAAGATACCAAAGCCAGGGAGAGAAGATGGTCAGTGAAACCAGCGGTGGCGAGGACACCGCTGGACCGAGCGACAGGTAAATGGCTGCATTTTAAAACTGAGTCGCTACCATTTTTGTAGCTGTTGACTTTTTTTTTTTTTTTTTAGCTGGAACTCCACTTTATTAAACAGCAAAGAAACATCAGTTCTTCTGCCATGCCAGACAAAACTGGGCTGTGTGGCAGAACTGTGCAAATTTGAGGACTGGATGGACAGAAATTCAAACCATTTAGCATGTAAAACAGCGTCCTTATACTGCCATTCATCTGTTTGTTAAGCAGTTTGCCTGGAGTTCAGCTTTCAGTCAGCTCTGATCTACAGCCCTTCCCTCAGGTATTACATACTCCAATACAAGAGTCGGAGCAAATTTATGGATTTCCAGAAATGGATTTGTAGCTACGAAAACCGCTGGAAACATTTAAAGATATGAGCAGGCTTTACTTTAGGAAACCTATCATAGGAGAAAAAGAAAGTTGCCATTAATAAACTTTGCTTCTGAAATTGCTAGTTACCTGGCTGTCATGCTGACAATGTTATAAAAATTTTGAGTCACTGTCTCAAGCTGGCCAGTCCAGTTCAGCAGGGACCAGCTGACTTCCGATCAGTGTGTGGCTGTCCCCGCTTGACAGGAGTTGAACATTTGATCAACTCCTGTCAGAGACATGTTGGAAAATGTTTCTGAAGCCATTGTCAGAATACAATGACCTGTTTGTGTGGATGGAGAAATCTGTTAGTTTGCTATTCATTTAGCCCTCTGGCTGAACGAAAAGAAAACTAACTGTAAGGGGCAGCACAGTGGCTAAATGGTTAGCACTTCCGCCTGGCAGTACTAGGGTCATTGGTTTGAATCCCAACCACGGCATCACCTGCGTGGAGTTTGCACGTTCTCCCTGTGCCTGCGTGGGTTTCCTCCGGGTACTCCAGTTTCCTCTCACACTCCAAAGACATGCTGGTAGGTTAATTGGCTCCTGTCTAAATTGTCCCTAGTATGTGTATGTATGAATGTAAGTTAGGGACCTTAGATTGAACACCCCTTGAGGGTTAGGGACTGATGTGAACGTACAATATATATGTAAAGCGCTGTGTAAATTGATGGCGCTGTATAAGTACCTGAAATAAATAAACTGCGTGCGGCCAGCCTTAGAACAAGCATGCAGAAAAGGACTTCAGACTTTGACCTAACATTTTCAGAAGCAAGACAATGGCAACTCTCTTATGACGGGTTTATTTTAATCTGCTTGGGGTTTGGGCGTCCCAGCTTCACTTAAAATGAGAAATATAACCCTCCCCACCAGCGGTGTATTTATTATTATTATACAGGATTTATATGGCACCAACAGTTTGCTCAGCGCTTTACAATATAACGGGAGAGAATACAGCAACAATACAGTTCAATACAAGAGGGATAGGAGGGCCCTGCTCCTTGGAGCTTACAATCTTAGATTTTGTGCTCTCCTAGGCAAAGAGAGACCCTGACACCGAACAACACCCCCCTCCCCCACGAAGAGTGCCTGACATTGACCAACAACACCCCAGCCCCCCTACCCCCTCCCGAGAAAGCCTTCCACTACCACCGCCCCCCACACTTTGGCAACCCCTCTCCCACCCTGGTGAGAGAGAAGACACTCACCTTCACAGCTCCAGACATCCCCGGGAACAAGAGTCAGGCTCTGCATACACCATCAAGCAGCCCGCAGCCTCTCTCAGATCCCACCTGGTCCCCATGCTGTGTGTGTCTCTTCTTCCATCCCTTCTGTAGGGGAGCAGCGCTGTCCCCCTGAAAGATGCCGCCCTAGACAAATGCCTTGTTTGCTTTGTGGTAAATATGCCCCTGCCCCTTCCATCTTGGATCTCTAATGGAAGTCACTACATTATTATTTATTTCAGGTACTTATATAGCGCCGTCAATTTTATGCACGCTTTACATATATATTATACATTCATATCAGTCCCTAACCCTCAAGGGGTGTACAATCTAAGGTCCCTAACTCACATTCATAGACATACTAGGGCTAATTTAGACAGGATCCAATTAACCTACCAGCATGTCTTTGGAGCGTGGGAGGAAACCGGAGTACCCGGAGGAAACCCACGCAGGCACAGGGAGAACATGCAAACTCCACACAGGTGATGCCGTGGTTGGGATTTGAACTAACAACCCTAGCACTGCCATGTGGGAGTGCTAACCATTTAGCCACTGTGCTGCCCCCATGTACTCTGTTGTGACCCTGTAAATAAAAACAATAATTGTACTTACCTCTCTGGCAGAAGGGGCAGGTGGTATCAGCCTCTTGTGGTCTCTATACAGCAGAACTTGCACTAGGAGAGGGGGAAGCAGCACAAGGAGCCAGTCAGGAGAGCTGCTTTTCAACAGCAAGCCCTCCTCTGGGCACAGTGTTTCCAGGATATATAGGGGCTGGCTGAAAGTTACTGAGCCCGGTGCAGGACAAGCTGTCAAATAGCAGTGGTAGCAGAACTCTGCAAAACAGTGAAGATTTGGCTCCCTGCCTGCCAGAGAGTTACATATAAATGTTCTTCTTTTATAAGACAGCACAATGTCGAGGTTGCTGCTTCTGCTTTTACTTTATAGCTATGGAAATCTACAAAACCAATAACAGCAAAGGACATCATTTTGGTGTGGGATCATGTCTGCAAAATGAGCAATGGCACAGCTGCCTACAGCCTCCACTAGAAGCACATGTGACAGGGTGGCAATGATGGCGAGCAATTGGGAGACAGGGGCAGAGCGCTGTCACCCCATACCCTAAAATATGGTATTTCAATAATATGTTAATCCTTATATGAGATTTTACTGATTGGGTTTACGTTTACTTTGAAAGGGAATTTCCGCTAAATGCAGAAGTTCCGCTTTATCGCCTTCTTCAGATTTTATTTTAACATATGAAAAAGTAATTTTAACATATATTTTTACATGTATTTGTAAATGCATTCCAAAAATGTAGATATGTATTCTTAAAGACATACAGTATATTAGAAATGTATTTTGAAAAATATTTTTCATATATTTTGTAATAAAAACGCATTTCAACATACAGTGTTTATATATATATATATTGAATATGGGCAAAATTGTAGCATTTCAAATATATGGCAATATGTTTGGGAAGAATATTTTTAAAATATATTTCAAATACCGTATTTTCCGGCGTATAAGACGACTTTTCACACTAAAAAAAATCCCCCAAAAATCGGGGGTCGTCTTATACGCCGGGCATATGCCGGAAAACTGTCCATCCCGGGAGCTGAGGTAATATGGAGGGCACATCTTCAACATCCCCAAGTGAAAGATTGCCAATAATTAATTTATTTAATCAATAAATAAGTTACCCCGCTGGATGTAGCTTCTTTATCTTCGGCTGGATGTGCCGCTGGAAGCCCTATGTAGCTTCGGCTTCAGAATGTCTCTGTGCTGACACTGTCCCGCACTGAGCCAATCACGGCAAGCCTGCTCGGATTGGCAAAAGTTGAATAGACCGCCTCTCTAACTCGGCCAATCCGAGCAGGCTTTTTATGCATACGAATTATGAATACACCGCTTGCTGTGATTGGCTCAGCGCAGTTCATACAGTGTCAGCACAGGGACGTTCTGTAGCCGAAGCCACAGTATTATAGAGCACATCCAAAGGTAAATACGATCTTATATTCTGTATGTAGCCGAATCTACAAGCATATCCAGTGGGCTAAAATGTAATAATGGGGACATTATGTACGGTATGTTTATACACTGTATTCTAGTAAAAAGCCTGCTCAGATTGGCCAGAGTCAGAGAGGCAGTCTATTACAACCTTTGCCAATCCAAGCAGGCTTGTTGTGATTGGCCTTCCATTTATCAATGTATGTTATGTTCGAAAAATGTCATTCAATGAAAATGTATTTAAAATAACTGGTGTTGCCTTGGAAGTGGGGGGTAGTCGTATACAGCGAGTATGGGCCAAAACCTATGTTTTAACTGTAAAATTAGGGGGTCGTCTTATACACCCAGTCGCCTTATACGCCGGAAAATACGGTATATTTTTCAAAAAGAAAAATATCTATGTGGGCACACAGAAACATAAGGCAAACAAGGTATGGCAAGTCAGTAATGGGGAAAAGATCAGTAGCAGGGAAATACTAGTAACTGGTCCTTTGCCCTCGGCCTGCCTTTTTGGGCACAGTTTTCACAGTACAGGGCCTCTTTGAAAATTCCCTATTTGTAGCTCTTGTAAACATAAACGTTTTAGCCGTGGTTCACACTGATGCAAATTGTCATACGATTTGACCATTCAAATTGCATGACAAATCGTATCCAATGATCGGCAATGGAAGTGTTCTAATCGCTGTGACTCTGACTTCATCGGCACAGATTTGAAAAGTAGTTTCAATATTACTTTTGCCGATTTCGGGTGCAACTTGCGTACAGGGGCGGACTGACAACTCATGGGGCCCCCGGGCAATAGGGGATCATGGGGCCCCTGTGTCCTTGCCCAAACTCAAAAAAGCCTATGAAAAAGGTACCAAGGGCATCTCATGGGGCCCCCTACTGACTCCGGGCCCTCGGGCAGTGCCCGTGTTTCCAAATGGTCAGTCCGCCCCTGCTTGCATAGACATCTGTGCATGAAGTCACACAGATGTCTATCAAGTCGCACCTATAGCCCCACTGTCATCCAAACTTGAAACTGCACAACTTCAGTTAAAGTCACATGAATTCAAAGTCCAATCCAGTGTGAACCTGGGCTTCCAAAACATACTTTGTAACAAAAAAAAACAAAAGTCGAAATTGTTGATAATATTTTGCTTGTTTTGTTAAACACTTTACCTTGGCAACATAAATCCCATAGTCCTCCAGAACCCCAGCAGATTTTTGTAACTCCTCCAGAAAAATGACATTGTTGGCAAACTCTGAAATGAAATGCAAAAACACTTAAAGGAAAACTCTGCTCTCTGCAGCTGAATTGAGCACAAACCACATTCCTAGTATAGCTGCTGAAATGTAACTCTTTATGTGATAAATCACTTACTAATGATAGTGGCCACAGCAACATGTGGAAGAATTTAAAAAAAAGAAAAACCAGGGGCACTGTGTGGTCACTCCTACTCCTCAGCATGTTATAGATGTAAAGGGCGGTAAATGATCGGGAAGGGGAGGTGGGGGGGTGAAGGACTCACATAGTTCACACTAACTTACTAATGATCATAGAGTAGACCTAGCATCAGATGTACTGTATTTATTCATTCTAAGTTTCATGTAAAGGGCCCAAACACCTCAATATCTATTTCCTTTTACAGAGTAACATTTGCGTTGCATTTATGTGCGTTACATTACATAGAAATGCGGCTTGCGGTACATTTTTCAGTTCACTTAAATGTAATGTAAGAGTGTCAACTAGTGCACTGGGAATGTGTATGCTGTCCTACAAACGGTTAGCTGACAGCTAGCTAACAAATCTGACAGAAGCAGCGTTGTGTTTCATTCCAAAACTGAATTTACTGATGTGAATAGTTATGTAAAACTGCAAAACAATTACACTGCCACCTCCCCCTCACTCCCCCTCTCTGTCGGGGTCCCCCAAGACTCTGTCCTCGGGCCCCTCCTCTTCTCCATCTTTAACTCCTCCCTTGGCAAACTTATTTACTCCCACGGCTTCAATTACCACCTCTATGCCGTCGACACCCAAATTTACCTCTCCACCCCCCACCTCACCCCCTCATTCTCTGCCCGCATCGCCCACCTCCTAAACGACATATCAGACTGGATGTCGCTCCATTTCCTCAAACTTAACCTATCCAAAACCGAGCTCCTGGTCTTCCCCCCACCCGTGCCCCCCCCCCATCTTCTCCATCACTACTAACAACGCCACCATCTCTCTCACCCCACACGCCAAAGTCCTGGGTGTCACCCTGGACTCCCACCTCTCCTTCCTACCCCACATCCAACTGCTTTCTAGATCTTGCAGGCTCCACCTCCGCAACAACTCCAAGATATCTCCTCACCCCAGACACCACCAAACAACTCGTACACTCCCTCATCATCTCACACCTGGACTACTACAACTCCCTTCTCACCGGCCTACCCAAACGAACGCTATCCCCACTCCAGTCGATCCTAAACTCAGCGGCCAAACTCATCCACCTCACCAACCGCTCCACATCTGCCTCCCCCCTCTGCCAATCCCTTCATTGGCTCCCGATTGCCCAACGCATCAAATTCAAACTGCTAACTCTGACCTACAAAACCATTCACAATGCCACCCCGAACTACATAACTGACCTGAGACCCAAATACTACCCTACCCGTGCCCTCCGCTCCTCACAGGACCTCCTACTCTCTAGCTCCCTGGTCTCCTCCTCCCACGCCCGATTGCAGGATTTCTCCAGGACTTCCCCCATCCTCTGGAACTCCCTACCCCAATCCATCAGACTGTTGCCTACCCTCCTCACCTTCAGGCGCACCCTGAAAACCCTCCTCTTCAGGGAAGCCTACCCCAACCTCACACTTATTATTTATATTTACATAATTTTTGTTCACCTAGTCACTGGCATATCACATGTACACTGTGTTGCTTTACTGATGTTTGATATTGTCAGCACTTACCATTTTTGGTAATGATTTCTGCACTTGTTGCTGGCAGCAATTTGTTGTTTTCACATTCTGATGAGGGTTAAATGTGCATTTATTTATTTTTCTATTTTGTTCATTTATATGTCCATTTATTATTTATGCACTGAGTAGCGCAGCACTAATTCATTATACCTATTGATCTCACTATTTTGGAATACAGTTAGGTGTCTGCGGCCACTTGGGGGTGATTACAGTTATTTTGGCAGCGCAGGAGGATTTTTTTTTCTTTTTTGCTTCTAATGTAAGAGGGTCCTTTTCCTACTGATCATCAATGTAAGGGGGTTTTCTCTCGCTGACCACCAATATAAACGGGTCATTCTCCCACTGGTCACCAATGTAAACGGGGTTCTACCTGTCAGGAATGGACTCGCCAATGGTGGTGGGACTCACCTGCCTTGTGGGCTGCAGTACCAAGGCTGGCCAGCGGGTGCTCTCAGCAGCCAGAATCTCACTCCAGCAATCAAGCCATCACCTGAGGCTGATTGCAGGAGGTGTATTTAAGCAATGGCCAGGCCTGCAGTCAGTGCCTTGGTGTATTCTGCCCATGAGCCCCTGTGTATGAACCTGATCCTGTTGTCTGCCTTCCTGATCCCTCTGCCTGACTCCTGACATTGATTGAACTCTGCCTGAACCGACCCCAGCTATTCCTGACCACTCTTCTGCCTGCTCCTTTGGTACCTTGACTGCCCAATTGTTCCTGACCCGGCCTGCCTGACCACTCTTCCTCTCCAGCCCTGACTACCCCTGTCTGTGGTCCTGCACATACTGTCATTAGTTAGAGGTTTGGGTTTTGTTTGTACTGTGCATTGTATACTCGTGTACTTTCTAATAAATTATATTCTTATTATATCACTCCTGAAGCCTGTGTTTCCCTGTGTCAGTTCACACATCTCTGGCCATACCTGGAGCCCTGACACTACCGCTGACTACCAATGTAAGAGGGTCCTTCTACCACTGGCCACCAATGTAGGAGGATTCTTCTCTCAGTGACCACCAGTGTAAGAGGGTCCTTTTCCTACTGATCGTCAATGTAAGGGGGTTTTCTCTCGCTGACCACCAATGTAAACGGGTCATTCTCCCATTGGTCACCAATGTAAAAAGGGTTCTACTGCTGACCACCAATGTAAGATGGTCCTTCTATCACTGACCACTAATGTAGGAGGATTCTTCTCTCAGTAACCACCAATGTAAGAGGACCCTTTTCCTACTGATTGTCAATGTAAGGGGGGTTTCTCCCACCGACCACCAATGTTAGAGGGCATTTCCGAAGTGACCACCAATGTAAGAGGATCCTTCTCCCACTGACCAACAATGTAAGAGGGTCCTACCACTGACCACCAATGAAAAAGGATCCTCCTACCACTGACCACCAATGAAAAAGGATCCTCCTACCACTGACCACAAATGTAAGAAGGTCCTTTTCCCCACTGACCACAAACGTTAGAGAGCCCTTCTACCACTAACCACCAATGTAAGATGGTTCTTCTCTCACTGACCACCAATGTAAGTGTGTTCTTCTCTCACTGACCACCAATGTAAGAGGGTTTTTCTCTCACTGACCACCAATGTAAGAGGGTTCTTCTCTCACTAACCACCAACGTAAGAGGGTTCTTCTCTCACTGACCACCAATGTAAAAGGGTTCTTCTCTCACTGGCCACCAATGTAATATGATCTCCTCCTTTTTCTACTGATCACCAAAGGTTGAGAAGGGCTATGGTGAAGAATGCTAGTGCTTGTAGTACCCGAAGTACTGCTTGTGCTGTTCACTTTCTTACCAGTGTTGCTGAAGTACAACAGTGAATTCTTTCCAGGTGCCAGGTTGGTGGCATAGGTGTCCGGGCTTAATTCAGGTAACACAGCTTTGGCTGCAGTCAGAAAAACTATATTCACTAACAGGAGGAGCAAAAAAATTCCAGAAACACTGCTCATCTTGATGAATAACCTGAACCTAGGAAACAATTAAACAAACAATAGAACAATGTATTTTAATAATAAAAGTCAACATTGGTTGTCAATCAACACAAAAATGCCCAAATTACAATATTGCAACACATAAGCTGTTATAGTGTATATTCCCTAACAATTACAGCGTATCTTTGATCTTTCCAACACCGTACTTCAATTATTTCTAACCTACTCCTAATAATCTGAGTGATCTTGAAGTTTATAAACTTACTTTGTGAAGATCCCCACACATTTAATTCCTTGAATTCTTTAACCTGTAGTCACTATGCCCTGTAAGTTGGCACTGCTGTGTCACACATTTCACAGAGCCCGCCTTCTGAAGTACAGAGGTGCTGAGGGGAGGAGATTCAGGAACAGGAATCACTGCTTGCAGGCAGCAAAGTACCACGGGATATGTAGTCCTTAGGAATTGAACGTAAATTGCAGAGGAAAAGCTGCAAAGCATGTAGGGCATCCAGGAAGTTGTGGAAAGAGACGGTCAGCAGACAGGCAGAACTCACAACTTGAAAGGAGATTTTTCAAGCAAGCTTATACTGGATTGACAAAAAGTTATAAAATGAAAGTGAATGCTGTGACTATAGAACTTTTATTCGCTCCCTTTCGGTCTATTACGCATACCATTAAAAGTCTTTTGTTATATCTGTCTGATGGCCAACATCATCTAACCTTCTTCCTCTGGACCTGCTCTCAGCATGTAACTGGACATTGAAAAGAGAAGCAGCACCATGATAGGTTCTTCAATCTGTCACTCTGCTCTTCTTCTATCAGCAAGCGTCCTGTCAGGACATGAACTGATTGGCTCCTTGCTCTGCTTCTTCCTCTCACACAACATAATCTAACCCTCTTCCTCTGGACCTGCTCTCAGCCTGTAACTGGACATTGAAAAGAGAAGCAGCGCCGTGATAGGCTCATCAATTTGTCACTCTGCTCTTCTTCTATCAGCAGGCGTCCTGTCAGGACATGAACTGATTGGCTCCTTGCTCTGCTTCTTCCTCTCACACAACATAATCTAACCCTCTTCCTCTGGACCTGCTCTCAGCCTGTAACTGGACATTGAAAAGAGAAGCAGCGCCATAATAGGCTCATCAATTTTTCACTCTGCTCTTCTTCTATCAGCAGGCGTCCTGTCAGGACATGAACTGATTGGCTCCTTGCTCTGCTTCTTCCTCTCACACAACATAATCTAACCATTTTCCTCTGGACCTGCTCTCAGCCTGTAACTGGACATTGAAAAGAGAAGCAGCACCGTGATAGGCTCATCAATCTGTCACTCTGCTCTTCTTCTATCAGCAGGAGTCTTGTCAGGACATGAACTGATTGGCTCCTTGCTCTGCTTCTTCCTCTCACACTCCAGTTCTATTGTACAGAGACTGCAAGAGGGTCATATTCAGACACTTACATTTCTTGCATTTAAAAAAATAAATTTAGTCTACCAGGCAAATTCTGACACTTCCCTCCGATATGTAAAAATCTGAATATTTTTGCTAAAAAATTATTTATATCTCCAAACTTAATATATTTTTTAAGCAGAGGCCCTAGAGAATAAAATAGTGGGTGTTGCAGTCTCTTTCATGTCACACAGTATTTGCGCAGCAGTTTTTCGAATACACATTTTTTGGAAAAAAATACTTTATTGAATTTTAGTGAGCACAAACACAATATAATACCCAATTTTTTAGTAAAACATAAAAGATGATGTTACGCCGAGTAAATAGATACATAGCATGCAACATTTTAAGATTGCATATGCTTGTTGAATGGCGCCAATTTACAGTACTTAGAACTCTCCATAAACTACGCTTTAAAAGACTAGTTATTGTACTCACTCTGCCAATTCCTCGCATGCTTGCTGCGAACACCAGTTACATATTTATTTACTTCAGGTACTTGTATAACGCCGTCAATTTACGCAGTGCTTTACATATATATTGTACACTCACATCAGTCCCTAACCCTCAAGGGGCGTACAATCTAAGGTCCCTAACTTACATTCATACATACACATACTAGGGACAATTTAGACAGGATCCAATTAACCTACCAGCATGTCTTTGGAGTGTTCTCGGCTTCTCGGCCTTTTGGCTAAGATCAAGTGTAGTATCTGTTCTTATCAGTGTCCAGTGGGGGTGCTCCCGACCATTCTAGTTTACGGGGATGGTTGTTGTATAGTACCCTCACTGGTATGATGGGGGTCCGGAAGGCTAGTACCGGAGGGACAGAAACCAGGGAGCGCCATGATTCGTTCTGGGGCCTTGGGAGTAATTCCTCTGGGGAGACCGGAAAGACCCAGTACCTCCTGATCTGAACATGCTACCTTGGTCTGGCCGGAGGCTGGGGACGCAAAAAGTCCGCAAACTCAGTGCCCCCTGAGGAGACGCGCTCAGGGGTGTCACTAGTAACACTTGGGTGTGGGACCCCACGGTGTGAAGATGACACATGGCCACTGTTTTTACACCTCTTTTTGCACAGCGCCCTTAGGACCAGGCCTTTTGGCTAAGTCCAGGGCAATTTTTGCTACGGGCCTCAGGGCCTGGTCTGTGCACATTTCGGCATGGTACCATTTTTTATTATTTTTTTACTTTATCTTTTACTTTATTTATTATGCACTCCCACGTTTGTCACTTTTTCTTTGCCTTATGTGTGTGTTTTCACGGATGGAGGGTGTGGGTCCTCGGGCCTACCCTGAAGTCTAGGGGGAGGATGTGTGGCCATACGGTTCCTTCCTCCCCTGATCCCTAGAGGACTCTTCTTCGGGAGAGTCCCCTTGCCTAGTACTGAATGTCCGGCTTCGGCTTGGCATAGGGAACGGTGGTCCACCCGGCCTTTTGGTCAGGAGGACCAAGTGGGAACCTAGTCCCCGTCAGGAGCTTCGTGCCCCGGGGGATCAGGGACAGCGGTCCAAGCCCCTTTAGGGGTAGGACACAGCACACCCCTAAGTGCACGTTTTTCGTGTGGTGTTTTGCACTTGCACTTTTTTGCGGACACTTACGGGTTTTTTCGATATAGTTGCACGTTTGCGGACTTAAAAAAAAAAAAAAAAAAAGCATGTCTTTGGAGTGTGGGAAGAAACCGGAGTACCCGGAGGAAACCCACGCAGGCACAGGGAGAACATGCAAACTCCCTGCAGGTGGTGTCGTGGCTGGGATTTGAACCAATGACCTTAGCACTGCCAGGTGGAAGTGCTAACCATTTAGACACTGTGCTGCCCTACATATGTGTGTGGACGTGAGCACAGGGGGATGGGGTGCTTTAAATTTTTAAAAATATATTTTATTAAAACTTTTTTTTTTTTTACACAGTTCCTTTTTAGATTCAACTTTATTGCTATCACCAGGGATGAACAGCATCCCTTCTGATAACATGGGCCATGACAGGTACTCTTTTTGGAGAGATCTGAAGTCTCTCCAAAAACAGATTGGTCTGATTGGCTGCCGTCAACAGCCGGAAAAACAAAAAACTGAAACCAGAAGTGACAAAATCCTCACTGCTTCTGGTTTCTGGGGTCACAGAGAGGAAGGAACAATGCCAATTCCTCTCTCTCTGTTTACTGCTGGAGATGCCGAAAGTCAGTGTGGTCCCGGGCTCTCCCGTCCCATCAAGGGGGGCAGCAGGGGCAGGAGGGGGGGCACCCCCTTCCGCCAACTGTAGAAGTGATCAAGTGGTTGCACAGCCACTTGGATTACTTCGGCAGAAGACAGCATCACCGGCTGTAATGTTTGATACCAGGTTGGTGCCTGTAGCTGCCGGCTTCATCCCGGTATAACCACTTTAACCCCCAGGACGTCATATAGCGTTCACCCGGGGGAAGTGGTTAATGATGTACTAATAACTACAGATCTGCCGTTTGTGTCTTTTTTATCTGCCTAGACTAGAGTTTCAGCAAAATAAGTCATTATACTTACCTCTCCAGTGGCCCATGTCTCCTATCTTCGCTCCAATGAAGCACCACAGCCTCTGTCAGACTCCTCAGCATTCAAAGCGCTGTATATCACACGTCATTTTTTTTTCCATAAAACGTTTCCATCTTTTGCCAAAAGCATAACGGTACTTTCCTATGTGACAGATGTAAACCCAAACTGAGTCATATTCAGTTCCCTAAAACCCTGTGTAATATAAACAATTGTTTTTTTTTTATTTTTATCCTCTTTGGCAGTAAAACAATTCACACATGTATTTTAAAGCGGAGTTCCACTCACTCTGTAAAAAAATAAAAGTCAGCAGCTACAAAAACTGTAGCTGCTGACTTTTAAAAAAACAGCCACTCACCTGTCCCACGATCCCGCGTTGCCCCACCCTTCAGCCTGTTTCACCGGCCGTCCTGTATTCCAGGCGCCGGCATCTTCAGTGTGGGCACCCGGCTGTGACAGCTTGCGGCTTCACAGCCGGGTGCCCAGTGCATGCGTGAGAAGTGCTGCACTTCCTGAATGGCCCCGTCATCTTCTGGGACCTGCCACGTGTCCCACAAGACTTCGGGGAGGGAGGGTAGGAGGACAACTTCCGCTTCCGATCGCCTAGACGATCCCACCGGAAGTGGGAGCGGGTACCTGTCAAATTCGGGTACCCGTTCCCCCTCCCTGCTCCCCAAAGGTGCCAATCCTTAACGGGGAGCAGGGGACCAATCTTTAAAGCGGAACTTCCCCTTTTGGGTGGGACTCCGCTTTAAAGAATGATTTTTACTGGAGTTGTCCTTTGCTGCCACCAATGTAAGGATTACATCGGCAGAAGTAGGAGCTTTTGCTACAGCAGCCAGGAATGTGTATAAACATTACAAGACCACTTTTGGCTTCAGATGAAATACAGCCAATGGATTGCTTCCGCGGACCTCTAGAACATGCGAGCACCTCTTGCCAGGTTCCTCCAGTTCCTTTTATCACTTGCAAGCCTAAGATCGGTGCGGTGGCCATCTCAGTGCCAATGTCTATTGAGGTCTGTCTGTTGGGTTTGGTTCAAGCATTGGCTATCTCACGTGCCATGAGAACTTTGATTGGTCTGTTACTTTTCTATGCTCGTAAAGCCGTACTCTTGAGGTGGAAGTCCCCCTGGACCCCTACCTCTGGTTTTTGGAAACATTTGGTTAGTATGGTCCTCCCACTTTATAAATGCACCTATGAATCTAGGGGGTGTCCTGCAAAATCTAGTAAAGTGTGGCGTATCTGGACGGAACCCGGTGATTCGGTCCCCTCCACCTCAGACCAGGGTTGACGCAGTGCTGCTTCTTCTCTCTATGTAGGGTGTCCTGCCAGCCTGTCATTTATTTATTTCAGGTACTTACAAAGCGCCGTCAATTTACACAGCGCTTTACATATATATTGTACATTCACATCAGTCCCTAACCCTCAAGGGGTGTACAATCTAAGGTCCCTAACTCACATTCATACATACACATACTAGGGACAATTTATGGTTATGATTAAGCCCACCATCGTGTGAAACGCGTTAACAGGTCCTGTATTCATGTCCTGGTGTTTTGTTTGTGTGTCCTATGGATCAATAAATACACACTATATTCATCTATCCTCCGGTGTGCAGCTGACCCTTCTTCCTATTACTAGGGCCAATTTAGACAGGATCCAATTAACCTGCCAGCATGTCTTTGAAGTGTGGGAGGAAACCGGAGTACCTAGAGGAAACCCACACAGGCACAGGGAGAACATGCAAACTCCAGGCAGGTGGTGCCGTGGTTGGGATTTGAACCGGCGACCCTAGTACTGCCAGGTGGAAGTGCTAACCATTTAGCCACTGTGCTGCCCAGATGTTGCTTAATGATTTCTCCCTGTGAACGAGATGATTTCTGCCATGGATATATCCTGAGAATTTTAGGTGCAGTTGCCTATAGTTGTCTGGTTGTTGTTTATGTTGTGTATAAGTCAGGGGTGGACTGACAACTCATGGGGCCCCCGGGCAATAGGTGATCAAGGGGCCCCTGTGTCATTGCCCACACTCAAAAAAGCCTATGAAAAAGTACCAGGGGCATCTCATGGGGCCCCCTACTGACCCCGGGCCCTCGGGCAGAACCCGAGTTTCCAAATGGTCAGTCCGCCCCTGGTATAAGTTGTTTTTTCAGTATCTCTTTATGCTGTGTGTTGGTGTTAAGCCTGGGTATGCCCAATAGGCTTTGTTTTGTACTTTTTTTTAACCCAAATTTTTCAATAAAAGAGAATTGGTAAAAAAAACAAAAAAAGATCGGTGTGGTGGGTGCCGCCAGGTAGAGGGGGAAGACCAGTTAACATTTGTTCGCTGATCTCCCCTAGCCATGAAGAACCCATAATTGATGTGCCACTTCCATCTTCAGCTGTCACTTTCCCCAGCCACTGTGTCTGCAGGAAAAGCTAATGAAGCAAGATCTGTGCTCAGTCGGCTTCAGTGAAGAGCAGGGGAGACATCAGGGGTCTAATAGACCCCCGATGTTTCATTAAGGAGAACTTTCCACCAAAAAAATGAGAGCAAGCTTGTCAGCCCCTTGTGTGATTACAATACAGTTCACTATATCTGCATTCACTATATCTGGTCTCCCACGGTACACGCAACATGGAAATACAATTATTTTAGTAAAAATAAACTGCTAAATACCTTTTCTCATCAGCAGTTAGAGCAGTCTTGTAGAAAATGTATATTATATAGGGCACGCTTGTTGGAGCCCAACCTCTGTAGCTGTAAGTCTTGTGGCTTCTAACAGTGTCCAGCAAAGCACTGGTTAAAGCTTGTAGGAGGAGTTTTCATTCTCCTTTCACTCTCCTAGGAGACTGCAGGACCCCTGACCCTCTGTCTGGACAGCGCTGATTGGCCCTGTGCTGATGCATTCTTCTAAGAAGAAAAACTCTCTAGCAGTACACACCACACTGAGCATGTGCAGCTTGCCCCCAAGGCTCTGTGCTGATGCACTCTGCTAAGAAGAAAACCTCTCTAGCAATACACACCACACTGAGCATGTGCAGCTTGCCCCCAAGGCTCTGTTCTATCAGGAGATGAGTTGGGGACTGTGGAAGAAGGGAAGGATCAGAGAAGACAGGATTAAACATCCTTTTTCACAATGTGGAGGATTAACCCCTAAATTTCCACAGTGAGTATTAAGTGAAAAAAGGTACCATCCCCCTAATAAAAGGCTCACCAAATGCCTACGAACAAAAGGGGATTTATGTTACATATGGTACTTATCCCTGCACATGGCAGAGTGAGACCAACAACTCTACGGCCATCATTGTGATTTAATTCTAAACTGATGACCTTTTAAAGAATTGTCTATGGACAATAATGTGTACCGAAGTTTGTTGCCGTTTCACAGGCGTGCACAATTGTAAAGTGGAACTTTACCCAAAAAGGAAGGTCTGCGCTTGCTCCTCCTCCCCTTCCTCCTTCACATTTTGGACATAATCTTTTTTTTTTTTTTAGGAGGGGGAGCAGGTACCTGGTTCCGACAGGCACCCACTCCCCCATTTATGGTCAGATGGCCACGGCGATTCAAGTGGAAGTTCAGCCCCCCCCTCCTTCCACCGCAGCCTTCTGAGACACATTATAAGTCCCAAACAACTACTGAAATAATCAGATAGAGCAACACGGCTCGTTCATGTGCAGTGAGCAGCTGGCTGGGAAGTTACAAGCAGTCACAGCTGGGTGCCCATAGTTATGCAGGCCATAGATGGGTCGAAAATCGGCCGATTTTTCGGCCGAAAATAAAATCGGCAGATTTTCGGATCGTTAGTGGGCTATTTGTTCGGCTGTTTTTCGGTATTTTGGCCGTTTTTTTTTTTCGGTAAAGTTGGAAAAAAATCGGCCGATTTTGCCGATTGGCCGATTTTCGCGGCAATAATGGGCAAATCGGCCTATTTTTTACCGATAAAAAATCTGCGCATGAGCAGTGACCTGCAAGAGGAAGACAAAAAGAAGAAAAAGAAGAAGAAGAAGAAGAGGATGAAGATGATAAAGAGGAAGAAGTAGAAGAAGAAGAAGATGATGATGATGATGAAGAGGAAGAAGTAGAAGAAGAGGATGATGATGAAGAGGAAGAAGAAGTAGAAGAAGAAGAAGAGGATGATGATGATGATGATGAAGAGGAAGAGGACGATGATGATGAAGAGGAAGAAGTAGTAGAAGAAGAAGATGATGATGAGGAAGTAGAAGAAGAAGAAGAGGATGATGATAATGAAGAGGAAGAAGAAGTAGAAGATGATGATGATGAAGAAGAAGTAGAAGAAGAAGAAGAAGAGGATGATGATGATG
The DNA here is from genome assembly GCF_062004578.1 of Staurois parvus. Taxonomy (NCBI): domain Eukaryota; kingdom Metazoa; phylum Chordata; class Amphibia; order Anura; family Ranidae; genus Staurois; species Staurois parvus. Next base: position 1,347,413 of record NW_028319125.1, on the reverse strand, counting down.
ATGAAGAGGAAGTAGAAGAAGTAGAAGAAGAGGATGATGATGATGAGGAAGAAGAAGTAGAAGAAGAGGATGATGATGATGAAGAGGAAGAAGAAGTAGAAGAAGAAGAGGATGATGATGATGATGAAGAGGAAGAAGAAGTAGTAGAAGAAGAAGAGGATGATGATGAAGAAGAGGAAGCAGAAGTAGAAGAAGAAGAGGATGATGATGAAGAAGAGGAAGAAGAAGTAGAAGAAGAAGAAGATGATGATGATGATGAAGAGGAAGAAGAAGTAGAAGAAGAAGAGGATGATGATGATGAAGAGGAAGTAGAAGAAGAAGTAGAAGAAGAGGATGATGATGATGATGAGGAAGAAGAAGTAGAAGAAGAAGTAGAAGAAGAGGATGATGATGATGAGGAGGAAGAAGAAGTAGAAGAAGAAGAGGATGATGATGATGATGATGAAGAGGAAGAAGAAGAAGAGGATGATGATGATGAAGAGGAAGAAGAAGTAGTAGAAGAAGAAGAAGAGGAGGAGGATGAAGAAGAGGAAGAAGTACAAGAAGAGGATGATGATGATGAAGAGGAAGTAGAAGAAGAAGAAGTAGAAGATGATGATGATGAAGAGGAAGTAGAAGAAGAAGAAGTAGAAGAAGAGGATGATGATGATGAAGAGGAAGAAGAAGTAGAAGAAGAAGTAGAAGAAGAGGATGATGATGATGAAGAGGAAGAAGAAGTAGAAGAAGAAGAGGATGATGATGAAGAGGAAGAAGAAGTAGAAGAAGAGGATGATGATGAAGAAGAGGAAGAAGAAGAAGAGGATGATGATGAAGAAGTAGTAGAAGAAGAAGAGGATGATGATGAAGAGGAAGAAGAAGTAGAAGAAGAAGAGGATGATGATGAAGAGGAAGAAGAAGTAGAAGAAGAAGTAGGATGATGAAGAAGAGGAAGAAGAAGAAGAAGAAGAGGATGATGATGAAGAAGTAGTAGAAGAAGAAGAGGATGATGATGACAAAGAAGAAGAGGATGAAGAAGAAGAAAAAGAAGAAGAGGATGATGATGAAGAAGAAGAAGAGGATGATGATGAAGCAGGAGAAGAAGAAGAATGAAAAATTAGAGGAATTCCAGTACGGCAAAACGTGTCCCTGCAGAGAGCTCCGCTATTTCTTTGACAGTTCTTTGACAGTTCCTTGACATTTACAGCGGTTGCAACATTGTATCTATTTGTTTCCGAATAAAAACATCTGTATCCTAAATGGATACAAATAGATACAATGTTGCAACCGCTGTAAATGTCAAGGAACTGTCAAAGAACTGTCAAAGAAATAGCAGAGCTCTCTGCAGGGACACTTTTTGCCGGCTGTAGACAGGATGAAAATCAGCCGATTTTTTTTACCATTGATGGTAACGTTGGCCGCTTGAACGACCGATTTTTCGTTTTTTAAAAGAAAAATCTGCCGTTTTTCTCCCCGTCTATGGCCTGCATTAGTATGCGGGCCACAGGGACTGAAGCCTGGTAAAGAAAGCGGCCAGGTGAGGACAGCACTGGATCCTGGGACAGGTAAGTGTCTATTTATTAAAAGTCATCAGCTACACTTTTTGTAGCTGCTGACTTTCATTTTTCAATATATGACTGAACAACCGCTTTAAGGTTTGACATGTTGGGTATCTATTTACTCGACGCAACCTCATATTATACCAAAATTGGTTACCATATTGCATATGTGTGCCCTAAAATTACCTTCAGTGTATGTTTTACTGAAAATACGCGTTTAAAGTGGAGTTCCACTCAAAAGCCACATTTTGGGGGGTTGGGGGGAGCGGATACCTGTTTTTGACAGGTACCCGCTCTCATTTATGGCTCACTTCACCGCAGTGAAGTGAGCAGGATGTTCGGCCCCTTCCTCCCTCCCGCAGTATCCTGGGAGCTTCCACAGGTCTGCCGGACCAATTAGGAGATGCAGCGCGACTCGCACATGCGTAGTGGGCACCAGGCTGTGAAGCCGCAAGCTGTCACAGCCTGGTGCTCACAGTTGACATGCCTGCGCCGTGAAGGAGAGAAGGGGAGAAGGGACGGTGCAGGTGAGAACATCGCTGGATTCTGGGACAGGTAAGTGTGTGTTTATTAAAAGTCAGCAGATGCAAGTTTTTTTTAGCTGCTGACTTTCAATAAACACAAAAACGGCTGGAACTTCGCTTTAACTGCTGCTCCAATATCATGTGACATAAAAAAATTCGAGCTATCACCATTTTCTTCACCAGGGTCTCTGCTTTCAGAAAATGTATAACGTTTTGGGAGTCTGAGCCAATCCTGAGGCCTAAAAGATGCATTAAACATGCAAATGCAAGATACATTTAAATCACAAACACAGCTCTGGCAGCAAAAGTGTTCCAGCAACTACCGCCCCACTCCTACCAGCCGTAATCTGCCTGCAATGCACAGCGAAGGACAAAAAGAGACCCAGTGATGATGTCATTGGGTCTAACATAAGGTATGTAATGAACTGAAAATGGTTTTTTATTTTTTTAATTTCATTATCAGTTCGATTCGGGGTGGGGAGGGAACGAGGGATCAGGGAAGGCCAAATATAAACAGATTAAATTTCAGCTTTTAAAGGACAGTTTCACCAATGGTGAAATTGTCCTTCAAAGGTATACCCAGCCATCAGCCTGGAGTTCTGCTTTTAATGATTCTAACAAGAAGAGAATATACAGAGAAAATCCCTTTAATAAACACATATCTTGGATTGGATTGCAATCAGGACCTCTAAGTCCGCTTGAAAAATCCTCAGAATTCTTACTGCATTGCATACATTAAGCCAATCCATGTCAACACAGAATGGCGTCTTTATACTGAAAGAATGCCCTTTTTTGAAACAACATTTTTTTCCTTCAGTAAAACAAGGAGGTTCAGTGTGTGAGGCTTTTTGTTTCAGCATGTTTACTTGCTAATGTGATTTTCATGATGGGCTATGTGTATGAAAGAGCCTTCCTTCTATCCTGATATAACATGTACTATCTTCGCTACTGGCATTCTATGCATTAAAGTAAAAAAACCTTCTGTGGTCTGTCCCCCCTCCACTTACCTAAGCCTCGATCCAGCGATGTGCATGAGAGCAGCAGCTCTCTCGGGTCTCTGTCTCCTCATTGGCTCACAGACAGCAGTCGTTGGCTCCCATTGCTGTCATTCACAGCCAGTAAGGAAAGGTAGGCGCTGGATACAAAGAACAGGGCTTGGGAGTGAGCACACACAGGTGCCCCCATAGCAAGCTGCTTGCCATGGGGGCACTCATCAGGGGGGAGGAGCCTAGAGCGCCAGCGAGGGACTCAAAAATAGGAGGATCAGGTCTCTCTGTGCAAAACCATTACACAGAGCAGGTAATTATAACATGTTTGTTATTCTAATGAAACAAAATCAAGTTTTAAGATCACTCTATGTCCACAGACTGTGATGGCCAAAAATATTGGCACCCCTGCACTGCTATCGTGTTTCCCCGAAAATAAGACACTGTCTTATATTTTTTTTGGCTCCAGGTGTGGGCAGGGGGTGCAGAAGTGAGCTGCAGGCAGTTGTGGATGAGGGTTACTATGGAGAGGGCCGGCTGATGACAGTTGTGAGCTGCTGTCAGGTGTTGCAGGGGTGACTTGACAGGTGAGTTTCAAGTCACAGACAGGGTGAAGGGGTGAGTTGCAGACGGGGAATGCAAAGGTCAGCTGTGGCCAGAGGGCGCAGAGCTGAGCTGTGGCTGGGGGGTGCAAAGGTGGGTTGCAACTCAGCTCACCTCTGCACCCCCCCATTTGCAGCTCACCTATGCGCTCTGTCTGCAACTCACCTGTCAATTTACCTCTGCAACACCTGACTGCAGCTCACCTTTGCACATCCCCCCCTCCACTGCCCTCATATGGTTAGCTAGCTTTGCAAAACACAGCTGTCAGCAGCCGGCCTCTCTCTATAGTAACTCCCGTTTTGGGTCCTATCTTCCTACATACTGCACCAAGCGCACTCACTCACCGCTCCGCCTCTTCCCCACTGGCCGGTGATCACCCCTGGGGCATCGGCTTCCATGAATTAGGCTGCAGGAGGAGATGCCCCGCCCCTAAACACACTGCATACTGCACCCGCAGACATCTGTTCCTTCCCTGTCCCACAGTGAGTACAGAGGTAGGGAGGTTCTGTGGGATTGGATGGCGAGTACAGAAGTAGGGAGGTTCTGTGGGAGCGGATGGTGAGTACAGAGGTAGGGAGGTTCTGTGGGAGCGGATGGTGAGTACAGAGGTAGGGAGGTTCTGTGGGAGCGGATGGTGAGTACAGAGGTAGGGAGGTTCTGTGGGAGCGGATGGTGAGTACAGAGGTAGGGAGGTTCTGTGGGAGCGGATGGTGAGTACAGAGGTAGGGAGGTTCTGTGGGATTGGATGGCGAGTACAGAAGTAGGGAGGTTCTGTGGGAGCGGATGGCGAGTACAGAAGTAGGGAGGTTCTGTGGGAGCGGATGGTGAGTACAGAGGTAGGGAGGTTCTGTGGGAGCGGATGGTGAGTACAGGGGTAGGGAGGTTCTGTGGGAGCGGATGGTGAGTACAGAGGTAGGGAGGTTCTGTGGGAGCGGATCGTGAGTACAGAGGTAGGGAGGTTCTGTGGGAGCGGATGGTGAGTACAGAGGTAGGGAGGTTCTGTGGGAGCGGATGGTGAGTACAGAGGTAGGGAGGTTCTGTGGGAGCGGATGGTGAGTACAGAGGTAGGGAGGTTCTGTGGGAGCGGATGGTGAGTACAGAGGTAGGGAGGTTCTGTGGGAGCGGATGGTGGGTACAGAAGTAGGGAGGTTCTGTGGGAGCGGATGGCGAGTACAGAGGTAGGGAGGTTCTGTGGGAGCGGATGGTGAGTACAGGGGTAGGGAGGTTCTGTGGGAGCGGATGGTGAGTACAGAGGTAGGGAGGTTCTGTGGGAGCGGATGGTGAGTACAGAGGTAGGGAGGTTCTGTGGGAGCGGATGGTGAGTACAGAGGTAGGGAGGTTCTGTGGGAGCGGATGGTGAGTACAGAGGTAGGGAGGTTCTGTGGGATTGGATGGTGAGTACAGAGGTAGGGAGGTTCTGTGGGAGCGGATGGTGAGTACAGAGGTAGGGAGGTTCTGTGGGAGCGGATGGTGAGTACAGAGGTAGGGAGGTTCTGTGGGAGCGGATGGCGAGTACAGAAGTAGGGAGGTTCTGTGGGAGCGGATGGTGAGTACAGAGGTAGGGAGGTTCTGTGGGAGCGGATGGTGAGTACAGAGGTAGGGAGGTTCTGTGGGAGCGGATGGTGAGTACAGAGGTAGGGAGGTTCTGTGGGAGCGGATGGTGAGTACAGAGGTGGGGGGGTTCTGTGGGAGCGGATGGTGAGTACAGAGGTAGGGAGGTTCTGTGGGAGCGGATGGTGCTGTCACTTCAGCCGCGCTTCTGTGTTTATAAGAGACAGTAGACATGGGTGTGCGCAGAGCCAGTGCCGGAGGTGGCGGAATGGCGTTCCGCCATTTTCCGGCTCAAAAAAAAGCCCTGATCACAACTAGGTCTTATTTTCGGAGTAGGTCTTATACTTTAGCAATTCCCAAAAATAGCACTAGGTCTTCTTTTCGGGGAAACAGGGTATCACATAACGCACCACTTCACCCAAACTGTTGCAAATACAAAGGTTTAGGCATTCTCATGTTTATTTATTTTGTTCGTATTAGTATGACACAAAAAAGTGGAGAAACAAAAAGCCAAATCTGACACATCTCTGTAGTAGTTGGAGCTACTATAGTGATATCTGCAGTCTTCTGGGTCCTAAGCTGAGTGGCTTTCCCTCTGTAAACTGACCACAAGATGTCACTCATTTGGCATTGTTGCCATTCATAGAATGCCTTGTATTTTTTCCAGTGAATACAAGACATCCTGTGAATGGAGTAGGTGAAGGGGAGGTGATATCACAATTTCCATTTTGTTCAATCAGACATTTGCTTGTGTGTATTTCTTCCTTTACTTTTAGCCATGCGAGCATTAAAAGCCACTGTTTTCTTTGTTTTAGAGTGTCGAAGGTGTAGCGCTACCCCCTCAGAAGGCACCCTGATTTTGGGTCCCCCTTTGTGAACAGCCAGGCAACACACATTTTCGTCTTGCATCCATAGTCAATAATCAGTCCTTGGACTTGTTTTTAAGTTTTATTGGGGGAATATAAACTTGGATGGGGATAAGCGGTTATGGGATGCCCAACTGAGTTCAGCAACGACCTAGAGGACAACCTCTCTATGTACAAATTGCAGCAAAATGGATCCTAGACTATAATCCCTAGGGAATAATGTCAGTCCTTAATGAATCAATAGCGAATATCCCAGCATTTTCGGAGCTCTATGTCCTGTTAGTGGAAAAAATCAAAGTACCAAATGTATGCAGGAGCTCTATGTCCCCTTAGTAGGAATAGCCAGCGCACCTGGTTTCTACGAGTGAATCCCAGAGCAAAATGGGGGTCACGTTGCGGCACTGTCCCTTTTTAGGCTAGCTAAATATTGCATCCAGCTGGCTTCTCCCTTTGTTGGTTCTGGGGGTGGTAAGTAGAGGTACTTACACTGTTCCTTGAAATCCTGCTGCTCAGCAAAGAATGCTGTTCAGTACTCCTGCTGTACAGGTCCTCCCTTGCAATACAGGGTGTTGTCTGGATGAGACTGAAGGGTAATGAAGATCCCTCTGATCAAACTGCTCTTTTTTCCTTCCTCAGCTCCTGCCTGGAGACAAAGTCCCCGAGATCCTCAGCACTCCGTACTCAAACCAGCAATGAACCCCTACTGGCCAGTCTCTTCAATATTTATGGGCACATGTTACCACCCTGCCAGGCCTCCTGCCTGGGGATTGGTCAAACTCCCATGAGTTTTCTGATCCTTGCCCCTGTATCTCTACCCACTAGCTTATAGAAGTTTCTGCAATCTTCCAGAACCAGGGGGAGGCGACAGGGGTATGATCTGCAGAGCCCTCCAGCCTGACCTGAGCTTGAACCCCACAGACATGCTCACTTTAGCTACTTGTGAGCCTAACTGAATTTACCTAACTATGTACACTAGAGCAGTGTTTCTCAACCTTTTTCCAGCCAAGGCACCCTTTAAACTTAAGCACTTATCTCGAAACACCCCATTCTAAAATGTAAAATAACTAAACTAAGCAAATACACTTTCTTCACACTGGTACTGACTAGTACTCCAGCATTTCTTCTACCTCATTTTCTCTTCCCCAAGTACTTAACATGGCCTCGGGGAATGGGGGATCAAACAAGGATGCTCTGCAGGTGCCAAAGTACTCATTATAAACCAATGACATTGGCGGTTGTTAGGGCTTTGGCAGCTGGCCCGCACAGTGCCCAAGGTTGTACTGTTGTACAATGAAAATCTGTGGCTTTATGTAACAAAAGACAGGCTTGATGACAATTTTTGGGCAATTTGGGGTAATTTTAGGCATTTTGTCAAGGCACTTCTGAAGAACCCAGAAGGCACCCTGGTTGAAAAAGGCTGCACTAGCGGGTGCTACAAAGGCTCAGAACATCTGTCAGTTGTGATATAAGAAAATGTTAGCTCAGTGCTAGATGCATTTGTTGTGAATAACACTGGATTTGTAGTGAATAATTACTGGAAACTCTCCCCCTCTCCTTGTTTTCAAAAACCAAAAATCATTTTCTGTAATTAAAATATGTACATTTCCAGACTTGACTGTATGCCTTGGCTTAGCTAGAGAGGAAGGCTGACAGAAGCTTTACAATTCTGAAGCTGACAAATCTGCCAATGATAGAAAAAAGAGAGAAAATCAGGGAGATAAGGTAAGACACAATTCATATAAGTTGAATTATTTTGTGTTTCCCTAACAGCAGAGTTTGTCCTGTCACCTCTCCTGCTTTTCTTTTCTTTTCTTCATCCTTAATCTGTGTTCCTTTTACATAGTCTGCGTCATTTCAACTGCTTTCTTCCCCCTTCAGCAACATTATATCTTAAAGCTGTCAGCTGATTGGCCTCTAGTAGCTCTGATTTTAGGCACAGTGCCAAGAATAGAGAGTAACTGAGCATGTGCAGAGCAGGGTAAGACAGTGCATTGCTGGATTTTAAAAAGTATAAGCACTTATTTTTAATGTTTTACATAGCTATACCTGCAAAATGGGCCATCCTGAAGTGATCTATCAGGACTTCATTTTAAGGGCTTGCTGGCTCACTTTTATTCAAAATGGAAACATATGGTGCTTATATAGGGTTGCCCAAACCAGCGTGTCAGCTTCACACAGCAAGAACAGATAACAGAAAATGCTAAGCCACCTGTCTCTCTCATCAGCAATGCTGCTGCTTAGGCCTTAAACCTTGGCCTTTTGTTTTGGATTGGTCCCTCAGACCGTCTTTCTCAACCCTTCTGGCTCTCAGCCCTTTAATTTCAGACCCTCAGTCCATGACACAATATGACTTGTTGCTCCATGCAGCCACTGTAATTCCAGGAGTCAACATGGTCAGTACAAACATGCCATTGCTGCTCCCTGCAGCACGGGCCCATTTCCTGGCCTCTCAAGATGAGATTTCCTGCCTCTCACCCCCGCAGACTCTCTAACTCTGCTGAGACTCATAGACTCCCTCAGTCCCCCGAACTCACCTAGTTGCCTCAGCTTTCTCAGTCTTCCAGACTCACTCAGCTGTTCCAACTCTCCCAGTCCTGTGGGCAAAAGAATCTCTCCAACATGGAGTGCAGTCTCTCAAGTGGTTCACCTCTTCCTAATCGGAGTATACCTGTCTCCTGGCTGTATCACACAACTCTTCCCTGATTGGGTCCTGAGCTATGGCCAGGCCTTGCTTATAATGAGTGAGCTCACCTGCACAGTCACGCAACTTGCAGGTCTCCACCTAATACAGGCCATAGACGGGTAGAAAATCGGCCGATTTTTTGGCCGAAAAATAAAAAAAAAATCGGCCGATTTTCGTACCGTTAGTGGGTTAATTGGTCGGCCGTTTTTTCGGGGTTTTGGCACATTTTTTTTATCGGTAAATTTGGAAAAAAAATAAGCCGATTTTGCCGATCGCCCGATTTTCCCAGCAATGATGGGCAAATCGGCCAATCGTTTTACCAATAAAAAAATCTGCGCATGAGCAGTGACCTGCAAGAAGAAGAAAAGAAGAAGAAGAAGAAGAAAAAGAAGAAAAAAGAAAAAGAAGAAAAAAGAAAAAGAAGAAAAAGAAGAAGAAGAAGAAAAGAAGAAAAAGAAGAAGAAGAAGAAAAAGAAGAAAAAAAAGAAAAAGAAGAAAAAAGAAAAAGAAGAAAAAGAAGAAAAAGAAGAAGAAGAAAAAGCAGAAGAAAAAGAATAAGAATTCCAGTCCGCTATTATATTTGACATGAAAAAGTATTGCGGTTGCAACAATGTATCTATTTGTATCTGAATAAAAACATCTGTATCCGAAATGGATACATTGTTGCAGCCGCAATACTTTTTCATGTCAAATATAATAGCGGCGCTCTCTGCAAGGGACAGAAGTAATTAAATGCCGGCCGTAGACGGGACTATTTAACGACCGATTTTTCTTTTTTTTTTTTTTGTAAACGGACGGTTTTCAACCGGTCTATGGCCTGCATAAGTCCCTGGTCACACTGGATGCGAACTGGCATGCGTTGTGCATGCCATGCGACTTGAAAATCGCATGACAAATCGCACCCTATTGTCCGCAATTAGAGCGGTCATATCGGTGCAGTTCTGACTTGGCCGGAGCCGCACTGATTTCTAAAGTAGTCCATGCACTACTTTTGGTGCAATTTGCATAGCTATCTGTGTCAGATGTCTTGCAAATCGCACCTGAAATCGGCATGTCACCCGACTTTGAAATCGCCCGACTTCACTGTAAATGGCATGATTTCAAAGTCGGGTTTAATGTGACCGGGGTGTAAGACCTGGACACAGGACTGACGGCTTCGTCTCACTCAAGACACTTTAAAGCCTTCAATCTCCAGACACCAATCCGGGATTACACAAACACTCTGGAGCCTGACACGATGCATACGTGCGAATCCTGTGTGACTTGGACATACATTTTCACAGTGGCAAGGCCTCGCACTGTCACACAGCTTTCAAATTTCTTTTCTTGCAAGGGGGCGCTGCTTTGGTGATCTGCACAAATCCATTGCCCTGAGTGTGTACACAGCCTATGGGAAAGGCAATTTGTTTATCTCTGGGGAACAGAGATTACATTGGTTTTATATACAGTACAATGTTTATATATGCAAAGACTGATTACAAACTTACGGGAATTTCTGACAATCTTGTTCCTGAGGAAGCAGACACTGTCCATGAAACGCTTTGACAGTATTCTGTACATATCTTGGAATTCTTCAAATACAATCAAAAATGCTAGCTCATGTGGTCAGTGATTGTATATTAAAAATATATAGGATGAAACCAGCCTATATCCCCGCGATCAAGAAATGGTGAAAATATTGGTATACAAAAATAAAATAAAAATTATTAAACCAGTAATTAAATATTTAAACCAAGCTGCCGTTTTAAATAACAAACAAATCTACAAACAGTGACTAAAAAAAGTTTATGTGTACTTTTTTTAATCACTGTTTAAAGGGATTGTATATTGTACAACGATGGACAAAACATCTAATTTTCATTGAGAATGGACATTTGTGCAGAGTTTTCGCAATAATGTTGTCAATAAACACTTACGGTTTTATGATACGATGTGTATAATCTCCAGTGCTAAAAATGAAAGCCCCAATAATGTATTGAGTATATAGTGTTTGTAATAGGGATGTCAGCACCTGAGCTGTGAGCACATGTTGTTGGATTTATTACATCCACTTTTTATTTGGTCGGTCCTCTATAGCAAGGGACTCCAAACTTTCTTAACAAAAAAGGGCCAGTTTCCTGTCATTCACACTTTAGGGGGGCTGGAGTGTGGCCAGTGGGAGTAGAAAATGCCCAGGCATTGGAATTAAGCAACACCTCAGGCATGGTTGTCAGTGGGAGTAAGAAAATGACAGCGCCTGCGGTCACTAGGAAGAGAAATAGTGCCCTTTCATCGCTTTTAGTGGAAGGAATAGTGTCCCATTGTTGGAGCCAGTGGGAGGAATAGTGCCCCATCATTGAGGACAGTAAGAAGGATAGTGGCCCATTGTTGGTATCAATGGAAGGAACAGTGCCCCATCATTGGTGTCAGTGGAAGGAATAGTGTCCCACTCGTTGGTGACAGTAAAATGGATACTGGCCCATTGTTGGTGTCAGTGGAAGGAATAATGCCCCATTACTGGTGGGAGTGGGAGGAATAGTACGCCATCATTGGTGTCAGTTAGAAGAATAGTACCCCACCGTTGGTGCCAGTGGAAGGAATAGTGCCCCAATCCTTGGTGACAGTAAAGAGTATACTGGCCCATTGTTGGCATCAGTGGGAAAAATAGTGCCTCATCATTGGTGTCAGTGGAAGGAACAGTGCTCCATCATTGGTGTCAGTTAGGAGAATAGTGGCCTATTGTTGGTGTCAGTCTCCCATTTCTCTCATTTTAATTTCTCTCTTTCTGTCTTTTTCTCTCTCTCTGTCTTCTGTTTCTCTCCTCTCTCTCTCTCTCTTTTCTTTCTCTCTCTCTCTGTCTCCTGTTTCTCTCCTTTCTCTTTCTTTGTCTCCTGTTTCTCTCCTTTCTTTCTCTCTCTGTCTCTTGTTTCTCTTCTTTCTTTCTCTCTCTGTTTCCTGTATCTCCCCTTTCTCTATTTTTTTTCTCTCTTTCTGTCTCCTGTTTCTCTCCTTTCTTTTTTATACTTCTTTCTTTCTCTCTCTCTCTCTCTGTCCCGTTTCTCTCCTTTCTCTCTTTCTGTGTCCCGTTTCTCTATTTCTCCTGTTTCTCTCCTTCTCCTGTCTCTCTTTTGCACTGTCTCCTGTTTCTCTCCTTTATTTCTCTCTCTCCCTCTGTCTCCTGTTTTTCCTCCATTCTTTCTCTCTCCTTCCTTCTTTCCCTCCTTTATTTTCCTCTGTATTTCTTTCCCTCCTTGCTTCCTTCTCTCTTTACATCTCTCTTTCTTTCTCTCTGTATTCTGTTTTTCTCCTTTCTTTCTTTTTCTTTCTTTCCCTCCTTCATTCGTTCTTGCTCTCCTTCTATACGTCTCTCTCTGTCTCCTGTTTTCCCCCTTCTTTCTTTCCTTCCTTATTTCCCTCCTTCTTCCTTTCTCTCCTTCCTTCTTTCTTTCTATACATCTCTCTTTCTTTCTCTCTTTGTCTCCTGTTCTCTCCTTTTTCTTTCTTTCTTTCTCTCTCTCTGTCTCTTGTTTCTCTCCTTTCTTTCTCTTTCTCTCTTTACCGCTCTCTGTCTCTTGTTTCTCTCCTTTCTTTCTCTTTTTCTCGCTCTCTGTCTCGTTTCTCTCCTTTCTTTCTCTTTATTTCTTTTTTATACTTCTCTTTTTTTCTCTCTCTCTCTGTCTCCTGTTTCTCTCCTTTCTTGCTTTCTCTCTGTCTCCCGTGTCTCTCATTCTTTCTTTCCCTCTTTTCTTCTTTCTTTCTATACGTCTCTTTCTTTCTCTCTGTCTCCTGTTTCTTTCCTTCTTTCTTTCCCTCTTTCCCTCCTTCTATATGTCTCTTTCTCTCTCTCTCTCTTTCTCTCTCTCTCTCTCTCTCTCTCCTGTTTCCCTCCTTCCTTCTTTCTTTCCCTCCTTTATTTCCATTTTTCCTTCTTCCCCTACTTTCTTTTTCTTTCACTCCTTCCTTTCTTTCTTTCCCTACTTTCTTTTTCTTTCCCTCCTCCTTTCTCTCTTTTCTTCCCTCTTTCTTCCCCTACTTCCTATCTTAAAAGAAAAAAAATTTAAACAAATAATAAAATATCAAATTGTAAAAAAATTAAATACAAATTAAAACCTACTGACACTAGTGGTGGAACTACCAGGGTTGCAAAGGTCGCTCTTGCAACTGGGCCCTGGCGTCCCCGGGCTTTGGGCTGCTCAGTCCAAAATGCCCATGCCTATTTTTTGTCTCGGTCCGGGCCTGAAGGTAAGCAAAGGGCTGCATCTAGCCCACGGGCTGCAGTTTGGCGACCACTGATCTATAGGTTTTAACTGTTGTCTGCAAATATAAAAATGCCTTGATGGGTGGATATCAGTCTGAAGGAGTAAGCTTTCCTAGAAAGCCTGTATTTGCACGCAGACCACCCCAGGTAACGCACACATGTGATGCTGAACCTCCATTATTGAAAGAACCAAAATCCAATGAATGAAAGAAGCAGGTCAGCGACAGTCAGGTTGGGGAGGAAAGCGATATAGGATGCTGGATGTCCTTCAGTCAGAAAATGAGGCAGGCTCTGTCTGACTTGCTGCAGCTTCTAATGCACACTGTGAGAAGCTCACAGTGTGCAATAAATCAGAGTAAACCATTTCAATACAGAAGAGGAGCCGGTTCCACTGTGCAAGTCTGAAGATACGGCTGAAGTTCAACTTTACGTAGACAGGGTGGAGGAAAACAAGGAAACAGGCAGGAGCTGAACAAGGGTCAGACACAGAGTATAATCTAAGCAGCACATTTTCAAACATCTCCTGATATCTAGTATCAATGACATTTCCTATTCTTCGATCTGTACTTTAACCTCGGCAAACATGTCACTGTCTGTGAACCTTACCTATACGTGCAATATACAAAGGGCTAAACCACGTACTGCTGACTTCCCCGAACAACCGCGTCACGTAACGCCATTCGAATGCCTGGAATAAACAAAAAAAAAAACAATTAGAAGAAACAGAAAAAGCAAAATGATTTTTGCATCAGTTCAAGTGGGTATATATTCAGTAAAGCATTCTGTAACCAGGCACATGGAGGAGAGGAAACCTGAAACAACAGGAATACACATACAATACAACTGCCCACCAATGTATAACATAGACCTACCACAACCCTAAGAAACTCACACCGAGCAAACTACACAAAAATATGGGGAGGGGCTGTTTGGAGATCTAGTAGATATAGTCAGCTGAAGTATACCTTGGCCCCACCCCTCCCACTTTCCGAGTCACCTTATTGGTCCTTTAGCATTGTGGGCAGTCTCAATGACCAAAACAGAAGGCTGGACAGGTGGCGCCAGTTTTGGATTTTTACAGGAAAAGTCAAGAGTTGAATATAACTTCAGCTGCCCGTGTGTCTGGGTCATCGGGTCGTTCTGACTTTAAAATTATTATTATTATTATTATACAGTATTTATAAAGCGCCAACAGTTCGCTCAGCGCTGTCCATTACAAAGGGGGACAATACATGCGACAGAACAATAACAATGCAGTGCGATACACGAGGGGTTCGAGGGCCCTGCTCCTTCCAGCTTACAATAGGGGATAGTGATACAGGAGGAGATAGCTGTGGGGGATGGAGTGGTAGGAAGAGTGGAGGATTGTAGCCCCTCTTTAACCACTTCCAGTCCGGACACTTTTACCCCCTTCCTGTCCAGGACAATTTTCAGCTTTCAGCGCTATCACACTTTGAATGACAATTGCGCGGTCATGCAACACTGTACCCATATGCATTTTTTTGCATTTTTTTTGAGACAGATAAAACTTTATTTTGGTGGTATTTATTCAGCACTGTGATTTTTATTTTTTTGCTATATAAATTAAAAAGTCCAACAATTAAAAAAAAAGTGTTTTTCTTATAAAATTTTGCAAATAAATAATATTTCTTCATAAATCTTGGCCAAAATGTATTCAGATATCTTTTTAGTAAAAAAAAAAAAAACAAATTAGTTTATAACCAAAAATTATAATTTTTTCAAATTTGTTTTTACGTTTTTATGCTATTTTTTATGGGGTTTTTTTGTTTGTTTTTTTTTAACCACTTCAAGTTCGGACACTTTTGCCCCCTTTCAGTCCACGCCAATTTTCAGCTTTCAGCTCTATCACACTTTGAATGACAATTGCGCGGTCATGCAACACTGTACCCATATGCATTTTTTTGCATTTTTTTTGAGACAGATAAAACTTTATTTTGGTGGTATTTATTCACCGCTGGGATTTTTATTTTTTTGCTATATAAATTAAAAAGTCCAACAATTTAAAAAAAAGTGTTTTTCTTATAAAATTTTGCAAATAAATAATCTTTCTTCATAAATCTTGGCCAAAATGTATTCATCTATCTTTTTAGTAAAAAAACAAAACAAAATTAGTTTATAATCAAAAATTATAATTTTTTCAAATTTGTTTTTACGTTTTTATGTTATTTTTTATGGGTTTTTTTGTTTGTTTGTTTGTTTTTTTTAACCACTTCAAGTTCGGACACTTTTGCCCCCTTCCTGTCCAGGCCAATTTTCAGCTCTTGGTGCTATCACACTTTAAATGACAATTGCGCGGTCATGCAACACTGTATCCATATGAATTGTTTACTACTTTTTTGAGACAGATAAAACTTTATTTTGGTGGTATTTATTCAGCACTGGGATTTTTATTTTTTTGCTATATAAATGAAAAAGTCAAAAAAAAATTTTTTTTTTAATGTTTTTCTTATAAAATTTTGCAAATAAATAATCTTTCTTCATAAATCTTAGACAAAATGTATTCATCTATCTTTTTAGTAAAAAAAAAAAACAAATTAGTTTATAACCAAATAATTTTTCCAAATTTGTTTTTACATTTTTATGTTATTATTTGTTTTTGGGGTTTTTTAATCACTTCAGGTACGGACACTTTTACCCCCTTCCTGTCCAGGCCAATTTTCAGCTCTTGGTGCTATCACACTTTAAATGACAATTGCGCAGTCATGCAACACTGTATCCATATGAATTATTTACCACTTTTTTGAGACAGATAAAACTTTATTTTGGTGGTATTTATTCAGCACTGGGATTTTTATTTTTTTGCTATATAAATGAAAAAGTAAAAAAAAAATATTTTTTTTTAAATGTTTTTCTTATAAAATTTTGCAAATAAATAATCTTTCTTCATAAATCTTAGACAAAATGTATTCATCTATCTTTTTAGTAAAAAAAAATTAGTTTATAACCAAAAATATAATTTCTTCAAATTTGTTTTTACGTTTTTATATTATTTATGGGGGTTTTTAACCACTTCAAGTCCGGACACTTTTACCCCCTTCCAGTCCAGGCCAATTTTCAGCTCTCAGCGCTATCACACTTTGAATGACAATTGCGCATTCATGCAACACTACCCATATGAATTTTTTTAGCATTTTTTTGAGACAGATAACACTTTATTTTGGTGGTATTCATTCACCACTGGGATTTTTATTTTTTTGCTATATAAATGAAAAAGTTCACAAATTTTTTTTTTTAAAAATGTTCTTATAAAATTTTGCAAATAAATAATCTTTCTTCATAAATCTTAGCCAAAAATGTATTCATCTATCTTTTTAGTAAAAAAAAAAAAAAAAAATTAGTTTATAACCAAAATGTATAATTTTTCCAAATTTGTTTTTACAAATTTGGCTAAGATTTTAAACACTTCAAGTCCAGACACTTTCACCCCCTACCTGTCCAGGCCAATTTTCAGCTCCCAGTGCTATCACACTTTGAATGACAATTGCGTAATCATGCAACACTGTACCCATATGAATTTTTTTAGCATTTTTTTGAGACAGATAACACTTTATTTTGGTGGTATTCATTCACCACTGGGATTTTAATTTTTTTTTGCTATGTAAATGAATTTGCTATATAAATTTTTCTTATAAAATTTAGCAAATAAATAATCTTTCTTCATAAATCTTGGCCAAAATGTATTCATCTATCTTTTTAGTAAAAAAACAAAAACCAAATTAGTTTATAACCAAAATTTATAATTTTTCCAAATTTGTTTTTACATTTTTATATTATTATGTATGGCTTTTTTTTAACATACTGTCACCCTAGCAGTACAGTGTCACCATAGTGACACTGTACTACTTGTGGGGGGGTGATGATTATTTTTTCTTTTTTTACACTGTTTGCTTTTCCACCCATAAAGGCTGTAAAATCAATCATTTCTCCTTCTCTCTGGCTGCATTCTTGCAGCCATTGAGAAATGCTGTGTGAGCTGTGATTGGTAACAGCTTGTCACATGGTACAAGGCTGTTGTGAATAGCTTTGTACCATGTGACCTCTGTGATCATTCACAGATTTCACACGTAGTAAGCAATGATGTCAGAAGTGACATCTTGCTTACTACTCTGCATGTGATCACTGATTGGCCAATCAGTGATCACATGATCGGGACCTCACACAGACACAGCGGGCTCTGATCGCAGTGCCGCGTGCTCCCAGGAAGCGCGCACAGGCAATGGATGCGTGGGGACATTTAGAAATGTCCACCCGCATCGGCAGCGCTCCCGTCTGGCCGTTTATCAGCATGGGCCGGACGGGAAGAGGTTAAACTGGTTGCAAAGGATGAAGGGTTTTTGTTACCTTAAAGCGGAGCTCCACCTAAAAGGGGAAGTTCCACTATAAGGACTCCTCTGCCTTTAAGGCTTCCTCCTCCCCCCACTCTCATGGGACATGTCACAGTTCCCAGAAGACGGCGGGACCATTTACAATGCGCAGTGTGGCTCGCGCATGCGCAGTGGGCACCCGGCTGTGAAGCCAAAAGCTTTCACAGCCGGGTGCCCACAGTTGAGATGCCTACGCCGGGGACAGAAGACTGAGGGAAGTGAGAGCACCAGACCTCCTCCGTAACGCCACACTGATGACCTATATGGAGCTTTTAAAGCGCCACCTATGGAAATATAGGGTACTGAAGTTTGTCGCCATTTCACGGGCGCATGAAACTTTGATGTTCGGCATGTTGGGTATCTATTTACTCGGTGCAACCTCATCTTTTTTATTTCAGCAAAAACGTACGTAGTTTGATGCGTTTGCTTGCCCTAAAGTGCACTTTCGGTAATATCGTGCAACATAAAAAATTAGAACTACCGATATTTTGTCCTCTAGGGTGTCTGCTTTCAGAAAATATAAAAGGTTTTAGGGGTTTGTGTAATCTTCAGGCCTAAAGTTATTTTTTAAATACATGAGCAAAAAAAAAAAAGGAAAAAGGCTGTGGCAGCGAAGAGGTTAATACCCGATGGGTAATCCAGCCTCCCCATTAATAAGGAGAGGCCTTTTATTGCTGTCTGTGTCCTTATTGGAGGGATTTCCCCTCACTTCCTGTCCTGGTGACACCTGCATATGGAACAGGAAGTGAGGGGAGATCTCTCCCAGGAGGCAGGAAGCCCCGACAGAGGTGCTAGCCCTTCACAATGACATGAGGCCAGGCTGAGGTGAGGCTATGAAGGGTGAGTGAGCCCCAGGAGGCTGCCCCAATCCAAACACAAGGAAGGAGCCGTGGCCCTGTACCACCCCCCCGGTGACCCCCTCAGGTGTGAGACACCCGGTGAAGCTGCACTCACCTCACTCAGCATCCCTCTTCACCCTTCTGTCACAGATCTCCCGCCCCATCAGCCTGGGTACCACTGCCTGCCATACTGACAGCAGCCCCGCCCCTTCCTCACCCTATCTGCCCAATCAGCTCCATGGAAAAGGCGGCCAGACGAAGGAGTGACAGGAGGCTGACCTATCCAGTCGCAGTCTTCCCTTCCACCTCCCGTAGCCAATGGCAGCGCGTCCTCCCTCCTCTTGCTGAAGGGGCGTGCCCCCACCGCTCCGAAGATAGACAGCCCGCCCCTCCGCTACCTTAGCCGTCCAATAGGTGCACGGGAGGGGGCGGCGAACGAGCCGAGACAAAGGAGTGACGGGCGTTTGAGAGAGCCAGCCGCATTCACTCCTGCCGCTGGGCGGGGCCGCCCCGGTCCAATGGCGGTGCGGTACTTTCCACGCGCTGAGGAGGGCGGGCCCCTGCAGGAGAGAGCGACGGGAGGAGTGCCCAATCAGAGAGATGGGCGGGACGAAAGGCGGCCAATGGGCTGGCAGCGGAGTGCCTCAAATGGTCGGGGGGCTCAGCTGATGTCTTCCAGTGGAGTTGTTTTGAACTGCAGAGGAGGCGAGCGCGGGGGGCACAGGGGGACATGACACCATGACAGCGGCTGCCATCCCCTGGCCGGTGGTGCTGGGGCTGACCGTGTTGGCCACGGGGCTGTGCTCGCTGCTCTTTCTGGCCGTCTATGTGCAGCTCTGGCTGCTGTTGCACTACAAGCAGAAGAGGCTCAGCTACCAGAGCTTCCTGCTCTTCCTGTGCCTGCTCTGGGCTGCCTTCAGGACCGTCCTCTTCTCCTTCTACCTGACCAACTGTGCCCAGGACATTGAGCTTCAGCCGTTCCCGCACTGGCTGCTCTACTGCGCCCCCATCTGCCTGCAGTTCTTCACCTTGTGTCTGCTCAACCTCTACTACTCCCAGGTGAGTTCCACTGCACTTCCTCTTCCTGCCTGCGGGGGGCGCGCTGCCTCCCCATCGGAATGAGAAAAATGGCCGCAGTTCCACCTTCTCACCGCCAGGGGCGTGCCGCTTCATTGGAGTAAAATAGTGTGCATCTCCTCTCCTCACCGCCAGGGGCGTGCTGCTCCGCTTCATTGTGCTGTAAACAGCGCAATCCCTCTCCTCACCGCCAGGGGCGTGCCGAATCCCTGCCTAGTAAAAAGCATGCAGTTCCCCTCCTCACCTCCAGGGGCGTGCCGAATCCCTGCCTAGTAAAAAGCATGCAGTTCCCCTCCTCACCTCCAGGGGCGTGCCGAATCCCTGCATAGTAAAAAGCGTGCAGTTCCCCTCACCTCCAGGGGCGTGCCGAATCCCTGCCAAGTAAAAAGAATGCAGTTATGCTTCTGGTCAACAGGTGGCGTGCTAAGTCACATTAAAAATAAGGTGCAGCTCAACTAGTTACCTTTTTAATGGGGGGGGGGGTGCTCAGTTCTTTCAATTATGGTGCAGCTCACTTTGTCCTAAGGCGTAATATATAATTTATTATAATATAAATATTTTATTTTCATGTGTGTTAATGTGGTGATTTTCTAGGTGGGTGGGGTAGTTCATCTTTTCTCCAATGGGAGGCACACTGGCTGCCTATTAGAATAAATGGTAATTTTGTTCTGTATTGTGTCCCCCTTAGCAGTTTGTCCAAGCGGTGGCGGTAGTTCCTCCATTTTCCTGTGGTGGCACAATTTTTTTCCTCTGGGCTGTAGTGGGTGTGCTTCTAATTCCTCCTGGGGGTAGTTCACACCCCCCCCCCCTTTTTTATTTTTATTTTTTTCCCCTTGATGTGGCAACTCTTTCTCTGAACTGCAGAGGGTATGCTTTGTGCTTCTCTAACACCCCCCCCCCCCCCCAAATCTGGCTAAATTACTTTGTCCTCCGCTATTCCCATGGCATTTCATCCAGAGGATGGGGGTAGTTCCCCCTTTGCCCATGGGGGACACATTGCTTGTATGGTGGTAGTTCATTCTCTGAGCTGTAGGCGGTGTGCTTCTACCCCCCCCCCCCCCAAATCTGCCTGCATTTCTTCATTGTGCTCAGCTATTGTGTTCCCGTGGCAGTTCTTCTAGGAAGAGTGGGATAGTTAATCTATTCTCCAGCAGGGGGTGCACTGGCTACCCATCAGTATAAATGTTAACTTGTCCTGAATGGCTTTTTCTGCAGCTGAGCCGATCATCAGAGGGTCAGACGCAGGTTAACGCCACTTACATGCATTTACATTCTCCAAGCTGCAGGGGGCACCCTGCTATCCTACAAGTCAGTTGCTGTTGCCCTGTATTCAGGTGGTCTCATGTATACATCGGGGGGGGATTTTATTTTACCCTCCAAAAAGTTATTCTTGCCTGCAGCGGGTGATATCATTGGCTGACACTGTGGGGTCGGTATACTAAAACTGGAGAGTGCAGCTCTCTGCATAGAAACCAATTGGCTTCCGGGTTTATTTGTCAAATTTTAATTGAACAAGTTGAAGTTAGAAGCTGATTGGCTGGCTGCCATGCACAGCCACACCAGATTCTGAGTGATCCAGTCTCAATAAATTTCCCCCCCCCCCCAAAAAAAAAAGATTCTGTAAATACTTCCTCTTTTTTGTTGTTCCACCCTTCTTCTTTGTTTTGTTTTTTTTTTATGCACTTAGTTATTAGGATGTTGCTTCAGGCTTTGGCCTGTAGGGGCCACACTAGCTCCCTTTCAGAATAAAGGGATGCTGTTTTGTTGCAGGTAAGTTTTTTTTGGGAGGGTTTTTTTTTTTCCCCTCTTTCCCTGCGTGGAATAGATGACATCATTTGCTTTGCACAGCTCAGAGCTGCTTAATGTGCTTGCTCATGCTGACCTCCTGGGGAATGCAGCTCCTCCTGTTGCCTGAAGGGGGCACACAGCCTTCCAGTCCCAACGCATGGGGTACTATAGCCTGTCTGGAATCTTGCATACAAGGGCTCAGCTACACAGGTTGAGTTGCCTCGTTCATTGGTGACACATTGACCTGTGTGCAGATTTCGGCACCATCCAATGGAAGGTTAGCCCTGAACCAATAAAAATCCATTAAGCTGCTTGTTTTTTTTTTTTTTTTTCGTGGAAAAAGTCGATCAATGGTAAATGCAGAGCTCTGCAGAGATTTTTGTTCTCCCTCCATGAATAAAATGGGTGGTGTTGTCGGTCCCCTTTGTGCCGCACTGGGTGATGTCACCCATCCGGTGTCTGGAGCCTCGGCTTCTAGAGTTCAAAAATTAAAGTAGTCACTGCCTTGGTCCAGGTAGGTGTTCCTGGGTTGTCGCCCATTAACTCTTTGCTCACCCCAGAGCCTATTGGAATTTTATATTGCTGCAGCCGATTTCAGGTTCAGTCCCCAGAAATGTGTGTTTGGGGTGAGGAGGAGTGCGGCTTTGCAGCAAGAAGTCCACATCCAACATAATTTGGTTAACTGAACCCATGCAGATCTTTTATTTATTACTTTTGACCTATCAACTGTTGATGTAGTTGTTCACCTTGTCTGCAGGGGGTGCACTCTCTGGCTATAAAGTTGGGTGAAGGGCTAGCTGTTTCTGTTAAAAATCTATAGTGGGCAGTTTATTTATTTATTTTTTTTTTAGTTTTATCTACTTTTGTTCGTCATTTTCTGTATGCTGACTTTATTTTTTTTTATAAACATGTTCATTCGGCACATATAGCAATTTGTAACTTTGTATTTTTCATTCAAAATATTAAAGGGGATGATAGAGTGACAAGGAAAAAGTGTGTTTTTGTTTTTTTTTTGTTTTGTTTTTTTTCCCATGCAACAAAATGCACCTTTTTTTTTTTTTGTTTTGTTTTTTACTCTGTACTCCCACCTCATTTATGGAAGCGCTTTTTTTTTTTTTTCTAAATTTATTTTTTGCTACAGTGTACAACAAACTTTAAAAATATATATATATATATATCTATCGATCTCTCTTAATCAATTTATTTTTTTTTTAACTTTTTTGATGCAACAAAAATAGATGTACACTATTTGACATTTTTCTGTAGTCTACCCCATCAATTGGTGTTTTTTTGTAAGTGTGTGTGTTTTATTTTGTTTATGCAGCAAGACTGGGTATAATCTTTTAGAAAATGTTTTTTATTTTGTAGGCCTCCTAGTGAGGGGTTTTTCACCCTCTCTAAATGGTTTTTCTGTTTCCTTTGTTCAGCATTGGCTGAGCTGACCTCCCTGGCACTCCGGGAAGCTTATGAAGACTTAAAAAAGCTGCTTGTTCTGTCTTCGGACTGTCAGGGGACCCGAGGCTTTTTGCTGAGTAAAGACTGATAATGATTTATGGATCCTTTTTTTTTTTTTTTTTTTTTTTTTTTTTGTCTCTTAGCAAGTGCTTGTTTGTGCAGTAAGGGGTGACATCACTCCTTTTTCAAACTGCTGATTCATAGTTTGACCTGCAGGGGGCATGTTCCCTGCTGAGTAATGAGGATATCAGCTCATTGATCTGTCATTGTGTAGCATTGATGACTTCCCTAGCTAACTCCTGTCACCCCGGAGCTATAGGGTGCTCTGTCATCCTGTCCCCCAGCACCAGGAGGAGGTGGTTTTAGGTTTTTGTTTTTTTGTGTTTTTCCTTCCTACTGCTGATCAACAATGTGTGGAATGGCAGCAGCTGCATCACCTCTTTATGTGCTCCTATTGTATAATTTTTCTTTTTGTCGTGTGTGTTGCACCATGAATGGACCGAATCACCTGCCAGCATTTTGTATAGCTTAAAAGGGGAAAAATGCAACAGATCCCCTTTTTTTTTCTTTTCTTTTTTTTCTTTTTTTTTCTTTTTTTTTTTCTTCTTTTTTTTTTTGTAGGTGGCATCCACCTGTGGATAACTCAGCTTATATTAACCCCTAGGAAGAATGGGCCACTATGATTTCTGCTGACAGCAAGAACATGCGTTCTGATTGGGTGTTGCTGCATTTCTTTGCCTTGTTGAAGTCTGAAAATGACCATGAGATGAGTGTGATATCTGTTATGTCAGATTTGTTCAGGACTCTCATGTGAATGTTGGTGCTTGTTTGGCTAACGCACTGTGCGGTCACGCTTTTAAAGCTAGAAGACCGCAGCGAGCGTCTCACCCTTCTTTTGTTATTCAAATGCGGTCAGATCGAGCAGTGCGGATCATATGACCTTGTTTTTCTGTAAAGCTGTCGGGTGACGGGGCAGATGATGTCTCTTCAGGTTTAGAATGTAAGCTTTGTTGATGGTGCTGCTTAGTGTTAGCCCATCTATTTTCTTATTGAGAGAGATGCAGTAAATTCATGACGTATTCAGACACCCCCCCCCCCCCCCCCCCCTTCGCTTTTTTTTAATGTTATGTTGCAGCCTGATGACAGTTAAAAAAAGAAGAAAAAAATATATACAGTCAGGTCCATAAATATTGAGACATCGACACAATTCTAAAATTTTTGGCTCTATGCACCACCACAATGGATTTGAAATGAACAAGATGTGCTTTAACTGCAGACTGTCGGCTTTAATTTGAGGGTATTTACATCCAAATCAGGTGAACGGTGTAGGAATTACAACAGTTTGCATATGTGCCTCCCACTTGTTAAGGTCCCAAAAGTAATGGGACAGAATAATAATCATAAATCAAACTTTCACTTTTTAATGCTTGGTTGCAAATCCTTTGCAGTCAATTACAGCCTGAAGTCTGGAACGCATAGACATCACCAGACGCTGGGTTTCATCCCTGGTGATGCTCTGCCAGGCCTCTACTGCAACTGTCTTCAGTTCCTGCTTGTTCTTGGGGCATTTTCCCTTCAGTTTTGTCTTCAGCAAGTGAAATGCATGCTCAATCGGATTCAGGTCAGGTGATTGACTTGGCCATTGCATAACATTCCACTTCTTTCCCTTAAACTCTTTGGTTGCTTTTGCAGTCTGCTTTTGGGTCATTGTCCATCTGCACTGTGAAGCGGCGTCCAATGAGTTGTGAAGCATTTGGCTGAATATGAGCAGATAATATTCCCGAAACACTTCAGAATTCATCCTGCTGCTTTTGTCAGCAGTCACATTATCAATAAATACAAGAGAACCAGTTCCATTGGCAGCCATACATGCCCACGCCATGACACTACCACCACCATGCTTCACTGATGAGGTGGTATGCTTAGGATCATGAGCAGTTCCTTTCCTTCTCCATACTCTTCTCTTCCCATCATTCTGGTACAAGTTGATCTTGGTCTCATCTGTCCATAGGATGTTGTTCCAGAACTGTGAAGGCTTTTTTAGATGTAGTTTGGCAAACTCTAATCTGGCCTTCCTGTTTTTGAGGCTCACCAATGGTTTCCATCTTGTGGTGAACCCTCTGTATTCACTCTGGTGAAGTCTTCTCTTGATTGTTGACTTTGACACACATACACCTACCTCCTGGAGAGTGTTCTTGATCTGGCCAACTGTTGTGAAGGGTGTTTTCTTCACCAGGGAAAGAATTCTTCGGTCATCCACCAGTTGTTTTCTGTGGTCTTCCGGGTCTTTTGGTGTTGTTGAGCTCACCGGTGTGTTCCTTCTTTTTAAGAATGTTCCGAACAGTTGTTTTGGCCACGCCTAATGTTTTTGCTATCTCTCTGATGGGTTTGTTTTGTTTTTTTCAGCCTAATGATGGCTTGCTTCACTGATAGTGACAGCTCTTTGGATCTCATCTTGAGAGTTGACAGCAACAGATTCCAAATGCAAATAGCACACTTGAAATGAACTCTGGACCTTTTATCTGCTCGTAATTGGGATAATGAGGGAATAACACACAGCTGGCCATGGAACAGCTGAGAAGCCAATTGTCCCATTACTTTTGACCCCTTAACAAGTGGGAGGCACATATGCAAACTGTTGTAATTCCTACATCGTTCACCTGATTTGGATGTAAATACCCTCAAATTAAAGCTGTCAGTCTGCAGTTAAAGCATATCTTGTTAGTTTCATTTCAAATCCATTGTGGTGGTGTATAGAGCCAAAATTGTTAGAATTGTGTCGATGTCCCAATATTTATGGACCGGACTGTATGTATGTATTTTTTTCCCTTCATTAATCTACACTCTGTACACCATAATGGCAGTGAAAACTGAATTTTAGGAATGTGTCTGAATTTTAAAAAGGAGAAAAACTGAATTATCACATGTGCTAAGTAATCAGAGCCTTTACTCAGTAAAGTTGGTGAAGCGATTCCAGCCTAGAGTCTTTTTGGATATGACTCCACAATCTTTGCATACCTGGATGGGAGGATTCTCTGCCATTCTTCTTTGCAAATCCTCTTAAGCTCAGCCAAGTTGTTTATGTCTCAAGATGTCGGGACTTTGGCTGGGCCACTCAAGACATTCACAGAAGTGTTCCTAAGCCACTCCTGTGTTGGTTGTGTGCTTAGGCTGGTTGTCATGTTGGAAGGTGAACCTCTGGCCCAGTCTGAGGTCCTGAGTGCTGTGGAACAGGTTTTCATTGAGCATATCTGTACTTTTCTCTATTCAGCTTTCCTTCAACCATGACCAGTCTCCCTGCTGCTGAAAAACACCCCCACAGCTTGATGCTCCCACCACCATGCTTCACTGTTGGGATGGTATTTGGCAGGTGATGACCAGCTCCTGGTTTCCTCCAGACCGAACATTTAGAATTGAGGGCAAGCAGTTCAATCGGTTTCATCAGACCAGAGAGGTCTTGTCCTTCAGGTGCTTTTTTTGCTAACTCCAAGCAGGTTTTCATGTGTTTTGCACTGAGGAGAGGCTTCCATCTGGCCACTCTGCCATGAAGCCCAGATCAGTGGAGGGCTGCAGTGATGGCTGTCCTTCTGGATCTTTGTCCTATCTCCACACAATCTCTGTAGCTCAGATGCCATCGGGTTCTTGGCCACCTCTTACTAAGGCCCTTCTCCCTCAATTGTTCAGTTTTGACCAGCTCTTGGAAGAGTCCTGGTTGTCAGTCATCTTCCATTTAAGAATGATGGAGGCCACTGTGCTCTTGGGAATCATCCGGGCAGCAGAAATATGCAAAAAATGTTAAACTGTTGTCATCCTGGAGGTGTGGGCATTTGTGTTTTGCATTCCGACTATCCATGCATGTTATGATGAACCTTCATGATTGAAAACTAATCCAATGAATGAAAGGGGCGGGCTAGGCAAGCTCTGTCTAACTTGATGCAGCTTCTAATGTACCTTTTTGAGAAGCTCTTAGTTCTGGCATGGCCCCGTTGACTTCAAAGGGTGGGTTTGATGAATGGCCCCACCTGTCAAACTGGAGAAACAAAGTTAAATGTACCATGGCCAAGAAGCAAAGCCTTGCAGCTGCATCATGTTTACTGTCCCCTCTGGCTGCCTTGTTAAGCTTTGTAAATACAAACAACCCACTTTTACCCCCTGTCTGAATGAGGCCTAATAGAGGAACAGGTGACGATAAAACCAACAGAGGCTGGAATCCTTCCCTATTCTCAACAAGAGGTTTTTGCTGGAGTAAGTCTTTAAAGAGACTATGCACTTTGCTTATAGCCCTCTCCTCTCCCAGTATAATTGCCTTTCTTGCCACCTAACCCTCCCCCCTCACCCCCCTCTTCCACTGCAGGAGCTCTGGGTAGGTTCTGGTATCTAACAATGTTGGAGCTTAGCGGGGTGATTGACGTCATCCTGCAGCAGAGTGCCCCTGTACTGTTGACAACTCTAGAACCTCAGTATGTTAAGATGCCTGTTTCATGCTCTGGCATTGTTCTACAACATATGTCTTTAGGTCAACTAAGCCCTAATTGTAAATCATCATGTTTGGCAAATCTATACTGGCCGAGGGTGCGTTTCCCTACCCACCATCTGGCCAATTCATGAATCTAAAATCTATAACCTTTATTCAAATTTATAAAATGTACGCTCAGCTGTAATTAATGCCTATTGGAGTGGAATGTACTGCGCACAACAGTATGACTGGATACCATTGCAATTATTTACCTTACATCCAAATGGTTAATAACCGATCAAATACCATACCGTTTTAGATTAAGTGACGGCATACAAAGAGGAACTGTAGTTTGATCATAAGCCTATCGGCTTGAATATACAGGTGAAACTCGAAAAATTAGAATATCGTGCAAAACGTCATTTATTTCAGTAATGCAACTTAAAAGGTGAAACTAATATATGAGACTCATTACATGCAAAGCAAGATAGTTCAAGCCGTGATTTGTCATAATTGAACAATATCAGACCTCTGAAAAGTAGAAGCATGCATATGTACTCAGTACTTGGTTTGGGCCCCTTTTGCAGCAATTACTGCCTCAATGCGGCGTGGCATGGAAGCTATCAGCCTGTGGCACTGCTGAGGTGTTATGGAAGACCAGGATGCTTCAATAGCGGCCTTCAGCTCTTCTGCATTGTTCGGTCTCATGTCTCTCATCTGTCTTTTGGCAATGCCCCATAGATTCTCTATGGGGTTCAGGTCAGGCGAGTTTGCTGGCCAATCAAGCACCGTAATCCCACGGTCATTGAACCAGGTTTTGGTAGTGTGGGCGGTGCCAAGTCCTGCTGGAAAATGAAGTCCGCATCTCCATAAAGCTCGTCTGCGGAAGGAAGCCTGAAGTGCTCCAAAATCTCCTGGTAGACGGCTGTGTTGACCCTGGACTTAATGAAGCACAGTGGACCAACACCAGCAGATGACATGGCTCCCCAAATCAACACTGTGGAAACTTCACACTGGACTTCAAGCATCTTGCAGTGTGTGCCTCTCCATTCTTCCTCCATGCTCTGGGTCCTTGGTTTTCAAATGAGATGCAAAAGTTGCTCTCATCAGAAAAGAGGACTCTGGACCACTGAGCAACAGACCAGGTCTTTAGCCCAGGTAAGACGCTTCTGACGTTGTTTGTTCAGGAGCAGCTTGATAAGAGGAATACGACATTTGAAGCCCATGTCCAGGATCCGTCTGTGTGTGGTGGCTCTTGATGCACTGACTCCAGCCTCAGTCCACTCCTTGTGAAATTCCCCAACACTTTTGACTGGCCTTTTCCTGACAATCCTCTCCAGGCTGCGGTCATCCCTGCTGCTTGTGCACCTTTTTTCTTCCACGCTTTTCCCTTCCACAACTTTCTATTTAATGTGCTTTGATACAGCACTTTGGGAACATCCAACTTCTTTTGCAATTACCTTTTTTGAGGCTTTCCCTCCCTTATGGAGGGTGTCAATGATGGTTTTCTGCACAACTGTCAGGTCAGCAGTCTTTCCCATGATTGTGATTCCTACTGAACCAGACTAAGAGACCGTTTAAAGGCTCAGGAACCCTTTGCAGGTGTTATGGCTTAATTAGCTGATTAGAGTGGGACACTTTGAGCCGAGAATATTGCACCTTTTCACAATATTCTCATTTTCTGAGATTGTGGATTTGGGGTTTTCAGGAGCTGTAAGCCATAATCCTCACAATTATGACAAATCACGGCTTGAACTATCTTGCTTTGCATGTAATGAGTCTATCTCATATATTTCACCTTTAAGTTGCATTACTGAAATAAATGAACTTTTGCACGATATTCAAATTTTGAGTTTCACGTTTAGTCTTTGTTAAGGAAATGGAGTTCCCCCATGGACAAAACTAATTTGATAGTATAATCTATCTTGCTACAGACACGTAATACTGGTACACTCATCCACGGGCTTAAATGGCAGCCTCTCATGGATAAGCCCCATACGTCACCATATCCACTCAAAAATACCTCACTGTCTTGAGGAATGCAAATGATGCACTATAAAACACAGTACAGACCTCTCCAATAAAAGGGGGGGGAAAGGAGTGAAATACCATATGCACCCAAAAAAGTGCGTAGGGAAACGCACTCTCATCCAGTATAGACAGTATAGACATGTCTTTATGTGGAGCGACCCTTTAAATTGGGTGAGCCCACCTATATAGAGAAATGTCTGCTGCAAGTTTGGATGTGTTAACCTTTTTAATTTCTTGTATATATTCTTTTATTTTCTTTTTAGGTTATTTATAAAGCCCACTGCACCCCAGAGTTCGACAGATACAAGTAAGTTGACTTGGAGTCCTTTTTTACCTGCACACTGTTCAGTTCAAGAAACCTGTCCTAGGGGAAATAGGACTGCTGCCAATACTTAAAGTATAACTAAAGGCAAAATTATATTTTATTTTTAGTGTCTGGGGGTTAGGAACTCTGTCGGGTTTTTATCAATGGCTGTACCCCTGTAAGGGCAATTCCGTTTTCACCAAGAGTGAAAGTGAGAGAATCCCAGATCTAGGGTTGACACCAGAACCTTAATAGAGGCGGTGGCCTCTACAGGGCTTACAATTGCAACCCAGCCCCATGTGCAGGGGGGTACCCTGCAGCTCCCCTGTACACCTGGATAGGTGGGGTGGCATATAGAGGAACCAGTTTTTGTCCCCCCCCCCCCCCCTTCATTTTCCTCCTGCAGCTACTGAAATCCTGAAGGGATCTGGCCCTTCTATATATGCCTCCCTCCTATCAAGTCCTGCTACCCCCAGGTGTGTGTGTGTGTGTGTGTGTGTGTGTGTGTGTCCCCCCACAGCTCTGCCTGTTTGCAAGGGATCTGTCAGGACTAATAGCGGGGAAGGGACCAATAATTGTCATTTACTGCCCCCTTCTGTTTACGAATGGACAGTCAGCGATTGGTATTTATCGCTCCTTTGTCCATGCATAACTGAAGCATATAAAGCTGTATTTACTATGCCTCAGATCTGTGCAGAGCTTCCTGTGTATTCACAAACTATCTATGCCTGTCCATTCTGAGAAGCAAATTGAGGGCTGTGTGCTCAGTCTCCAAAGGTGCAACATCAGAGGTCTGTTTATACCCATGCTATTTCACCAAAGCCCCCCCTTTCCCAACGGGGCACCTAAAATAATAAAAATCTGACAGTAGTGGCAGAACTACCAGGGGCTCAGAGGTCGACTTTGCAACTGGGCTGTAGCATTCCAAGACTGCAGGATGGGGGGCCAACTTGAGAATATGTGAAAGGGTCCTGCTGCAGTTATAATGCATTTAAAAAAAAAAAAAAACCCTCCCAGCCTCTTCCCCCATTGCTCTGTTGGTTACACTTTCCTGATGTTATCAAGGCTGATATAGCACCTTAGCCCTGCACTGGGCGTTGGGATGCAAAGAAACAGACTGTAGCATAGGAAACTGCCATCTGCTAAGACAATGCAGGATCAGGTATGCAAAATGGTTTTTCCTGTCCCCTAGGCCAAAATCAGCATTTAGCCTTTGCAGTGTGGGGCAGCCCCACTGCAAAGGGGGAATTTTTTACTTTTGCTGGAGTTGGACTTTAAAGTGGTTCTAAAGGCTCAAGGTTTTTTCTTTATAATGCGTTAAAGCAGGGGTCCTCAAACTACGGGCCGCAGGGGTCCTCAAACTACGGGCCGCCAAGTTATTTACCCAGGCCAGACAAAAACAAAAACCGCCAGCAAATGGCTAGGTTGCTTGCTGGGTCCTCGGCCGTGAGGATCCAGCGAGCGGCAGCTTGATTAAGAATCACCCCATGACTTCAAGCTGATTTTTCTGCAGTCTGAGGAGCAACAGGAGAGGCGTAGAGCACACCAGGTCCAGTGCGTTTTTTTGTTTTGTTTTTGTTTTTGTTTTTGTTTGTTTTGTTTTTTTGTTTTTTCCCTTGTTTTTTTCATTACAAATAAATAAAAAAAATAAATAAAAAAAAATAAAAAATATATATATATATATATTTACATAGGAATTTGTTCACATTTTTTTTCAAACTGTAGTTTGGCCCCCAAACAGTGTGAAGGTCAGTGAACTGGCCCCCTGTTTAAAAAGTTTGAGGACCCCTGCATTAAAGTGCTACTAAGCCCAAAACCGTAAAATCAATCTGTATAGGCAATAGTCACTGTGGAGACCAAGGTGTGTGTGTGTGTGTGGTCCAAAATCATCTGCTGATACTACAGGGCTCTAGGAGTCGCTCTGCACATGCTCAGTTTAGTGTTTATGGCTAGAGGTTAGATTCTTTCCTATTTTTGGGAGGGTGTATGTGATCAGCACTGTCCAGACAGAGGGTCAGGGCTTATGCAGCCTCATAGGACAGTCAGAAAAAAATTGAAAACTCCTACTACAAGCTTTCAGTGCTCAGCTGGACACTGATAGAAGTCACAAGACTGCTATATACTGCTGATGAGAAAAGGTAATTTGCAGTTTATATTTAATAAAATAATTGCATTTTCATGTGTACTGTGAGGGACCAGATAGTGTTACTACCCAGGACCTTGCATTCACTAAAAGGTAAACCTCCTTGGTGCAGCTGCCCCCCTTATACTTACCTGAGCCCCATGTTGATCCAGTGATGCATGAGAGCAGTGGCTCTCCAGGGTCTTCTCCTTGGCTACTGCTGCTGTCAATTACAACCAGTGAGCCAATGAGGAGAGAATAGTGGCAGAGCCAAGCCACATTCTGTGAGATTGGATGCACAGAACGTCCCCATATCAAAAGGCTTGCTAATGGGGTGGAGGAGCCAGGACTGCTGGCAGGGCACCCAAAAAGAGTATTGGGGCTGCTCTGTGCAAAACCATTACCCAGAGCAGGTATGACATGATTGTTGCTTTATTAAAAGAAAAAAAAAAGCTTTAGAATCCCTTTTATAAATGAGCTAAAAGTTTTTTCCTGGCGCATCAAACAAAAGTTGACCAATTTTTCAGTTCATCTTCTTTAGAAAGCAGCCACAACCTGAGTAGGAAAGCCTGTCCCTTGGCAGCATGCTGAGGTTTGCGCTCTTGAGAAGCAGTGGTCTTTGAGGTCTGAGATGCCCCATCCAGAGAAACTTAGGCTGGCCGTACGTTATACAATTTACTGTCCAATTTCTGCCCAATTTCCTTTAGCTTTACCTTCAGCTATGTAGTGCAAGGGCCTGCCTGATTGGATACAACTGAAAGTGTTTAGGTTTGACCTCGTATTATATTGTTTTTGGTAACTCTAAAGCCATTTTCTCAAGAAAACTGAATGGCCAACCTTATGTTCCCTGTTGATTGGGGAACTCTAGCTCTGACTCTGCAGGAGAACACTCAGTTTTTCCCAGAATAAATGGCCCACCAGTTTCACAGGATAAAAAAAGTATGTGTATAGATCTGGTGATCTACCCCAATGTGTTCATAATTGGTATTTTATTCCTGGAATTTGCTCTTTCCATCCCTCTAATCTGCAGTATGTTTTGCATTGTCCAGGGTCCCACTGCAATTTGCATTTTTTATTATTGGCCTCTCCTTCCTGATTGTGAATTTGTTATGCATATTGATCGGCAATGGCCCAGATGACCAGCGTGGATGGATCCCCCTGACTCGGGTCATTATCAGTAACTGTCTCTTCACTGCTTGTTCCATCTCACTGGGCAACAACACCTACAGGATCGCCAACATGACCCCCGCTCATGTCTACCTAGAGTCTAAGGTATTGTGTTTGTTTGGTTTTTTTTGTTGTGTGTGTGTGTGTGTGTAACTGTTGTGGATTATATTTATTTATATTGTGTGGTTTTGTTTTTTTTTTTTTTTGTCTGATCTTGTGCTTTGTTTCTGTTTCAGGGAACCTCAGGGAACAAAGCAATCATGACTGGCACAGTGATCAGCGCATTGTATGTATTGAGATCTTTGTACAACATGGTGGCACTTTCCATCCAGCCAGACAACAAGCCGACCCCCTTCAGTTTTGCCTGGAATGGAGTATCTGATCGTGTAAGTGCTCACCTCTATAAATGGTTATAAGGGAAATGGAGCCACCTGAAGACCAGGCCTATTCTGACACGTGTTTGTTTGCATCATAAAACAGTGGTGTGTTTTTCTAAAACAAAAAAAAAAAAAATTTGCAAAACCCAGTATTTTATTCTCTAGGGCCTCCACTTTTAATTAGAATGTTTTAGGTTTCTAAGTAACTTTTTTTCTAAAAAAAAAAAAAACTTGGAACCCTAAAACATTCTATTAAAAGTGGGGGCCCTAGAGAATAAAATACTGGGTTTTGCCAATTCTTTGTTTTTTCTGTTTTTCTGGGGTTTTTTTTGTGAGGTTGAAAATATCAAGTTTCATGTGTGGCCATTTCTGTCCACTAGGGGGGTGTGGAAACTCGCCTCAGACTCCAGCAATACATAAATCCTGATAGGAAAGCATCTGCTAGTCTCTCAATCCCGATTTTAATCCTAATCCATTGGCATTATAAAATGGCTGGGGAGTACAGGACACTACAAATGGCTACTGAATTCACAATCTAACAAAAGGTTAATAATCAAAGTCAGAATAGTGATTATAAAAAAGTATGTTATGTCTCAGACATTTGTGCAGTGTTGACAACCTAAGCAGAGCTTGGCATACATCAGACCCTGCTGTCAAGGACATTACAATTGCAGGTCACGGTCTCTCATGCCTACCCATATACTAGGACCAGTTAACCTACCATCATACAGTGGGGCAAGAAAGTATTTAGTCAGCCACCAATTGTGCAAGTTCTCCCACTTAAAAAGATGAGAGAGGCCTGTAATTGGCATCATAGGTAGACCTCAACTATGAGAGACAAAATGAGAAAAAATCCAGACAATCACATTGGCTGACTTGGAAAGAATTTTATTTGCAAATTATGGTGGAAAATAAGTATTTGGTCAATATCAAAAGTTCATCTCAATACTTTGTTATATATCCTTTGTTGGCAATGACAGAGGTCAAACGTTTCCTGTAAGTCTTCACAAGGTTGGCACACACTGTTGCTGGTATGTTGGCCCATTCATCCATGCAGATCTCCTCTAGAGTGCCCAGTAAAGATGCGACCGGCAGCATTGGCTCCCTGAACTGATGTTCCGCCCACTGTGTGACATCAGAAACCGGAAAGTGTTTCGTCACTTCTGGTTTTGGTTCTGTGGTATCCACAACACTGCCCCTAGCTACATCGCCAACCTCATCCACAGATATCGCCCACTCCTCTCTTCCCATGATATCTTCCTCTCTAGCTCCCTCATCAGCTCCTCCCATGCTCGCCTCCAGGACTTCTCCAGAGCCTCTCCCATCCTCGAACTCCCGACCACAGCATGTCCGGTCAGCCCCCACCCTGTCTGCTTTTAGGCGATCTTTGAAAACTCACCTTCATGGAAGCCTACCCCACCTCCACCTAAGAACTGTACTTGACTCACCTCCACCAGATCATCCCCCGCAGCTCTCACCTTTTTGTATCATCTCCCCCTTCCTTTAGATTGTAAGCTCCACAAGCCGGGCACTCCTATTCCTCCTGTACGGAAATGTATTGTTGCTGTATTGTCTCCCGTTATATTGTAAAGCGCTGAGCAAACTGTTGGCGCTATATAAATCCTGTATAATATGGTACTGGCCAGTAAAGCAGCTGATCAGACCAGTCTGTGTCTGACTGGCTGCATTGTAGCCCAATGGTGATATCTAGGGTCTAATGGACCCCAGATATCTCCATGAAGAGGACATGTTGCTGCCTACTGCTGTCACAAGGGATGTTTTACATTCCTTGTGACAGCAGTAAAAGTGGTAAATTTAAAGAAACTGTTTTTGTTTCTGTTTTTTTTTTTTTTTTTGGTTTTTTTGTGTTTTTTGTTTTTTAAAAAAATTAAAAAAAAAAAAAAAAAGCGTCCCTGCTCCCACACAAAGGTGAAGACACACATTGGTCACACATGTAAACAGCAATCACACCACACGTGAGGTATTGGTGGGACCGTCTGAGTGAGGGCAACAAGTCTAGCACCAGACCTCCTGTGCAACTCTGGTAGCTTTTAAAGCTTTGCCTATGGACAGTTTTATAGTACCATAGTTTGCCGCCATTCAACAGGCGTGCACTCTTTTTAAAAGTGATGTTTGGTATCTATCTACTTGGTGTAACTGCGCTTTTTATATTTTCATTAAAAATTTGGTATTCTGTTTATTCAAGTGTTTGTGTGTTTTTTGTTTCCCCCCCACCCCCCCCCCCCCTCCCAAGAAAAATTGCATTTTGAAAAACCACTGCACAACTATTGTGTGACATCAGCTGTGACACCCATTTTTATTTCTAGGGCATTTTCTTTAAAGTGTTTTTTTGTTTGTGGGTTCTAAGTAATTTTAGGAGATAAATGTCAAAATTGGCCAAGTAGGAAAGTGGGTAAATCAAAACCCAATCACTATAGTCTTGTAGAAATGTTTAATGTAATTTTGAACATAATCTTTTTAAAAATTGTAGCTTTCATTAAAATACTCCCTGTTGCTTTTGCCTCCAGTGTTTTAGTTAGGCACTTCCTGTTATAGGGTGACAACTGTCTCCCAATTTATGCTTGTGTGGTCATATGCATACCTAGTGTTTAGAGGTGGCTATTCCAACACACATGGTGTAGGCACAGTCTGCTTTAGAAAGTCAGTCAGTCCAGAGCAATGATGTGCAGCCAACACTGGAGAGGGTGCTTGTAGACTGAGGGTGCAAGAGATCAGCAGCCCTGATGTGGGGTGGGAAAAAGGCAATTTTTGATACAAATCTTTAGCATATTAAATGTATTTTAGCCAGGGTTTAGACCTTCATTATTTTTTTATTTTATTTTTTTCTCTTTTCAGGCTGTTACAGAAAACAATGAGCTGGAATATCTCATCTTTGTAATTATTCTCCTTTTCTGTGAGCTCCTGCCAATGTGTCTCATGACTTGCTTCTTCCATGCTAAAAAACTGAGTCAGAACTTGGTGAGTTTTTTTACTTGTTTTGACTTCTGTTCTATTTGCTTTTTATGGCTCAGAACACAAGTTCTTTTGGAGAGACCCTGTCACTTTGCCGCTCCAGGTATGGAGCTCCCAAGGTGTAAGAGTTATAGGAGGGTGATATTTCAAGAGAATATGGACTGCATCTCCTATTGTGAAGTAATATTAAAGACTCCGTTTTTATTTAAAAACCGAAAACGTGTTCCACTTGCCTGCTCTGTGTAATGGTTTTGCACAGAGCAACCTCGATCCCCTCCCTTTTTTTTTTTTTTTTTTTTTTTTTAATTCTTCCCAGGTCCCCTGCCGGTGCTCTTGGTGAGTGCCCCCATAGCAAGCAGCTGCTTGCTATAGGGGCAGTCATGCGTGCTCCCCGCATGTGTCCATTGACACACAGAGCTCAGCCATGCCCCCCTCCTCAATGGCTCCCACTGCTGTGTCTCAGCCAATGAGAAGGGAGACACCCAGGAGAGTTCCTGCTCCTGTGCACATTTTTGGATTGAAATCAGGTTAAGGTGTGTGTGTGTGTGTGTGTGTGTGTGTGTGTGTGTCCTTCTTCTTTTTTTTTTTTTTCATGCATGAAGTAAAAGGCAAGATGGTTTTAAAGTTAATACATTCCTTGCCTTAAGGTAAGAAACTTTCCACTAGCTCTTCTCTTTGCCCCACAATTAAAAAACCTGTATCTGCCTCCTCTCATCCAGCACTCCATCTTCAGCTCCACTGACTTCTTTGGGTCTGACACAGGCAGCAGTGGAAGCCATAGGCTCCAATCTTTGTGAGGAAGGGGGTATGGGCAAGCATGTATGCATCTATGGAATGCACACAGCCTGGCTGGGGAGCATGCCTGCATTGGTGCTCCTATAGCACATGGATTACTATTGGGGCACCCTTGGGAAGAAGGGGCAGACATTGCTGGGGGGGGGGGGGGGGATTACCAATGGGTTAAGGGGCAGCTCGGCAATATTGTTTGACAGAGCAGGTATGTATACCCTCCCCCCACACCCTCCATCCTCTTCTACACTTTTTTTTTTTTTTTTTAATTTTCCAACTGGTGATTCTGCCACTAACACCTTTCCAGGGTGACAGCACTCACTTGCCCTTCTGTACCAGGACAACACACAGCACAGGGCTACAGGACTGTACTATTGGCCAAACGTTGGTAGGGTGTAGTTCTGTAAACCTGAAAGAACAATGTCCCTACTTTTGGATGGCTTTCTGAAAATGGGGAAGTTGTGGTAATGCCCACACATGGTGCTGAGCTTCCATCGGAAAGTCTAGCTTTGAGGCTGAAAATGGTTCCATGTGTGAACATTCCAGTCCACTAGGTGGCATGGAAGCTCTCCTTGGACCCCAGCAATACATAAGATTGATGGGAAAGCAGCTTCTAGCCTTGTAGAGAAAATCCCGTTTAATCCAAAATCTACTGCATTCTAAAATGACTGAGGAGTGCGGGACTTTACGAAGGGCTACAGCGACCTCCTGATATCTCGGTCTCTAAAGATTGTTCTTTACGGATTTAATCGATAAGTCACAATTGTGATTTTGAAAAGGAAAGATTGATTTGGAAAGAGTTGAAATGCATTATATGAAAAAGGTAGGTCAGGGACAGGCTGGGAAGGAAAGCTTGATGAGGCTAGATGTCTCCAGCCAGGAAATGAGGCGGGCTTCACTTATATGCTGATTTCACTGCATACTGTGAGTGTCTCACAATGTGCATTAGAAGCTGCAGTAAGTAATTTCAGTCCAGGATAGGAGTCGGTACAACCTGCATAATTGAATGGGTTTTACTGCTGAGTGCATTCCCCCTCCCAGGGTGGTAGCTTGATGCAGTGTTGTATTTAGGTTTTGTACTGCCCTAGGCAACACAAAAATCGTCTGCCCCACCAACACTGACCAACACAACCCTTCTCATGGAGAGAGCCTGGCATTGACCAACATCATCCCTGCCTGCCATCTGGGAGAGCCTTCCACTACCCCCCCCCCCCCGGTGATAGACACCCATCGTCACAGCTCCGGACATCCCTGAGAGTCAGGCTCTACATACCCCATCAAGCAGCCCGCAGCCTCTCTCCTATCCCACCGGGTTCGCATGGTGCACGTGTCCCTTCTTCCATCCCTTCTTCTGGGGGAAGGTGCTGCCCCCCCCCCCCCCCCCCTGAAATGCCACCCTAGGCAAGTGCTTTGTTTGCCTTGTGGTAAATACGCCCCTGGCTTCAGGGGAAAAAAATGTACATAACCTAACGTGTGAGTGGAGATTTTGAGCTGGATTGGATGTTCTGAAGACTTTCTGCACTGACTTCAGATGCTGAGAGCTGGCCAGGACACCGGTTAATAGGGCAGCACAGTGGCTAAATGGTTAGCACTTCCGCCTGGCAGTACTAGGGTCGTTGGTTCAAATCCCAACCACGGCACCACCTGCCTGGAGTTTGCATGTTCTCCCTGTGCCTGCGTGGGTTTCCTCCGGGTACTCCGGTTTCCTCCCACACACCAAATACCTGCTGGTAGGTTAATTGGCTCCTGTCTAAATTTGGCCCTAGTATGTGTATGAATGAGTTAGGGACCTTACGCTCCTTGAGGGTTAGGGACTGATGTGAATTTACAATATATATGTAAAGCGCTGCGTAAATTTACGGCACTATATAAGTACCTGAAATTAAATAAATATATATATATTTTTTTTCTCCTTTTTCCATGTAGGAAGCAGGAGGTATGATAAATAGTCACAGCTTTGGGTCCAGAGCATACTTTTTTGACAATCCTAGAAGATACGACAGTGATGATGACTTGCCAAGGCTGGCAGGTGCCAGAGGGGAGCGAGGAAGGTGAGTGGCTGTGTACCAGTGGTCGAGAGTTCTTCTAATGATCGCAGTACTAGAAGTTTTATTCCATACCTTGCATGATTTTCAGGTTTGTTGGACCTGACTGGTAGACTTGCACTGAGAATCTAGTAGCTGAACAAGTTAGACTGGTATTGGTGGACGCTTACCATGTTAAAAATGTGGTGTTTGTTTTTTGTTGGGTTTTTGTTTGGCCTTTTTTTTTTTGTCCCCCCTCCCCTTGGGGAATCCACTGGCAAGATCTCAGCACTTCTGACCTGGCATTTACGTCTCCAGGGGCCCATTTGCACCAGGGTGGCTTTCTAAAGTGCTTTTGACACATGGGTATTGAGTTGTATTAATGAATAGGTTCACCTTTTTTAGCAAAAAAATAAATACACTTTTTATTTTGCAGGTAAAAAAAAATATACATTTTATAAAGCATTGCACCAGTGATCAGAAGATCGCTGGTGCCATGCAGGTCTCCCACAGATCTGTCAGTATATCTGCTCGCCCGTCTGTATGGAATGTATGGGCAAGCAGGTATACAGACAGGAATCGATGCACTACCACAGCGCTCAACCGCACCATGGAAGTTCATTGAGGACTACAAACAGACACCTGCTAAGACTGTTGGGACTTGTAGTCTCTCATTCACAGAGGACTAAGTGATTCAGGCAGAGCCCCGCATGGGGCTTTTTTTTTTTTTTTTTTTTTTTTTTTTTTTTTTTTAAGCTTAAAATCATGCCTGTACCAAGTCTGCCTAGTGCAGTAAGTGGTAGAGCACTACCATGTAATGTGTGCTGAATTGCCGCTTTGTCATGGTAAAAATCTCTGTAAATGACAACCTCAGCGCTGTGATTGGGTGCTATAGGATTTTAGATGACCTAACACTAGACTGCTCCTATAACAGACCGAAATTGTCATTATTGGTGTGTGGCATTAGTGGCGTTCACCTGAGCCATACCTGAACATTCCAGATTTTTTGGGACCCCAGTAGTAGGTTGAGGCAGCCAGCAGAAATGTTTGCAGTTGGGGAGGAGGAGGCGGGGGGGGGGGGGGAGGGGTCTATTCTTTTGGTGGGATAATGTTTACTTCCAAAGCAAACTGGTAGCCAGGCTTTGGGCATTCTGGTCTCTTGCGTATTGCAAAAGCCATTTTAAAGCAGGTTGATGACGGTGAAATGTAGGTCAGCTTCACCTGAAAGGAATATTTCATTTCAAATGCATTACAAATACAAGGAGAGCACCAGAAACCATGGCTGCCCATTGATGCAAACAGTATGTGCGCTCACAGCTGGAATGGGGAGGGGAGCGGAGCTGCTCTTTCCCTGCTAAGAAAGGGAGCCAGGGGGAGCTGAGCTGCCAAGTCACTGGTAGTAGAGGGGACAAGGAGCTGAACTGAGTCACAGCTTAGGAGAGTAGTAGGGAAACAGTCACTGCCAGGAAAAGGGTAGTAAAGCGTCCCAATCACTGCTAGGAGCTGAGCTTTTGAGTTCCTGCTGGTAGGAGAGACGGTGGAAGGGGAGTTGCTGAGGTCATAAGTGACTTTCGTGCTTCTGCTTTGAACTTTAAGGATGGACTACTCCATAGTGGATGCAGCTGTAAAGGCCAGTTATTGCTCCTTTTTTTTTTTTTTTTTTTTTTTTTTTTCTTAATTTAATAATTGTATGAATATTTGTCTGTTTATAGCCTGGCTGCAAGGTCATTTAAGGACAATAGGTGCCTTTTTTTATTAGGTTGGTCCTACTAAAGTTAAAGAATGTTGCAAGTGTGAAAATAGGGTGTTGGTCAAGTGCCATATATTTTTTTTTTTTAACTTTTAAATATTTTGTTTCAATTACTTTAAGCTTATCGTCCACCCCAAGATCCTCCTCCGGATGGTATGGTACCATATGTCCAACCAATGGCTGTGCCCTGGCCCCACCTCTGCTGAGCGAGCCTTCATCAGGGACTCCCGTTCTCTTCACCTGTGGAGAGAACTCATTGGCGTGACCCTACTGACTGGACAGCGCACCCGCACCTTTGCAGCCGTTCCTTTGGTGTGACACAGTAAGCTGTGTCCAATAGCTTTTTTGTTTACTTTTGAGGTAACGCTGCATTTGCATATACATTCCGTGTTTTTGTTTTTTTTTGTTTTGTTTTTTGTTTTTTTTTAACCCAGCACTGCAGAGATTTAGGCATGGATGCCAACGTCCTTTAAGACTTGCCAAGGTACTAGAGAGGTTTCTGGATTGGCTTGGCAACTGGCAAACCTTGCTTAAGGAATTTATGTATTGGTGCATTTTTTGCACATAATGTTTCACGTGGCAAAGACTAATTTCTATTAAATTCTGACTTGTAAAGGATACATTTTGCATTAAACCGCCCTTGAAGACAAAACATCAGTGCTCTAGTGTCCATCTTCAACTGACCCGAACAGCACAATGGCCTGCTTTGTTTGTGCCTGTAAGTGGCCAAAATTAACACACAGAATGGTAAGCTTGGTAGGCCTTTTCTGGGAGGCTGCTGTGAATTTCTGCTTTTGAAAGTTTACTCCCCCCCCCCCCCCCCCCCCCTTTCTAAGTTTTCACACCAGTTCACTTCCTCCACTAACCCTTGGCACTATCCAAAAACCAATAAAGGCGTCTCCAATTGTCTGATCAAAATAGGTTCTTTATTGTTAAACCTAATATGTGGTGCCCTGCTGTAAAGGCCAACTCCAGACTGGATATTTTCAATGTGAACCTGGGCCAGGTCTTGCACAGAAAATGATCGTTTCAAATTTTACACCAGGAAGAGTAAAAAAAAAAACTCCCTTGCAGGGGGCTGCCTCTGAACTGAAATGTTTTGGTCTATAAGAACGAGAATAGTGGTTGTACTTATCAGAACCTCTGCTGCTGCAAGTTCCCCCTCCATGCTGCTAGCTCTATGGTCCTTGCAGCCTCTTCTTCCCTGTGCACTGATGGTCCCAGGTCTTCTGAAATTGTGATGACTAATGCAGAGCCCAAAGCCCTGCATTGGATGTGAGGATGTCCAGAGGACAGTCCACTGTCCTGAGCATAGGAGAGTAGAGGAGGGCATCGGGGGAGCTGAGGATTGGGTAAGTGAAGCTGCTTTTCCTGTCCCCTAGGCCTAGACAAGTGTTTCAATGAGGCCCAAGGGTTACACACTGCTTACACTAATCTGTCAATGGCCTATGTCTTATGTGGCTGGATCCTCCCAGGTGCTGCATGCAGGCAGCCGAACGTCTATATGGGAATGCAGAGGCTTCATTGACACACTCTACAATTTTGCAGTAGTGCAGATGAACAGCCTTCAACATAGATGGTGTACCCATTCAGACTGTGTGTGAGTGCCTGTGTGAACGAGGCCAAACAGTGTAGGGGCAGGCCCACTGCAAGGGACAATGTGTTGCTCTGCAGTTGGGTTATGAGCCTGGGTTCACACCAATGCAGTCTGGCATTTGCGGCGAATTCCGCACCGCATTAGAATCTCACCCCGTTCATGTGAACTGCTGCGGGTGTGTATGTTAACACCCCGGAATTTCTCCGCAAAACGTAGTGTGATGTGCCGAATCGGATCGCATAGGTGTGAATACCCATGTGATCCAATTCTAGTGCGGACCCAAAAATTGCTCCTTCACCTTCTTTTTTTTTTTTTTTTTTTTTTTTTTTGATGCGGTGAGGTTTGAGCCATACAAAATGTACGGCTCCAATCACACCGCACAGTTTGCGTGTGATTTGCACAGGAATGCGGTGCGGTTCCTGTACGAATCACATGCGATATACTGCACCACATGTGTTAACCTAGCCTAAAGGTATAATGTCTGTGAAAGGTCTGGTTCTGTGGTGTGTTTTTTTTTTTTTTTTTTTCTTTTTTTTTCTTTTCTTCAGTGGTGATTGCAGAGCACCTTGGGCGTTGACCTGTTGTAGCCTGAAGAGACAGCTAGTCAGCTGTCTGTCACAAATTTGGTGGCTTCTATAAGGTAATTATATTGATGGGCTGGATGTATTGTTGTTCTTTATCAATTGTAGTCTCCAGTTCCAACAAAAAAAACAGTGGTGCTTTAACTTTTTTAAAAAATCCTCCCTTGCAGTGGGGCTGCCTTTGCACTGCAAAGGGTCCATGCTTGTTTAGGTCTAGCACAGGAAAAGCTTTTTTCCTACTCAATCCTTCTCTTCCCTAGCAGATGGTGCTCCCCAGTGGACTCCAAGAGCAGACCTACACAATGGCGCGCACACACCCAGGGGTGGACTAACCATTTGGAAACTCGGGCACTGCCCGAGGGCCTGGGGTCAGTAGAGGGCCCCATGAGATGCCCTGGTACCTTTTTCATAGGCTTTTTTGAGTTTGGGCAAGGACACAGGGGCCCCATGATCCCCTATTGCCCGGGGGCCCCATGAGTTGTCAGTCCGCCCCTGCACACAAGTATATAGATGCTTGGCTATGTGGTACAAGATTGGGCAGGAAAGGGTCCATAAAGGGTTAACGCTCTTGTTTTCAGCACCTTGAAGATTGAAGGGATCTCTGTAAACAAGTGCATGCCAGAGGGCGCCAATTTGAGTGTAGTAATGCACAAACTAAAATATATATGAAAGCAAAGTGACAACTTGCATGTGGCAGAATTGTAAGCTCCTGTCACAAATACTGCCTCTGCGACTGAAGACTCTGTGCTCGGGGTCAGTAAGTACAGTCCAAGAGGTAAAGGGCACCACTCTGAAACACTTTAGAATCAGAGCCAAACCAGGTGTATGGCTGACATCCCTTTCAGTGAGCTCTGCGCTGCACGGCCCACGAGTTTCTAGCAGCAAAGGCTTTTCATCCAGTCTGGCTAGTGGTGGTAACTTTTTTTTTTTTTTTTTTAACTTTTTTTGGACTTTTTAGCTGCAGCTGTATTTGTGACATACGCTTCATTTTACATTTATTTATTTATATATATATATATATATTTTAAAAGCAGAGGAGGGAACTTGGAATTTCAAATCCCCAGACCTGTGAAGCTGCTGTCTCTCCTCTTTGCAGGGATGCCAGTACGGGCTAGATGGCTTCTGATTGGTTTGCACCATCCATGTGACGGTGCTGACCAATCAGTCTAGCCCAAACTGTCATCCCTGAGTGTATTCTCAGCTGTAGGAGAAGAGAAATTCCAGACAGAGTATCTGCTACCAAGGTATACATGCCTTTCTCGCCCACTCTCTGCTGTGGGAAGCCTTCCTGCATTGCTCTTTTTGTGAACTTGGGCTATGACAAAAGGTCTTGGTGCATCCTTACTTTTTAGGGACTATATCCTAGTAGAAGTTCTAGTAGTGAAACCATTATCTTCAATATTGCCTTGCATTAACACATAGCAATGACACCTTTTTGACCTACTTCAAGAATTATTATAAAAAAAATATTGCTTAGAAATACTCCAATCTAGAGTGAAATCTCCCATAGGTGTGCATAATATTGGATTATGAGCTGCTGCTGTTGTATTAAGCAGTACACACAGCACCTGGCAGCTCCAGCCCAGGCCCATTCAGACTATGGGTGTAAGTAGCCTTGTGAATACTGGTCTGGCTGGATATGCAAACCCTTAGGCCTCAAGAACACTTGCACTCAGCAGACTGACAACTCATGGGGCCCCCGGGCAATAGGGGATATTGGGGCCCATGTCCTTGCTCAAACTCAAAAGCCTATGAAAAAGGTACCAGGGTCATCTCATGGGGTCCCCTACTGACCGCGGGCAGTGCCAGAGTTTCCAAATGGTCAGTCCGCCTCTGCTTGTGCTGCACCTAAGTGGTTTTGAACTCTTTCCAGTTTTTATATGGAGCTTGTGGTCTCTCTATCTGCCATTTTGT
The DNA here is from genome assembly GCF_062004578.1 of Staurois parvus. Lineage (NCBI taxonomy): Eukaryota > Metazoa > Chordata > Amphibia > Anura > Ranidae > Staurois > Staurois parvus. The sequence continues at coordinate 1,302,799 of NW_028319125.1, read as the reverse complement.
GGGAACAGAGCAGATTTAAATTTTAAAGCTGGCCAGATCCTGATGAACAACCAAAATTTTGCTTTGTGGATGGCTGAACAAGTGGCTGCATCTTGTCAGTTGGCTGGTGACTGCAGCTGTCAGGGTAAGGTAGCCCAGCAGGGGGGTGGGTAGGGTAGATGGGTAGAGATGTATTTGAAGCTCATGTTTGCTGCTATGAAAGTGGTCCATTCGCACCTGTAAAATGGACTAACCCGAGCCTCCAGACCGCTATATTGGTACCTCTATTAATACACATCTGTGCATAGGATGGACAGCCAAGTGTGATGTTAGGAGGAAAGTATTTAACGTAGTCTTGGAGAACCTCCTTGGAAGCGTAAGCAATATTAAAATGCCAGCCTCCCCAAACTGGAACCTGTTTGCTTGATAGAGCTGAGGTATTGGGAAGGGGGTGGAATTCCAAAGCACAAGTGTTGGCCTACAATTTTTTTTTTTTTTTTTTTTTCTCTGGTTCCTTTGCTAGAATCTTTGTAGGAAACATGACTTTGTATGCTTGTATCATCTCGCCAACGAGCATTCCAATTTGGCTTTTTATATATGTATATTAATACTTGGTGCACTTTAAAGGAGTGGTGGTGCAGGCATGGATGTATTTCTGGGCTTTATGAATTTGGGTTTTAATTTTGGTAGGAGGTACAAATGAGAGCACCAAAGCCTTGAAATCGCCTGCCTTGGTGAAAATGCGAAGTTTGGCTTCCTCCAATGCTGGCCAGAGGTTTAGGCACTTGTTACATGCCCTCTGCTCTGCTGGCTTTGCGTTTGGGCTGATGTTGGCCATCAGATTGTGATTGGATACAATGGGGCCAGTACTGGAGGAACCTTGTTGCAGCTTTTTGCAAAATTCCATTTTGGTACTCACCCAGGAAGACCATCAATGTAGCCTTATGTTGATACGTGAGGATAAATCTGTATTGTATGTATCCTTCTTTTTTTCATGTTTTGTACTGTTATAGGAGAATTGTGTGGTGTGTGTGTGGGGTGGTTTTTTTTTTTTTTCTGTTTTTTTAATTGGAAAAAGCACCCTTGCAGTTTCTGAAGCAAAGCCAAGTCCATGCCCTTCTTGGGAGGGGAGTGGGTCTTGAAGTCTGTGTATCCCTGAGCACTGAAGTAGGGTTCACTCATCATGGATATGCGTGTAGTGTTCATGTCCAGCTCAGGCACTCCTTGCTCACACTGAGGTGGCTCCAGCATAGGGCCACTGATTGGAACGCCAACATCCGTGGCCATCACTGATAACATTTGTTGCTGTAGCCACCTTTCGTGAGGAGCTCAGACTGGGTGTGCAAGCACTTAATTGTAGCTCCAGATTCGCATCCTGTGGCTGGACACATTGAGGAATGGTTGAGCCCCATGTTGGGTTTTCATTGCCTCCTATTGCAGAGATCCTGCTTCCTCTCTGGGTGACCACACAGTAAAATTATCCAGTGGGGACGCGTTCTAAAAACCTGTCCAGAGATCCTAACTCATTCCAGTATGTCTAAAGCAAATGTTTGGCTGGATTGACCTTGTAGACATTCTAGTAGGAGTGACTTGGTGTATAGATTCCACCAGCCAATCTGCACGTAGAAAGCACTTACAAAGGAGCTGAGTTCTCCTGTATCTATCCCTTGGAATGGGACCACTGTGTACGATGTGGCCTTGGCATGTACCATCGATGTGTATTGGCAAATGCCTGATGCCCATGGAACCCATTGATTTCATATGAAAATAGATTGGGTTAGGTCCTTTTTGCTGGCCAATGGGGTAGGTGATGTATAATCTGGGGGGCCTCCCCCCATGTGCACAAAGGCCAGCCTCCCCTTTTTTTTTTTTTTTTTTCCTCCCCCCCCCCCCCCCCCCCCCCCCCCCCCCCCTTCCCTCTGGTTGACCCTCATCACAGACACCATATAGCAAAGAGAGATTAAGCAGCAATTTCTAAGGCTCTCCATTAAGGCCAGTGCAGTAATATCCACATGAAAAGGAATCCTCTCTGCAGGAATATGGTTACTCCTTGTTCTCTGTGGTTTTTGTGAAGATTTATAGGTGTCTGAATAGCCATTAAACCTAAACCAACTTGAAAGTTAAAGCAGAACTCCAGGATAAACATTGTCTACAGCACAGCGATAATGCTGTAGAAGAATACACTTGGCTCTTGTATTTACATGGTCTGTTCTATGTAATATCTGGATCTGCAAAGGCATTTATATTCCTCAATAGCTAAAGGACCTAAATCTACATTTGTAAGCACTAAAGTCCTTTTTTTTTGCTTTTAAAGAGTTCAGTCTAAATCACTTCAAGCTGAATTCCTGGGGAAGGGGGCCCCAAACCCGGGGAGGTATGGGGGCCCCAAACCTGTAGGTGTTTAAAGGCCATCTCTAGGCACAACACGAAATGCCCACTGCAAGGGTTAAATGCATAAGAACAGGAGTTTGCTGAAGAGGTTGCATTTCGATTTCCTTGTTCCAGCAGGCTCCCTCCAGTGCAGCTGGTCCCATGGGGCCTCCTCTCTAAGCTGCTCTTGGTCACAGTTGCATGCTTTCCCCCATCCATGTGCAATACAGGGTTAATAGCCCTGCATTGTATGTGATGATGCCAAGGGACTGCACACAGGCCAGAGCTTCTGGAAGAAGACTGCGCCAGAGTGGGGAATTGGGTAAATGTTGCCTCTTATCCAGGGGCGGACTGACAACTCATGGGGCCCCCAGGCAATAGGGGATCATGGGGCCCCTGTGTCCTTGCCCACACTCAAAACACACCCAAAAAAAGCCTATAAAAAGGTACCAGGGGCATTTCATGGGGCCCCCTACTGACCCCGGGCCCTCGGGCAGTGCCTGAATGGTCAGTCTGCCCCTGCTCTTATCTACACCCTACACAATTACAATTTAACCCTTACAGTGCAAAATGGTGGCCTCACTTGCAAAGGTTTTTGGTCTGTGGCCCCCCCCCCCTCCTCTCCTGCCCTACCAGACAGGGCTGTGCTGTTTGGCAAAGCTTTGCAAATCCAGAATTGGATGGACAGAAATGCGTTATTTGAAAGGTAAAAATGCTCCTATATTCTTTCTAGTTGTGTATTAGAAGTTTGCCTGGAGTTCAGCTTTTAGTCACCGGTCACACTGCTGTGATTTCTGAAAACTATCACTACTTGTGAAGATTTTCTATGATTTCTTGCAATTTGCAGTGCGATTTTCGAACTATGTTCTTTGTGTGTGAAATCAATACTGCAGACAACAATGCAAGAACTGCTTTAGAAATCACACTGCAGCAAATCGCAAATGTTAAGACACTGACGTATGCTGGATGTAATTTTTGGGTGTGATTTCAATTCCCAAATTGCACTGGTATGACCACGCACTTCATCTTCCACTGCAGACTAATATCTCTGCTTTTGGCTAATACTACATCGAATGACTCCTTCCCATTTCATTCTCAGAAAGAGGAAACTAGAATTCCCTCTAGTTGAGGTTTAGTAGGTTTCTGCTAAACAAAGGTTGCAATGAAGGTGTCACTTGACTGAAATTATTACAATTGAATAGAACTCTGGAATTCTGATGGCGATCCAAAATGGCAGCATGTGATTTTGATGTAATAGTAAATGCATACAATTTGAAATGTTTTTGGATGGAGTTAGTTTGTAAAAGCACAACTGTTTTTTGGCAAAAGTGGTCCCTTAAGGCCTAGAAGGAGGGAAAAAAAAATTATATAAAATTATATTTTTTTTATTGCTCAAGTAATCTCCACTGTCTAGCCTTGCTTCAGGTGGTGTGACTCAGCCAAGTCCTCATCACCCTGCTCATGCATGCGGTGTTCCTATTCATTCCTATAGGGAGAGGTGTAATTTGCATGGCTGTTGGAGGCTGCCATGAGGATGTCTCTCTATAGGAATGAATTGGGCAGCTTCATGCATGCTTGGGATGACTTGCTTCAGGCAGCATCCCTGTCTATTCCAAGAATGTATAGCTTTGGGCATGTCTACACCATGAAGATTGCTGAGCCAACTGTGTTCTCAGGTGGGCAACACTCAGAATGGGGGGGGATCATGCTATAAGGGACGCCTACTAAAATTGTTACTTTTACCATTGTCTTGATGGAGAATCCCTCTTATGTTATGTCTTGTTGACCCCCTTGTTTGTTTTCCATTTGGAGTGAATGATCTGGAAGAAGTATGCAGATGTAACTATCATGTACTGACAGCCCTGTCTGATTTCTCCATTGACTCTTCCCACTGCTGATTTTTATTGGAGATTATACTGAAGATTATTCCATCTCTCATGGACAGCAGTGAACATGGTCCTCCTAAAGGACTGGAGCTCATCTCAAATGTTTGGACTATTCGAAGATCCATGTCAGATTTTTTTTTTTTTTTTCTTTCTTTCCCAGCCATGTTCTAGAAAAATGCACAATTGGGGCTTTCTTCTTACCAGTGTGATGTTTAACCCCTGCAGCTGTCACTGCAATCTCATCTACTCCTGTATGGAGTAGGATCATATTTTTTCTCTCTTCCTACATGCTGGTTTTAAATCTGTATAATGGCCAATGAATGTAAACTTCACTAAACCAGAGACAAAGCACTACCCGAAATAAACTTGTCTGCACTTCAATCTGCCTCAGATGTCATTGTGTTTTGGAGGGTGAGCTGGGGACTGTTGCCTGTGTGTAGAGGAGGATGATTTTTGTGTTCAGACCTATTGCACACATCTGCAAATATATGCATAAGCTGTACCAGGGGCGGACTGACAACTCATGGGGCCCCTGGGCAATAGGGGATCATGGGGCCCCTGTGTCCTTGCCCAAACTCAAAAAAGCCTATGAAAAGGGTACCAGGGCATCTCATGGGGGCCCCCCTACTGACCCTGGGCCCTCAGGCAGTGCCCAAGTTTCAGGTGGTACAGTCCATCCCTGAGCTGTACCAACTGTCCTAACAGTTCATGTTAAAAACTGGTTCAATTTGGTTGGTTGCAGGCTGATTGGTAAGTTGAGCTGGGAATTTTTTCCTAGTTGCTTGACATAGTACTGATGTTTGAGCATCAGCAATTCTGGATGTAATTTCATATGTTGGATTTTGCATAGGAGTGTACTGTACACTTGAATGTGCAAAATAATTAGTCATGCTCATATGCACACACTGGTACAAAATACTGACTAGGAACACATTACATTACTCAAGTGTGTGTGTGTGTGTGTGTGTGTGTGTGTGTGTGTGTGTTTTTTGCATCTGTCTGTTTTTTGTGGATGAACTGACACCCATGTATTGGTATGGACTAGCGGATGTAAATAGATCATCTGTGGACATGTGTTAATATCCACATCCCTGATAGATTCCACTTTGGATAGAGTAAGGGAGGGTTATCACCTGTCTGTTTAATGTTTTGCCATCTGTGTCCCATTGGGGAGATTTAACTTCACTTCCTGGGAAGTGAGGGAACATCCCTGAAAATTAAGGGAATTCCTTGGACACCTAGGTCTCCAGAATTAGAGGTGCAATCTTCCAATGAGGATACAAATTTATGTATTTGTGGTTTTTCTTTTAATTTTGATAATGGTAAACAGGACAAATGGAGAGGGTGAATCTCCCTAGTGGGGGCACAGACAGCAATAAAAACCTAATAGGTGTTCTAATCCTCTACACTATCCAAAAAAAAAAAAGTTTACTTCATATTACATTTTTGCAGGAGAATGTGTTAATGCATTCTAATGACCCTTACATATACCCAGTGTGGTGACTGACAGGTGCTACAGAGATGACAGAAATCCTCCTACATAAGTTGTACCTGGTTTTCACTGGCTGTCCCCTACATCCATTCGAAGTGCACACTTTGCACAGGATTGCTCAGAGCTCCCCAGTCCCTGCTTTTGAGACCTAATTGTATTCCTTCTCTCTACAGGAAAAGAGTTGAGGCTGTCAATCCCAGGCTGTGTGCTGGAGCACCCTCCCTCTCACCATTTTTCTAAGTGTCAGGAAGTGACTCAAGCAGGCAGCCAAGGAATGGAGCAGCAGACAGAAATGACACTTAGTGGTCTGACTTGAGACCAGTATAGAGGGATATGTGTGCTTTTATATATCTGAGGTTTACAACTCAATTTTAGGAAGAAACCACCATGCATTTTTTTTCTGGGGCACACACAAATATAGACTGAGCCACGTCCCTGCCACACTGGACCTACCTAAACCTTTCATACAGGCAGACTGGCCTGGTGAATTCTATGTAAAAAAAAATCCTTTTTATTCCACCATCAGCATTTTACTTGGAATAGAAAAAAATAGCAGTGGAACATTTAAAATGTGCATTTATTTAACAGATGCAAAAGATGACCTGAGCTGCCCCTAGGAGCTTACAATCAAACCATGACTTGCAAAGGTGGCTTCTCACAGTCCAAACAGTTATGAGTTTGATGTAAAGGATAACCAAACCCAAACATGTAATATATAGCAGTGTACTAGTCCCCCTCCCTAGGTGTGGTGGCTGTATTTGGTTTCTTTTATTTTTTCCCCTGGTAATCCTGCAAATGGCACACTTTCCGTCCAGGGGTAGCTACATCACTCCTCTACTGTATCTGGCGGGAGCCATGACTGTCACCCTAGGCTGCTCACCTATAGAGGTGAGCTTGGACCCCAGTCTAAGCCTGCCAGGATGTGGTCACCTGCATGGGCCAATAAGTGGCCAAGGTGTTCCTCATCCCACAGCCTCATTGTATATATATGCTGCAATGGGGGCAGATAATGCCTCATTTGCAAATAATTGGCCCAGTACAGGTAACAGTTTCTTGGGAAGCTTGCTCAGGTACGTTTGGACTAAGATTCAGATGCACAACTGAGCTGATCGCTACTCTCCAGCTATGGATTATAACTACTCCCCAGCCACTTTTATTAGGTACACATGTTCAATTGCTTGGTAACACAAATTGCTAATCATCCAGCAACTCAGTGCATTTAGGCATCTAGATGTGGTGAAGATGACTTGCTGTAGTTCAAAACAAGCATCAGAAAGGGGATTTAAGTGACTTTGAATGGGGCATGGTTTTTGGTGCCAGATGGGCTGGTCTGAGTATTTAAAAAAGAAAAAAAAAAACTGATCTACTTGGACTTTCATTCACGACCATCTCTAGGGTTTACAGAAAATGGTTTGAAAAAGCAAAAACCAGTGAGGCAGTTGTGGGGATGAAAATGCCTGATTGCTATCAGAGGAGAATGAGCAGACTAATTCAAGATGATAGGCAACAGTAACTCATGTCAATATGGACCAAAATATCTGAGGAATATTTCCAACTATGCCACGAAGAATGAAGGCAGTTCTAAAAGCAAAAGGGGGTCCAACTTCGTACTAGCAAGGTGTACCAAAAAAAAAAAAAGGTTTTGAGGACACACCTCCTTCATCCTATCCCCTACCATGAGACATTCATTTTTTGCTAGTGTCCTAAGATGATGGACTGCTTCCCTTTTCCAGAGAGCTTGTTCATCTCGGTATAATGTACCGCTTCCCTTTTTCAGAGAACTCATTTATACTAAGTGATGGACCGCTTCCCTTTTACAGAGAGCTTGTTTATACCGAGATGATGGACCGCTTCCCTTTTACAGAGAACTTCCTTATACTGAGATGATGGACCGCTTCCCTTTTACAGAGAACTTGTTTATACCGAGATGATGGACCGCTTCCCTTTTACAGAGAACTTCCTTATACTGAGATGATGGACCGCTTCCCTTTTACAGAGAACTTGTTTATACCGAGATGATGGACCGCTTCCCTTTTACAGAGAGCTCGTTTATACCGAGATGATGGACCGCTTCCCTTTTACAGAGAACTTCCTTATACCGAGATGATGGACCGCTTCCCTTTTACAGAGAACTCCCTTATACCGAGATGATGGACCGCTTCCCTTTTACAGAGAACTCCCTTATACTAGATGATGGACCGCTTCCCTTTTACAGAGAACTCCCTTATACCGAGATGATGGACCGCTTCCCTTTTACAGAGAACTCGTTTATACCGAGATGATGGACCGCTTCCCTTTTACAGAGAACTCCCTTATACCGAGATGATGGACCGCTTCCCTTTTACAGAGAACTCCCTTATACCGAGATGATGGACCGCTTCCCTTTTACAGAGAACTCCCTTATACCGAGATGATGGACCGCTTCCCTTTTACAGAGAGCTCCCTTCTACTAGCTAGCATTTCATTTTTGGATTCTTCAATCAACACTACTGTTCCTTCTAGAACCACAATAGAAGCAATGCATCTGGACTGGCCCAACCTTGGAAGCCGTACCCAAACCCCACACCATGGGGAGGGCCTGACGTGTTGCTTTGGGAACTGGATCCTGCACAGGCTCACCTCAACACCGTGCAACATGTGTAGTCAGCCAAAAGGTGCTATACAAGTCCATGGTAAAGGTGCATCCCTATAGAACCCAGTCCCTGAAGACCCCTTTGGGGGTATGCCTACCATGATGGCCAAAGCCCTTACACTATATAGAGTCTAGCATTGTGGATTGGTAAACTGCAATATATAATTTTTTTTGGGAAGTTATTAGATATCCCAAATTAAGGTGAAGGCAAGCAATATTTTTCACTGTCCCACTTCCTTTTTCTACAGTAATCCCGCAGAGAGAGCTAATAGCCATTTTGTTCTCTAGTGCTGAGGAATGGGTTCCGTAAATACAGTAAATAGAATTCAAGATCCTGAAGGAGAGACCTGAGTTATCTTGAACGCTTGGCCCATTAGCCATTGGTGCAGGCTTGGCTTCTTGGTGATCCAATGGCCCCCTGTTGTGCTAGATGCCACAAGCAGAGTGACACCATGTTCAGAGACTGAATTTCTGCAGACTCCATGCCACTATCACCTCCTGACCACTCTTCAAGATACTAGTGAACATCAGAGTACTGATCCTTCTCTGAGTTCTTTCCTAAAAGTCCACCTACAGTTGTGTCCAAAATTATTCAACCCCCAATGCTGTAAAGGGGTTTAGGGACTATAGTGTACATTTGGAATTGTATTCAGAATCAAATCCTACAAGGACGTTGTAACTACCCAAATGCAACTAAAATGACATCAATTGTTTATGTAATACAGTAGTAAATGGTTCTTATGTGGTTTCTTCATTGCCACAATTATTCAACCCCTTAAAGACTACCACTCTGAAGAACAGAGGTTCATACAGGTGCTTTCCATCAGGTATTGAAAACACCTGTGGATGTCACCGAGCAGCAATCAAGCATAATAAGCACCAATTAGGCAGCTTTAAAATGACTGTGATACTCAGCTCCTTCTAGACATTTACTGGTGTGGTTACAAACATGGTGAAGGCAAGAGAATGGTCCAGGAAGACAAGAGAAGAGGTGATTTCTCTTCACAGGAAGGGCAATGGCTATAAGAAGATTGCAAAGATGTTAAACATACCAAGAGACACCTTAGGAAGCATCATTCGCAAATTCAAGGCAAAGGGCACTGTTGAAACGCTACCTGGTCGTGGCAGAAAGAAGATGCTGACTTCGACTGCTGTGCGCTACCTGAAGCGTAGAGTGGAGAGAAGTCCCCGTGTGACTGCTGAGGAACTGAGAAAAGATTTGTCAGATGTGGGTACAGAAGTTTCAGCCCAGACAATAAGACGCACACTGCGTAATGAAGGCCTCCGTGCCAGAACTCCCAGGCGTACCCCCTTGCTGTCTCCAAAGAATAAGAAGAGTCGACTGCAGTATGCCAAAAGCCATGTGGACAAACCACAAAAGTTGTGGGATAGTGTTCTGTGGACTGATGAAACAAAATTAGAACTGTTTGGGCCCATGGATCAACGCTATGTTTGGAGGAGGAAGAACAAGGCCTATGATGAAAAGAACACCTTGCCTACTGTGAAGCATGGTGGAGGGTCAATCATGCTTTGGGGCTGTTTTGCTTCTGCAGGTACAGGGAAGCTTCAGCGTGTGCAAGGTACCATGAATTCTCTTCAGTACCAGGAGATATTGGATGGAAACGTGATGCAGTCCGTCACACACCTGAGGCTTGGGAGACGTTGGACCTTTCAACAGGACAATGATCCCAAGCATACCTCCAAGTCCACTAGAGCATGGTTGCAGAGGAAAGGCTGGAACATTTTGGAGTGGCCATCGCAGTCACCAGACTTAAATCCGATTGAGAACCTCTGGTGGGACTTAAAGAAAGCAGTTGCAGTGCGCAAGCCTAAGAATGTGACTGAACTGGAGGCCTTTGCCCATGAAGAATGGGCGAAGATACCCGTAGATCGCTGCAAGACACTTGTGTCAAGCTATGCTTCACGTTTAAAAGCTGTTATAACTGTAAAAGGATGCTGTACTAAGTACTAAGATTGAATGTCACTTGGGGGTTGAATAAAACTGATAATGCTGTGAGCACAGAAAAGACATTTGTGGTTATTTCATTATAACTGTTATGTTATATTTGTCTGACCTACAAGTGCCTCTTTAATGTAAATGTAAGCAAGATGACTGAATGATCAAAAGCAATGTCAAACTGGCCAAAACACTCAATTTCAGTGGGGGTTGAATAATTTTGGACACAACTGTAAGTACCTTCTTTTCAGAGTGAGCGTTCCCACGGAATGTCTCATTTTAGCTTTCAACTGGCATGTGGCACCTCCATATAAAAGACAGAGTATAGGCCATTACACCTAGCTGAAAATAACTTGACAAAATACCTAAGCGTATTAAAGGCAATTTAAAGCAGACCTTCACCCTCTGATGTTTCCTCCTCTCCACCCCACCTGCCCGCTGCTGTGCAAATAGGGATTTTTTTCATTATACACATTTGCCTAGGCCAGGGGTAAGCAACCTGCAGCTTTCTAGCTGTTGTGGAACTACATTTCCCAAGAGACATTGCAAAATTGACAGTTACAGCTATGACTTGCAGAGGCATGATGGAACTTGTAGTCCTGCAACAGCTGGAGAGCCGCAGGTTGCCTGGCCTAGGCGAATGATGTGCGCTTTGCCCACTGTGCCTCCTGGGCTATGTTGGTCCTTCTGAAAAAGAATGAGGGGGGTGGGCCTAGCGGCTCATCATCCTGGAAGTCTCTGGCTGAACCCAGAAGAGCCAGCAGTTTTCCAATGATGTCATGCAAGAAGATGGTGGTACAGGACAGAGCAAGGAGTAGGCTGGATCCGCTGGGCAGGTATTTTAACTTTGCAGAACCTGTAAGAAGGTATGAAAAAGAAAAACTCAGGGTGGGGGTGAATATTCGCTTTAAGCAGCATGTGACATGCTGTAGTACCACAAGTTCCAGCAGACCTTGTCAACAGCTGCAGGAGGAGTTGGATGTAAACAGAGTGGGGTGAACAAAATGACACAAAGTTTTGGTAGCTGGTACAAGCTCCTGCACTCTAGTGGCTAATTTTTAAATGACAAAAGTTAGAATTCGATATCAGCTGCAAAGTATTTGGTTATAGAAATTACAGATGCATTGCCAATCACTCAGAGCAGGACTGCATTTTTTTTTCTTTTTAAATAATGAGTAAAGGGAGCTGTATGTAAATGTTTTGAGCCACAGACTCTAATATATACAACAGAACACACCAATTTCTAAGGCTTTGTTGCTGTTTATAATGGCCTATTGTTCACATTTACCAGAATCCCTTTAGGCAGGGTTTGTGGAACTACATGACCATGACCTCACCCTGAGGTCATCACAGAGGACAAGGGGGCACTCTTTACATCTGACCTCATGACCTCACCCTGAACTTATCACAGTGGACAAGGGGGCACTCTTTACATCTGGCGGAAAAGAAATTTAATCTCCAAACACGGAAAGGTTTCTTCACAGTGAGAGCTGTGAAAATGTGGAATAGACTCCCTCAAGAGTTGGTTCTGGCCAGCTCAGTGGATTACTTCCATAAAGTCCTGGTTTTTTTCTTGGATACACAGAATATAACTGAATACTAATATTTATAGGTAAAGTTGATCCAGGGAATATCCGATTGCCTCTCGGGGGATCAGGAAGGAATTTTTTTTTTCCCAGCAGGAGCAAAGTAGATCATGCTAAGTGGGTTTTTTGCCTTCCTCTGGATAAACTGTGGGTGTAGGATTATAACTTTTTTTTCTTTATGGTTGAACTGGATGGACTTTTGTCTTTCAGCCAGACTATTATTATTATACAGGATTTATATAGCGCCAACAGTTTGCTCAGCGTTTTACAATATAACAGGAGACAATACAGCAACAATACAGTTCAATACAAGAGGGATAGGAGGAACCTGCTCCTATGTCACTATGGAACATGCACCAACAGACAAGGCTGCTTTCGTGTCAGCTACAGGGTTCAAAAAGGTAACGGTTTTAGGTGGACTTGTATAACAGTTTACCAAAGTTACAGAGCTAGTCTGGCTGAAAATAGACAAAAGTCCATCCAGTTCAACCATAGAAAAAATAAAGTTATAATCCTACACCCACAGTTGATCCAGAGGAAGGCAAAAAAAACAGCAAAGCATGATCCAATTTGCTCCTGCTGGGAAAAAAAAAATTCCTTCCTGATCCTCCGAGAGGCAATCGGATATTCCCTGGATCAACTTTACCTATAAATGTTAGTATCCAGTTATATTCTGTGTATCCAAGAAAGAATCCAGGACTTTTTTGAAGCAATCCACTGAGCTGGCCAGAACCAACTCTTGAGGGAGTCTATTCCACATTTTCACAGCTCTCACTATGAAGAAACCTTTCCGTGTTTGGAGGAAAAGAAATTAAATCTCCAGACGTAAAGAGTGCCCCCTTGTCTTTGGTACAGGCACTTCAGACAGGGCCTTTACACAACCTGACATAAAAAAAAGAAAAACACATACAAAAAACAAGTGACATGCATATACTAATTGGGAAACATATAATGTGTATGGACAGCTTTATTCCAGGAATATATGTTGAAGTGTAATTCCATATACTGGCCAGCAGGGGACAATATCTGCACATTCCAGATACAACATCCTAGAGCAGCAATATAGAAGTAAACACCTTCCTAGTCACATGTGTTGATCCAGCTGCCCTGCAACAAATATATAATATACACATCAGAATAGTCAATGGTCCCTGAGTAACAGGAGCATTCAATACCCCCTAACCTCATCCCCCAAAACATTCTTGGGAAATACAATTTTACCTGGTTTAATAAATCGTTATGATACAATATTTAAAACAGCCGTGGCCGAAGCGGGTTTCCTAAAGCAGAGTTAAGCAGAATTCTCACCAAACCGCTAAATACGTCTACGTGACCTGATTTAGTTGCCAAAATGTTAATAAACTGTTCAGCTGCTCTTGCGATTTACACACAGTAAGGCGAGGAGGGAGACTACTATTCCTTGTTGCGGCTTCCTCTGCCATTTTCACACCTGACTGCATACAGGTCATCAGTCTGGCAAGGCCCTCCTGCTAAGCTTCCTGAACAGTGATATAATATTTCAGACGAATCTGTTTCATGGCTGGAGATCCTGACAGTAAAGCACTTCCTTTTGCAAGCTGACACCGTTAAGCCACAATTAGCAGCAGTGTTGTCAGCCAGCTGCGATAGAGCTGGCTGGCAGGAGTCCTTTGAGTACAAGTGACCTTCGAGCAACAGGGTCACTTTCAAGCGAACGTCTTGCGCAGCATGGAGGAAGCTATTGGCATGCTATCCCTAATCATTCCAAGCTCGAGATCGCTCATGCTGCAACGGCTTGGAGAAGCGAAGGGCTGCTTTTTTATAACTAAAAGGAAAAAAATGTTTTTTGTAGCTTAGGACAAAAGTGGAGAGGGATTAGATTACCTGTCAGTTTTTATTGCGGTCTGTGCCCCCCGTTAAGGAGATTCACCCTCTCTATTGGTCCTGTTTACTGTTAACAGTAAAAGTGGGAGTAAAAGAAAATCCCAAACTTTGGGTTGTCCCCATAAAAGTAATAGAGGGGAAATCGTCCAAGGGTGACACTAGTTCTGATGATTCTGATTTGCAGAGATTGTTCTCTCACTTCCTGTTTTGGCTATGGGATAGGAAGTGAAGGTAAATCTCCCCAGTGGGAAACAGAAAACAAACAAGGTGACAGGGGTTATAACCCTCCATTACTCTTTAAAAAAAAAAAAAAAAAATGTTGACTTTAGTTCTACATAAACAACATTCTCCAAAAAGTTAAACTCATCCCTGTTAACCTTCATTGTAGAACGAAGGGCTATCTGAGGCCTGATCCCTTATCTGAGATCAGTAGTGGGATGGTTGCAAGAACAGGTGCTGGTACACATACTCTGCTGTAAGGATACCTATAGAAACATCTCCATTACAACCAATCCATCTCCATACAGCGGATGACAGATAATGCTCACAGCCCTCCAGAGATTATTGAGATAAAGTATTTATAATTGCTAAACAGCCCTCCTTCTCCATCAATAAATGGAACTCCTTCCTTGAGATCCTTTAAAAAAAAAAAAAAAAGTAAAATAAATTCATTACATCATTCTATCCAAATTTTCCTATGTTTTGTCTCTTTAAAAATGCTGAAAGTACAAAGAGATACAGGTTAATCCTGCCAGAATTCCTAATTTCCTGTAGTGACCCAATAACACTGCCTCTGCTGCACAGAAATCCCAATCAGTGTCGTCAGCTCTGCCCAGTTCTCCAATGAACGGCGTCTAACACTTAGACCATGGGTGTTAAACTGGCGGCCTGCCAGTTGCTGCCAAACTACAAGTCCCATGAGGCATTGCAAGATTGACAGTTACAAGCATGACTCCCAAAGGCAAAAGGCATGATGGGACTTGTAGTTTCACAACAGCTGATGGGCCACCAGTGGTGTATTTAGGTTTTGTGCTGCCCTAGGCAACACAAAAATCGGATGTTCCCCTGCGGAGAGAGCCTTACGCCAATCAGCACCATCCCCCTCTCCTGCTGCCCCCCCCTGAAAAATTCCACCCTAGGCAAATGCCTTGTTTGCCTTGCAGTAAACACACCACTGCCCCTGACCTAGACCATATGTTAACAAGATAAAAAGAAGAGGGGAGATGTTCTGTAGTCCAGCAGGGCTGACAACACTGCTTGGGATTTTAGTGCAGTAGAGACATGGTATTGTCATCTCAAAGTTGGGTTTTCTGCAAGTATTTGTCTGTACTTGCAGGTCCTTTAAAAGGGATGAAGCATGGGGAAATGCGTATGCATTGCAGAGATGCACTACATATTTTTGTTTTCCCCCCAGAAATAAATGTTAAGTAAAATGCTTCATTTGTGTGTTGAAGGCAGACCCAGGTAAGGTAATAAATATTCTGAAAAAAGCCGTAGGAGCAATGTACTGACAAGATGACAAAAGCCTCAACTGTGAAATGCTCCAAAAGGGGAACCATCTGCAGCTGATCAGATTCCCTAGGTCATTCTCGCAATACAATAGGGAAATAGGATTGGCAATGGATAACAGACAGTCCTGGTTTTGCATTTTAGGGATGTAGGAACCCTAAAAAGTGCAGGTGGAGCTTCATGCAACAGAGCCATCGCATATTATCAAACCACACACTTAATGTCTCTGCTCTGTCACTGTGTAGCAGGTGTTAAAATGTAGAGGAGGGTGGGGAAGGGTAGAGGCATTCCTAAACTGCAGAGGCGGGCGGGGAAGGGTAGAGACACTCCTAAACTGCAGAGGCGGGCGGGGAAGGGTAGAGGCGTTCCTAAAATGCAGAGGCGGGCGGGGAAGGGTAGAGACGTTCCTAAAATGCAGAGGCGGGCGGGGAAGGGTAGAGACGCTCCTAAAATGCACAGGCGGGCGGGGAAGGGTAGATACGCTCCTAAAATGCACAGGCGGGCGGGGAAGGGTAGAGACGTTCCTAAAATGCAGAGGAGGGCGGGGAAGGGTAGATACATTCCTAAAATGCAGAGGCGGACGGGGAAGGGTAGATACGTTTACTAAAATGCAGAGGCGGGCGGGGAAGGGTAGATACGTTTACTAAAATGCAGAGGCGGGCGGGGAAGGGTAGATACGTTTACTAAAATGCAGAGGCGGGCGGGGAAGGGTAGAGACGTTCCTAAAATGCAGAGGAGGGCGGGGAAGGGTAGATACATTCCTAAAATGCAGAGGCGGGCGGGGAAGGGTAGATACATTTACTAAAATGCAGAGGCGGGCGGGGAAGGGTAGATACGTTTACTAAAATGCAGAGGCGGGTGGGGAAGGGTAGATTTGTTCCTAAAATCCAGAGGAGGGTGGGGAAGGGTAGATATGTTCCTAAAATCCAGAGGAGGGTGGGGAAGGGTAGATATGTTCCTAAAATCCAGAGGAGGGTGGGGAAGGGTAGATGCGTTCCTAAAATGCAGTGGCGGGTGGGGAAGGGTAGATACGTTCTTCTATTTTTTTTCCAGGCACTGAGTTTCCGAATACGTCTACCAGGAGAGCAAGCTAAGGTGCACACAGACCATACCATACACCGAGGGTCACTGGCAGGCCCAAAGCATGAGAACATGACCTTACCCTAGGGCAGTGCCTTGTTAATTGATAACAACAAAGCTTGTTAAAAGTCCTGCTGGTCATCAGGACCTCTGCAATCAGATGAGCAGCAGCCTGCCCTCCTACAAGTATCCATAGGCATCAGAGGCCAAGTGCGCTGCAGAGCATGGCTGAGCACCAACAGCAGACTAACATTTAAAACCGATACTGAAGAAGGAAAAAAAAAAAAAAAGGTACATGTGGGGTGTGTGGGGGCCCCATCGTTCAATAGCGAACACCCACAACCAGAGGAGAGACCATCTCGGCTGGTCATTAGGCAGCAAGGTCCTTAAAGTGAAACTCCAACCAAAACATTCAGTATTATTTTTACCATTTTGTACAGAGCAGAGAAGAGTTATAACTTCTGTCAAGCTTTATTGCTGTCTGTGTCCCCATTAGGGAGATTTCCCCCACCAGGGTATCACCAAGACTGGGAGTGAGGGGAAAGTAATTGTTTTGGATCAACTCACTGTAATTTGTAATACATTGGGGTAGATTTACTAAAACTAGTGCACTCAGAATCTGGTACAGCTGTGCATAGTAGCCAATCAGACTCTAATTTCAGCTCAATCAATTAAGCTTTGGGAATAAAACATGGAAGGAGATTGGTTTCGAGGGGGGGGGGGGGGAGGGGAGAGAGAGCGGGGGGGGGGTTCTCGAGAGAGAGAGGGGGGGTTCTCGAGAGAGCGAGTGTGTGTGAGAGAGGTGGGGAGAGAAAGAGCGCGCGCGAGTTGAGAGAGAGAAAGAAAGTTGAGAGTGCGAGAGAGTTGAGAGCGAGCTGAGAGAGAGAGAGAGCGAGCGAGCTGAGAGAGAGCGAGAGCGAGCGAGCTGAGAGAGAGCGAGCGAGCTGAGAGCGAGCGAGCTGAGAGAGAGCAAGAGAGAGAGAGTTTTTAATTTATATTAAACACAACACTATGGGTTGTCCAAAGAGAGCAGATGTGGTTTGCTTTTGGACAATCTGTCTCCGAGTCCTTGCAGGGAGGCACATATGTTAGCTTGAGTTATTGAGCTTCATATACATTTTTTTATTCTCAACAAAGCAGATAAAAACCAGATTAAAGAAAAAAAAAAAGTTTAAGCCAACAACTACAAGTTTTGAAATTAATTTAATAAAAGGGAATGCATAGTGCTCTTGTATGTATTTGGTTTAGGAGGGACACAGACAGGAAAAAGTGACATAAGTTCATATTCTTTCCATCCCATCTAAAAATTCAAAAACATTTTGATTGAAGTGCCACTTTTACAACCCCCCCTTTCCCTCCAAACAATAAAGGACTTCTTTTTGAGCGAGGACTACAATTCTGTCATGATCGTATGACCCCCTCCATGATTATTATAATTATTTTAACAAAAGATCATGTAACAGGGGCACAGCTTGACCCTCAAAAATGCAATAATTTACGTTTATTTCCTTTAATATAAAGTCCGCCCTTCCATGCCCCGCTCTGCTGCGCCAACACACCTGCTAGTAATCCATCATTAACAGAGAAACGCATGATTATGTGATAGCAATCGGCAAGTATGACACAACAAGGCAGATACACAGTCACTGGACAGAAGTGGTCAAGGCAGATGAAACAGATGCTCAATATATGGGATAGGAAAAAACTATCCCCTTATTAAAAAGGTAATCAGAGCTTCATCAGGGTGTCCAATAGAAGTGCAGTTACAAGTCACAGTAAATAGAAAATCTTAAGCGTAGTAATTTTACAATATACACAGGAAAGTCCTCCAAGGACCAGTTTTCACAGTGAGAATGGAGATTCTCAGATTTTTGACCAAGGATGTTCTAGTCAAACAAGTATGGGCCACCATAGTGCAAAATTCCCTGCTTCTGGGTCCTGGTCTCTCCGCTGTCACACGTTGTCCAATAGTCTTTTAAAGTTTTCCAGCTCTTTGACACTCGTAGAAATCCTGCAGGAAGGAAGTGGAAAATGGTTGACATTTGGGAGCTTACAACAAAGTAAACCTGTCAGTCTCATGATAATCACAAGGTGATCGACCACAACATTGTGTTTCAAAGTGTTTATGAGTTCAGGCTCCAAGAGTCACTGTCACCATGCCCATTGAGTGTCCGGTAATAGTACAGTAATGTAAAAGCCAAGCAAGCAGGAGGCTTTGTTCTGCTCCATCTAGTCTAGTACACATGGATCTTATAATGTACAAGAGCTGTGTGTGCAGCAAGCTTTTGCCAAGCATGTGAATGACAGCCTCGGCTGGGTCTCTGCCTCATTGGCTGAGACCACAAGCGGAAGTCATTGGCTTCTGCTGCTGTCAATCACAGCCAGTTAAGCCAATGAAGAGTGAGGGGGTGGGGCCAGGCCGCAGCTCCATGTGTGAATGGACACACTGAGTAGCGGGTGCCCCCATAGCAAGCTGCTTGCTGTGGGGGCACCCGACAGACAGGAGAGCCTGCGAGGGCCGAGAAGGGGAGGATTGGGGCAGCTCTGTGTAAAACCACTTCACACAGCATGCAAGTATAGACATGTTTGTTATTAAGAAAAAAAAAATTAGGCCTTTAAGATCACTTTAAAATTTACCATTATTGCTCTGCATCCGCCATCCACCTGATATATATATATATATATATATATATAGATAGATAGATAGATAGCAGTAAAAAACTCAGTTCGAATGTGGATAACAATTTCTATGAGCCAAACTGGTGACAACACAATGAAGTGGTAAAGATTGTACACCTTCCACAATGGCTCAGAGCATGCATGCACAGGTTTGTTACTGAGTGCTGATTACTGAGTGCACCGAGTCTAACTTTGGTGCTTATTAGACAGCTCTGCCATATTTATGTAGCACCCTTCTACATATCTAGGGGGAGCTAGATAGTTTTTTTTTTCAGCTAGAGAAGCGGAATAGAAGCCTAGGCTGAGCTAGAAGGGGTTATTTTAGGTCAGAGCTGGGAGGCTCTGCAGGGTAGTTACTTGACACCTCCTGCTTTAGAGAAAAAAAAAAAAAAAAGGAACCTTTAGAATCGCTTTAAATCCTAACTCCACTCAATGTCTATTTAAATACAGTTTGTTTAGGCCAAACTGGCCCAAACCAGCTGCTTACTGCACTGACAGGTGCACTTGCTGGGCATACAGTATTAACTGTATATACCCTGAGCAACATACAGTATACAGCACTGTGTTCTAGCAGTGGGACGGGAAGGCTATGTACAGTGAATGCATCCAGCAAGTGCACCTGTTAGTACAGTAGTTTGTTGGGGCCCGCTTACTCCAAACAAACTATTTAAAAAGGGACATTTTGGCGATAAGCTTCAACGCAGGAGTGCTCAGCATGTTGCCCTCAGAGCCCTCTGATGTGGCCCTCGACCTTACACCAGGGAAGCAAATGCATCCTTTGATTATGATTTGGGCTTGCTGACCCTTCATCTCACAGCATCAATGTACTGCGCTGAGCAAATCTTTTGGCGCTATATAAATACTGTATTATAATAATAATCAGAGTTCATCGAAGTGGCGCGGGCAGCAGAGGAAGCAAGCAGCCCAGAGAGAGAAGGAGCCACATAAGCCGTTGCAACCTCTGTATTGATGGCTCCTGTCCCAGGCAGACTGATAGCAAGTGCACTTCACCTGGGACCTTTCTAGCAGACTGGAGAGTGATGCCAGCAGACGCTGGAAGAAGAAAAGGTCAGTGTAATAAACATCACATACACTGCGCTTTTGCAATGTGAAGATTTTTACCTATAAAAAAAAAGTGAACTATTAGGCTGCTGTCACAATGATCCACGGGTGCAGTGCAGTGCACCTGTGGCTTTCCTGAGGGTTAGCTGACCTGAGCCACAGCCTTCTATTATATCCTGAGAGTTTTGTGCAGGCTCCCTGTCACATTCTGTTTTACACTTGGACAGGAGGGGCGGCATGTACAGAAGCCAATCCTCTCCATTTTCCTCCTGCAACTGCTGAAAGCCGGCTTCTCCTCCTATCGGCATTCATCATATGCAGGAGGAAAAATGTTCATCATGCTATTCAAAATAAAAAATTCTAAATTCTGAGCCATTTTCGTTCATTGTGGCCCGCGACCAGTTACCAAATCGCTTAAGTGGCTCTTGCCCTTGAAAAGGTTGAGCATCCCTCCTTTGAGGCCTGGTTTACATTTGCTAGGTAGCTAGGATTTTAGCGACCCCCCCTCCAATCACCTTTCCTTTAAGCTGTAGGGTGATATACACATGCTGTGGCAGAAATACTTTGCATCACTCTGTGGCAAAAACTGCCTGGCAGCAAATGCAGTACTATCACTAAAAGCAAATCTATCCAAGTGAATTGGGCCCCATTGCAACCACAGGCTCAAAGCTATGGTGAAAGATTCACTTTGAACCCGGGTTCACATATATGCGGTACAGTACATCGCATGTGATTTGCACAGAAACTGCGCCGCATTCCTGTGCAAATCACATGAGATTTCTGTGCGGTGCGATTGGAGCCATACATTTTGTATGGCTCAATTTGCACCGCACCAAAAACGTGCAGGACCCCTTTTTTGGTCCGCACTAGAATCAGAGTGCATGGGTATTCACACCTATGCGATCCGATTCTGCACATCGCACTGCGTTTTGTGGACCACTTTCGAGGGCGTTAACTTAACATACACACCCGCAGCAGTTTGCATGAACAGTGTGCGATTCTGATGTGGTGCGGAATTCGCACAGAAAACGCTGCAAATTCAGCACCGCAACAGCGTGAAACAGGGCTCAAACTGCCTATTAAAAAAAAAAAAAAAAAAAAACAAAAATACAAAGAAACAAACAGCCACCACCAAAAAAGAACTAGGTATTTAAGAGGGAGCAGTATTGCCTTCTGAATGTGTGTCAGTTGTTCCTATACCCATTTGTGAAAGAGAACCATCCTGGACATGAGTGTAAATGAGCCCTTACAGAATGCTTCATTTCCCCATTTGGGAATATTAAGCAGATGCTTTTTAAAAGCCTGCTGTGTAAACTGCTCTTATACAACTTGAAAGCCGTGTGTGTACGGGACTTTTAGTTGTGTAATGGCAGCCCGCATAACACCATCAAGCCAGGTTCACTTTAAGTCTACCCAAAAAATGAAAGAGAAAAAAACAAACAAAAAGAAAACAGTTATGGATGAGTGATGTTTTCAGGTTCTCCATTGAATTGTTCAGATTCAGACCAAAAATGACAGTAATGTCCCTCCCGCCGACTTCCCCTATCCTATGCATCATCCAGGGGGTACAGCTCAACAAGACAGACATTTACATGTACTCACCTTCCAAACGCGTTAAGAAGGGCCACGATTTCCTGGCGCTTCAAATGAAAGCCGTAGGACGGCCCACTTTCTGCCATGTTCTCAATTTGTTTTTCAGAAAACAGAATTTTCAGTGCCGTTCCTAATCCCTGAGTCTGCATGAGATACAATGATCACTACAGGTTATATGGCAATAGAGATAAACAGATGAAATATAGGCAGCCCAGACCAAACATGTACACATAAGTGGTGTTTTAACACATAAGCATTGCATTAAGGCAGGCCACTGAAATGAACTGACAATGGCACCCCAACCTGGTGAAAATCAAACAGGTACCATTATTGGTAACATAACACATCAGGATACGGTGTTGGAACAAAGCAGGTGTGTTGCCTTAGTTCCATTTGAAATTAAAGAATTAGTTCACCTTTTTGCAAAAACTAAATAAATGCAAATTTTTTTGCAGTTAAAAAAATGTGCATTTATTATTTTTTGTAGTAGGTGCCTGTAAAGCATTGCACCAGCGATCAGCAGATTGCTGATGCCATGTAGGTCTCCTGCAGACTGTCAGGTTATCTGTTTGCTTGTACATCCCGTATGGGCAAGCCCATACCTCTGACAAGAAGGCTCAATGAACTGCCACAGCACTCACAGGAAATCAGGTGCCGGCTACAGGTTCGGGATTATGTTACATCCTAATACTAGGTTCACACCTATGCGGTTTCCAGAAACGCACTACAGTCCATTTTTATGGGACAGGTTCAAACGCAAACTGCATAGGTGTGAACCTAGCCTAAAAACAGGTGGAACATGTAACATGTTCCCAAAGGTGAACTTATCCTTTAGCCCTGGTTCACACTGATGCGGTGCGGAATTCTCAGTCTTTTCAGTGCGAATTCCGCACCGCATCAGAATAGCACCCCGTTCATGCGAATCGCTGCGGGTATGTATGTTAACAACACCCTGAAAGCAGTCCGCAAAATGCGTGCGATGTGCAGAATCAGATCGCTTATGTATGAATACCCATGTGATCCGATGCTATTGAGGACCCAAAAAAGGGTCCTGCTCATTTTTGGTGCGATTAGAGCCATACAGAATGTATGGCTCCAATTGCACCGCACACAAAATCGCATTTGATTTGCACAGGAATGCGGTGCGGTTCTTGTGCGAATCACATGCGGTATACCGCACTGCACATATGTGAACCCAGGCTCAATGTCACTGCAAGGCACATGCTGCATTCATTTTGAATAGCACCCCATCACAATAAAGCAATGCATCAGCATTTCAGCACACAATGCATGGTAGTGCTCCCCACAACGCAAGGCAGGCACCCCAATACACTAGAGCAAAGCATAGGGAAACAATATGGTGCCTTGACAAAAATTATGTAGGTCTGATTTTTGGCATGTCAGTGTGCATTGCAGCCCATTTATTTCAAGGTGTTAAAGGCAGCCCATTGAAATTAATAGACTACTAATGTGTCAAAAATTGGACATGCACCATTTCTGGCAAGGCAGTGTGCTGTAATGTTGGTATGTCGCCTTAGTGTGTTTCGGGGTTATTAAAAATAAACGGCACTGCAACACAGCAGGACATGCAACATGCATGGCTGTATATTGTGGCAGCGCTCAGGTTATGACACGATAGTAGAAAAGGACAAACTCAGAAAATTTTGTCTGCGTTGTCTAGCAACCAAAAACACAGCAATTGTCATTTTTTTTTCTACAGCCAGTAAGAAAGGAAGGATGTGGTTGGTTACTGCAGCCGACACAGCTATATTTGTACAAGATAACCGCCAAATGTCCAAGACATGGAAGGGCTCTTTCCAAACTGCACAACCATTTTAAAAATTACAAATACAATTTTAAATTACAAAGTTGGCAGAAGACACCATCTGGTAAAAAACGACTGGGCCAGGATTTGATCATACATCATAGGATGTGATCAACCACTATTGGGTGATGATGGGTCTCTACTCTTTCCCCAAAACAAGGCACCTTGAACCATCTTGCTCACAATCCTTCCTCCACCCTACTTCACTTTATACATTGCTCAAAAAAAAAAAAATGAAAGGAAAAAAAAAAACTTTGAAAAAACACATCAGATCTCAAAAGGAGAAAAATCATGCTGGATATCTGTACTGATAGGGACAGGGTAATGTGTTAGGAATGTAAGGACGCCCCATTGTTTGATGGAAATGAAAATGATCGACCTACAGAGGACTAAATTCAAAGACACCCCGAAAATCAGTGAAAAATGATGCAGCAGGCTAGTCCATTTTGCTGAAATTTCATTGCAGCAACTCAAAATGGTCCTCAGTAGTTTGTATGGCACCCACGTGCTTGTATGCCCCTACACTCTCAGGCATGCGCCTAATGAGACGATGGATGGTGTCCTGGGGTATTTCCTCCCAGATCTGGACCAGGGCATCACTGAGCTCCTGGACAGTCTGAGGTGCAACCTGGCGACGGCAGATGGACCGAAACATGATATCCCAGAGGTGTTCTATTGGATTTAGGTCAGGAGAGCGTGGGGGCCATTCAATGGTATCAATTCCTTCATCCTCCAGGAACTGCCTGCATACTCTCACCACATGAGGCTGGGCATTGTCGTGCACCTAGAGCAGTGTTTCTCAACTCCAGTCCTCATGGACCCCCAACAGGTCATGTTTTCAGGATTTCCATTATTTTGCACAGGTGATTTGATCAGTTTCACTGCCTTAGTAATTACCACAGCTGTTTCATCTGAGGGAAATCCTGAAAACATGACCTGTTGGGGGTCCATGAGGACTGGAGTTGAGAAACACTGACCTAGAGGAACCCAGGACCCACTGCACCAGTGTAGGGTCCGACAATGGGTCCAAGGATTTCATCCCAATACCTAATGACAGTCAAGGTGCCATTGTCTAGCCTGTAGAGGTCTGTGTGTCCCTCCATGGATATGCCTCCCCAGACCATCACTGACCCACCACCAAAACAGTCATGCTGAACGATGTTACAGGCAGCAGAACGTTCTCCACGGCTTCTTTAGACCCTTTCACGTCTGTCACATGTGCTCAGGGTGGACCTGCTCTCATCAGTGAAAAGCACAGGGCGCCATTGGTGGACCTGCCAATTCTGGGGTTCAATGGCAAATGCCAATCAAGCTCTATGGTGCTGGAGAGTGAGAAAAGAGCCCACTAGAGGACGTTGGGCCCTCAGGACAACCTCATGAAGTCTTTTTCTAATTGTTTGGTCAGAGAGATCACACCAGTGGCCTTCTTGAGGTCATTTTGTAGGGCTCTGGCAGTGCTCATCCTGTCCAGCTCTCCTGGAGTAACTGCCTGTCTCCTGGAAAATCCTCCATGCTCTTGAGACTGTGCTGGGAGACAGAGCAAACCTTCTGGCAATGGTACATATTGATGTACCATTCTAGCGGAGTTGGACTCCTGTGCTACCTCTGGAGGGTCCAGGTAACGCTTCATACTACCAGTAGTGACACTGACCCCAGCCAAATGCAAAAACTAGTGAAAAACAGTCAGGAAAGATGAGTAGAGAATAAAATGTCAGTGGCCTCCACCTGTAAAGCCATTTCTGTTTTGGCGGTCATCTCATTGTTGCCCAACTAGTGCACCTGTTAATTTCATTAACACCAAAGCAGCTGAAACTGATTAACAATCCCCTCTGCTACTTACCTGACCAGATCAATTTCCCAGGAGTTTAAAGGAAGACTTTTTAATTAGAGTCTAGCATCAAGTTAATTATTTTGAGCAGTGTAGTATTGCGAGTCACGAATATGTGTTCATGGGACAGCGATCCAAGTACAACTCCAACCAAACTATTGTCATCTTTGGATCAAAGACGGGCAGAGTTGATTATTATTAGGACGGGGAAGAGTTGCAGCCACTTTTTTTAGGTTTATTGCTGTCTATGCTGCCACAGTGGTCACTAAAACAGAAAGTACAAGGAAAACTGAAGTAAACTTCTCTGCACTGCCACCAACATCTCCCGGTCACACAATGGCAATCAAGAGCAAATAGGATGTCCTTTCCATCATGTGATTGCTGACAGCCAGTCACACAATTCAAAGTCATAAAAATGTCTCTTGCAGGGTTAGTGGGAAAGGTTCAAGCATCCTTTAGCTGAATATGTCTTAGACTCCTTACCTGCAATTTTCCCCAAAGGCGACATTTAAAGCAACCAACGCAGTCCATAATTCTTGAGATATTCCTGAAGTGCTGCCGGAATTCTTCCTATATAAAAAGGAAAAAAAAAAAAAAAAAAATCACCCTGTGAATGTGTAAAGTGAAAGTGAAGTAACAGAATTATACAGGAAACGTAGGCATCCATGTTAGCTTCTATCACAGGTATGGATTGAGTATCGGTAGTGATAAACAGACCGCGGTGCAGCACAGCTTACAATTATTTATAATATCTGGGACTGATGGCATCTCGTTATCCATCGTAGATGTGATAATCCTGGTATGGAAAAGTAGACACTGGCCAAGAAATATTTCATGCCCCCTCTCCGTTGCATCAAAACTGTAGCAAGCCCTCTATCCCGAAATCCCCAATCCTCACGCAGACTCGAATATTAGTTCTATTGTTTATGTTACCTTTAAGCGGTCAGCTTGCTTCTTATCACCGGCAAAAAGAGAATTTTCATCGAAGTGCAGGGGAAAATCTCTGAAACATGACAGAGAGAAAGAAATATAACTTGACCAGAAAGAACACTTACAAGGAATGGAATGTAGATGATACCTTTAGGCTCAATTTACACAAGGATGTTTATTTTAGCTATGTGACTGTCATTTTTTAAATCTCATTAGACTCAGCTGAAAAGGACTGTCAGTCTGAAAATAAAGATCCTGGTGTTCTAGTTTGGTGTATTAATTAATGTGCCTACAGTCTACATTCATGCCAAGGGCACGTTTGCACAGGGCATAACCATGCTTACTCCCATGAAAGGGTCATCTTTATCCACACAGGATGCAGGCAGTCCCATAAATGTCAACTGGGACGCAGCAGTTGTGTGATCATACAGTGCATCCAGAAAGTATTCACAGCACTGAACTTTTGCCACGTTTTGTTATGTTACAGTCTTATTCCAAAATGGATTAAATTCATTTTTTTCCCTCAACATTCTACAAACAATACCCCATAATGACAACGTGAAAGAAGTTTGTTTTGAAATCTTTGCAATTTATTAAAAATAAGAAGCAGAAAAAAAACACATGTACATAAGTATTCCCAGCCTTTGCTCAATACTTTGTTGAAGCTCTTTTAGCACCAATTACAGCCTCAAGATGTCCCAATCTGATATCTGTGCAGGTGCATGTTTCTGAACACACAATGTCTGCATCCAGGGACACATGCCCACACGGATGTCAAATTGGGGTACCGTGGCTGTGTCCATGCAGCCGCTGCATCCCAATCGGCATGGAACTGCCTACATGCAGATGTATGGAGCACCTGTGTATTACATGCAGGCAAATACAGCCCTTCACACAGATACAAAAAAAAAAAAAATGGAAACACTACATGATTTCCAAGCAGGCGTGAAAGTGACAACATATTTCGTGTTGAAAGTGGAAGTGATGTAACCCTCATTTGCATCCACTGTGTGATGACACCTAGTTAACATGTGGGAAGCCTCACTTTCCTCATTCATTACGTGCGCTGCTAGTAATACGGAGTCATGTCAGAGCTTACTGAGCTTCAAAGAGGGAAAATTGTTGGTGCTGCTTAGCTGGTGCCTCTGTGACCGAAGTTGCCAATGTATTTGCCGTGTCGCGAGGTACAGTATCAAAGGTTATGACGGCATATACAGTTTCCGGGAAAATGTCGTCTGATAAACTTAAGCACAGTCGATATGGTTATGGTTTTTTTTTTTTTTCATACCTTTCAGTGTACAGCGGCTTTGTTCACTTTCTCTACTCATATGATATGGTCAACTAAGTGAAAGACAAAGGGGACTGCGCAGGATTGTGACCCGGAATAGGAAAACTGCTGCAGAAGTGACTGCAGGGCTCAATCTCAGTCTTCACGGGACTCAGTCTTCAGAGGACTGATATTGAGCTCTGCAGTCACTTTTGCAGCAGTTGTTTTCTTATTCCGGGTCACAGTCCTGCTAACTGTCCTTTTGTCTCTTTCGGTCAGTTGACCATGTCGACCGTGCTTAGGTTGTGTGGAGCCCTCACTGCCCTCAGGTAAAATGCAGAACTGCTGGTCCTACATTGTACTTGACAATGTCCGAGTGCAATCACCAAAGAGAAGAGGCTTCCGTGGACCATTCGCATGGTGTGGAAGAAACCTGCCAGAATAGGGAAGGCCAGGGTTTTGGCTTATTCCGCTACCTCAAGACTTGCAGAAGGGCTTTAAATGAGTTTCTACGCTATGTGGCCCTCCTGTATAAAAGATGTAATTGAACAGCATGAGTCTTACTTGGCATCGTGCAGAATGTCGATCAGAAGTTGTTTTGTCTCCAGGTCTTTTGTGTCATTTCCGGTATATAGTAGAAAAGACTGTCGCTCAAAGAAAGGCAGAACCTTGGAGATGGCTCTCAGCTCAATCAGGTATATAAAGTACAGATTCTTTAGTCGCCGTGGCCCTTCGTTCTGGGTTTGTGTGGCGTCAAAGCGCTTCTGAAACTCTGTCACATTATGTCCCCAGATTTTATCCATCCACGTGTCTACAGAAAAAAAAGAGATAACTATTAGTGAAATCAAATCTAGAGTCAAAATGAGAGAAAAAAAAAAAAAACAACACCAGTTATCCAACAAGGTTCACCCATAAAATGGGATGCTCCACTTTTTGATATGGGGAAAAATATTTTTAACCACTCATGCATTTCATGTTCAGTTACAAAATGGTTGGTCATTTGGTCACTGATCCTATTCTTCAGATACGAGTCCAGTCCGACTCCGATCCATCCATTATGAGGCCAAATATCTCAGCCTCTGGTCATCTGCCACCACAGCAGCAGAAATATTTCCTCCCCTCTATTAGTCATTTTATATCCAAAAAAGAGGTTTCACTTTTCTTAAGTTAAAGGAGAAACGTTCACGTTGCCTATTCTGGCCGTAGCAACAGTGTCTGAAAATGTCTCACCCCTCAAGTGTCCCCTTCAAAATGATTCAGATCTCTTCCTGTTTCAGTGACCACTCAAAATGTTGCGTTTTCCCTCACTTTTAATCTTGTTGACGGTGGTCATCAAGACAAAGGACTGGAATCTCCCCAGCTGGGACACAGACAGCAATGAAAACCTAGCAGAGTAGCTAACCCCTTCCTGCTTTATTTTATTTATTTCAGGTACTTATATAGCACTGTCAATTTACGCAGCGCTTTACACATATACAGTATATTGAACATTCACATCAGTCCCTAACCCTCAAGGGGTGTACAATATAAGGTCCCTAACTCACATTCATACATACACATATTAAGGCCAATTTAGACAGGATCCAATTAACCTACCAGCATCTCTTTGGAGTGTGGGAGGAAACTGGAGCACCCGGAGGAAACCCACGCAAGCACAGGGAGAACATGCAAATTCCATGCAGGAGGCGCCATGGTCGGGAATCGAACCCATGACCCATTTACTGCAAGGCAGACGTGCTAACCACTAAGCCACTGTGGCACCCACAATATTGAACTCCAAAATGTTTTAGTTTTGAATAAACTGTTTAGGGGTTTTTTTCTGCATGTGTCTTCTCTTTACTTCCTCTCCAGGAGACACAATAGGAAGTGAAAGGAAATCTCTCTTCTAAGACAGTTGTCATTGCAGCAAGTGGCCCCCCTGTTCTATATTCTCTCTGTTTTTATTCTGATGACAGCTGTAAAATTTAGGCTATCCCATCACTTTGTCTCAGTGATAATTATCTCTAAAAGGGCAATGCATTGTTAGATCTTCATGACTGGTGTACCTTGGAAGATAACTGTATGAAATATGTGATGAGAAAGTAAGTTGCAATGATGTACTCATATCTGTGAGGTTTCTGAGCTCCCTAATGGGGGATTAGATAACCTGGAGTGAAAGCATGTGTTAGAATTTTAGCCAGTTATTGATAAAGCAGCCAAAATGTGCTTAGTGCGTGGCCCTGTGCCCCCCCCCTCCTTTCCCCACCTGAAATCCATCAATTAAAAAATATTATTAACCACTTGCCCTCCTGAGGATTTACCCCCTTTCCTGATCAGGTCATTTTTTGTTATGGCACTGCGTTACTTTAACTGACAGTTGCGTGGTCATGCAACGCTGCACCCAAATGAAATTTACGTACTTTTTTTCCCCCATAAATTGAGTTTTCTTTTGGTGGTATTTGATCATCTGTGCGGTTTTTATTTTTTGTGCTGAAGTACCTGATGGGTTAACATTTTCCTACTTTATCAAAAACTTAAAAAAAAAAAAAAAAAAATTCTGCCTTATAGATATTTTAAAGCACAAAAAAAGGTGTTTAGGCAGTACTCAGGATTCTATCTGCTGAGTCTTCATAATGAGGAATGTGGAGGTCCATAATGCCCCTATCCCATGGACAAAAAAAAAAAGTTTTCCGGATTCCTCATTATGAAGACTAAAAGTGTCGACTCCCTAAGAGTCTTCATAACATGCCTCTTCAAGTATTCTGCAGGGCTGTGGAGGGGGGCTGAAACTGACCACACTATCCAGGATGCCTATTCTCTAATCTGGATATCAGAGGCCCCGGCAACCTGCAGCTGTGAACCAGCTGATAGGGAGTACTTATCTCCGATGGCTGATCCCAGAATAATGCCCGTGGCATAACCCAATTGAGACAACTGTGCCCTCCCAGAGAGATGGGGGGGGCTCCAATATCTTTTGTGTTAAAAATAAGAGCAGTGGAGGGACCCTTAAGTTTGCTTTTAAAAAATGAAAATACGTGTAGGGCAAAATTTATGAAAAGGTGTTGGAGTAAAAATATATGGAATGGGTTTTTTATTGCGCAGTGAGCTACTCTCATCTAATGACTCTGGTTGCAGTAAATCTAAGGGAGTTTGGTTTCCTGGTTTTATAGCACAAAGATACTTCTGTGTTTTATTGAGGGACAGACAAGTGGAGAGAACTAAAAATTAGGTTAACTAAAGTGCAATATGAGGACACAGTAAAAGCATTTCCTCTTAGAGACAGAGATTTATCAAGCAAGTTGTGCTCAAAATCAAGAGTTTTTGCAGTGCAATTCCAGCATCTTCTTGCAAACAACTTAAAAGCATGATGTGTATGTTTATTTGCAGCCCATATAATCTTGTCCAACTGACTGCAAGAGTTTTGCAGACCTCAGACAGAACTGAGGGACACTAATAAGTGCTTAAAGGGAAGTTCCACCCGAAAGGGGAAGTTATGCTTTAAGTCTCTGTCCCCCACTTGGCACCTCTGGGGGGGTGGGGTTGAAGCGAGTACCCGAATTTGACAGGTACCCGCTCCCAGTTCTGCTGCGATCGGAAGCGGAAGTTATCCCCCCCTCCCAGAAGACTATGGGACCATTCACAAAGCACAGCGCTTCTCGCACATGCGCAGTGGGCATCCGGCTGTGAAGCTGCAAGCTGTCACAGCCGGGTGCCCACACTGGAGATGCCGACGCCGGGGAGAGAAGATGGCCGGTGAAACTGTGGTGAGGACACTGCTGGACCGAGGGACAGGTAAGTGACTGTATTTTAAAAGTCAGCAGCTACTGTTTCTGTAAGCTGTTGACTTTTTTTTTTTTTTCAGCTGGAACTCCACTTTAAGGGAATAGTTTATATTGGTGCAGCGATACAAAGGCTGATCACAGACAGTTTTTTTTTTTTTTATCAGCCAGGGGGCTGATTGAACCCCCACAGCAAGCCCCAAAGCCACACAAGCAAGGTGGATGGAGGAATCTTCCCAGCTGTGCCATTGTATTCTGACAGTGGGTCTTCCTGAACAGAATACACTGATCAGTGGCTACAGCTGATTAGCTGCAGCCTGCTGATCAATAAAAGTTTTTCAACAGTAACACTCAACAGGAGTTACCGTTACCCAAAGGTGCCAATCCTTAATGGGAAGCGGGGGACAAAGGCTTAAAGCAGAACTTCCCCATTTGGGTGGAGCTCCACTTTAATTTAAAAAACCCCCACGTTTATAAATGCCTGCTCTGTGTAGTGGTTTTGCACACAGCACCCCCCATCCTCCTCTCCTCAGGTCTCCCGCCTGCTCGGGCCCGCCCCCTCGCTCCTCAGTGGCTGCGATTGACAGCAGCGGGAGTCAATGGGCTCCCACTGCTGTCTCAGTCAATGAGGACAGGGAGTCCCAGGATAGCGGAGACTTCAGATCGAGACGGGGCTTAGGTGAGTATTAGGGGGACTAGGGGCCTGAGTTTCCAAATGGTCAGTCCACCCCTGCATAGAATACATGATGGTAAAAACCTTGAGCTTTTACAACTGCTTTAAGTGAGCAGTACAGTACATCTTCCTTACCTTGCAGTAGGTATCTTGCACTGAGGTGAATATTGATACTTGCATGTAACCCAGATATCAGCCTGTAGAATGCTCTTTTCTCAACACACAGACCTACAAAAAGTAGTACAAGAACAGCTGTAAGAAAGAAACATAAAATACTACATACAAACTGAAATATAAAGGCTAGTCGCTTTAGTCTGCACTGAATACACAGTCAAATTTGGGCAATTATTATTATTATTATTATATATGTAGACTCTTGTGCTACAATTTGGCCAGGGGAGAGTTACAAAGCAATGAAGTTGTGACATCACATCGCACCCTGACAGAGCATAAGGGCAGGTTCACAAGAGCTTTGCAATCTGGAGAGTGACCCATGTTCTGATTGCTCTTCAGAGAGCATTTGACAGGCAGTAAGGAGTCAATATGGCGCACTAGTGTGGGATTCAAGGCGTTAAAGCAGGCAGTACAACTGCATGCATTGTATGCAACGGAATAAGGGTTGTTATTTTTCTGCAACGGTACTGATCAGATGGTTGGTGTAAGGTCAGCGGATTCCTCCTTTAATAAATTGTTCATGCTGATTGAGTTAGAGCTGCCTTCAATCAGGCATAGAGCTGCTGGAATCAGCACAATGCAGTTCATACACCAAGAGTGAGGAAATTGTATGCCCTTGGGGAACCCTTGCTGTTTTGTCAGGGGAGAAACATGCTATACAGTATGCTTGTAATTACAAGACAGGAGATATATAGAGATAGATATATATATATATATATATATATATATATATATTTTTTTTTTTTATTTATTTTTTTTCTTTAATTATTAATTATATAATAAATAAAATCTCGCTTTTCTTTTTTGGCGGAAATTAAATTACGTACCTTCCAGCCAGCTATAGAACATGGTTTCTGGGGAAAAAAAAAGAAAAAAAGATTGACCCAAAAAATCCAAAAATGCCAACATTCTAATTAATGTATATGTAAAGCCAATTGGGGAGGGGTTAATACGCCTGTCAGTTTTTATTGCTGTTCCTACTAAGGAGATCCTCCATTTGTCCTGGTAACCACTGTCAAAGAAATGAAACTTATGGAAAATCCAGGTTGTCACTAGAACAAGAATAATCTCCCAATAGGGACAATAATTCAGATAACTATCATATAGACAACACAGCTAAGAACGCAGCTGTATTCACTAACACTAGCTTAACCTTCCCCTCCTGAAACTGGTCGAAGCAGTAAATCTCAGATTTAATTAGCATTTGCTTACCTGAGTCTGTGTAAAAAGAATTCTGAAGCCCTGATAAAACAGTTGTGTGTTTGGCTTTATTTTGCTATGAATCAATCTGATCATCAAAATTACCTTGGACTCTTGGACATTTGTTTACGCTCTTATTGGATTGTATGTATTAGAGTTTTATTGCAGTCTATGGTACTGTTGTGGAGATATCCACTTGCTTCCTGAAAAGTGCCACAGGAAAGGAGGGCATGAACAGGCGTGCCCAAAACCCCCCACTTGGTCCCCCTCCAATAAAGTTCCAACTATTCCCTGCCCTAAGCAGAACAAAGAAATTTCAAGTCTCTAGCTGGGTTTAATTAACACAGTACCATCCCTGGTTTACGCTTCTGTGACTTATACAACACAAAGTCCCATGACAAGTCAAAACACTTTCATTTCAAATGGGTGCCATCCTAACCCATGTGACCCAAGTCGAAGAAACAGGAAAAAAACTTTTCTGCAACTTTGGTGCGACTTGGGTGCCACAGACTGCAATTTTAAACCACAAAAGTTGCCGGAAAGTCCCAAGGAAGTTGCACAGCTCTGGGGTCAGAGCACTGAGCCCCTGTCACAAACAAGAAAAAAAAAAAATATGAAGGAGTGGGCTGAACTACCCAAGTGATCCAACAGACAATTAAAATGATTAACTATTACCTGGAAAGGGCTATGAAATAAATGGATGGGTTCCCTTACCTTCATTTTCACCTACAGAAAAAAAAATATATATTTAATAAAGAAATAAAAACAAACAATGTACATTTATTCTCTATTCACTGCTGGCATCATATGAATCAATTTCTGATCAAACCATGCCTGCTGTTTAGCATGCCATATCACCTGAAATGTAAATACAATTTCTTCATAAGAAGTCCTAATAAAATGTATACACCACAAGAAAACATATGGAAAAAAAAGAAATAAAAAAGGGAATTTTTCTTACCTCGCCCTGAAGCCAGAGGATTCAGTGGTCGTTTTACGGCTTTTGGCCTGCAAAACAATGAGGAGAATTTAACTCCGGTGGGTAAACAAGTCATATTCCTAATACGTTGGCTGTTGAAATAACTAATCAGTTGCCTCCCTTTATTTTTTAAGCCATTGCCTTTGATTATCTAATAGTATAGCGTAGAAAATAGTCAGGTGTCTGCCCTAATTTTCTAAGCTATATATGATCAGGTAACCAATCAGGCTGTCTGCCTTTATTCTAGGTTCCTGCTAGTGTTGCTGCATAATCATATGCCTTTTTGTAGCACGTTTATGTGTTTTTGATGCATTTTCATGCCTTTTTGTCTTTGCCAACGACTAACAATATAATTGTGGCTAGGCGGAAGAGACTGCATATATGGGTTTTTATGCGTGCCAAAATGAAGTCCATGGGTTACAAACCTCACTGTGTAGTGCCAAAAGAAGAACCCGCACCTTTTCAAAATACTCACCGCACCGCGTTGGACGGATGTGAACAGTCACCATTAAGAATAACATGATTTCCACTGTTGTGCGTTGCAGCACTGACAGCAGATTTATTTATTTCAGGTACTTGTATAGCACTGTCAATTTATGCAGCACTTTATATATATATTGTACATTCACATCAGTCCCTAACCCTCAAGGGGTGTACAATCTAAGGTCCCTAACCCTCAAGGGGTGTACAATCTAAGGTCCCTAACCCTCAAGGGGTGTACAATCTAAGGTCCCTAACTCAAATTCTCAGATCCAATTATCCTACCAGCATGTCTTTGGAGTGTGGGAGGAAACCGGAGTACCCAGAGGAAACCCACGCAGGCACAGGGAGAACATGCAAACTCCAGGCAGGTGGTGCCGTGGTTGGGATTTGAACCAACGACCCTAGTACTGCCATGACAAATCACACTAGTGTAGACAGGGGCTTATTTTCTACGCTATACATTTAGGTAACCAATCAGGTGCCTGCCTTCAATTTCAAAGCTTTACAGTCAGGTACTCATCAAGTAATTGCCTTTATTTTCCCAGTCTATACAATCAGGTGAAGGTTTACAATCAAGTGAAAACGTTTATTTTTTAATAACATGTTATATTACCTACTCTGTGCAAGAGGTTTGCAAAGAGCAGCCCTGACCCTCTTCTTCTCGTGTCCCCCACCAGCGCTCTGGCTCCTTAGCCCTGCGAAGTGCCTCCTGCAGCAAGCCTCCTACTAAGGGGGCACTCGTGTGTGCTCGCTACTGAGCCCCACTCTGCATGTCCATAAGAGACACAGAACGGGGATAGTCCCCACCCCTGCTCTCTCCTCATTGACTGACTGACAGCAGCAAGAGCCATTGGCTCTTGCTGCTGTCAGTCTCTGAGCCAATGAGGAGGCACAGAGGCAGGACAGCAGCTCTTCTCATGCACATTGCTGGATCACGATCGGGCTCAGATAAGTATGAAGGGGAGCTGCATACTGAAGGTTTTTTAGCTCCAACCCACACTCTCTATTTCCTCCATCGGCAACAAATTAAGTACTGGCTAGCATTGCGGTTAATAATGTATTTCCTGTTTCTAGCTAGCCACTCAACCTTTTTGTAACAAGGGGTTAAGCAAACCATGCCTTCACAAAACTTAGTACACACCAGAGCTGACCTTACAGATAAGTATATTGGAAGTATGTTTGGGCTCAATTACACAACATTCCTGGAACTTCCACAAGCCTTGCACAATGAAAAACTGTGCTGCTATTGTGGCTAAACTGAAGTCTTTGTCCATCTGATGATTTCGGGAAGAGGAAGTGGCTGCTCCGACAGTCTCTCCTCATCCCCTATCCAGTTACACAAAGGAAGGCAATGTGCTGCAGATGGCTAATAATTGGTAGCTTGTAAGTTCCAGTTGGAGTTGGGTTTTAAAACTTACTTACCTTGCAAGTGACAAGATCCACTCAAGGGAGAAATAGATCATAGATTCATCTGTCTCCGATTTCCCCCACAGCACCTAGGCAAAAGTGATGTCATACTCTTCCAGCCAGTTCTCGGAGAATGTTGAGCAGCCCAAAGCTTGTGAGAGGATGATTCTGCACAACGTCTCTAGAGATTTGAGCTACTACTCATTCCCAGGGAGCTTGTTAGCAGGAGGATGAAGTCACATAAGTCACCTCTGGTACTATGGAAGTTAGGTCATGAAGAAGATTGAGCAGCCCAAACCTTGCAAGAAGATGACCCTGCACCGTTCTGCATGGTTTTCTCTCACAATTTGGGCTACACATCATTCCCAGGGATCTTGATGGCTGGAGGATGAAGTCACCCCCCTGCACTACAGAAGCCAGGGAAAGGCGAGTACATTATTCGACCATTTTCCCCCTACGGGTACATTTATGACGTTTGAAGCACTGTTTATTGTAAGAAGGAAGGCCACAATGAATTCAGGGATTTGGCCTGAAGGGAAGGGTCCATTTTAAAGTAAAGTATAGTCACAGCCAAAACTTTGTTTTAATAAAGTAGGGGGTGGTTAGACCTTTTGTCATGTTTTTATTGTGTCCTGGTGGCCATTATCACAATGGGAAAAAAAAAAAAAAAAAGGGACAGAGAAACCCAAAATTTTACAGTCGTCACCAAAAAAGAAAGTGGGGGCAATAGTTTTCCAATGGAGACATCCATTCTGCTGGTATCTGTTTAGGAGGGGATCTGCAGCGGTTCAGTTTCAGGTAGGTTGGCCAATTAATCCAGTATGGGCATCCCTCTGCCAAGCCATAGCCTTCAGCTATTTGTAGAGGATTACACAAAGAGTTTAGCCTAGCTGGGTCTGGACTCGGGGCCCTACTGTTAATTGAAGGAACCCAATACTGCTCCTAAGAGTACCTGTATTATTATTATTACATCGAGTTTATATAGCGCCAAAGGGTTTGCTCAGCGCTGTACAATATAGGGGGGGCAATACATGGCACAGTACAACAATAACAAACAATGTACGAGGGGTAAGAGGGCCCTACTCTTTCGAGCTTACAATCTAGGAGGGAGGGGGTAGTGGTACAGTAGGAAGTGGCTGAGGGGAATGAAGTGGTGGGAGGAATGAGGGAGAATGGCCATTAGGTGAGGGTGGGGTAGGCTTCCCTGAAGAGATGGGTTTTGAGGGAGCTCCTGAATGTGAGGAGGGAAGGCGACAGTCTGATGGATTGGGGCAGTGAGTTCCAGAGGATGGGGGAGGACCTGGAGAAGTCTTTCAGTCGTGCATGGGAGGAGGAGACCAGGGAGCAGGATAGAAGGAGGTCCTGTGAGGAGCGAAGGGTACGGGTAGGGCGGTACTTGGGGATCAGGTTGGCGAGGTAGTCAGGGGCAGTGTTGTGAATGGCTTTGTAGGTCAGGGTTAGAAGTTTAAATTTGATGCGTTGGGCAATTGGGAGCCAGTGGAGGGATAGGCAGAGGGGAGTGGCAGAGGTGGAGCGGTTGGTGAGGTGGATGAGTCTAGCCGCTGAGTTCAGGATGGTCTGAAGCGGGGAGAGCCTGCACTGGGGTAGGCCGGTGAAGAGGGAGTTGCAGTAGTCAAGGTGTGAGATAATCAGGGAGTGTACGAGTAGTTTAGTGGTGTCTGGGGTAAGGAAGGTACGTAATATAAGACTTTACACCCTGAAATGCCACGTCCATAAGGGCCAAAGCTTTATTCAGACACCTCCCAGGACATCAACCACACCCCCTATCCCTGGAAGTAGGTTTAACAATCCTCGGGAACAGTGGTCTCCAAACTGCAGCCCTTTGCTTGTCTTATCTGGCCCTTTAGACACTATTCCTCCCACTGACACCAACTCTTTCTCCCCCTAATACCAAAGATCGGGCATTATTTACTCCCACGTGGCGCAGTCCAGGCCCCCCTAAACTCTGAAGGACAGTAAGCTGTCCCTTTCTTGTTTGGAGACCCCTGTTCTGGAGTTGTCCTTTGTTGCAAGCAGCAAAAATTGGGTATCAGACTTTTCATAACCATCCATATAGATGCCAGCAGCTGGAAGAAGCCTTCCACTCCTTATTGATTCAGCAGTAATAAAACTAGAAAAAACATTCAGATTTTCACATTACAGCTACACTTTTCAGGAGCCATTTCACTGCACGTCTCAGGTATGCTGTCCCTCCTGCTCTATTTGACTTGGATGATAAGACTACTGGGCTGTACATATTGTTTGGCCTGTATTTGAATATGCAAACAGTTAAAGGCTAAGCCAGATAGAAAAATAAATAATGAGGCTTGGAACCGAGGTCATGCTGAACAAATTCACTAATATGTAGAAGTACAAAATCAATACAGTGCTAGTGCAGCTTAAAGGGGAAGAGAACCTCAAATGTTAGTAGCTCTGCACAAAGGAATATTGCAGATTCTATGCTCTAAAGCCCAACAGTGATACTAAAACACACACACACACGGTTTAATTTACATTCTCCGTTCTCTTTCTCTATGTGGATGATGGCACTGAGAGGTTTGTATTTTTATATGCCTATGCGTAAAAGGATTTGTAAACTGTACTAATGAACTTCTTTTATTTGGTCCCCCTTGATCTGTAAAATATACCATTGAGTGCATTTTGTAATATCTCCCAGATAAGTGGCAAAAAAAAAAAAACAAACAAAAAAAAAAAAAAAAAAAAAACTACTGATGCCGACAGAAATCAGCTAATAACGTCCTGCACTGCATTCTTTTCACATTAAACTGTTCCTATTTGAGGACTACAGTGCCTCTTCCTCTGTGTTCTGGAGAACAGGAGAAGGGGAGGCATTTGTAGTCCTGTCCTATGGTAACAACACTTCTCCTCCATAGATACAGTACAGTGAATGAGCGTTGTCACCCTAGAAAGGTGTGTTACTGGCAGGATCATGAGGTGAAAAGAAAGCCTAAATAACAAAATAGGGGAAAAATGCTGCCACCACATCTAAACAAAGATAGGCTGCTATCTATCCATCCATCTAATTTTAGTTCTTGGGTTTAAATACGCTTTAACATACTAAAATGGCCTGTGCCATTAGCACTCTGGAGAGCTGGACTACATAGTGCAGCTGTCAAGGTCGTTAGCAGTCTGACACGCTCCCTACATGGTATCCCAAGCAACAAAGCTTATGTTCCTTGAACAGCACTGTTAATTGGAGCATTGTGCATGGGGTGTGTCAGGCTGCTGGAGATCGGGACTCGGGGCTCTGTGTGAGTAGTGGCTCAGCTCTCCAGCGTGCTGCCAATTTATGGCAGCTTAATTCAGTATTGAGCATAAATACATCCAAAATATAAAAATAGGAAGAAGTAGAAGAAGGCCTATCATGTTTCACATGACTGTCATATGCCTTTAAGAGTTTTCTATATCTTGTCTCTGCCCCTCCCTTTCCTTTGGTTTAGCTAATGTTGTATAGATAGCCCTCCCCCTTTCCCAGGAATGCATTACAGCAAGCCTCATGGCATGGAGCAGAAACAGTATGATCTTTTGACCTATCGAATGTTCATCGTTGTAAGATTCTCACAGTTTATGGAATAAACTTCACAAGATCTGCAAGATATCATCTGATTGAGTCACTGACTGTGGTATCGAACTGAGGTTGAAGTTATCACCATCTCATCACAACTGTAAGTTACAGAAATCACACTATCAATGCTTAGAATGGAGAGACAGAACAAGGCCATATTTGTCATGTGCAACGCAGCCGGAATGTATCGCGTGCAACGCAGCCGGATTGTATCGCGTGCAACGCAGCCTGAATGTATCGCGTGCAACGCAGCCTGAATGTATCGCGTGCAACGCAGCCTGAATGTATCGCGTGCAACGCAGCCTGAATGTATCGCGTGCAACGCAGCCTGAATGTATCGCGTGCAACGCAGCCTGAATGTATCGCGTGCAACGCAGCCTGAATGTATCGCGTGCAACGCAGCCTGAATGTATCGCGTGCAACGCAGCCTGAATGTATCGCGTGCAACGCAGCCTGAATGTATCGCGTGCAACGCAGCCTGAATGTATCGCGTGCAACGCAGCCTGAATGTATCGCGTGCAACGCAGCCTGAATGTATCGCGTGCAACGCAGCCTGAATATATCGCATGTAATACAGCCGGAATATATCGTGTGTAACACAGCCTGAATATATCGTATGTAATACAGCCGGAATATATCGTGTGTAACACAGCCTGAATATATAACAAGTAAAAAGTAGGGTTTCAAGAGGGTCTTAACACTTTGATTCTGCCATGTGGTAAATGCAAGCTGTTCACCATTGACTATTTTTACTTATAGAGGCAGATTGCCTCGCACAGGGATTACTGGCAGGAAGACGGTGATGTAGGAAACCATTTCCTTTCATAATCGTAAGCTTTTCCTCTTTTCTTTCTCTTCAAGGCCAACTCTTTTTTTCATCATTTTGATGGGAAGGGGAAGGCATAGAACTCCTGCCAGATTTTGAGGTGCATCCATGGTCAAAATGTAAACACTTACTCATTTTCACACTGTATTTTAATTATTTCTAGCCTACACCTATAAATCTGAATGATCCTGACATTTGTAAAAAAAAAAAACAAAAAAACTTACTTTAACCACTTCCTGTCCAAGGTACATTTATAAACATCATATAATATATATATATATATATATATATATATCTCTTGGTGATCGCTGCAGCAATGATCAAAATATCCTCTTGTAGCCACAACGATTTCCTACAAAGTAAAAGTAATCCGGGCGGCTAACAAGCCACTGGATTACTTCTATAGGCGGTGGAAGGGGTCCCACCCCCCTCCCTCCGCCTTTACTGGGTTCTCCTGTGCAAATGGGGACGACAGCAATAACAC
The DNA here is from genome assembly GCF_062004578.1 of Staurois parvus. Classification (NCBI taxonomy): domain Eukaryota; kingdom Metazoa; phylum Chordata; class Amphibia; order Anura; family Ranidae; genus Staurois; species Staurois parvus. The sequence goes on along the minus strand of NW_028319125.1, from coordinate 1,261,691 downwards.
GTCTAGTGGCATCCAGCTCCTGGCACACAGTGAGCCGTTCCTCCCACTGTGTGATGTCACAAACAGAAAGCAACGAGGATGTCGTCACTTCCTGTTCAGGTCTTTCGTTTACCTGGATGGTAACAGCCAGGGAAGCAGCCGATCAGACCAGTGTGTCTGATCGGTTGCATTGGAAGTCAAAAAGGAGAGATCGGGGGTCTAATAGACCCCCAATCTCTCCACAAAGAGGACCTGTCACAAAAATAAAAAAAAGTTACAGTGCAAAATATAAAAAAAAATATAATTTAGAAAGTGCCCCCGTTCTCTATGCTCACTCTGAAATGTGAACGCACACGTAGGACCCGCATGCATATACAGTATAAATGGCGATCGCACCACGCATGTGATGTATTACTGCATACGGCAGAGTGAGAGCTATGATTTTACCGCCAGACCTCCTGTGTAACTCTAAACTGGTAACCTGTAAAGGCTTTTATATAGCTGCCTATGGAGATTTTTAGATACTGTCATTTGGCATGTTTCACAGGTGGATGCACTTTTTAAAGCATGAAAGCTTTAGTATTTTTCTTGGCGCACCATCTTTTATGTTACCAAACAATTGGGTATTTTTACCAAAATAAGATTGCAAGTGGTTGAGGAGCTTCAGCCAGAGATCCAAAAATTAAAAGTCAGCAGCTACAAATACTGTAGCTGCTGACTTTTAATAAACCGACGCTCACTTTTCCCAAGGATCCAGCGCATCCTCTCCAGAGCCAGTTCACTGGTCTTCGGGTCCCCTGCGCTGGCACGCTAACTGCCGCTCCCCTCGCCCCCAAAATTACCTTCTGGATGAAGCTCCGCTTTTAAGATCCCCACACATTTACTTTTGTGAACTTTGTGACATATTCACTATGCCCTGTGAATAGGCACTGCTGTGTCACACATTTCACAGAACCCACCTTTTGAACTACAGAGATGCTGAGAGGAGGAGTTTCAGGAGGCGGAGTCAGTACAGGAATCACTGCGTGCAGGCAGCAAGGTAAAAATACATATGAGTGTAAGATCAACCACTGACATTACATAGAAGTTTATTATTTCTTCTCCATAGTCCTAAAGGACAAATTTAGATGATGCGGTCACTTACTTGAAACAGTTCTCCTCGTAAATGCTGTTCCAGATCTTCCAAGCATCAGATCCTTTGTACCCCGTGTATCGTTCCGGATTAATAAGCAAGTCGACATACTCTGCATCTGGAGACTCTTCATCTGAAAAAAAAAAAAAAAAAAAAAAATCTATGTATATGTAAAGAGCACTCCACCTTTCAATGGAAACCCTACGTGTTTCGTCTGTGCAAGGGACTGCCTTTTTTTTAATATGCGCTGAAGACTTCCCTTGAACAGACAAAACGCGTAGGGCAAGGCCAGTGGCCTAGGAAACCATCACACCCGCAGGATGGCAATTTTGTGCTTTATGTAACCCGAAGATGCTTGTGAAAGACCCTGACACTGACCAGCACCCCCCTCCCCCATGAAGAGAGCCTGGCATTGACCAACAACACCCCCACCCGAGAGAGCCTTCCACTACTACCACCACCTCCATCTATGCACTGGCAACGCCCCCCCCCCCCCGACCCTGCGAGAGCGAAGACACTCACCTTCACAGCACCAGACATCCCCAGGAACAAGAGTCAGGCTCTGCATATACCATCAAGCAGCCCCTCTCAGATCCCACCTGGTCCCCATGCTGTGTGTGTCCCTTCTTCCATCCCTTCTTTTGGGGGACGGCGCTGCCCCCCTGACAAATGTCGCCCTAGGCCGGGTGTCGGCAACCCGCGGCTCCAGAGCCGCATGCGGCTCTTTTTCACCTTTGCTGCGGCACCGGAGCACACTGCCCACCAGGTGACAGGCAATAGGGTTGCTGTAGCTCAGTGGTCGGCAAGCCACGGCTATTTACACATTTTAATGCGGCTCTTCTGTGTGCCGGGCGCCCGCTCCCCTCCCTCCTCTCGGGCGGCCGCCCCAAAAGTCAGGACTCTGCAGCTAGCCCAGCAATGGGCAAACTACGGCCCGGCGGACCTTTTAATCCGGCCCGCGGAGCGTGGCAAACATTGGCTGTCAGGATGTAGGCGGGGCAGCGTGACGAACTCCTCTCCTCTCACAGTCCGCCCTGAAGACCGGAACGGCGCGGGAACACGGCGAGAGGAACACGCGGAGCAAAGGTAAGTGAATTGACACAATATGGGGAATGAATTACTATAGGGGGGATGAATTACTATAGGGGGGATGAATTACTATATGGGGGATGAATTACTATGGGGGATGAATTACTATGGGGGATGAATTACTATAGGGGATGAATTACTATATGGGGGATGAATTACTATATGGGGGATGAATTTTCAGTTTTAAAAATGTGGCTCTCAAAATAAATTTCAATCGTGGTTTTGGCGAGATTTGGCTCAGTTGAAAAAAAAGGTTGCCCACCACTGACCTAAGGCTATGATTGTGATTATGACGATACACTGTGGCCCTGATTAACCCTTTGCTTACTGGGCCCTTAAACCCCCTTCATGACCAGAGCGCTTTTTGCAATATATGCAGTGTCGGATTTGTTTTAAATGTTGCAATGGTTTTGCGGCTCCCAGTCTTTTTTTCCCTCTCGGAAACGGGTCCAAGTGGCTCTTTATGTCTTAAAGGTTGCAGACCCCTGCCCTAGGCAAATGCCTTGATTGCCTTGTGGTAAATACTCCCCTGCACGTGGAACTGCAGCATTTGATTGTTATTAAAGATTCAGTACTGGCCCCTGATGGAGCCCTGAACTTCATAGCTTGATCTCTGGCAGTGGATTTCCACCTTTATTATAACATTACTTGAATTATGTTGCATATAAATCTGGTGACTTATGGTTTTATTTTGTCACTTTATTGGTGATCTTTTATGTATTTTTCTACACTATTATTCACATTATTTGATTAAGTGTTACTAAACCCAGGACCCTGCATTTACTATATGTGATCTCCCACAGTACACAGAACATGGAAATGCAATTATTTTAGTAAATATAGTCTGCTAAATACCTTTTCTCATCTGCAGTTAGAGCTGCACTGGTTAAAGTTTGCAGGAGTTTTCATTCTCCTCTAATTGTCCTATGAGGCTGCCTGACCACCGAATCTCTATCTGGACAGTGCTTATTAGCCCTGTGCTAATCACATGCACTCTCCCAAGAAAAAAAACAAAAAAAAAAAAACAAACACTCTAGCAAATGCACACCAAAATGAGCATGTGCAGTTAGCCCCCAAGGCTCTGTTCTATCAGCAAATGGATTGTGGACAGTGAAAGAAGGGCAGGTTCAGAGAAGACAGGATCAAACAGCCTTTTTACACAATGGAGAGGCTTAACCCCTTGGGTTCCACAGCGAGTATAACAAGTATGCTTTACTGCATATACAGACTGATTTTTACTTGGGTTTAGTAACAATTTAATCAAAAAAATCAAAATCACAGTGAAAGAAATTAAAGGTTTTGCGCATGCTTTTGGTATATTAATTACATCTGCGTGCTTGGCTCTCATGTTATCTTTCCAGTCTGATATCAGGAGGAGGACAGGCCACATACCGTCATGTTCGCAGAAATTATCATCGGAGTTATCGTCATGATGATTCCACTGTGAAAAGGCTTCTTGTGCGGCTTCACTGCAAGAAGAAATGTCACAATAAGGCGAAGCTCTCATTTCCTTACAACTTCTGAGTCTTAGGGCTCGTTCACACTTGATTTTTTCCAACTCTTGCCAAAACGCCCCTATAGCGTTTGACAAGCGTTGGTCCGGCGTTTGCGGAGCGTTTTTAACGCTCCACAAACGCTTCAAAAATGCCGTATGCACGGTTTAGTGGCGGTTACTAGGCGTTTGCTAAGCTTTAAAATGCCCCACAAACGCCTATAATGAAGTTTGAATGGTGTTAACGCTCCGCAAATGCCTCGCAACCGCACCGCAAACACCGGCCGGGCGTTTGCGGAGCAGCACCATAGAGTTTTATAGGAGGCTTCAACTCCTCCTGACTCGACCAGAGGCGCTCATTTTGCCGTGACGCGACGCTAACGCTCCGTGTGAACAGCGCTATGTGCTGCAATGTACAGAATTTTCCGAGGCGTTTGGAAAACGGTAAAAACGCTTCCCAAATGCCTAGTCTGCCGCTTGCTGACAAGGCTAGTGTGAACGTAGCCTTAAGTTGGCCATGCATTGATCGAAGTTAGGTCAGCTCAATCCATCTGTGGCCGTACCTGGCCAGAAGAAGTCGATCTATCGATTGACTTCTTATGAACAGTCTTCTTGGAAAACCTCCATATGATCAACATTTGCAGCCAACCGGCTGCAGTGCTGATCAAGTGTATTTTCTGACAGAGGGGGGCCAGAGTCCCTGCTGTAATACAATGACACAATGGGGAAGATTCCTGCATCTGCATTGAATGTGTGAATCGAGTCAGTTCTTGTTTAACATGCTGGCTAAAAAAAAAAAAAAAAAAAAAAAAAAAAAAAACGTGCATGGTCAGCTTTACTCATAGTGGAGTTATGGAGTGTGTAATATATATATATATATATTCACTCACCTCAAGGATTCATCCACAGCACCCAACCTCTTCTCTTTCTCACACTCCAGCTCACCATTCCGATTTGCAGCCTCGGTGTACTACAAGAAACAGAGAAAGCACATTATATATATACACACATGTAAGCAAGAGCACTTTATTTTTTTATTTTTTTAAGTCCGCAAACGTGCAAACTACAACGAAAAACCCGTAAGTGATCACAAAAAATGTGCAAGTGCGAACACCACACGAAAAAGTGCACTTAGGGGTGTGCTTGTCCTACCCCCGGAAGGGTTGGACCGTTCACCCGATCCCCCGGGGCACGAAGCTCCTGACAGGGACAAGGTTCCCATTTGGTCCTAAAGGCCTGGTGGACCACCGTTCCTTATGCCCAGCCGAAGCCGGACATCCAGTACTAGGCAAGGGGGTTCTCCCGAAGAGAAAACCCCCTAGGGATCAGGGGAGGAAGGAGCCGTAGGGCCACACATCCTCCCCCTACACTTCAGGTAAGGCCCGAGGACCCACACCCTCCATCCATGAAAAACACACACATAAGAACAGAAAAAGTGACAAAACGTGGGAGTGATTAAATAAATAAATAAAAAATAAAAAAGTGGTACCGTGCCTAATAGTGCACAGACCAGGCCCTGAGGCCTGTAAGCAAGAGCACTTTATGGCCATCTCTTAAGTGGCAGTGTTTGATGAAGATTTAGGTCCAGTCCGCCACGTCTATCTCAGATGCCAAGTCTTGTTCCCACTGAGTCACATAAGAGAGAGAGGAGGGGACGATGCTCAACTGTTCAAGGAAAAAAGGCCCAAGGAGTGTTGGCAGACATCTTCAAACATCGTTTCCCGGCCTGGCCAACCTTTGCATTGATTTGATTTCAGTTCTTTAAATCATGGGGGCTCTGCATCACATGTAGGTGGTCTGTATGCAAATACAGCCTGCCAAGGAACGCCCACTCCTCCAGAATGAAATCCACTCAAGGCATTTTGATTTTTCCATATTTCCTTCCAAGAGCCAGCCCACTGCTTACATCAGGAACGAAAGCTCTTGAGAGAAGTACTGAGGCAGGGTGCTGTGATGTTTTCAGGAAGTTATCTATGGCACCCTGCCTGCCCCTCCCACCAACTGTGATCTGCCTGCATTGCATAGATAAGCACAGAGACTCCGTGTCACTGCCTCTAAAATAAGGTGTGTAATGAAAACAGAAAGGCTTTAGTTAATAATTTCATTAGCATGTTGATGAGCAGAGAAAGGAGGAACGAGGGAAGGCAAAACATAAGCAGATTAAACTTCAGCTTTAATGACTACAGCGCTGCATTCATTTGTGACTTTTAAATCTGTCTGGGGTTTAGCTTTAATAAAATATTCATTAAAGGATTTAATACAGCTGCACACAGCCACCTGCAGCATCTCTTTTTTTTTTTTCAATATTACTTGGAGTAGAAGGACTGTAGCAAGGATTACGCTCGGTGAAGAATTACATTCTGTGTCCCTGGTGAGCCGACAGACAAATGCGTCCCGTGCTTAGTTTTCCCACACCTCTCTGACGTCTATTTCTGACTCACATGGGACAGAAGCCATTTAGGATTGGGGGGAAAAAAAATAAAATAAAAATATTCCCCTGCCGTCTTTATCTTCTCTGCCGCTGTGACACGGTGTTTACTGAACTGTGGAAGCTCCAAGCACAATCAGAGTAAATGTAATTTATTTTCTTTTTAATTAAATCCTTCAACATACAAGTTTACAGAAGAGTTCCACAATGTAAGGAAGGCTGGTCCTCCTGCTGGTCACAATACAGAGCCAAAGTGGCTGAAGCAGAACTTACTGAAGTAGGGACCATATAAGCCCTCCGGCAGATAGGGACTATTAATGGAACTATTTCATCAGTGAATGGGAGTACAAAAAACGAATTCCAGAAATTGTTATATCTGCAGAGTATCAGATCAACCTTGCCACACAATTATCAGGGGCATCCCCTTGCTAAACAGGTGAACACAGCATGCATCCAATCCTATGTGCAGGCTTTCCCTGCATCTGAGGATTTGGTGTTGGCTTCTTGCAGATGCTCATTATGGTCCACAATCCAGAATATATTACAAAGGAAAGTGATGGTTAAAGCTTAAAAAGCTGAACTAAATAAACAAACAAAAAAAAAAAATTTAAAAGTGAAAGTCTATTTTGTATATTTTATCTACAGGTAAGATGTTAAAGCGGAGCTCCACCCAAAAGGGGAAGTTCCACTTTAAGGACTGCTCCCCCGCTCCCCATTAAGGATTGGTACCTTTGGGGGGGCGGGAGTGGGTACCCGAGTTTGATAGGTACTCGCTCCCACTTCCAGTCCGACTGCCTAGGTGATCGGAAGGTGTCCTCCCTCCCTGTAGTCTTTTGGGACACGTGACAGGTCTCAGAAGACTACAGGACCATTCAGGAAGCGCAGCGCTACTCGCGCATGCGCAGTGGGTACCCGCCAGTGAAGCCGCAAGCTGTCACAGCTGGGTGCCCACACTGAAGGTGCCGGCCTCCTGGAATCCAGGACGGCCAGTGAAACGGGTTGCGGAGGACACACCACGGGACCGAGGGACAGGTAAGTGGCTGTTTTTTTTAAAAGTCAGCAGCTACAGTTTTTGTAGCTGCTGACTTTTATGACAGCGTGAGTGCAACTCCGCTTTAATAAGGTTTACCTGTAGGTACTGTAAATATCTCCTAAACGTGCACAGTTTAGAAGATGTTTACTTTTATAGCGCCGTTGATTTCACTGATGCATGTACACTGCGATATGAATAGACGGCATGACGTCCATTGAGAGAGCTGTGCAGCGGCCGAGACTTCTGCGCACATGCGCGGACGTGACATCATTGTGACTCGGCCAGTCAAATAGCTGCGTACTGTGAACCCGGAAAGGAAGACTGGGTGAAGATGGAAGCCTCGGGGAGCTATGCATACTAGCATATTATGATCTGAACGTGCAGAGAGAAGATTTTTATTATCTGAGGTTCACTACCACTTTAAAGTGGCTCTAAAGTCATGCTTTTTTTTTTAACCGTAGAATATGTAAACCTAACATGCCATCCCTCTCTGCCAATCCCTCCACTGGTCTCCACTCAGTGTCCTCCACCCCTCTCTGCCAATCCCTCCACTGGCCTCCACTCAGTGTCCTCCATCCCTCTCTGCCAATCCCTCCACTGGCCTCCACTCAGTGTCCTCCACCCCTCTCTGCCAATCCCTCCACTGGCTTCCTATTCCCCAACGAATAAAATTCAAAACATTAACAATAACATATAAAGCCATTTATAACTCCGCTCCAAATTACATCACCGACCTTGTCTCCAAATATCACCCAAAACGTACTCTCCGCTCCTCGCACGACCTCCTGCTCTCTAGCTCCCTTGTCTCCTCCTCCCATGCTAGTCTCCAGAGCATCCCCCATCCTCTGGAACTCTCTACCTCAATCTATCAGACTATTGCCTACTCTGCCCACTTTTAGGAGATCTCTGAAAACCTCTCTCTTCAGGGAAGCCTATCCTGCCCTCAGCTAATAATGGAAGCTTCTATTCCTCCTACCAGTCCATCCCTCACAGTTATTAATTTTTGTACCACTAGCCCCTCCCTCTTAGATTGTAAGCTCCAAGGAGCAGGGCCCTCCTAACACTCTTGCATTGAACTGTATTGTTGCTGTATTGTCTCCCTTTATTTTGAAAAGTGCTGAGCAAACTGTTGGCGCTATATAAATCATGTATTATAATAATCATTTTATATTCCCGATACAGTGCTGTGAATAAGTATTTGCCTTCTTCCTGATTTTTTTTTTGTTTTTGCATATTTTTCACTCTTAAATTATTCCGATAAAACAAAAATTTAACATTGCACAAATGCAGTTTTTAAATGATGATTTTATTTATAGACTGTCCAAACCTGCCTGGCCCTATGTGAAAAAGTAATTGCCCTCTAAAAGTAATAACTGGTTGTGCCACCCTTGGCGACAACAAATGCAACTACAATACCTTAATTCTGATTTTTTTAAGACAGAAATTTAGAGGTGGACTTACTGGTGTATTTTGGATCATTGTCTTGCTGCATAATCCAAGTGCACTTGAGCTTGAGGTCAGGAACTGATAGCCAGATATTCTCCTTCAGGACCTGGACAACTTGCCATAATTGATGGAACCATGAATTCTGCGCTCTACCAGAATATCTTCAAGCTGCAAAGCAGCCCCAGACCATCACACTCCCACCACGTTCGACTGCTGGTATGATGTTCTTTTTATGAAATGCTGTGGTAGTTTTATGGCAGATGTAACGGGACGCACACCTTCCAGGACGTTCAACTTTTGTCTCTTCGGTCCACAGAATATTTGCCCAAAAGTCTTGGGGATAATCAAGATGTCTTTCGGCAAATGTGAGACGGGCTTTTGTGTTTTTTGGTCAGCAGTGGCTTTCGTCTTGGAACCCTCCCATGGATGCCATTTTTGCCCAGTCTTTCTTATTGTTGAATCATGAGCATTGACCTTAACTGAGGCAAGCGAGGCCTGCAGTTCTTTAGATGTAATTTTGGTTTTATTTATGACCCCCTGGATGAGTCGTCATTATGCTCTTGGAGTGATTTGAGTAGGGTTGCCACTCCTGGGAAGGTTCACCAGTGTTCCAAGTTTTCACCATTTGTGGATAATGGCTCTCACTGTGGTTTGCTGGAGTCCCAAAGCCCTAGAAATGACTTTGTAACCTTTTCCAGACTGATAAATGTCAATTACTTTGTTTCTAATCGGTTCTTGAATGTCTATAGATCACAGCATGATATGTCGCTTTTTGAGATCTTTTAGCGTGCTTCACTTTGTCAGACAGCTTGTATTTAAGTGATTTCTTGATTTAACAGGTCTGGAAGTAATCAAGCCTGGGTATTTATATTGTTTTTTTTAATATGTATACACAAATGTTTTGCCTTTCATTTCTATTCTAAATTGAATGGGTTGTTTTACAAAGTCACGGTTAAAACTTTAAAAAGGATCTGTTCACCTTTGGGAACATGTTCCACCCATTTTTAGGGTGGAGCTTGCAACACTGCTGCAGGCTCTCCTCATTCTGCCTCTAGTGACAGATTTGGGGATCTTCTCCCTGAACACTTGCAGTCACAATGATGAATGCTCTAGGTCAGCGGTTCTCAACCTGGGGGTCGAACGACACTTTCCCAGGGGTCGCCTAAGACCATCGGAAAACACATATTTCCGATGGCCTTAGGAACCGAGACACTGCTCCTTGATCCGTCTCCAGGTGTGGGCGGGATGACATGCCGTCCCTGTCATCTGGACACACCCCCGGGATCAATCCTTCCTCGTCGGTGATTGGCCGCCGAAACTGTAGCTCAGGAGAGGCACACAGGCGGCCAATCACCGGCGAGGAGGTGGAGCTTGGAAAGGAGGAGCCGAGCGGCACCGCGAAGATCGAGCGAGTGAAGAGGAGGAGAGCGGCCGGAGAAGGAAGACATCTGACCGGTAAGTGTCTGTACCATGGGAGAGGGAGGGAGGGAGCGAGCCCAGGCTGGAGCAGGGGTCAGCAAGGTAAGTATCATTGGTGTCAGTGGGAGGAATAGTGCCCAATCATTGGTGTCACTAATACTAATGATGGGGCACTATTCCTCCCCCCACTGATACCAGTGATGGGGCACTATTCCTCCCACTGACACCAATGATGGGGCACTATTCCCCCCACTGACACCAATGATGGAGCACTATTCCCCCCACTGACACCAATGATGGGGCACTATTCCTCCCCCCACTGACACCAATGATGGGGCACTATTCCTCCCCCCACTGACACCAATGATGGGGCACTATTCCTCCCCCCACTGACACCTATGATGGGGCACTATTCCTCCCCCCACTGACACCTATGATGGGGCACTATTCCTCCCCCCACTGACACATATGATGGGGCACTATTCCTCCCCCCACTGACACCAACGATGGGGCACTATTCCTCCCCCCACTGACACCAACGATGGGGCACTATTCCTCCCACTGACAGCAACGTTGGGGCACTATTGCTCCCCCTGATACCAATGATGGGGCACTATTCCTCCCACTGACACCAATGATGGGGGCACTATTCCTCCTACTGACACCAATGTTGGGGCACTATTCCTCCCACTGACACCAGTGTTGGGGCACTATTCCTCCCACTGACACCAATGATGGGGCACTATTCCTCCCCCCACTGACACCTACGATGGGGCACTATTCCTCCCCCCACTGACACCAATGATGGGGCACTATTCCTCCCCCCACTGACACCTACGATGGGGCACTATTCCTCCCCCCACTGACACCAACGATGGGGCACTATTCCTCCCCCCACTGACACCAACGATGGGGCACTATTCCCCCCACTGACACCAATGATGGGGCACTATTCCTCCCACTGACACCTATGATGGGGCACTATTCCTCCCACTGACACCTATGATGGGGCACTATTCCTCCCACTGACACCTATGATGGGGCACTATTCCTCCCACTGACACCAATGATGGGGCACTATTCCTCCCACTGACACCAATGATGGGGCACTATTCCTCCCACTGACACCTATGATGGGGCACTATTCCTCCCACTGACACCAATGATGGGGCACTATTCCTCCCACTGACACCAATGATGGGGCACTATTCCTACCACGGACACCAATGATGGGGCACTATTCCTACCACTGACACCAATGATGGGTCACTATTCCTCCCATTGACATCAGTGATGGGACACTAGTCCTCCCACTGACACCAATGACGTGGCACTACTCCTCCCACTGCAAAATTACAGTTATGAAGTAGCAACGAAAATAATTTTATGGTTGGGGGTCACCACAACATGAGGAACTGTATTAAGGGGTCGTGGCATTAGAAAGGTTGAGAACCACTGCTCTAGGTAGTTCATTGATAGTTCCTGTCATTGTTTAACTGCCTGCGCATACGAGGTACAAGAAGTTTCCACTGATGGTCTGCAGGAATCTTGCATTGCACCCGTGATCTGCTGATCATGAGTGCAATACTTTACAGGCTCCTAATAAAAAAAAAGGAATAAATGCACATTTTCTTTTACCTGCAAAAAAATGCATTTATTATTTTTAAAAAAGTGAACTTATCCTTTAATGCATTCTCTGCAAAGAGGTAAAAAACACCCCACTAGCTGTTCCCCCAAACCCCTCCCTAAACACTTAGCCAATTCCTCTCACAGATTCAGAGCGGTGCTGACTGCGGCCCTGTTCTCTTCTTTTCCTGGTCTCACAGGAGACACAGAGCAGCAGGACCATTGGTGCCTATTGCTGTCAGTCAAACTCCTCTGAGGAGGGAGTGGGGGCATGGCTTCCTGACACTGTGTATATCTGTGGATGCACACAGCCTGTCTCAGGAGCATGCCTGTACAGGTGCCCCCATAGTACGTGGCTTGCTAAGGAGACACTCACTGGAGGGAGAAGAAGACTGTGCTCCTAATTTCCTGTTTGAGTTGAAAACCTTGTCTCTGCTTTACAGAAAAATCAGAAGTATTGTGGTCAGCTCTGCCGGCGTTCCCAAATGCTAGACTACAGATCAGCACCACATCTACATAAAATAAGGGGAAGATTTTCTGTAGTTCAGTGGAGGAAGACTGCACAGGGTTCACCATACTGTTAGTAATTTCAGGGCAGCAAAGGCACTGTGTTGTCAGCTCACAAACTTTGTGGCAGATCTATAGATATTTTTCTGTACTTGTGTATTTAAAGAGATAAAACATTGGGAAATTTGCACATATTGCAAAGACGTTAAGAATGTATATTTTTGAATTTTACCTAGACATACAGTTTGAAGCTGAACTCAAGGCAAACAGCTAAATATAGACATGAAATCCTGCCAAAGCATTTCATTTTCGTCCATTAAGTCCTCAGAATCACACAGCTCTGTCACATAGCACATCTTTGTGGCAAGGCAGAAAACCTTATTTTTCTCTGCTGCAGATAAGCAACACTTGAGGGTCTTGTCCCTCCCCAGCCTTTGACTGCACACTGATAAAAAGAATCTGCAGACTGATGAGAATCTCTCTCTTATCAACCGGTTTCCTTAGCACAACAGCACTCATGTACAACTGGCCATGTCACTCTCCTTGACAGAGCTCTACTGGATACCAAATCAAGTTCTTAAAATCTAGTTTAAAAAATAAATAAATAAAAAAAATGTTGGCTCCTGCTACTGTCAATCACAGCCAGTGAACCAATGAAGAGAGAGCAGGGGCGGGGCTAAGCTGGACTGCGTGTGTATGGAAATGCAGTGCAGCGGCTTGGGAGCGGTTTGCTCTGGAGGCACTCGGCAGGAGGGAGAGGCCAGGAGCGCCGACAGGGGACCCGAAAAGAGGAGAATCAGGACTGCTCTGTGCAGAACTATTGCACAGAGCAGGCAAGTATTACATGTTAGTTTTTTTTTTAAATGACTTTAATATCACTTTAACGAGGTATTCATGAATACAGAGCCGCATTCATTTGTGCATTTTATATATGCTTGGAGTTCAAAATTACGTGTTCGTTTACCTCTTCAGTATTGTGCCTTTGTCTGCAACCCAAAATCTGTTTGCCTTTGTTATAGGACTCATAAAAAGGCAGCTGCAGATAGAATATATTGCATGTCAGTCTCGGCAATCTAGGCAGTAATATAAAACAGCTGACTCCTTTAAAACCAAGCCTGGTGAACAATCTACCGTAATCTCAAAGTACAATCTTTCTGTCTAAAAAGAGAACGATGGTTCAACTATAATGGGCCTTTTATCACAAAAAGGAAGATAATTTTCTTTTATAAGCTTCCAAAATAATCATTGGATCCGCCTGGCAATAGCGCTTTCCATAACCTTCCTGCGACACTCGCAAACTAAACAATCTAAAACTTTCCTCGACCTTCAAGAAGCGGACACACACCAATGGACAGACAATTTATGCAACCCAAACTTTCTGGAGTATTATTAACAGGAAACGTCCACGAGGCGATCATCATTTCCACGCATTTGTAAAAAAATATATTAGTTTTAATGAGCATCTGAACCTGAATTATAAAACCTAATGATGGAAAAAAGGTGAAGTGAGGGCAATGCAGGTTGGGCTTGGCTTTTCCAGCATCGAAGAGTTTATATTTTTAAGTCTTCAGCTAAACAAATCAAAAGATATATATCTCTGCTATCACTTTTTTTTAGGTTTTGCCAGAAAAATCCCCACAGATTCTTCCAGAAATCCAGTGAGCTCCTAGAATCCTAGGCAGCAACGTTAACCCTTCCCCATTTCCCCTGCTGGACTACAGTATACCTCTGGCTGGTTCACATAGGGCGTATATAGCTGCAGTGACAGTACAATAAAGAGCCGCCACTCTGTGCCATGATGGTGATGCGCCTCCAGGGGCAGACTGACAACTCATGGGGCCCCCGGGCAATAGGGGATCATGGGGCCCCTGTGTCTTTGCCCAAACTCAAAAAAGCCTATGAAAAAAAAAAAAAAAGTGTACCAGGGGCATCTCATGGGGCCCCCTACTGACCCCGGGCCCTCAGGCAGTGCCCCAGTTTCCAAATGGTCAGTCCGCCCCTGTGCGCCTCCTATACGTATGCATGAGAGTGATGCCAACCTGGTCCAGCCAAACAAGTGGCCGAAGAGTTGGAAAGTGGAAAGAAGACCAGGAGAAGATAGCAGTGCCCATGACCAACGGGAGTACTGACAGCACAGTGCTGGATGAGATTAGCCAGTTAAATATGCCAAAATGTACTAATAAGCTCCATACTGACACATTACAGCTAAATGCTACCAGAGCCCAAAATTTTAAAAATGGTTTTGCAGAGGTTATTTTTTTAAGTGCATGAATGCCAAGTAGCGTTCGTATAAAAGGACCTGTTCACACGACTGCAGAAAGTAGCATTTTTCTGTACTAGAAGAACAAGAATCACCGCTAGGGCACATCAAAAACAAAAAAGGTATATGTGCCCCATTAATATATCTATATAGTCCTCCCACGCTCTAGGCCTCCTAATCAATATTACAAAAAGCTGCTAACACCTTACCATTTACCAAATGGGAAAATACCGAATAGAAAGCTAGCACCAACTAGCCTTCTACTATGTGCCCCATTCACACTGCAATACAGCCCGGAGGTGTGCATCACAACGCACAGAAACCACCATATAGCAGCACAATGCACAGCGCTGCTGTGCAGGAACATTAATAAAAAGGGTCAATTTGGGCACTTTCAATGAGGGGGCGCCAAAAAAATAAACTGCATGATGTGGTAAAATACACATCACACTGTCCCCTGCCACATCCAACTGCAGCCAAAAATGGACAGCAGCCTGGCATTGTGAATGGGTCCCAACACTTTTTGTGGACTGAGATGCTAGCCAAGAGATTACACAGGCATGTAAATCATGGTAGCTTTGCAGAGAGTAGCCCCTGCGGCCGCCTATCTCGTGTCTTTGTAGTTACAATGCTGCAGTCTGGTCACTGGGGGGGGGGGGGGGGGGGTGACTGAGAAAATGCTTCCTCCTGCCTGCAGCACAGTGATTACATCATCTCAGCCTAAACAAAGTCGCTAACTGAAGGTCGAGGACTGAGATTTTTTTTTTTAATACCAGGTGAAAGTTTTCTGGAAAAAAAAAGAAAAAAGTGACTGTCACCCAATGCATTGGTCACAAATACCTTCCCAGTGCCAGAAAACATTTGTCGTTCAAATACAATATTATTTTCAAACAAACCAATTAGCTGTGAAATGCACAATCCTAGCTGCTCTAGGTTTTGTAAGTGCAAACCAAGCGGTATGATTCTTTGGCATACAGACCATGCCCATGTGTGGCCAGCATTACAGGGGCCACGGGAGACTAATAATGGCATTTGCCTCGGCAGCTGACTTGTGGTGATAAGACCGATAATGTCGCAGCAGCCTTGTTATCTCATTTGTACCGAGTACGGATTCCCCACATTGGAGGCCCAACACAGATATCACCATGACATTATGATTCTGAAACCCATCATTACCCGACACCGAACTTTAAAGATTTTACAAGTAGATGTTTCTGCTTTATAAGAAGGATCTTTCAGGCATTTAAATAAATAATTTGCTTTAATGTGCCTAGAGGGAAATGGGTCACCCAAATATGGTGGAAAAGTTGGCTAATAAAACAAAGTTACAATAAAAAGTACAGATTCAGCAAAATATTTTTGAGCGAAGCAGGGAAAAGTTAAAATCTCTTTCAGGTGTTTACGGTTGTGTTTTCACTGCGGAATTTCAATGGCAACTGCAGATTGAAAGATGCCCAGATGGCACTACCAAAAGAACAGGGTTTTTTTGTTACTCACCGTAAAATCCCTTTTTCTGAGTTAATTGATGGACACAGCTGTTCTGAAACTGGATCACTGGGTTATAAAGCGCCACCTACAGGGCTAAAATGTAGAAAGAAAAGCTACTTGTTCGGCGCCCAAAACTGCACATCCCGGGTGTCAGGCGATAGGAATTGAGCATCATTGGGTGTGCCTCAATAGGAAGCTTCCTATGGTGACACACAGAGAAAAGGAGGAGGTGCCAAGAAGAGGAGGATCAGGGCTGCGCTGTGCATTTCCATTTTTTAAAAAAATATTAATTTACAATCATTTTAAAGCAAAAATACACCCTCCTTTCTCTTACGTTCATTGTCGAACACAGCTGTTCTGAATCTGGAGCATTGGGTTATATCACCACCTACAGGAGTAGGACACTAGGTAGAAAAGAACTCAACATCGCCTATGGGCAGTCCTTTATGGCATAACCCCCCCTCTATGTTATAGGCAATCCAGTTTGTAACACAGCAGTGTCAGAAAACAGAAGTCCAATAGAGGGGTGGATACGGTATCCGTCAATGAACTCAGAGAAATGGATTTTAGGGTAACAAAAAATCCTGTTTCTCTAATATTCATTGACAGACACAGCTGTTCCTAATCTGGACCACTGGGCAAAGCAGTGACTCAATGAGAGGTGGGCAAACCAAAAAGCAACTGGAGCACCCAGGCAAACATACTAACCACCCGAAAAAAAAAAAAAAAAACCCTAAAAAAGGAGGCAAACAAGGAATCGTAAACAGCCTGTAAAACCTTGAAGCCCAAACAAGCATCTAAAAGATACAAATAACTGCACAATATGTAAAGGTGTGCACAGATGACCAGGCAGCTGCCACGCAAATCCGAATCACCAAAGCCAGAACTCACAGGGGGCACAAATAACCCTTGTGGAAAGGGCCAAAACAGGGAAGGAGCCCGCCCCTTAACAGAGTATGCCTGGACAAGGGTCTGCTGGATTCAAATGGGAATCATGGCAGAGGAGGCAACCAGGCCTTTCCTTGGGCAGTTCTTGACCATAAAAAGAATTCGGCCACCACCAGGAGGCCACAATAGACAGACACACACAAACCACCAGATCACAGCCAAGGAGCGCAACGAGGCCTCTATGGGATACGATGGCCGTGGACACAAGGAAAACAAGACCGTGTCCTTGGGTGAAAATCCAATACCACCTTCGTTACAAAGGTGGAGCACAAACGAAGAGTCACCTTATCCTTGTGTAGAAACCAAAAAGGGGAATAAGCAGGGGAATCTCCCAGACCCCCCAACCAACCCCCCCAGCACGAGATGCTGCCACTAGCCTGCACTCGGGACCGAAACTGCAGCTGGTGCACACTGCGACCCAAAAGGGATAGTAGGCACAGCACTACTGGCCCCTAGCTCCACACAGAAGGTGGCAGGGGGTTTGCTGACAGGCAAGGGGGAAAAGCCCTAGGAAAAAGAGCGGGCCAGAGCCCACCCAGTACCCAACCGCCACCAGCAGGGGGATGCCCACCAGTGACAGATGGGAACACCAGAAAGTGACGGCAAATGCCCTTAATGGAGGGCATCGCAACCCAGCCAGCAAATACCCATCTCAGCCCATCCACCAGAAGAGGGCACCGGACTCCCAAGCAGCAATAGCAGTATTTAAGTAAAGGCAGTGCCCTCAATATCATTGCAGGCACCGCAGCGCAAAAACCAGCACCAGCCCATCTTGGCTCTGCCCACCAAACACAGCTGCAGGGCTCCCGGTGGCAGGGGAGGGGTTTAAGGGCAATGCCCACAAGTAGCGGGGTAGCACCTTCCGCTCCAGTAGGTTGCAAAGCTGCAGCCTTAATTGCCAGCCAGTCCAACTGTTTGGTTCATGCACCCATGGGGGGGGGGGGGGCACAAGAGGGGACACAACCCTTCTTCAGAAAGAATTCTCACAGGCAGAGTCCAACAGCACCAAAATGGAAGGCAGACCATAGAGATCCCTCCTACCGCTGCCAGGTCTGACTGCCCAAGCCTGTAGGGGTGGAGAGAAACCCAGAAGGTCGATCACCCCAGAGAGTACCTGTGCCCCACACTGCATTGGGGGGAGGGAAGGCAGGGAGAAGCTACTTATCGATCCATACAGAGCGTGCAGGTAAGGCTTCCTTGACAGATCCTCCTCTCCACCGAAGTGGGGGGCTGTCGGCCAGGAGTAACAATGTGACACAGACTATAAGCGCCCAGTCATATGTGTCCCTGTGAGACGTTTAACTTGTCTGCCCCAGTCCAGGATGGGACATGTCGTGGCCGACCTAGCGCTTAGCTAAAGGTCTGTGCGCGTTCGCTGGCCAGACTGGGGTGATCGCTGGATCTAGAATATCCAGCCCGTTGCCCAGTTCGGCTGTTGACTTAATATCTCCACAGGAAAAAAAAAAAAAAGGAGAAAAAAAAAAAAAAACACACTATGGAACCACAGGTCCAAGCAGGGACTCAGGTCCTTACTCCTGAACAATAGACAGAAAAACTGCATTGCCTACAGCAGAGATGAGGGGTTTATGCCATGGGACTGCCCATAGGTGGTGTTGAGCTCTTTTCTACCTAGTATCCTACTCCTGCAGGTGGCGATATACCCAATGGTCCAAATTCAGAACAGCTGTGTCCATCAACGAACGTAAGAGAAAGGAAGGCTTAGTTCAGCTTTAAAGTGATTGTTTTTAAAAAAAATGACTTAACGATATACTTACCTGCTCTCTGAAATGGAAATGCATAGAGCAGCCCTGATCTTCCTCTTCTCAGGTCCCCCACCGGCACTCCTGGCTCCTCCTTTACTCTGTGTGTCACCACAGCTTCCTATTGAGGCACACTCAGGGATGCTCAATTCCTACAACCCGACGCCTGGGACATGCAGTTGTAGGCACTGGGCAAGTAGCTTTCTGTCTACATTTAGCCCTGCTGCGGGCAAGCTGCAGGGCTCGTCAGGTGGAAGCATTCGGGTGGCTCCATTGCCACCCAAATGCTTACACACACACACACACACACACACACACACACACACACACGTGTGTGCCCCCGCTTGCACCTTTCCCCGCTCCCTATGTATCCCAGGCTCTGCGCAGGTGGAGGGGGGGGGGGGGGGGTGAGCGAACGCAAGTCTGCTCTCCTCCCCTTCCTGTTCCTGATGTGTATGACTTCCGGGTCCCCATTGTCAGTGTCCTCAGCCATCGAGGCTAGGAAAGAATACAATGCGATCTGCACTGCATTACATTCAGTGGAGCACAGGGGAGACATGCAGGGCGTGTAAGAACTGGTCCCCAAAAAAAAATCACGTGATGAAAAAAAGAAAAAAAAAAAGTTGAAAGTAAAAAAAAAGTTTTTTTATTTGTAAAAAAAAAAAAAAGTTACGCCCAAGCACAAATCTTTGTTATACTGGTTAGGCAGGAGAGGTAGACAAGCTTAGTCACAAAGATCAAAAGGAGTGTACAAAAGAGCCTTCCCTAGGCAAAGAAAGTAATATTATTATACAGGATTTATATAGCACCAACGGTTTTCTCAGTGCTTTACATTATATAGACACTATCTTGTGATGCCTGCTTTTAGAACAGATATTAAAATGGCTGATGAGTTCACTTTAATTATTAAAAAATAAATAAAAAAAACAAAAAACAGTGTATGGTACCTGGCAATAAGCTACAATGCCACTCAACCATATGTTGCCATGACTGCCCATCACGTGATGCAGGAACGTACAGCCTGAAGAACTGCACTCACAACATCATTCAAAATTTATCGCCTGCTTAATCTTATCGAGTTGCAGAGTGCATCCTGTCAACCGTGACATCTTGTTTATTCAGAGGCTCCAGTTCTTTGCACAGCTCCATAGAAACCAACTGCTCTCTGCAGGACACATGAAAACCTCTCCATCCTAGCTGGACCAGTCGGCAGAGCTTCTTAATAAAAAATAAAGCAGAACTGGATAGCTAGGGCCTTGTTTACGTGGCACTGGAATCACTTTTCTGATTTTCAAAGCAATTCATATTCAAATTGTATACAGGCATAGATGGGTGCTGAGGTCCTCTTGCTCTGCAGCAAGGTGAGTCACGTGAAATGAATATCTGTATTCTTGAGCAGCAGTTGCACAAATGGGCATTTTAATATACATAATCATATCCTTAACTATACCCAATGAAGTGACTGGCCTCAGCTGAAACAAATCCTCCTACATAAGATGTACCTGTTTATCTGCACTCTTCTCTACAGCTGTTTAAATTGCAGAATTTTAAAGCTAGTCTGAGAAGTCAGAAAAAAGGGGGAGGAGAGCTGATATCACACACTGCAGAGTCAGCGAGGAGAGCTCTGACAGCTGACTGGAGGGAAGAGACACCCCCCCCAGAAACAGAGCAGAGGCTGTCAGTCTGCTGGAGGTCCCTCTCCTGTTGCCATTTTTCTCTTGGTGTCAGGAAAACTTGTCAAAAGGTGACTCACACTAAAAGCAGGAGGAATGAATCAGCAGACAGAAATAACACTTCATGCTCTTAACTGAGACAAGTACAAGCTATAGAAGGATATGCTTTATTCATATTTCATGTCTGAAGGTTTACAACCACTTGTGTTATATACTTTAAAAGCATATGTCTAGGCAAAATAAAACAAAAACATATGCAGTGCATCTTTGCAATACATTCCTATTTCACGCGTTTTTTCAAATATAGAAAAACACCTGTTGAACCTGCCAAAAACCCAGTGAGCGCTAAATTTTATGCAGTGAGCCGACAACACTGCCTCTCCCGCAAAGAACTTCCTAGCAGTATTCCCAGCCCAGCTCTCCCCCTATGAACTACAGATGGAAGCTGTTCTGATTAGGTGCTGTCCCTCCAAGGCCATGCAGATCAATAGCTTCTTACAAAACACTTTAGAGGTCCATCGCTTAAGACAAGTATCCTTCATATATGAATCAACAGTGAAGGTGAGAAATAAGGCCAAAGTCTTCCAGGAAGCCATTACGGCTGAAATTTAGCCCCACAGCCATCCGTTCCACGTGTTCAACAGGCAGAGGTTCAATGGCTGAGGTTAGATTCAGTCAGTCATAGTATGACAAAATGATATCGCAGCCAAAATCAAGTGCAAAACAGAACCAGACAGTGGAAACAGGGTTCTGGAAAGGCCTTCAAGTCATGCATCTGTTGGACCCTTAAAAGCAGTTGCATCTTTCACCTAGCTGGATCCACAGAGGGAATGGAACACTTTTGGACATGATGCTCACCAAACTAATAGAAAGCCAGTAAGAGCTTCCAATCTTTGTACAAAAAAAAAAAAAAGCCACCTATAAAACAAGTGGATGCAAAGGGAATTTTTTGTGCAGCCTTAGGGGCCCTATGAGACCCGCTGGAAACACTAGTAAAAGCAACAGGATGAACCTCTGGCTTTAAAGGTGGTGTACACGCCATCGATAAGAGATAATGTGGTCTCCTTTAACTTGGGAGTAAATGTAGAAGACCTACTCAAGGAAAACACACCTGACAAGGATTTGGATGATGGTTCAGTAGATGCTAAGGCCACAAGTAACATCAGATACAGAATCTGAACAGGGTACAAGAATGTGCTTCTGGCCTCTGGTCAAATATTTGGGTAACGCAAGTCAAACTTCTGCATTACCGTAGTAAATACCTCAGCTGCATAAGCCCAGGCTATGCGTAAAGTATAATTAAAAGGCGATTTTTTTTTTATGTTTGGACAGAGTGGATAGCCTGCTGTCAGCTGAAAATGGGTCACAGGGGTGACAAACTGCAAGCTTGTGAACCACAGCCAAAAAAGCCTTGGCTGTACTTCTCCATTAAGACTTCTTGTGTCCCTCAATGGACAAGAAATACATTTTGATTATACGCAATCACATTACAATTGAAAGTCAATAGCACTCCCCCCCACCCCACAAAAAAAAGCGAAAACAAAACAAAAAAAAAAAAAAATCGGAAGACAGGATTGTGAAATGGTGGAAAAGAGTCGCTCAGCATAGAGAAGAAATGATCCAGTTTATAGATAAATAAGCCTCTTACAGGCTGTAGCCAAAGGCATGGTTCATTTTCTGCACCTGTTTATTTACAGACTGCCTCTCCTATTGGGAGACGTACGTTCTCTCTTGTACTAGTCAAACTAAATATGTATCTTTCCCCAAGGATCTGTTTACCTGAAGCATGGCTGACTTATCAATCTCGAAAATCTATTTAAAAAGGGAACGTATAAGGGTTTGTGACCCATTTAGGGAAATTTATAGTAGCTATGCACACTTTATGGTCAGAAATTAATCAGGATAATAATAATCAATAATAATAATAGGAAAATATAACCTATTGCATAGTGTGTACTTTTTTTTTAGCAGCAAGTGCAGCTTTAGGTCTCATTCTTACAGGTGTACAGCATAATCCCGTGTCAGAGCTGCTGTAGATCAAACAGAGGCCAAGATGGCAGCTTTCTAGGCTGCAAAGGGTTGGAAGGTTTCATTCCGCTTTAACATTCTTGCATACGCCCAATTGCCAGTGATATTTTTTTTAAATAACTGTTCCCCAAGGAAGATTTTAACTGTCAGATTCTGAGAATTTGTGTTGCCAACAGCAGGCAATTTGATTCCAATTTTCACATCCTATTGTTCAGTTACAATCTGAACATTTGAATCTAACTGGCAACTGAGACGGCTGACAGAGGAAGCTTCATGTATAGATGAAACTGATCAGAGTTGCATCAGCCCACACTTATCACACTTCCTCTGCATGAATTTCTCAGCACTGAGCTGGATTGTAACAGCAAACAACTTGCCTGTCCTACTGCTCTAGGTTAATGGTAACTGACATTACAAAACAAAAAAACAAACAAACAAAAAAACAAACAAACAAAAAAAAAAATAAATAAATAAAAAATAAAAAAAAACACAGTACGCCCACACAGTGAGGTTTTAACTAAGCATGGCTAAGGCCATAGCTGAAATGCAAAATACATTAACCCACAGCTACCAGATCTACAACAAACTTCCTTGCTATGGTGATATAGGCAAATCTAGGGTCATTGAGGGCAACCCCACGGTACAGGAGACGGCCAGGGACTGCGGACGCGGTACAGGAGACGGCCAGGGACTGCGGACACGGTACAGGAGACGGCCAGGGACTGCGGACGCGGTACAGGAGACGGCCAGGGACTGCGGACGCGGTACAGGAGACGGCCAGGGACTGCGGACGCGGTACAGGAGACGGCCAGGGACTGCGGACGCGGTACAGGAGACGGCCAGGGACTGCGGACGCGGTACAGGAGACGGCCAGGGACTGCATACGTAGTACAGGAGATGACCAGAGACTGCATACGTAGTACAGGAGATAAGAGACTACAGACCTTTGGGGAGCGGGTACCCGAATTTGACAGGTACCCACTCCCACTTCCAATGCGATCTCCTAGGCGATCAAAAGCGAAAGTTGTCCTCTCCCTCCCCGTAGTCTTCTGGGACACGTGACAGGTCCCAGAAGACTACGGGGCCCATTCACAAAGCGCAGTTCTTCTCGCACATGTTCAGTGGGTACTCGGCTTTGAAGCCACAAGCTGCCACAGCCAGGTGCCCACACTAAAGATGCCGCACCAGGGAGAGAAGACGGTCAGTGAAAGCAGCGGTGGGGAGGACACCACTGGACCGAGGAACAGGTAAGTGGCTGTATTTTAAAAGTCAGCAGCTGTAGTTTTTGTAGCTGATTTTTTTTCCAGCTGGAACTCCGCTTTAAGGGGCAGTTGCTTTGGTCCCTGGCTGGCACTGCCACAGAAGAGCCGAGCGGCCATCCTGGTATTCTAACACCGCAGCAGTGATGGGGAAGGGGTGGGGTGTGGGGGGGTTGGGAATAAAGGGCCAGCCGCTCCATAAAACGCAAAGACATTTCCCCCCATTTTTGGAGGGGGGGGGGGGGAAGCGTCTTATGGAGCACAAAATACAGTAATCTTATGGATGTGCAATACTGTTTTAGCCCTGTTTCACACCGGTGCGAATCTGTTGCGATTCAGATGTTCTCCATAAGGCATTGATTCTCATGTCAAGTGAAATAACATTGTTTTCTATGAAGGTAGTTCACATCTATACATTGCGATTTTGATGCAGTTAAAAAAAAAAAAAAAAAAAAAAGGGTCCTGTGCTTGTTTAGTGCGGTGCGATTTTATGCTCCATAGACTAATAAAATCATATCACAATCGCAGCTGTCAAAGCAAAAATTGCACCATAAATCTGAACTCCAAACCGTGTGAAAATCCCACCACATACAGTCAGAAGCTAGGCTTACAACCATATTTAAGCTTCATTTTCTCATTTGTCATGCAGTCAGGTTATTATAGTGTGGCCCCCCCAAATGGAGAGATTCTGCTCATTTCCCATCTTGGTGACACAACAGCCAGTACCTACGGGTACAGAAATCGCAATAAAACGCAAACTGGTGGTTCAAATCCTTCCTTACCAGAACTAAAGCCAAAAACATTTGGCTGAAGTAGTGCTTTAAATTGAACGCAGTTACCATGACCAGAGTACATAATTTCCTTACCACATACCTTATAACCGGGCGATTTTATTCCAGGTGGAACTGCGTCCTAAGAAAAAAAAAAAAAAAATTACAAATCTGCACAATAATTGGGTAAACTGAAATGAAGACATTATCATATATATAACCCAAACAAAGTGACCAAACAATTATAGTGTTCTACAATATACAAAATAAATGTCCAAATTGTGTGAATATTCATTGAAGCATTAATCCATCTTCCAAACACCATTAACGTGACTCAAGACACACCAGGAGTATTTATTTATTACAGGCACTTATATAGCGCCATCAATTTATGCAGCGGGTAATACACATGCACATATTGTAACTCTCCTAACACCAGGGATGTTGCGAATCTCCTCCCCCAGGTGGGCAAAATCCACGCGTTTTGTCTCCTATCTTTGCAGGGATGACAGTATGGGCTAGACTGCTTTTGATTGGTCAGTCGTGACACAGAGGACACCGCAGGCTTATGTTCCAGAACCCACACTCACCCGCCCCTTCACAAAAAGATCTCCACCACAGAATAAATGGAGAGGAGGATGAAGCCTCCTGTGCTAATCGCCATATCTGTGCTGTGACAGCATGGTGTCGGTGCAGGAAGGTTTCCCACATTATTCCGGTGGGAACTCGGGCTATGACAAGCCTGGGTTCACACAGGAGCAGTGGGGAAACTGCAGGCGTTTTGGACAGAAATCATACCGCAGGGGAGAGAGAGGGAGGGAGAGAGAGGGGGGGGAGAGAGGAGGGGGGGAGAGAGAGGAGGGGGGGAGAGAGAGGAGGGGGGGAGAGAGAGGAGGGGGGGAGAGAGAGGAGGGGGGAAGAGGGGGAGGGGGGAAGAGGGGGAGGGGGGAAGAGGGGGAGGGGGGAAGAGGGGGAGAGAGAGAGGGGGAGGGGGGAAGACGGGGAGAGAGGGGGGGAGAGAGAGAGGGAGAGAGGGGGGAGGGAGAGAGGGGGGGGGGAGAGAGTGAGGATATAGATAATTTTATATATTTTTTATTGTTGCTGTATATTGTGGATATGCCAAGGATGTATTCATGCAAACATGTAAAGTTACTTAAAAAGGTTCACTATAAATATCTTTTACATGAAGGTTAGCTGCAGTTTAGGTCACCTGGTCCTCCTGCCTTCACACTCCAGCTGTTGCTTAACAACTATTCTCAGGGGAGCTTTCATATTGCAGCATCTGGAGTGGAGAAAGTTCACCTTCCCTGCGCGAATAAGGAAAACACTCAGGTACGGGTGTCACTTACTCCCTGAAAGCTGATATGGAGCATTTATTATTAAAATATTACTGGCTGGCTTCATAGAAAGGAATGAGTTCCATGAACAAGACCAGAAGGTTCAAAGATCTTTCAAGAAAAAGTTCTCAATCTCCATAAAGACTGCATACTGTACAATTTACGACAATGATAACCCCCTAGGCAGAGCGCGTTTGTATGTTCTGATGTTTGTGTTTTTTTCTCTGGAGGGACCACGGTGGGAATGTATTCTGGTATCTGGAGAACTGGAGTGCTCACAACAAATGGTAGAGGGTATACTGTATATTAAACAGAAGAGAAGCATGGAATACAGAAACTGAAGAGGGTATAGTCGCAGTATGAATACAGATGATATGAGGCTCTGTATATGGTGTGGCACATTGGGGGCCATTTATCTTCCAGCCCAGTGTAGTAAATGGAGCCATGTGTAGTGTGTAAATCACAATATACAGGAGGGGAAAGTTATACAGAAGAGGGTGTATTGCACAACGTACAGGTTACAACATTAGGAAATCATGGTGTTCACAATGGGGTGGTATGAAGTATGGGATATTAAGAAGACCTAAACCAATCACAAACGATTTGTTTTAAGATCTGTGGCTAATGGTCCAGAGAGCTGCGATTAGAAGAGGAGGGGGCCAGAGGTGCAGAGAGCTGCAGGAAGACGTGGGAGTCACAGTTCAGTATGGGGGCTGGAGGGGACAAGAGGGAGCTGAATAGAACCAAAGTGGGCAAGACTTCTGGAGGGGAAGTGGGGGCCAGAGTTCCAGAAGAAGCCAGAGAGGCAGAGGTTGTGGGAAGGGCCAGAATGGGCCAAATATCTGGAAGGGGGGCCAGAGAGTGTCAGAATTCTGGAGCATGCCGGAAGGGGCTAGAGTTCTGGAGAGGGGAGGAGCGTTGTGTGCAGAGAAAGGAAAAAGAAAATTCCAAAGCAAATCATTTGAAAAACCATTGGTGTGGTATTACTTACAGTAGGGCAAGGCTGTACTGCGCAGTCTCTGATCCCACAATGACTATTATCATTCCAGAAGGGACATGGCTTCTTCAAATTTGCCTTGGGGGGGGAAAGAAATTTTTTTTTATTTTATATACACACACACAATATATATATATATATATATATATATATATATATATATATATATTTATTATATTATATATACACACATATACATACATACATACATACATATATAGAAATATATACATAAACACACACGGTGAGATATTTTATGACACAAAAGAAGGAACAAATATTTAAGCAACAAAGCACAATCAACTGAGGCTGAGCAACTGCCCTGAGCTAGAAGGCAAATGTGCCTAAAGGATAACAGTTTAACCTTTAGTGCATCAAAATGCAGTGTGGAAAAACTGCATTCCGTGCAAGATTCCCTCACTGTGTGTGCGATCTGGTGTCAGATTCCTAAGGACACGCTAAATGCAGATTTCAAATCCAATGCCTGTGCCAGTACCATGCGATTCAACTGCAGTATGTGGTTAAAAACAGTGCATGCACTACTTGCGGTGTGATCCAGTGCGATGTCAGCCCGTTCAAATACATAGGCTGAAAATCGCAATGGCACTGAATCACACAGGAACGCAGAACGCATTCCTCTGCAATTCCGGTGTGAACCAGCACTTCAAAGTACATGTGCCCTAGAGTGCAATAAATGCCTACGGACTCCTAGACAGAATGCCGCTGTGCTGTCAATCAACAGGCAGGTGGAATCAGGAATTTGTCACAAAGCCTTTACTAAATTCCCCCCAAAGTATCAAGTACCTTGTAATATCGGAAATAGTCTGTTTCCAGCAATTTTTGTAGTTTTGGGAACAGCTTGTCATTATTGAAATGGTCTATGGTTTCCACATCACAGGTACAATCATCCAGGTAGCCTGTGACCTGAGGGGAAAAAAAAAAAAAAAAAAAAAAAAAAAAAAGGACAAGGTGTGAGAATGGCACAAGTGTTACACCATTTACATAGATAGGACACCATTTACAGAACAGTAACCCCATCATGGCCAAACCTTGAGAAATGAACTTGCAGTGTTCAGCAGGAGTGAGAACGCAGGGTCCGGGCAGAGCCGATATAGTGAACGCAGGGTCCGGGCAGAGCCGATATAGTGAACGCAGGGTCCGGGCAGAGCCGATATAGTGAACGCAGGGTCCGGGCAGAGCCGATATAGTGAACGCAGGGTCCGGGCAGAGCCGATATAGTGAACGCAGGGTCCGGGCAGAGCCGATATAGTGAACGCAGGGTCCGGGCAGAGCCGATATAGTGAACGCAGGGTCCGGGCAGAGCCGATATAGTGAACGCAGGGTCCGGGCAGAGCCGATATAGTGAACGCAGGGTCCGGGCAGAGCCGATATAGTGAACGCAGGGTCCGGGCAGAGCCGATATAGTGAACGCAGGGTCCGGGCAGAGCCGATATAGTGAACGCAGGGTCCGGGCAGAGCCGATATAGTGAACGCAGGGTCCGGGCAGAGCCGATATAGTGAACGCAGGGTCCGGGCAGAGCCGATATAGTGAACGCAGGGTACGGGCAGAGCAGATATAGTGAACGCAGGGTCCGGGCAGAGCCGATATAGTGAACGCAGGGTTCGGGCAGAGCCGATATAGTGAACGCAGGGTACGGGCAGAGCAGATATAGTGAACGCAGGGTTCGGGCAGAGACGATATAGTGAACGCAGGGTCCGGGCAGAGACGATATAGTGAACGCAGGGTTCGGGCAGAGACGATATAGTGAACGCAGGGTTCGGGCAGAGCAGATATAGTGAACGCAGGGTTCGGGCAGAGCCGATATAGTGAACGCAGGGTATGGGCAGAGCCGATATAGTGAACGCAGGGTCCGGGCAGGCAGTAAAAGCAGTGTGGAGGCAGCGTATAAAAGTCGGGTGATTGTGTCACCTTTCCTTCTACGTTAAGTAACATTCACACCTTTATTAACCTACAATTACTTCCTGCTTCCTCTCTCATTTGAAAGCGTTATGGAAATCCTGACCGTAACAAATAAACAAACATTCGAGGTTTAGAAAGTATTGATAGGCTGCCAAACAATCCACAAGGCAACACTGAGCATAATTATAATAATTTGCATCTCCCTTGGAGATTATAGGTTGCCTTTTCCAGAGTCTAACACATACTAAAATATCAACTGGGTGGCATAACCCTTTAATTGCCATTACCGCCTCATATGTGGCATTCGATAACCGCTTGTGGACCGCCAGCAGTACATTTCCTGTGGGCAGACATCACAGTTGGGCTGGATTACATACATGTACGTGATCGAGCTCTTCTGGGTATAGGGTGAGCGCATCCTCCACCCCATCTCTGCTGTGATTTGCTACAGCACAAGTTTGGAAGCAGTTCCCAGCCAATGATTTATGGCCGGGACCCTGCTGATCGGCTGAAGCCAATCACCGCACAGAGCCTTGTGTTTACTAACACCACAGGGCTCTGTACACAGAACAGCGATCTGGCTGTTTCTTCTCCCTAAGGCTAGGTTCACATCCGTGCGGGTGGCGCCGCTGCGGATCCGCACAAAAATCCGTGCAGCCGCACCACCCGCACAGAAGAATGCGGACCCGTGGGCGGGTACCATTAATTCTAATGGCACGCCGCCCGCACTGGAAAACGGAACCGTACTGGGAACCGAGGTTCCCGTGCGAGCTGCATTTTCAGAAGTGCAGGGACTTCTCTGCGTGTCACGGGGCACAGGAGTCCATTCAAATGAATGGGCTCTGGTGCCCGCACAAAACACGGACCGCAGGAACGCAAATATGTGAACCAGGGCTAAAAGCAGCACATATTAGGCACACAGTTAACCCTTTGATAGCCCCTAGATGTGAAGCTTTTCCCAGCCAGAGTCATTCGTATGATGACAGTGTACAGGATTAGCACCGATCACTATATTAGTGCCACTTCTGATGTCAGTGTCAGTTAGTGTACCTCCCAGCCAGTGTAGCATCATAGCTGCGTAAATTCCAGTAATTATCCCGTAGTTTGTAGATACTAACGTTCACACAAACCAATATACACTTGTTGGGAATTTGTTTTTTTTAACCAAAGACATGTAGCAGAATACATTTTGGCCTACATTTATGAAGAAATTTTATTTTTATATTTATGGGATTTATTTTATATTTATAGGTTTTAGAACAGAAAGTAAAAAATATTTTCATCACCTACAATGCAGCACCAAGAGTTCTGCACTGTACATGGATGGTGAGGACGACCCTCAACTCAGACTGTCAGAGAGAAGAGGAACAAACATCATAGCCTATCTTTTTTGGGTTTTTTTTTAAGATGCAATTACTTTTTTGAAGAAAAAAAAAAGTGCATTTATTATTCTTTTTCACAGGAGTCTACAGAGCATTACACCCATGATCAGCCACCTTGCTTGTACCTCTATATGGGCTGTCATTTTGAAAGCTGGAAGAAGTGTCAGTGAAATACAAGCCGTCTGTCAGGGTGGCAGATGGGACTTGTAGTCTCTTCATTCACATATCCCTGTGAATGAATGACATGGCTGTGTGAACAGAGCCCTGCACAGCCGTGCCAATTTTAAAATGTGGCAGAGGGTACAGAGAGAGGATCCCTCACTTCTGTCACTGGGGAATGAAGGGGGCGCACCATGTCACATTCTAAATACGGGCGTAACATGTTCAAAACGCAAACTGATCCTTTTACCCCTTCCCATTGCCCAGCCTTTTTAAAAGGATCTAAAGGCTGAGATGTGGAGGTTGACATTCCAATCATGTGATCACTGTGATTGGCAACAAGAGCAGTCACATGATCGGAAAGCTCACAATCGCAAGTATACACGGGGAACTTTCCATACACAGTAACTGTGCTGGGAGCATCCAGTGAGCACGATCACAGCACAGTGAACTTATACACGCACTTACGTGACCGCTCAGCATTAAAGCCCAGCACCCCAGCACACATTTACAGTAGCTATCATGTACCCGCTGTACTGTATAACATGCATTGTAATAAGCAGAGTTGCCAAAAAATGCTGCATTTTGTGCATTAAAATGTTACTAAACCCATGGCCTTGCATCCCCTATATCCGCTCTCCCCAGACCCCACATTTCCTATAGCCACTCTCCCCAGACCCCACATTTCCTATAGCCACTCTCCCCAGACCCCACATTTCCTATAGCCACTCTCCCCGGAACCCGCATTCCCCGGACCCCACATCCCCTATACCCGCATTCACTATATCTGCATTCCCTATAGCCGCTCTCCCCGGACCCCGCATTCCCTATAGCCGCTCTCCCCGGACCCCGCATTCCCTATAGCCGCTCTCCCCGGACCCCGCATTCCCTATATCCGCTCTCCCCGGACCCCGCATTCCCTATAGCCGCTCTCCCCGGACCCCGCATTCCCTATAGCCGCTCTCCCCGGACCCCGCATTCCCTATAGCCGCTCTCCCCGGACCCCGCATTCCCTATAGCCGCTCTCCCCGGACCCCGCATTCCCTATAGCCGCTCTCCCCGGACCCCGCATTCCCTATATCCGCTCTCCCCGGACCCCGCATTCCCTATATCCGCTCTCCCCGGACCCCGCATTCACTATATCCGCTTTCCCCGCACCCTGCATTCACTCTATCTGGTCTCCCATAGTACACAGAACATGGAAATGCAATTATTTTAATAAACATAAGCTGCTAAATACCCTTTTCT
The DNA here is from genome assembly GCF_062004578.1 of Staurois parvus. NCBI lineage: Eukaryota > Metazoa > Chordata > Amphibia > Anura > Ranidae > Staurois > Staurois parvus. Next base: position 1,230,310 of record NW_028319125.1, on the reverse strand, counting down.
CATCAGCAGTGTATAGCAGTCTTGTGACTTCTATCAGTGTCCAACCGAGCACTGGATAATCTTATAGGAGGACTTTTCATTCTCCCCCGATTGTCCTATGAGGCTGCAGAACCCCTGACCCTCTGTCCGGAGAGCATGGATTGGCCCTGTGCTGATCACATGCATACTCCCAAGAAATATAAAAAAAAAAAAAAAAAAAAAAAAAAAAAAAAGGGAGCTCTCTAGCAATATACACACCGACATGTGCAGCTTGCCCCAAGGCACTGTACTACCAGCAGATGCATTGGGGAAGAAGAAGAAGGGTGGGATCAGAGAAGACAGGATCAAACAGCCTTTTACACAATGCGGAGGGTTAACCCCTCATGTTCCACAGTGAGCATAACAAGCATGCTTTACTGTATATACAGACTGATTTTACAGTTGTGGGTTCAGTAACACTTTAAGGTGCCCCACTGGCCCAATTTAAATGAACGGGCCGCATTACTGCATAAAATGTGTTTGCAGATTAATTTATTCATCCCAAAGGGAAATTATTAATGTCTGTTAATGTGTGTGCACAATAATGCATGAACCAGTGCAAAGGAGTCAGGAGAAACTAAAATAAAAAAAAAAAAAAAAAAAAAAAAAAAAAAAGGGAGCAGATCAAAGTACGCTCGAACATTAATAAGGGCCCACTTGCAAATGGCAGTGTGAAAAATATAGGCATAAGTGGGCCCTATAGTTTCTCTTTATAAAAACACACTAAGAGGTCTTTTTATAAATGTTTTCACACAACTTTCACATAGAATTCACACATTTATTCTGATAAAAACCACTTCGAAAAAAAAAAAAAAAAGTGCGAATCTTCACTGAAAACTCTATAAAACCTGTGCGAAAAGTTATAAATAGACCCCTAAAGTGCAGCAAATAGATGTGAACAGATCATGTAAGCATGGGATTCAGGTTGTAAGAGACCAATGTGATTGTACATAAAAACACCAATAATTAGGCAAAAAAGATTGTATAAATATATATTTGAGGTCTAAAATAAAATACTACTGCTACTAATAATAATTAATAAACAACCACCAGCAACAATACATTAAATATTATTAGTATTCTTGCGATTATTTATACATTTATAAGCTGCTTAAATGGAAAAATCAAGATGGATTCTTAAAAGGAGAACAATATAAACCCACGGAAAATTTCAAAAAAATTAAAAAAAAAAAAAAAAAAAAGGGAAGAGCAAACTAATAACAACAAAAACCACCAGATAACCATAACACTCACAACAACCACCAAAATAATAATACATATAATAATAATTATTCATATAAAAGGGTTGCACCCATGGAATAACAACAGTCGAAACAAAAAAAGCAGCAAGTGCTGTTAAAAAGTATCTGATAGAACAATACAGATTACAAAGACAAATATCAGTAAAATAAGAGAATAGTAAATTAAATAAGAAACAACCACCATAAGTAACACAATACCAATAATAATTATTCATATAAGGGCTCCACACATAGAATAACAGTCAATAAAAAAGAAAAAAAAGAAAAAAAGCAGTAAGTGCTGTTAAAAAGTATCTGATAGATCAGTACAAATTATAAAAGACCAATATCAAAATAATACAAATTGTAAAAGACAAACATCAGAACAATACAAACTGTAAAAGACAAAATATCAGAACAACACAAATTATAAAAGACAAATATCAGAACAGATTTTGTAAAAAGACCAATATCAGAACACCACAAATTGTAAAAAAGACAAATATCAGAACAATGCAAATATCAGAACAATGCAAATTATAAAAGACATATCAGAACAACAGATTTTGTAAAAGACAAATATCAGTAAAATAAGAGAATAGTAATAAGAAAAGAACACAAAAATGTAAGTGGTGCACATATGGAATATTAGCAGCCCATAAAGACAAGCGGTGAGCACCAATAAAGGGATATCTTTACAAACCTTAGAGAAATATAAAATGGTAATAACAACATATCTGTAAAGGTTCTCAGTTATCCTGGTCATGGTTTCGCTCGTAGTACTTCCCCACATTCATCTAGACATGTTCTGTAAAACGTTGACGATGTTTCATAACTTCTCCAAACCACTTCTTCAATTCTGATGAGTGCCAGAAAGTTACCCCACCATTTATATCCACACAGGGAGCCAACACACCTTAATCCAATCAGCATGGAAGGTGTCAAGGCAGATGTTGATTGGACAGGGGAAAGGACGGGAGGGTGTGAAAGTTGTGGAACCGCCCTGTTCTAGTTACATCATCCTATCCTTGGTGTGGAGGTCTGCATGGGTGATACTCCTTTGAGTCTCCTGACTGAATGTGTGAATTGCTGTCAAGTCTCCAGGGCAGAGATGTTAAAATCGTATCCCGTACAGAGCTGGAGTGTCAGAAAAACCCTTTCAATCCCAGCATGAAGGGAAGCTTGTATGTCCAACACCCAAACACAAGCAAAGTAACTCGGTATAGGCGGTGCAGTGAGGACAGCAAAGACGTGTACATTGAGGAGATGAGACGACCGTACGACAAACGAATGGCCCGACATAGGAGGGAAAATTCTACAGGTCAGATCTCCCACATCATAGGACAAAGGGACATTCCCTGGAGGACAGCGAGGTGCATATTTTGGACTACTGGTTCACAGGAGGCATGAAAGAGGCCATCTACATCAACCTGGAACAACCAACCCTGAGCAGGACTGGGGTGGGGGGGGCTTCAATACAACCAGAGTTCCACATATTATGAGGTTTTAACATCTCTACACCGGCGATTTCACAAATCACACTTTCAACCACGTAAATCGAGAAATTACCACCTATACAGACTTCCAAACACCAAGGATTGGATGATGCAACTACAACAGGGGGGGTCCACAACTATCACATCTTCCATCCTGTTCTTGGACAATCAACGTTTATACATTTCATGGTGACTCGATTAGAGTGGAACACTGAGCAGTTTGGCCCACCCAGATGCTTTTTATTAAAGTGGTTATAAAATGCTGAAAGAAAAAAAAAAAAAATGAACAAAGCATATCCTTCCACAGTGTGTACTAGCCTCAATTCAAAGCACCCAGTGTGGTTCTTCTCTGATCTCTCCTCCCTCTGCAATCTGCTTGACTCACTTCTGACAGGTTATGTCCATACCACAGAATCTACAGAAAGAGCCTCACCCCTCTCCAGTACACAGCAGCGGATTGGTTCTGGCCAGCTCAGTGGATTGCTTCAAAAAAGTCCTGGATTCTTTCTTGGATACACAGAATATAACTGGATATAACATTTATAGGTAAAGTTGGTCCAGGGAATATCCGATTGCCTCTCAGGAGGTTAGGAAGGATTTTTTTTCCCTGCAGGAGCAAATTGGATCATGCTTTGCTGGGTTTTTTTGCCTTCCTCTGGATCAACTGTGGATATAGGATTATAACTTTTTGTTTTTGTTTTTTTTTTAAATGGTTGGACTGGATGGACTTTTGTCTTTTTTTCAGCCAGACTACCTATGTAACATTTCCACAGCGCTTTTTCAAATCATGGGCAGAATTCCAGTGACTCTGCCTGCGATTTGAAACGCCCTGGTGTGAATGGAGCCTTAGATTGTATGTTTTGGAGGAACTAAATCCGGCAATAGATTAAAATTCGGCTGGTTCAGCAGGTACTGGCCAAATTTCGGTCCAGCTATGGGCAGGCTGGTTGTACTGAAGTCGACTTCAGTACAACCAGCCTGTCAGTTTCTTTTGCCGCTGGCAGTGATCATTGTATTCTTGGTGGTGGGAAAGGCTATGTAACATATTGGTGGCCCCAACTGTGCATGTTTCCCAATGAAAGTGTAAAGGGGGGGGGGGCGGGGACTGACCTTTCATTCCACTCAGGTCTCAGATTACACTAAGCTCCCTGCTCTGTGTTGTGCAGTGTGTGACATCAGATCCCCACCCCCTGCCTCTGGAAGCAGAGAGATGCTGTGTGCTTTAGGAGGCTGTACAGGAGGAAAGACAGCAGATAAACAGATACAACTTATGTACAAGGATTTGTTTCCAAAAAAAGGGTTTACAAAAAAAAAAAAAAAAAGTTTTGAAACTTTTTTGCGCATTACAGAAGCCAGCCCAGTAACATTAAAAGGAGAGGAGGACCCCTTTTACTTCCTCTGGTGGAAAGGTAGAAGGGGGGATACAGGCATTGTCTCAGGATTGGGTGGCTCTGATTTCATGACATGTCAGTACTGCTCAGTCCTAGACTATGGGGAGCCCAGCCAGCATGATGTGCCGTGTGTGTGTGTGTGCGCGCGCGCGCGTGTGCGTGGGGGGTGGGTTAAGGAAACGGGCAGAATGACAGTTTTGTTCTTCCCTGAAAAAAAACTGCAGACGCTGTACTGAGGAGCAACTTGGGAAAGTCAAGTAGAATGCAGGAGGGAAGGGGGCAAGTGGACTGTGTAGAGCGCCAGTGAAAGGGTGGGAGGAGACTGGAGTTCCACTGTAGACTGTCTGGGTTCTGTGTGAACAGAAACATTGGGGTATTTTCCTTCCATTCACCATTATTAAAGGCTTAGGCCCCAATCACACTTGGAGATTTGGCATTGCCAGCAGAATTGCCGCGATTCCACATCGCTGTAAAACGCATGACGCTCGTTTGGGTGCCGCAATCCCTAATGGCACCCCAAACACGGCGTACAGAGATTGCAGCCATTAAAAAGAAAACTAAATTCGTCGCCCAAAAAGGAGAAGGCGCTTATTTGGAGCAACAAAAGCGCACAGGGCAGCCAAATGAAGAGAATGGACTGCTCTATGTGCAACACGCTGAACCACGTGCAAATCGTGCTGAAAAATAATGAGTGGTAACATATGTCCCGCTACGTTCAATGTGAACGGGGCCTTAAAGCGCAGTTCCACCTGGAAAAAAAAATAAATAAAAAAAAAAGTCAGCAGCAACAAAAACTGACGACTTCCGCTTCCGTTAGCCTAAGCGCTCGCAGCGGAAGTGGGAGCGGGTACCTGTCAAATTTGGGTACCTGCTTCCAAAAGGTGCCAGTCCTTAATGGGGAGCGGGGGACAAAGCCTTAAAGCGGAACTTCCCTTTTTGGGTGGAGCTCTGCTTTAAAAAGACTATGGAATATCTTCAACATTACAGAACAAGCCCAGCTGAACGCGACCAACTACTGGCAGTAAACAATATTAGCGTCCCCTGGCGGTATTCCCGAATGTAGCTCGGGGTAAAGTTTCAGCACCACAAGCGGTAACCCCCCCGAGCTACACTCGGGAATACACTGCAGCGCTGCTCCGGGATCTCTTATTCACTTACCTTGTCCTGCCCTCCCGTGATGTCCCTCCTGCAGTGTCCCCATCCATCTCCTCTAGCCGATGCCGGCATCTGTCTTCTGGGTTCCGTTCCCTGTGACGTCAGGACGTACGGGGAACGGAACCAGCGAGAGATTCAAGCATTTTAAAAGTGACATTCACTAAATTCACTAAAATCACATAGTATAACATTCCTGTATCAAACCATTTCACATACATTTTGTCCCGAGTGCTTTGTCCGGCGCCCTGCCTGTATATTTACCGTTCTTTCTCCCTGGAAACTGAGAAACTTCCATGGCGTCCAAAAAGCGTCCCTTTAGGTCAAAAGCGGTTTTAGACCGGCTAGAGAACAGCGATAGTAAATCAGAACCACTTGCAGAATTGAGTGATAATGATTCGTGGGGGAAATTCATCATCAGACACTGAAAACGATTCTGCGACTTTGCTCAGTGATGTGCGAACTTGGCGCTATATTTCACATTTCAGTGTTTTTGGTTTGATTATATTATTGAATTAAATGTATTATTTTTTATGAGTATTTATTATATTAGAATTTATGATTTTGTGTTTCAAACTTTATCCTACCTGGGATGTTTACTAGACTCTTGTTCGGACAGATTTCAGTGAGTTATTCCTAAATAAAATTACAGGCCTACAATAAAAAAAAAAAAAAAAAAAAAACATATTTCCATGCAAAAAAAATGTACCGCTTTGAGCACAGAAATATGGACATAATCAGACAGCTAGGGAGGTTAACCACTTGCCATCCAGCCGCTGTATATAAACGGCCGGACGGTGGCAGTGCAGGGGCAGGTCATTCATGCAGGGGTGCGGGGGTTCATAAACAGTGCCCGCCATTTTGAAATGTGCGCGCTCCCTGGGAGTGCGCGGTACCGCGATCCGGTGCCCACTGTGTACAGCAATCTGGAGGACACAGCGGAACACCGATCGTCGTACAGGACCTCTGTGTGAGGTCCAGATCATGTGATCACTGATTGGCCAATCAGTGATCACATGAACAGCAGTAAGCAAGAGGTCACTTCTGACATCATTGCTTACCACGTGTGAAATCTGTGAAGGATCACAGAGATCGCATGGTACAAGGCTATTCACAACAGCCTTGAACCATGTGGCAAGCTGTGACCAATCACAGCTCACACAGTATTTCTCAATGGCTGCAAGAATGCAACCAGAGAGAAGGAGAAATGATTGCTTTTACAGCCTTTGTGGGTGGAAAAGCAATTAGTGTAAGAAAAAAAACATTATTTTTCATCACCCCCCACAAGTAGTACAGTGTCACTATGGTGACACTGTACTGCTAGGGTGACAGTATGTAAAAAATAAAAAAAAATATATAAAAAAAAAATAAAAATGTAAAAACGTTTAAAAAATTATAATTTTTGGTTATAAACTAATTTGGGTTATTCTGTTTTACTAAAAAGATAACTGAATACATTTTGGCCAAGATTTATGAAGAAAGATTATTTATTTGTAACTTTTTTATAAGAAAAACACTTTTTTTCAAAATTTTTGGACTTTTTCATTTATATAGCAAAAAAAATAAAAATCCCAGTGGTGAATAAATAGCACCAAAATAAAGCTTTATCGGTCTCAAAAAAATGCAAAAAAAATTCATATAGGTACAGAGTTGCATGACCGCGCTGAAAATTGGCCTGGACAGGAAGGGGGTATAAGTGTTCCGCCTTGAAGTGGTTAATAGAAGTAAAATAATAAATAAATGTAAGTTCTTAAAGCGCCGTCAGTTTACGCAGCGCTGTACATGTATATTGTACATTCACATCAGTCCCTAACCCTCAAGGGGCGTACAATCTAAGGTCCCTAACTCACATTCATACATACACATACTAGGGACAATGTAGACAGGAGCCAATTAACCTACCAGCATGTCTTTGGAGTGTGGGAGGAAACCGGAGTACCCGGAAGAAACCCATGCAGCAACAGGGAGGACATGCAAACTCCAGGCAGGTGGTGCCGTGGCTGGGATTCGAACCAACAAAACCTAAAGCTGCCAGGTGGAAGTGCCAACCATTTAGCCAATGTGTGCTCCATGCTTTTCTGCATGTCTCCATTGAAGTCCATTGAACAATAAATGCACCGCTTTGCCCCGGCCACTTTTCGAAAAAATGCATAGCTGTGAATGTGTCTCATAGGAAACCATGTTATGACCCCGGCCACACTGGATGCAGATTGGCATACCATGCAACTTGCAAATCACATGCCAAATTGCAGCCTATCGTCCGCAATTACAGCGATCACTGAAAAAATATAAATATTTTAAAAAAATCGAAAATATAGTAACAATAATAAAAAAAAAGGTGTTGCTTATATGGACTAAAGAGTCGCAAATGAAAATATAATAACCTATGAAAAAAAATATTATATTTTATATATTATATTTATTATTATTATAATACAAAAATATAAGTGTTGCTTACATGGAATAAAGACACAAATGATAATCAGAGTGCAATAACCTCTGAAAAAAAAAATATAAAAAAAAAATAATAATACAAAAATATAAGTGTTGCTTACATGGAATAAAGAGCCACAAATAATAATCAGAGTGTAATAACCTCTGAAAAAAAAAAATATTAAAAAAAATAATAATACAAAAATATAAGTGTTGCTTACATGGAATAAAGAGCCACAAATAATAATCAGAGTATAATAACCTCTTAAAAAAAACATTCAAAATGATAAAAAATACAGTAATAATAACAACAACAAAAAAATGTCAGTGTTGCTCATATGGAACAAAGAGCCACAAATGAGAACATATTAACCTCTGAAAAAAATAAATTCTTTTATAGATTACTATTATTATAATAATACAAAAATGTAAGTGTTGCTTATGTGGAATAAAGAGCCGCAAATAATAGAGTATAATAACCTCTGAAAATAAAAAAAAATTTAAATTATAAAAAATACAGTAATATTAATACACAAAATGTCAGTGTTGCTTATATGGAATAAAGAGCTGAAAATTGTAATAAACAGATAATTCTGAAAAAAATATTTTAAAAAATTCTTTAAATATAAATTAAATACAGTATCAATACTAATAATAATAATAATACACAAAATGTAACTATTTGTATATGGAATCAAAAGCAGCAAATGAAAATAATCAGTATAACCTCTGTAAAAAAAAAAACAAACAAAAAAAAACAAAAAATAAAATAAAGGCAATATGAATAATAACACATAAATGTAAGTGAAATGATAATAATCAGAGTATTATAGAAAAAACCTGAAATATTAATCTCTGAAATGATAATAATAATAATCCAGTGAAATAATAGAGGGGAGGCAGTTGGGGCCCCCGGACTGTATGGGAAGGCTCTCGGTGTCCCCCCACCATAGCACAGCCTGGCCACCCCCCTCACCTGGCAGAAGCAGCTGTGGGCAGAGGAGGCCGCGTTGGCCCTGGACTCGGGTTGCCATGGTAGCAGGCAGCTGAGGAGGATGAAGGTGATGAGGGGTCTCATAGTGTCCTCTCCGGGTCTCCGCAGCAGCATCACTCCCCGGCGCTCGCCTCCTACCCGGAAGATACCCTGACACAAGGGGCGTATCTCGACTGACGTCACGTCTACGTAAACACGGGAAGAATTCAGTACGTGTCTATAAACACATGAGAGGCACGCCCACTCAGTTCCGAGCGAGAGTGGGCGGGCATTTCACGCAGGGCTCCTCCTTCATCCCCTGGACTGTAGAGTGAATGAAAAGGGGGCGGGGTTGGCCCTGCTGTCAGATTGCATCATCGCTCCGGTTGTGTGTCATCCTCAGTGGGCGGGGTCAGCACGGGGAACCTGATGCTTCGCAAATCTCACCGTGATTGGTTTTCCATATTCTGCAATGAGATGCAAATAAGCCATTTATCAATGAACACGTGATATCTGTATTGCAATTAAAATCTATAATGATGTAAACTGCATACTGGATTATTTGCCCACTGACCACCAATGTAAGGAGCCTTCTTCCCACTGACCCCCAATGTAAGGAGCATTCTTCCCACTGACCCCCAATGTAAGGAGCCTTCTTCCCACTGACCCCCAATGTAAGGAGCCTTCTTCCTACTGACCACCAATGTAAGGAGCCTTCTTCCCACTGACCCCTAATGTAAGGAGCATTCTTCCCACTGATCACCAATGTAAGAAGCATTCTTCCCACTGACCTCCAATGTAAGGGGCATTCTTCCCACTGACCACCAATGTAAGGAGCATTCTTCCCACTGACCACCAATGTAAGGAGCATTCTTCCCACTGACCCCCAATGTAAGGGGCATTCTTCCCAATGATCACCAATGTAAGGGACATTCTTCCCACTGACCACCAATGTAAGGAGCCTTCTTCCCACTGATCACCAATGTAAGGAACATTCTTCCCACTGACCTCCAATGTAAGGGGCATTCTTCCCACTGACCGCCAATGTAAGGAGCATTCTTCCCACTGACCCCCAATGTAAGGGGCATTCTTCCCACTGACCACCAATGTAAGGGTCATTCTTCCCACTGACCCCCAATGCAAGGGGCATTCTTCCCACTGACCGCCAATGTAAGGGGCATTCTTCCCACTGACCGCCAATGTAAGGGGCATTCTTCCCACTGACCTCCAATGTAAGAGGCATTCTTCCCACTGACCGCCAATGTAAGGAGCATTCTTCACACTGACCTCCAATGTAAGGAACATCCTTCCCACTGACCCCCAATGTAAGGAGCATTCTTCCCACTGACCACCAATGTAAGGAACATTCTTCCCACTGATCACCAATGTAAGGGACATTCTTCCCACTGACCCCCAATGTAAGGGACATTCTTCCCACTGACCACCAATGTAAGGAGCATTCTCCCCACTGATCTCCAATGTAAGGAGCATTCTTCCCACTGACCATCAATGTAAGGAGCATTCTTCCCACTGACCACCAATGTAAGGAGCATTCTTCCCACTGACCACCAATGTAAGGAACATTCTTCCCACTGATCTCCAATGTAAGGAGCATTCTTCCCACTGATCTCCAATGTAAGGAGCATTCTTCCTACTGACCACCAATGTAAGGAGCATTCTTCCCACTGACCACCAATGTAAGGAACATTCTTCCCACTGATCTCCAATGTAAGGAGCATTCTTCCCACTGATCTCCAATGTAAGGAGCATTCTTCCCACTGACCACCAATGTAAGGGACATTCTTCCCACTGACCCCCAATGTAAGGAGCATTCTTCCCACTGACCACCAACGTAAGAGACATTCTTCCCACTGACCACCAACGTAAGGGACATTCTTCCCACTGACCACCAATGTAAGAGACATTCTTCCCACTGACCCCCAATGTAAGAGACATTCTTCCCACTGACCCCCAATGTAAGGAGCATTCTTCCCACTGATCTCCAATGTAAGATAAACTCAGTGTATCAGAAAAGACGTACAACGTCTTAGCTTGGTTTCTGTAGAAGGATAATGAAAAAGCAGAGCAAGTCCCACGCTCTCTGTGTGGAAGCAGTGGTCTCTCTGCAGAGGTCCAACCCCCCCTCCCCCTTCCTGATAACTCAGCACTAGAACTCTGCAATGGGTAAACTCCATGCACCCTGCTGATTGGAGAGCTCTGGCTCTGACTCATTTGGGGGCATGTTGGACATTTGCAGAGAGACCGCTGCTTCCATGAAGAGAACACGGTTCCTTCTTCGCTGCATGCTGGCAGGGGACAGGCTTTTCTACTTAGGCTGCGATCACTCTCTGAAGAAAATAATTAGTGTACCGTATTTATCTAATCAGTTACACGTATGGGGGGTTGGAAATAATTACAATGCATTTTCTCAATAATAAAAGTTGAATGGAAAAAATGACCACAGAAGGGCTCGATGTTTCCACCCTCTGAAGTGTCTCGTTTTTCCAACGCTCAGTATGAACGATTGAACCTATGATGATTTTTTTTTTTTTACCTATGTTTACAGAAACTGCTGCCAAATAATAATTATTCAGCATATCAACCACTCCCTGGTGCACATTCATTGAACAACAACCTGGCTGCAGTCTACCCCCAGAGATCCTGTCATTTCCCCATTGGGGGCCACCATTATGACTTTGGCACAGCATAGCGAAGGTGAAACCAGGCCACCAATCACAGCTTGCATGTCAAAGACCTCTTCTGGTGGCAGTCATGTGACACTGCTCTCTGCATACCAGGGGTGGACTGACCATTTGGAAACTCGGGCACTGCCCGAGGGCCCGGGGTCAGTAGGGGGCCCCATGAGATGCCCCTGGTACCTTTTTCATAGGCTTTTTTTAGTTTGGGCAAGGACACAGGGGCCCCATGATCCCCTATTGCCCGGGGGCCCCATGAGTTGTCAGTCTGCCCCTGCTGCATACCCATGTTGTGGGGAGCCGTGACGGATGGAGAAAAGAGTGTAGCTTTTTGAAAAAAAGTCAGAATTTGCATACCAGCGTCAGCTCCCTTTAGTTCACTTAGGCTCCATTCAGATCAGGGCATTTCAAATAGGAAGCGCCCAATTCATTTCACTGGCACCTAAAAATGTGGGGCATTTTTGCCGCGATCGTGGCGCATTTTTCTGCACAACAAACGTGCCAGGACTGCGCAAACAAAACCACAGGATGCGCAACGGCCAAAAAAGGATTCGGCACTGTTTTTGGGCTTTGCGCATTCTGTGATTTGTTTGCACAATTGCATCACTTTTGTCACATGGAAAAATGCTCCTGAAATGAATGGCACCTGAACACCTGAGGTCATCACAGAGGACAAGGGGGCTCTCTTTACATCTGGAGGAAAAGAAATGTAATCTCCAAACACGGAAAGGTTTCTTCACAGTAAGAGCTGTGAAAATGTGGAATAGACTCCCTCAAGAGTTGGTTCTGGCCAGCTCAGTGGATTGCTGTAGGAAAGTCCTGGATTCTTTCTTGGATACACAGAATATAACTGGATATAACATTTATAGGTAAAGTTGATCCAGGGAATATCCGATTGCCTCTCGGGGGATCAGGAAGGAATTTTTTTCCCAGCAGGAGCAAATTGGATCATGCTTTGCTGGGTTTTTTGCCTTCCTCTGGATCAGCTGTGGGTGTAGGATTATAACTTTTTTTTTTTTTTATGGTTGAACTGGATGGACTTTTGTCTTTTTTTCAGCCAGACTAACTATATAACATTTCCACAGCGCTTTTTCAAATAACGGGCAGAATTCCAGTGACTCCGCCTGCGATTTGAAACGCCCTGGTGTGAATGGAGCCTTAGATTATATGTTTTGAGGAACTAAAGCCGACAATAAATTAAAATTTGTCTGGTTCAGCAGGTACTGGCCGAATTTTTGCCCAGCTATGGGCAGGCTGGTTGTACTGAAGTCGACTTCAGTACAACCAGCCTGTCAGGTTTTTTTTGCCGCTGGCAGTGATCATTGTATTCTTGGTGGTGGGAAAGGCTTCTTACCAGCAGAGCACAACAGTGCTGTGGGAGGGATTCCTCCATTAACAGTAAGGGTTCATGTACACTGCAGCTGATAAACTGACGTTCAGGAGCTTTTCTGCATTTTTTTTCAGCAGCCCCCCTACTCTCCCTAATGTTTTCCTATGTGTCCATGTAGACTATGTTGTTTACAGGCAGTTGAGTTTACAGTCGTTTTTTTTTAACGCACCAAACTTGCGTTCAGGAGTAGATTTTATCAGCGTTTCAAATGCCAAATGCTTGTAAATGCGCTTAAATGCGGTTAACCGCATTCATAAGCATTTGCGTTTAGAAGCGTTTTTTAACTGTTCCGTGTCCAGATGCTGTCCAGAGCCTTTTTTCATCATCAGAAATGCATGCAAAGCGTTTTCTATGTATTCAAATGGACCCGGTACACCAGCGCAGTCAGTTCCAGGTTTTGTGTGAAGGAATAAATGGTAGAACGCGCCGCATTATGCTCATGATGGGATCCATAGTGAATACAACGAGAAAAGACAGGTCATCTCAACACATACTGCTCTCTCTGCTTCTGCTCTCTCTATTCCTCTCAAAATGTCTGAAATAGTTAATTTTGTTTAATATTTTTCAGTGCATTCTGGGCATTTTGGAAGGTCTCCTGAGGTTATCTTTTAAAAATGCTTCTAAACGCAAACGCTCATAAACGCGGTATGCAAACGCGGCTAAACAGACGTTTTTTAACCTACGTTTTCCAACAGTCAGTTTCCATCGTTCAGAAGTGTTTTCCAAACGTCCCGTGTACATGGAGCCTTACTGTGTCGATGGAGCAATCACACAATTTTTCTTTCCTTCATCCTGTGGCTGAAGGAAAGAAATTGCATATTGTATGGCTAGCCTTAGGAATTTGTTTGAGGAGATGCTGTATTTACACGCTAGAAGAATGAACAGGGTTAATGGTATCTAAATCCACAAACAAAAATGTAATGTATTTCAGATTACCAGTTCTTAGATGTGGTGGCTGCATTACCTTTCATTATTTCAGGCTAAGTACATTTTCTGCAAGTACAGAAAAATAGCTGCTCACCCTATCGGAAACCTTGCATCTTTGTAACTTCCTGTGGACCAAAGTGAAGTCTCAGACAATGTTATCAGCTTTCTCAGCTATCTCCCATGAATCGAAAAGTAACCCTCCACTATGTAATCGAGATGTGGAAAGAGGAAGGTGTTTGTAGTCCAGATCAGGGGTAGTGGTGTAACTACAAAGGTCACAGTTGCGACCCGGCCCCGTTCTCCAGGGGGCCCGTGCAGCTCCCCTGTAGACCTGGAGAGGAGGGGCGGAGGGGGCGGCATATAGAAGATCCAATTTTTCTCCTGCAGACACTGAAAGCCTGCTTCTCCTCCTCCCTCCCTCTCCCCCCCACAGGCAGTCAGTGGCTGCAGAAGGAATATGGAGGGGATCGGTTCCTCTAAATGCTGCCCCCACCACCCCTCCTATCTCCGTCCTGCTTCCTCTGTATGCTCCCCTGGCCCCCCCTTGCCCCCTGCATTTCTACCGGGTTCCCTCCTCTCCTCTCAGCTGGCTGCTGCAGAGGATCTTTTCAGGATGGAGAGTGGGGCAGGAGCTAGTAAACATGTCATTTTCCAGCCCCTTCCTTCTTTGAATGGACAGAGTCAGTAATCAGTAGTGATCACTCCTGTGTCCATTCATTACTGAGGCATAGTAAACTGTGCTTACTGTGCTTCAGTTTGTGAATGGAGGGGAAGTTCTGTACAGTGCTATCCCTGTCCATTCATTCAGTGCAGCTGAAGCTGTAGAGATGGAGATTGAGGGCTTTGTCTCTGTCTCAAAGGTGGAACATTAGAGGTCTGTTTGGACCGCTGATATTTCACGAAAGCCCCCCCAATGGGGCTCCTAAAATTACAATTTTTGGTTATAAACTAATTTGGGTTATTTTTTTTTACTAAAAAGATAACTGAATACATTTTGGCCAAGATTTATGAAAAAAGATTATATATTTGCAAAATTTTATAAGAAAAACAAGTTTTTTCAAAATTTATATAGCAGAAAAAATAAAAATCCCAGTGGTGAATAAATACCACCAAAATAAAGTTTTATCTGTCTCAAAAAAATGCTAAAACATTCATACGGGTACAGTGTTGCATGACCGCGCAATTGTCATTCAAAGTGTGATTGTGCTGAAAGCTGAAAATTGGCCTGGACAGGAAGGGGTTGAAAGTGTCCGGACTGGAAGTGGTTAACTAACCGCCATTATTGACTTGTTCAGCCCACTGACAGTCTAAAGCAGTTCCATACACCGTATCTAATGGACCGAGCAGGTTTAATTGTGTACTTAATCTGTAAAAAATCAGAGACAGTGTTCAGTGGCATTATAGTATTCCCAGAAGGTATATTCAGACAGGTAACTCTGGTTCACCCGAAGGTTGCTACGCAACCTAAAGACCGTTAAGTACCGCGGCTAATTACTGCGTGGAGGTGTAATATTGCTGACATATCTGAATTATTTCCTCGGGATATTTTAAGAAACTGGCTGATTTTTTTTTGCCTGTATATATATATATCAGGGAAAATAATGTTTTAATCCCTTGCAGATGTGCAGATGCAGACATCACAGGAAGTGAGAGGGGATCCCTTCATAGAGAGTAGTCATTGGAAGAGGTGTCCCCATTGAACAGACTGA
The DNA here is from genome assembly GCF_062004578.1 of Staurois parvus. NCBI lineage: Eukaryota > Metazoa > Chordata > Amphibia > Anura > Ranidae > Staurois > Staurois parvus. The sequence goes on along the minus strand of NW_028319125.1, from coordinate 1,214,884 downwards.
CCTCATTTCAGAATAAGATGTGTAGGCTGAGGGTAATTCCTCTATCCATACAAAGGAACCCACATGGAAGAAAAAGATATTTACATATATTTTAAAAATATTCTTCCCAAATATATTGACATATATTTGAAATACTACAATTTTGGCTGCATTTAATATTTAAAAAAAAAATAATAATAATTAAAAAAAATCTAAATATATATATATATATATATATATATATATATATACATATACACTGTATGTTGAAATGCTTTTTTTTATATATTACAAGATATGTGAAAAATATTTTTAAAAATAAATATTCAAATATACTGTATGTCTTTAAAAATACTTTTTAATTTACATTTTTGGAATGCACTGACAAATATATGTAAAAACATGTTAAAATGACTTTTTTATATGTTAAAAAAATCTGAAGAATATATTTAAAAAAATATATATTTTTATATGTCAATATATTTGGGAAGAATATTTTTTAAATATATTGAAAATATATTTTTCTTCCATGTGGTTAAACACTACTAAAAGCTCCTAAATGCTAAACACTACTAAAAGCTCCTAAATGCTAAACACTACTAAAAGCTCCTAAATGCTACAAAAGCGCTCCTAACAGCTTTTTTTCTAGCTTTTTTTCTTACATGTACTATAAAAATGCTAATGCTCCTAAATGCTCCTAAACACTACAAAAATGTTACTGAAATGCTACTAAAAACGCTATTACCAGGGTTTTTTATTCAACTTTTTTTTTGTTCATCATTTTTTATCCAGCGTTCTTTCCAGGGTTTGAGTTTAAAAAAACAATGCTAGTGTGCTTGGAGCCTAAATCTCTATTGAAAAATGAGGAAAACAAATTTATAGCTTTGGTTACATTTTGGAGACTATTAAAAAAGTTCAATAAGAGGGAACTGTTTTAACATCACCTTTGAAATCTGATGTATTTTCACTCTAAAATTAATAAAGCAGATGTATCAGCTATGGAAGTGCCTCAAGTTCTGAGGAATATGATGGAAGTCACGCGCTGCACGTAAGATGCGTTAGATCTGACAACTGACAATGATGACTCACATATGTATTGCACTTTGCTGATTCATACGTTCAGCATACACGCTGGATCCCTGTGACTCCATCCTCTTCTCCTGATCACAAAACACTTCCTGTCTGTGATGTCCAGACTGCGTATTATAGAGATGTATTATATATATTTATATATAGAGGTTGGACAAAATTTTGGAAACACCAGGTAAAAGACGACATGAAGTGACTGGCCTAAGGTGATACACAGAGACGAAACAAATCAATCAACATAAATCGTACCTGTTTATCTGCAGTCTGCATCCGTTCAAAGTGCTGAATTTATAAAGCTTGTCTGAAAGTTCAGAAAAAAGGGGGCGGAGAGCTGAAATTACACACTGCACAGCTCAGTGAGTATATATCTTTTTTAAAATAAATTCTTCAGATTTTTTTTAACATATAAAAAACTCATTTTAACATATATATTTGACATATATTTGTAAATGCATTCCAAAAATGCAGATGTGTATTTTTAGAGACATACAGTATATTTGAAAATTTATTTTTAAAAATATTTTTCATATATTTTGTAATAAAAATGCATTTCAACATACAGTATATATATATATATATATATATATATATTTATTGAAATATATTTTTAAATATATTGAATATGGTAAAAATTTTAGTATTTCAAATATATGTCAATATATTTGGGAAGAATATTTTTAAAATATATTTCAAACATATTCTTCTTCCATGTGGGCGGGTGCACAAAATCACGTATATATACGTGATTTTGCAGTTCCAGGTAGGGGATGTGCAAGCGCCCCTACCTGCACCGCCATTCGCGACCTTGGCTGTCAATCACTGGGTGCCGGCTGGTGATTCCCCACCGGCACCCAGCGATCTCCGAAGATTTCCGTCAGGGCAGAGAAATCTATGTAAATAACACATATCTCTCCCCTGTCAGCTCCTACACACTGCTTTGTATGGCTCTGCATAGTATTGCCATACAAAACAGTGTGCTTACAGTGGAACGCACTCACACAGCACACAGTAAGACAGCACACAGTTAACCCTTTGATCGCCCCAATTGTTAAACACCTTCCTGCCCAGTGCCATTAGTACAGTGTCAGTGCTTTTTATTAGCACTGATCACTGTATTGGTGTCACTGGGGATGTCAATGACATAAAGTCAGTTCCCCCCAGTGTCAGAATGCCCACCGCAGTCCCTCTATAAGTCATTGATTGCTGCCATTACTAGTAAAAAAAATTCCAGAGACATCGTGATTGACGTTGGATCTATTTCTTTTAAATTTTTTTATTTTTCTTCTTTTAATAAAGGATGTCAAAGATTGTCTTCTGTCTTTTTTCACACTACACTTTTTTTTTGTGAATGGGTAGCGGTACCATGTACCCCATATTCACTCACATAGGGAAGGAGGGCAGGATCTGGGGGCCCCCTTGATAAAGGGGGCTTCCAGGTTCTGATAAGCCCCCCACCCGCAGACCCCCACAACCACAGGCCATGGTTGTGGGGAAGAGACCTTTGTCCCCATCAACATGGGGACACCCCCCCATGTTGAGAGCATGTGGCCTTGTATGGTTCAAGAGGGGGGCCGCTCGCTCGTCTCCCCCCTTTCTTGACCTGCCGGGCTGCATGCTTAGATAAGGGTCTGGTATGGATCTTGGGGGGGACCCCACGCCATTTTTTTTTAAATGTTCCCCTCAAAACCCATACCAGACCCAAAGAGCTTGGTATGGATGGAGAGGGGACCCCACGACGTTGTTTTATTTTTTAAATTATTTTGAATACCCTTTCTATGCAGCTGAGCTGCAATATGTAGGTGGGGTGTTGTGTGCGTGTGGCTTTGGCTTGAGGGTAGGCAGAGACACAGGGGGCCCCATTATCTCTTATTGCCCAGGGGCCCGATGAGTTGTCAGTCCGCTCCTGGTCCTCTGTGAGCTTTTAAACTTATCAGAATACAATGTCCCAGCAGAGGTGACTCCTCCATTCACTTTCTCTGTGTGGATAGAAGAACCTGTTTTGTTTTTTGTTCAGCCAGTAGCTGAACAAAAACCAATGAACCACCTATGGCCAGCCTAAAGCAGTGTTACGCCCAAAAGCAAACATTTATTATATTGCAGCTTACCAATGTGGTGGCTGCATTCGTTTTCTTATTTTAGGCTTTCATTCTAATGTTTATTATTGGGTGACCTGGCCAGTAAGTTTTTTGTTTTTCAACAGAACAAGCTCTCTTGTTAGAGGGTTGCAACTCCTCCCATTCCAGAGTAACAAGTTGTTGCAACATATGTGCTGATTTACTTACAGTATGTAACAATGGATTAAAAAAAAAAAACCTGATACTTCAGCGGCCGGAGAGATTAAGGTGGATTTAGTTTCAGATCTGTTTTTCATGTTATGTGCAGGCGTGCTAAGGTGCGTGACACATCCCGGTATTTATTACCTCTCAGGGAGATCACACTACACCCTCCAGCAATGCTTTATTCTGCTTGTGTCTCCCGAATGATGATGTCATCCTCCTACTGTTTCTTCTTTCGGAAAGACCCACAGGTGAAACAATCATGTAAATCCTGGTGCCTATGTGTGCCTTAGGCTGCCCATACATGGGTCGAAATTTCATACAAAGCCTGCATTACTGTATACGCAGAGAAGTTGGCAGCTCTAGCTGTCAAAAAAAACCTCTGAATTAGTGTTTACAACAACACTGCTCCAGACTGATTATACAAAGATACAATGTGGCATATTGTTACATTTGTATCTTACTGTTCATTCATCTGCAGATCAAAGGGAAGAACTTAGACCGGCCATACATGGGTTGAAATTCAAGCGATTTTTCATCCAAAAATCGGACCTAAGAATAATCGACTGATTTTCGCTCTGTTAGTGGGGTCAATGGTACCGGCTGATTTTCGTGGTTCCTCCCCTTTTCGGTGATAGGGCATGTTGGAAAATTCGTGGAAAATGACCGATTTTCGACTCGATGGTCAAATCGTACGATCGTTTTTCCGAAAAGAATATGCGCATGGGCCGCGACTTGGAAGGAACAGAAGTTTTGCATGTTATATGGGGTGAACTTTATGACTTGATCAGCCAATTTTCAAAATCATTGATGGTACCATCGGATTACCGAGCGAACTACGTTTTTGATTTTCGGACGAAAAATTGTTCGGGATTCAACCCATGTATGGCCTGCATTAGTATACATAATACATTTGTCTATAAATGAGGGGTTGGAAACAGAGGCGGACTGACAACTCATGGGGCCCCCGGGCAATAGGGGATCATGGGGCCCCTGTGTCCTTGCCCACACTCAAAAAAGCCTATAAAAAAGGTACCAGGGGCATTTCATGGGGCCCCCTACTGACTCTGGGCTCTTGGGCAGTGCCCGAGTGCTCGAATGGTCAGTCCTCCCCTGGTCGGAAGATACCCAAAGTTTGGCATGTGGGGAGGGGTCAGAAGGTACCAAGTTTGCATATGGGGGTGAAGGGGGGTATCGGGAAATACCAAGTTTGTATATGGGGGGCCCAAACAATACTAAGTTTGCTTATGGGGAAGGGGCGGTGGAAAATGTATGGCCTGCATTAGGCTCTGCTCACACTTGTGCAGTTTTGTTTTTATCCATTTTGCAGTTCATTTTGCAATTTTTCGACACGCTTTTCAACGCGTTTTTGATGCTTTTTTTTTAACCGCACTTTGAGTTTTGTTCAGCTTTTATTTTTTTTAAAGTGGAATTTTTTTTGTTGCTGGGCAGAATAAAAATGCAAAACGCAGCAAAAACACACTACCACGCATTTCAGCAGCTTCTCCTTGAACTCTATTGTAGCAAAAACGCTGCTTTTTGCTGTTAAAAAAGTCCCCAATCCTTTCCAAAAATGCAGCAGCTCAAAAAAGCATAGATGGGAACGTGTTCCATAGGAAACCATGTTAGATGGACTGTAGTGCGTTTCTGCAAAAAAAGCAAAAACCACAAAAAACGCATTGGTGTGAACGGAGCCTAAGGCTGGGTTCACATCTGTGCGGGTGGTGCCGCTGCGGATCCGCATGAAAATCCGTGCAGCCGCACCACCCACACAGAGAAATGCGGACCCGCGGGCGTGTGCCATTAGTTCTACACTGACAAATGCAACCGTACTGGGAACTGTTGTTCCCGTGCGGGCTGCGTTTTTGGAAGAAGTGCAGGGGCTTCTTTCCCTGCGTGTCACGGGGCATGGGAGTCCATTCAAATGAATAGGTTCTCATGTCCGCGCAAACCGCGGCCCGTGTGGCCGCATAGATGTGAACCGGGGCTAAGGGCTCATGGACATTGCATCTGCTAAACTCACGTTTAGGAGCTGTTCTGTGTTTTTTTCAGCAGCCCCTGAACTCTCCCTAATGTTTTCCTATGTGTCCATGTACACTATGTCATTTATGGGCAGTTGAGTTTACAGTCGTTTTTTTGAACGCACCAAACTTGCGTTTGGGAGTAGATCTTAGCGTTTCAAATGCCAAATGCTTGTAAATGCAGCTAACCGCGTTAAAAAAGCGTTTGCGTTTGGAATTTTTTTTATCTCTTCCATTTCTAGATGCTGTCCAGAGCCTTTTTTCATCATGAAAAATGCATGCAAAGTGTTTTCCCGGTACTCAAATGGACCCGGTACACCATATGTTGAGGTTTCACATGAAAGAAAATATGTTAGACACGGCTGCAATAATTTCTGCACAGAAATGAGCTGGAACCAGGGGCGGACTGACTACTCATGGGGCCCACGGGTAATAGGGGATCATGGGGCTCCTGTGTCCTCGCCGACACCCAAAAAGCCTATGAAAAAGCCAATGAAAGGTACCAGGGGCATCTCATGGGGCCCCCTACTGACCCAGGGCCCAAATGGTCAGTCCGCCTCTGGCTGGAACACATCCAAACACCACAAAAAAAAAGACAGATAATCTCAACACATACTGCTCTCTCTGCTTCTACTCTCTCTATTTCTCTCAAAATGTCTGAAATAGTTAATTATTTGCTGTTTTTCAGTTCATTCTGGGCATTTTGGAAGGTCTCCTGAGGTTATCTTTAAAAAACGCTTCTAAATGCAAACGTTCACAAATGCGCATAAACTCAGTATGCAAACACAGCTAAACAGACGTTTTTTAACTGACGTTTTCCAGCAGTCAGTTTCCATCATTCAGAAGTGTCCCGTGTACAGGGAGCCTAAGGCTTCATTCAGATGGGTGTATGTCAGCGTACACATGTGCAAGGGCTGTGTTTGCCAGCACGGGGATGCATAGATGTGCGTCCTCATGCAGGCAGTTCCATTCCTGTAAATTGGGATGCAACGGCTGCTCAGACACAGCTGCTGCTTTCAACTTGACATCAACTTGTACGGGAACACTCACCAAAATGCAGCTTCTCACCAGCGAACTGACCATTTGGAAACTCGGGCACTGCCTGAGGGCCCGGGATCAGTAGGGGGCCCCATGAGATGCCCCTGGTACCTTTTTCCTAGGCTTTTTGAGTTTGGGCAAGGATACAGGGGCCCCATGATCCCCTATTGCCCGGGGGCCCCATGAGTTGTCAGTCCGCCCCTGCTTCTCACCATGTGACTGGTCACAATGTAACATTGTTGCAGTGTGATCCCGGGGAAGAGGAAAGACTGAGGAACTTCCTCCTCCTGCCTGCAGCAAAGCAATGATGTGGTCTTAGCCTTCAGCAAAGTCACTGACGTGCTCAGGGACTGTATTTTATTTATTGAAGGTACAGCTATTTACAAAATGATATTGTTGCTGTATATAGTAATATTTAAGGATTTTGTTATGCAGATGTGTAAAATTACACAGAGTCGCTTTAACCCTTTCGCTGCCAGAGACGTTTTTGCATTATTTTTTTTTTCACGCATGTTTAGGCCTGAAAATTTTTTATTTTTTGCTAACTGAACAAAAAAAAGACCAAAAGTTAAAAAAATAAAAAAACATTTCTGTTCTAAAATTAATTCTGTTATAAAATTTTGCAAAAAAATAATTGTTGTTCATAAATTTGGGCCAAAATGTATCCTGCTACATTTCTTTGGTGAAAATAAAATCAGTGTTTATTATATATTTCAGATACTTATATAGCAATTTACGCAGTGCTTTACATATATATTGTACATTCACATCAGTCCCTAACCCTCAAGGGGTGTACAATCTAAGGTCCCTAACTCACATTCATATACAAGGGCCAATTTAGACAGGAGCCAATTAACCTACCAGCATGTCTTTGAGGTGTGGGTGGAAATCAGAGTATACAGAGGAAACCCACACAGCTACAGGGAGAGGATGCAAACTCCATGCAGGTGGTGCCTTGGTTGGGATTTGAGCCAATAACCCCAGTACTGCCAGGCAGAAGTGCTAACCATTTATAGTCACTGTGCTGCTACTCTGTAAAGAAGTTATAGCGTCTACAAACTATGATATATGTACAGTATCTGAAAATGTATCAGTCCTGATGTACTGATGGCCTACCTCACTGCTTGAGTCCCTTAAAATGCCAGGAGTTTTCTGAAGTTGCAATTTCTTGTCATAAGTTTTTGGAGAAATTAAAAACAATTGTTTTTTTCTCATATTTCTTTTTACATACTGTCACCATTGCAGTACAGCATCATCATAGAACTGGGGTGACACTGACTATTAAAAATAAATAAATAATAAAAATAATTCTTTAAATTAATTTTTTCTTTTTTTTTTTTTTGTTTACAATTTTTGTGATCAGAGCAATGAAGTGTTACCACAGTAACACTGTATTGTTCTGGAGAAGTGATCAGGATTTTTTTTTGTTTTTTACACATTATGATTGCTTATAACAGTAAATATCACTGGTTCAAACAATAATTTTACTGAATGAAATCAATTCATTCAGTGTGTTTTGTTGTGATTAGCTGTGAGTGGCCCCGTCTGTACCATGTGATCACTGTGACCAATCAACACAATAGTACACAATGGATGGCATGAATGAAATCCATTCAATGTGTGCAAATGTCATGTGATCTGCTGTGATTGGTTACAGCAATCAAATGGTACTAGCAGCAACCCTGTACAGTAATCTGTCATCTACTGTGTCCGGTGGACACAGTGGGCAACAGATTTATTTATTATTTATTTCAGGTACTTTATATAGCGCCGTCAATTTACACAGCGCTTTACATATATATTGTACATTCACATCAGTCCCTAACCCTCAAGGGGTGTACAATCTAAGGTCCCTAACTCACATTCATTCATACACACTAGGGCCAATTTAGACAGGAGCCAATTCACCTAGCAACATGTCTTTGGAGTGTGGGAGGAAACCAGAGTACCCGGAGGAAACCCACGCAGGCACAGGGAGAACATGCAAACTCCAGGCAGGTGGTGCTGTGGTTGGGATACGAACCAACGACCCTAGTATTGCCAGGTGGAAGTGCTAACCATTTAGCCACTGTACTGCCCTTTAGATTGCATCAGAGTGTAGCCTGTGGAGCCAGCACGAAGTGAGTTCTGGGGAGGACGTCATACGACGTCCACCCAGAATGGTTTGTGTCCCGCTTGGCCCATCATTTGTCTATAGACCGGGCAGGAAGCAGTGAAAAATCCCAACATACAATTACATCTTGTTACATCGAAAAGTGCATTGCATAATCCAGTATAGCAGGCTGATCCTCAACGCTGGACTTTGGCCAGCTCGCATGCATGATGACATCATGTCGCCACACTACACACGTTTTGTCAGGAAATGATATAAAAGGGGACTAGCATAACAAGGCATTTATTGAATAAATGTTAAAAAAACAAAACAAAATAAAAGTGGCAATTCCACTTGTTCCAAATGTAACATTTACATATAGATTTTTGCTGTTTTTAATGTTTCTATTTAAAGTTAATATATTATTCCAAGCCATGCTTTGACAGACACTGGAATATGTTTGACAAGAGGAAGATGTTATTTTATATTCACTTATTAATTCCAGTAATTTGTATTTGGGCTGGGGTTAGGGATTAGTTATGGTTAGGGTCATGATTAGCCATGGTTGGAGCTAGTGATTAGCTATGATTGGAGCTGGTGATTAGCCATGGTTAGAGCTGGTGATTAGCTATGGTTGGAGCTGATGATTAGCCATGGTTGGAGCTGGTGATTAGTTATGGTTGGAGCTGGTGATTAGTTATGGTTGGAGCTGATGATTAGTTATGGTTAGAGCTGGTGATTAGCTATGGTTGGAGCTGATGATTAGTCATGGTTGGAGCTGGTGATTAGTTATGGTTGGAGCTGGTGATTAGTTATGGTTGGAGCTGGTGATTAGTTATGGTTGGAGCTGATGATTAGCCATGGTTGGAGCTGGTGATTAGTTATGGTTGGAGCTGGTGATTAGTTATGGTTGGAGCTGATGATTAGCCATGTTTGGAGCTGGTGATTAGTTATGGTTGGAGCTGATGATTAGTTATGGTTGGAGCTGGTGATTAGCCGTGGTTTGAGCTGGTGATTAACTGTGACTGGAGCTAGTGACTAGCCATGGTTGGAGCTAGTGACTAGCCATGGTTGGAGCTGATGATTAGCCATGGTTGGAGCTGGTGATTAGCCATGGTTGGAGCTGGTGATTAGCCGTGGTTTGAGCTGGTGATTAGCTGTGACTGGAGCTAGTGACTAGCCATGGTTGGGGCTGGTGATTAGCTATGGTTGGAGCTGATAATTCGCTGGTTAGTTCTTATGATTAGTGAGGGTATTTATGGATAAGTGTAGCCAGGTGCTAGGCTACAGCAATATGGAGAAGGATGTAAGCAGGTGCTTCTAAAGGGTTAATGTTTTCCTACGGTTGTGGTCATGCTCTGGACTTACTCAGGTCAACTGTGTTTATGTGTTCAGACCAAATTTTGCATCGTATCTATTTGCAACATCTGTCCTTAGGTTGACTTTTTAGGTTGGTGGATCTGGGAAGGAAGGGTTAACTCTGCTGGTCAGGTTTCCCTCTCTTCCAGAAGGCTACCACCCCTACAGGTCATACCAGGGGCGGACTGACCATTTGGAAACTCGGGTCAGTAGGGGGCCCCATGAGATGCCCCTGGTACCTTTTTCATAGGCTTTTTTGAGTTTGGGCAAGGACACAGGGGCAGGGGCGGACTGACAACTCATGGGGCCCCCGGGCAATAGGGGATCATGGGGCCCCTGTGTCCTTGCCCAAACTCAAAAAAGCCTATGAAAAAGGTACCAGGGGCATCTCATGGGGCCCACTACTGATCCCGGGCCCTTGGGAAGTGCCCGAGTTTCCAAATGGTCAGTCCACCCCTGCACAGGGGCCCCATGATCCCCTATTGCCCGGGGGCCCCATGAGTTGTCAGTCCGCCCCTGGGTCATACCATATAAATAGGTGCTCATTAGTGCCCTAAAGCAGCCTTTCTCAATCAGGGTGCCCAGGTATCCTTTAGTGCCTTGAGGTTTCCTCAGTGGTGCCTTGACAAAATGTCTAAAAATTTACCAAAACTTGTATACAAGCAAGTGGGTGGAATAAACCCTCCGTTTAGTTAAACAAAGTCATATGTTTTCATTGTGCACCAGTACAACCTTCTAGCTGCCAGCGTCCTGACAACCAATGACATCATCAGTTGATAAGGAGGATGTCAGCTGTGTGCACAGCATCCTTGTTTGACCCTTCCCTGCTCCTCTCCATCAGTGCTGGGCTCACATTAGCTCAGTGATGGAGAAAAACTGAGGGAGAAGAGAAACACTGGCATACTAGTAAGTACCAGTGTGCAAAAGCGTATCTGCTTTGGAAGAATAAATCCCCTCTAATGTTGGGTGTCCTACGTGTGTGGATGTTGCTGCATTATATAAAACTATTAGAATAGTTTTTCACATTTTAGAATGGGGTGTCTGTAGACTGTCCGTAATTTTAAAGGGTGCCTTGACTGAAAAAAGGTTGAGAAACACTGCCCTAAAGGGAGGTTGGGGAAAGACTGCCAAGATGTAGCCGCTATTCTGTTGGACTGTGCCCCTCTGGGAGTGCTTTATGAACTATACTGCTAACTCAGGTTTGACTACCTAATGGGCACTTAGAGAACTCTGTACAGTTAAGTGTGTGGAACATGTGTTTGAGAAGTATTTGTTACTTTTACCTGCTTCAGTAAAAGACCTTTGTCTTTGTCTAAAGGTCTCTCTAAAGGGATGCATGGTGTATTAAAGAACATGGCTTTCATAAGGGGACTGAAGGGTAAAGAAGATGCAGAATGCTGTCCATAGTTACAAAAAGGCAAAAAAAAACAGTAAAGCATGATTCAATTTGCTCCTGCAGGGGAAAAAATTCCTTCTTATCCCTCGAGAAGCAATCGGATATTCCTGGATCAACTTTACCTGTAAATGTTAGTATCCAGTTATATTCTGTGTATCCAAGAAATAATCCAGGATTTTTTAAAGCAATCCACTGAGCTGGCCAGAACGAACTCTTGAGGGAGTCTATTCCACATTTTCACAGCTCTTACTGTGAAGAAACCTTTCCATGTTTGGAGATTAAGTTTCTTTTCCTCCAGACGTAAAGAGTGCCCCCTTGTCCTCTGTGATGACCTCAAGGTGAATAACTCTACACCGAGTTCACTATATGAATCACTGATGTATTATACATGGAGATCACATCCCCCCTTATGTATTATACATGGAGATCATATCCCCCCTTATGTATTATACATGGTGATCATATCCCCCCTTATGTATTATACATGGTGATCATATCCCCCCCTTATGTATTATACATGGAGATCATATCCCCCTTATGTATTATACATGGAGATCATATCCCCCTTTATGTATTATACATGGTGATCATATCCCCCCTTATGTATTATACATGGAGATCATACCCCCTCTTATGTATTATACATGGAGATCATATCCCCCCTTATATATTATACATGGAGATCATATCCCCCCTTATGTATTATACATGGAGATCATATCCCCCCCTTATGTATTATACATGGTGATCATACCCCCCTTATGTATTATACATGGAGATCATATCCCCCCTTATGTATTATACATGGAGATCATATCCCCCCCTTATGTATTATACATGGAGATCATATCCCCTCTTATGTATTATACATGGAGATCATATCCCCCCTTATGTATTATACATGGAGATCATACCCCCCCTTATGTATTATACATGGTGATCATATCCCCTCTTATGTATTATACATGGAGATCATATCCCCCCTTATGTATTATACATGGTGATCATATCCCCCCTTAATCTCCTCTTCTCAAGAGAGAATAAATTCAGTTCCTCTAATCTTTCCTCATAGCTGAGCTCCTCCATGCCTCTTATCAGTTTGGTTGCCCTTCTCTGTACTTTCTCCAGTTCCCCAATGTTCTTTTTGTGAATTGGTGCCCAAAATTGAACTGCATATTCCAGATGAGGTATTACTAATGATTTGTACCGGGGAAATGATATCTCTCTCTGGAGTCTATACCTCTTTTAATACAAGAGAGGATTTTGCTCTCTTTAGAACCCGCAGCTTGGCATTGCTGTCATTATTAAGCTTGTGATCTACCAGAACTCCCAGATCCTTCTCCACCATTGATTCCCCCAGTTGTACCCCCCTTAGTATGTATGATGCATGCATATTCTTAGCCCCCAAGTGCAGAACCTTACATTTATCAACATTAAACCTCATTTGCCACATAGTCCCCCAATTACACAGAGCATTGAGGTCGGCTTGTAAATTGGAGACATCCTGTAAGAACGTTATTCCACTGCACAGCTTGGTGTCATCTTCAGAGACTGAAATGGGATTTATAATCTCAGACCCTATATCGTTTATAAATATATTAAAAAGTAAGGGTTCTTACTGAACCTTGAGGTACACCACTGACACCCCGATACCATTCCGAGTAGGAGTAATTAACCACTACTCTCTGAATACAATATTTTAGGCAGTTTTCTATCCATTTACATACAGATTTTTCCAAGCCCATAGACTTTACCTTTCACATTAGCCGTGTGTGGAGAACTGTGTCAAAGCTTTTGCAAAATCCAAGTATACCACGTCCACCGCTCTGTTCAAGTATACCACGTCCACCGCTCTGTTCAAGTATACCACGTCCACCGCCACCCCTCTGTCCAAGTATACCACGTCCACCGCCACCCCTCTGTCCAAGTATACCACGTCCACCGCCACCCCTCTGTCCAAGTATACCACGTCCACCGCCACCCCTCTGTCCAAGTACACCACGTCCACCGCCACCCCTCTGTCTAAGGTTTTGCTCTCCTCCTCATAAAAAGAAATCAGATTTGTTTGACAACTTCTGTCTTTCATGACTCCATGCTGTCTGTTGCTTAAAATATTTTTTTCCAGCAAGAACTCATCTTTGTGGTCTTTTATTAAACTCTCCAGTATCTTCTCAACTATAGAAGTTAAACTAACAGGTCTATAATTACTTGGTAAAGATTTTTACCCCTTTTTAAATATTGGCACCACATTGGCCTTATCCCAATCCAGTGGTACTATGCCAGTCATTGAAGAGTCCCTAAAAATGGCTTTGAAATGACAGAGCTCAATTTTTTAAGGACCGGTGGGTGTATGCCATCCGGTCCAGATGCTTTATTCACCTTTATTCTGTCTAAATATTTCTGGATCATATCAATAGTGAGCCAATGTGGATCATCTGGATCTGTGTCAATACCATGCCCATTATGGACAAGAGCTCCCCCATTCTCCTCTGTATACACAGAGCTGAAGAAGGGATTTAATAAACTTGCCTTTTCTTTGTCCCCAGTCACCCACTCTAGATTATTTTGTAAAAGGCCTACATGTTTGGACCAAACCTTTTTACTATTAATATATTTGAAGAATTTTTGGGGGTTGGTCCTGCTATCTTTTGCAATCTGTTGTTCCTTTTTGATTTTCAGAGGAGGCTATGCTGCTGTCACTTGCTAAAGCACCCATTCAGCTAGGAGACAGATGACATGGCAAGGGTGAAAGTCACTCTGGTGGTGAAGGGGTATCATGCTTGGCTCCTTCACTAGCATTTGCTTCCCCACATTCTGGGACCTGAACCATGGCACAAAGTGTCTAATGACCTAGCCTGGGAGTCACTGGAGGGAGAGAGAGAGAGAGAGATGTAGAGAGGCCCCGGGAGAGAAAACATGAATGGAAGATATGGAAGAAGTGTGCTTCCTGCATCCGCGGTACCGGCTGAGAAATATTGCACACCTGGGGAAGTGGTGTTCTCTAACAGAAGTTGTGTCTGAAGCAGGGGTGGACTGACCATTTGGAAACTCGGGCACTGCCCAAGGGCCCGGGGTCAGTAGGGGGCCCCATGAGATGCCCCTGGTACCTTTTTCATAGGTTTTTTGAGCTTGGGCAAGGACACAGAGGCCCCATGATCCTCTATTGCCCGGGGGCCCCATGAGTTGTCAGTCTGCCCCTGGTCTAAAGTGCCTAGTGTTAACAATGTGAGAAGTTTGGCCTCAGATCACATAGAGAGCTACCTCTGCTCGCTTCTGAGTCTAGAGTTATGCCTTAATGTTGTTTTCGCATGACTACAAGCTCCTGCCTATGGTTTAGGCATTAGAGAGAGCAGTGTCCCCACTAAGGTGCCTTAAGTCCCACCCACAAAGAGACATTGCCTTTTTATTCTTCTCTCGCTCTACTGAGATAATGATGTTATGCTGCACCATTCTCCTCTGGCCAGCAGGGGGAGAGATAAAGCCAAGTAACCCTATAGACTTCTATGCAGAGCGCTGAGGATCTTGAGAGTTGTAGTTTGAGACAGCAGCCATATAATGGGATGAATAGACTCTTACACTACAGATCCCAATAGGTACTGTGCAGTAGGAGGAGTGGAGAAATGAATTTATATTAAACTGCCCAGGAAAGTTCTTTCTCTTGACACTGAGGGAATTATAGAGATAGCATATATCTGTCTGGATATTTGCCTGCTAGCAGTAGACCACACCAGCAACCTGAGACTGGGATTGAGGATGTACAGCACTGCCCACATCACAGCACCTGCATTGCTGCTGCAGGGAGACTAGAGCATCCACTCACCCTTTGCTTCCCACCACTGATTACTGGAGGCTTTTGGAGAGAGACCAAGAGGGCCCCACTTATATAGCGAGGGGTCAACACAGGATCCCAGAGACTGATGAGAGGGCTATTCACCCATTGCTGATACTGCTAGCAGGGATTGAGAGACTGCAGGACACCAAGGGTACCCAATCCATACAGCACCCATACTGCACTCTATACTGCACTTATTTCAAAACTAGACTGTACCTAGACCAACCCTATACCGCATTATGCCAAACCTTTACCACATCTGAACCACATATACCTTGCACCTGTGCCAAGACTTAACCATACCTATCCTGTACCTTTACTGCATACAGCTTACCTGGGACTGTCGCTAAGTGCACCGCTGACAGAAGAACGATTCAAAGGACTGCCCCCATAATAATTGTTCTGCAAGCCACCTTTGTTTCACTGCCAAAAAGTTTAAATTCTATATCCTACATCCTTCACAGGACCTGAGATCCAGAGGAAGATAAAAAAAATTTTTTTTTATCTTTATAACTTTTTTTTGGATTTGTTGCCATTTGTTTCATTGTCCATTTGGAAATTCAGATATATCCGAATGAAATTGTTGTCCAAAAAACTGAATCAAAATGAAACGAATCACACATGTCTAATGTAAATTGGGTTCAACCAACAGAGAAAAAAAAGTTTAAATTCTATATCCTACATCCTCCACAGGACCTGAGATCCAGAGGAAGAAAAAAAAACTTTTTTTTTTATCTTTATAACTTTTTTTTGGATTTGTTGCCATTTGTTTTGATGTCCATTTAGAAAATTCAGATATATCCGAATGAAATTTTTGTCAAAAAAACTGCATCAAAATTAAATGAATCACACATGTCTAATGTCCATTGGGTTCAACCAACAGAGAAAAAAAGTTTAAATTCTATATCCTACATCCTTCACAGGACCTAAGATCCAGAAGAAGGAAAAAAAACTTATAAAGAGAAGTCCAGTTTGCTGCAACAGGCAAAATTTCCTTCCTGATCCTCTAAGGCAGCCTTTCTTAACCTTTTTCCTTTTTATTCCCCAAAGAACCCCTAAAATAAAATTGAGGTCCTGGGAAACCCTAACTAAAATGGGAATCTCCTCTGATGGTGAAGGTGAACAGTAACACAGGGTGTCTCTTAGTAACATCCTTAGCAATGTCCTAGAAGGTTTTCAGTCAGACTTTGGGAGGTACATAAGTGGCCTACTCCTATAGCAAGGGCATTGTTCAACTTTGGTCAAAGCTGCACAGTTTGTTTTTATTGACAGATGCCCCTTATCTGCATACGCAGTTTTTTTGGTAAAGGTGAACTATGCCTTTAAAGCCCTACTTTGATGCATACTACATTGGTTATTACAGCATGACATTATTAACCTTGCTTTTAGTTGACTTTCTAATAGAAATATGTGCTTTTAAGATTTATAAATTCCAATAAAAAAGGGACATTAAAAATTTTAATTATGGCTTTCTGTATTGTTGTCTTGGAAATGCTACATGGTAATTTCCTTACTTGCGTAGGTAAATTGACAAACACGGCTAAAATGTAAAACTGAACACCAAGCAGATTTATAAAAATTAATACAGCTATGTTTTATTTTAAAAAAAAAATGTGGCTAGAAACACATCTGATGAGTTTTTTCATTTAACCTCCCTAGCAGTCTGATTATGTCAGTATTTCTGTGCTCAAAGCGGTAAATTTTTTTGCATGGAAATATGTATTTTTTTATTGTAGGCCTGTAATTTTTAGGAATAACTCACTGAAATCTGTCCCACAAGAGTCTAATAAACATCCCGGGTATGTTACAATTTGAAACACGAAATCATAAATTATAATTTAATAAATAATCATAAAAAATAATAATATAATAATAATACATTTAATTCAATAATATAATCAAACCAAAAACACTGAAATGTGAAATATAGCGCCAAGTTCGCACATCACTGAGCTAGTCGCAGAATCGTTTTCAGTGTCTGATGACGAATTTCCCCCACGAATCATTATCACTCAATTCTGCAAGTGGTTCTGATTTACTATCGCTGTTCTCTAGCTGGTCTAAAACCGATTTTGACCTAAAGGAACGCTTTTTGGATGCCATGGACGTTTCTCAGTTTCCAGGCAGAAAGAACAGTAAAAATGTAGGCAGGGCGCCGGACAAAGCACTCGGGACAAAATGTATGTGAAATGGTTTGATACAGTAATGTTTTACTATGTTATTTTAGTGAATTTAGTGAATGTCACTTTTTGTCATTTTCAAATTGTCCGCCAGTTCCGTCCCCCGTAAGTCCCGACGTCGCAGGGGACGGAACCCAGAAGACAGATGCCGGCACCCACCGGAGGACATTACAGGGGACACTGCAGGAGGGACATCACGGGAGCGCAGGACAAGGTAAGAGAAGAACAGATCCCAGAGAAGCGCCGCATGGTAAGCCCAAGTATAGTTCGGTGTTACCACTTGTGGTACTGAAACTTTACCCCGAGCTACACTCGGGAATACCGCCAGGGAGGTTGAAGCTGAACTCCAGGATAAGCAAATATGGTCTAAACACATTCATCATGTGTATCGTTCCCCGAATCTTGCTGTGCTTTGTGTATTTCTTCCAGGTCTGTGCAGTAATCCATTGTGAGACTTTCCCTCTGCTTCCTGTAATAAGGACCGCTCACTGCTGCTCTTTCTCCTTGTGCAGGGTGACTGGTCTTGTCTCCGCCCACTCCTGTAGTTTCCTACAGGCAGCATGTAGTGGGTGGAGCCTGATGGGTCCCTCCAACAGCTCTGCTTTCTATACAGGCTATGTACAGCACAGTGATGATGTCATCACTACCTTTACAATGTATTATCTAGCTTTGATAGGAAGAAGGGCCAGCTGCACACCGGAGGATAGATGA
Source organism: Staurois parvus (assembly GCF_062004578.1). Taxonomy (NCBI): domain Eukaryota; kingdom Metazoa; phylum Chordata; class Amphibia; order Anura; family Ranidae; genus Staurois; species Staurois parvus. The sequence goes on along the minus strand of NW_028319125.1, from coordinate 1,196,911 downwards.
ATATAGTGTGTATTTATTGATCCATAGGACACACAAAACCCCAGGACATGAATACAGGACCTGTTAACGCATTTCACACGATCTCGTGCTTAATCATAACAGAGAAGACCACAAAAGTGCTGTCTTATATGGGTATTAGTTAATGAAGAACACCTGTCCTAATCAGCACTCCTGAATCCTGTGGGTATGCCTACTATTACATTGTAACAAAACATATGGAACAATTGAGTACTGTCTGTGATACTTTTTTTATTTGCACTAACATACAGTATTTGCGACCTGAAGAAGGGGACATTCCCCGAAAGCTTGTCCTCAAAATTGTATGTTAGTGCAAATAAAAGAAGTATCATGGACAGTACTCAATTGTTTCTGTCGCAAATGCACTTATATGGCTACAATCACCTCTAACAAAACATATAAAACCATTGTATCAGAAGTAGTGATCTCAGAGAACAACAAGAAAGGAGGAAAAGAAAAAGAAAAAAAAGGAAAGTGAAGTGGAATAAAAGGAGAAACAAAGAAAGAGAAAAAGAGTAACGGATAAAAATAATTGTGAACATTTTTATTTTATAAGTGAAAAATAGAATAACAAACACAGATAAAAGTGAGTAAATATCCCAAGAAAATATGGACTAAGAAGCCACATTTGTAAATAATCAAAATTTAAATATAAATATATGCAAAAAACACATACAAAAAAACGCTTTAAAAAAAACAAAAAAAACAAAAACAACGCATGTCTACTTGGGATAAAATACAAAATCACAAAAAACCATACATATTCAGACCGGAATATATCAAAACAGCAGGAAAAAAAAAAGTGACGCATCCAAAAACCAAAGGAACGCGTCAAAAAAGAAAAAGAAAAGAAGAGAAGAAGATCCTAAAGGGAAAAGAGAGATGGTATTAAAAATGTGTGTGCACATGAATGTGCACACGTAAGGTGCATGATGTGCCCAAATGAACATGTCGTGCATCCAAATAAACTGAGTAATGAAATATATGAAAGGATACATATACATACATATAAACAACTAGGTTTGGAAAGGAATTTGGAGCATACAGACTAAACACACAAAAACGTATATCAATTTGCATTCTAACACATGCTAACATATGTCAGTGCACATTGATGTGTATTGGCATGTATTTTTTTTTAATTTCAATGGAAAAACACATCTTAGAAAAGCACCACTTTTCTGTCTACATGCACTTGCTCCAGCTTCATATCCTTGCTCTGGACCTGCCTCCTTATAGTGCCAACCAGGGGCATATCTACCGTGAGTCAAACAAGGTGCTTGCCTTGGGCGGCACTTTACAGGGGGTCAGCGACACCCCCAGGCAGAAGGGACACCATGGGTGTGAGTGGCAGGACAGCCAACACATAGGTAGGGGCCAGGGGACCAGCTGCAGAGGAGGGTGGAGTAATGGGCAGATTCCCGGGGTGCGCAGGGAGCAGTTGAGGGCCGGGGCACATTGTCAGTGTGTGCTGGGCTGTGTGGGGTGGGTAAGGCCAGGAGGTGCCAGCAGAGGGCCTATGGAGGAGAAAGAAGAAGAGGACAAATTCGGAGTGGAGGAGCCCCCCTATTCTTTGTTGCAGCTACCACCAGATATTCTGGTGGAGATGGGACACAAGCTCAGCTACCGATCCTGGCACCATATGGAGGAGCCACTGCTGGACAAGTAAGAGCTTGGAGGACTGGGGCTTCCCCACCCTGTCCTGCTGCCCCGCAGCCACACTGCTCCCCACCTGTCCCACTGCCTCCCCATCACACTTCCCCCACCTGTCCCACTACCCCCCCATCACACTGCCCGCCATCTGTCCCACTGCCCCCCCTTCACACTGCCCTCCACCTGTCCCACTGCCCCCATCACACTGCTCTCCATCCTCTGCCCCCCATCACACTGCCCCCCACCTGTCCCGCTGCCCCTGTCACACTGCCCCTCATCCCTCTGCCCCCCATCATGCTGCTGCCCACCTGTTCCGCCACATCCGTCACACATCTGTCCTGTTGCCCCACCCTCCTGTCCCATTGCCCCCCTCCTGTCCCACTGTCCCCCTCCTGTCCCACTCCCCCTCAGTGATGTTGCCCCCCTCCTATCCTGCTGCATCCCACCTGTCCCTCTGCCCCCCACCTGTCACACAGCCCCCCTTCTGTCTTGCAACCCCCCCCCACCCCGTACCATGGGGTCCTGTTCTCTCCTGAAAGGGTGGATCTTAAACAGGCAGGGGTAGGACAAATTTAGATGGGAGGGGGGCGCCCAATTTTAGTCTTGCCTAGGGCAGCACAAACCCAAAATACACCATTGGTGACAACAGTGCTTTGTCAGCTGTTTGTAGTGTCAGCAGTGTGACAGGGAGATAACACAAGTGCACAATTAGAAGACTGGGACAGGGCTTTGTTACCCCGCAAGAGAAAGTCCCCTAACAAGGCCACTGTGGTCAGATCAGGTTTTCATTTCATGGAAGCTGCAGTTTTAAAACAGAACATTAGATGGCAGCAGAGTACCATGTAATTCTTCCATTTTATACGGTGAGCACATATTTATTTATTTATTTCAGGTACTTATATAGTACTGTCAATTTACACAGCACTTTACATATATATTGTACATTCACATCAGTCCCTAACCCTCAAGGGGTGTACAATCTAAGGTCCCTAACTCATATTCATACATACACATACTAGGAACAATTTAGACATGATCCAAGTAACCCACCAGCATGTTCTTGGAGTGTGGGAGAAAACCGGAGTACCCCCACACAGTCACAGAGAGAACATGCAAACTCCAGGCTGGTGGTGCTGTGGTCGGGACTTGAACCAGCCACCCTAGTACTACCAGGCGGAAGTGCTAACCATTTAGCCACTGTGTATTTGGGGTTTGTAGCACTTATCTTAAAGCTGAGGTTTATTCTGCTTATTATTTATCACAGGTACTTATATAGCACTATCAATTTACGTAGCACTTTACATATATATTGTACATTCACATCAGTCCCTAACCCTCAAGGGGTGTACAATCTAAGGTCCCTAACCCTCAAGGGGTGTACAATCTAAGGTCCCTAACTCACATTCATACATACACATACTAGGGACAATTTAGACAGGAGCCAATTAACCTACCAGCATGTCTGTGGAGTGTGGGAGGAAACAGGAGTACCTGGGGGAAATCCCTGGCTCCCCTTCCCCCCTCATCAGCATGCTAAATACATTTGCCCTCCAGAGGATTTACCCCCCCCCCCCCCGACCAGGCCATTTTTTGCGATACGGCGCTGCGTTACTTTAACTGACAATGTCATGCAACGCTGCACCCAAATTAAATGTATGTCCTTTTTTTCCCCACAAATAGAGCTTTCTTTCTGTGGTATTTCATCACCTCTGCGGTTTTTATTTTTTGCACTATAAACAAAAAAATACAACAATTTTGAAAAAAAACCTATATTTTTTACTTTTTGATATATAAAACATATCCAATAAAAAAATGTTAAAAATCAGATTTCATCATAAATTTAGGCCAAAATGTATTCTGCTTCATGTCTTTGGTAAAAAAAAAATCCCAATACGTGTAAATTAATTGGTTTATGTGAAAGTTACAGCATCTACAAATGGAGGTATATATACTGGATTTTTTTTCTATGGTAGTAATGACGGCGATCCGGGGGAGTGTGGGACTGCGGTGGGCATTCTGACACTGGGTGGGAACTGACTGCCACTTGCATCCCCAGTGACACCAATACAGTGATCAGTGCTAATAAAAAACACTGGCACTGTACTAATGACGCTGGACAGGAAGGGGTTAACATGTGGGGCGATCAAAGGGTTAATTGTGTGCTGTTTTACTATGTTGCCTGTGTGTGCTTTACTGTGTAAGTGTGAGATGGGGAAACAGCTCTCATTGTTTGAACACTGTTTGTGTGGAAGTAAATTAATGTTTTGACTGACATTCTGCGGTTTAGCCACAAGATGTCACTGTTTTCTAACACAGCCTCAGACTGCATAGATATTTGTATATTCATGAAGAGGTGGGGTTTTTCACACAGAGTTGGAGAGAACAGGAAGGAGAGAGAGAAGCCATGTTTTGGAGCATGGTGTATAAGGGGCCCTGTGAGTTGAGAATCTGATGACATCCAGGTGTGAAAGCGTCCCTCCGTAACCAGAGCTGCAGCTAAGTGAAGCTGATGAGATTGCTGCCAGGAAGCTGATGAGATTGCTGCCAGGAATGCTGATGAGATTGCTGCCAGGAAGGCTGATGAGAGCAGAGGAACTAAGCAATATATACGGTGAGACTGCATGCTTGTTGGAGAGACATTTGTTCTGTTCAGAGTCACCAGCGGATGAAAAGCAGACCCGGGATGGTAAGATCGTGCACGCACCTCATTTCAGTGTTGGCGCCTTGATACCGAGTCCAGGCCTATAGTTAGTTAGTTAAGGTCTCTGTGTTAGGCCACAAGTGTTACTGATCATTGGAAGGACTCCACAACTTAAAGTGACATTTCACATTGGAGAGCTGATAAAATGCTACAAACCAGACTGGCGTTTTGCTCAGAAGGAATACTTAGGCACGTGCTACAGGACCAGTTATGGGAGAGGGAATACTGTAGATTTGTGTAAGATTGTAAGCTGTTGTGCTGCACCGCAGGCTAGCCCATACCGCACACCCATACACTGATAACTGCTCTTTTAGGGTAATAACGGGTAAGGTGTGGCAGCTTAGTTGTGCCCGCCAGTAGGTAAATTCCTTCACTTTCTACCTTCATCCATCAGAAGGGTCTCAGCCTTTGGGCTGGGTGTATGTAAATTTATTGTATGTTCCCAGCATTTGTGGTTGTGTTTATTTGCCACATCTAAGTAAAATTCTGTTGTGGCAAAAGCTGGTGTTGGGGTTGCTTTCCTCGTTCGTGACTTCACTGTATCCTGGGGAGCCCACCCCGGTACACGGCTTACATAAGCATGCTGCTTTGTATTGTACTGCTATTTGGATGCAGAACCAACTTTGTTTACACTAATATCTGATTCTGAGCCTTCATGATTGAAGAACCTGAAATCCAATGAATGAAAGGGGCGAGCAAGGGACAATCAGGCAGGGGAGGAAGCAGCGGGATGATGCTGGGCCATCCTCCAGCCAGAAACGGAGGCGGGCTTTATTGGACTTGCTGCATTTTATAATGCAGTGGTCTCCAAACTGTTCCCTGGGGGCCAGATGTGGCCCTTTGCTTGCTTATATGTGGCCCTTGGGGTGTTATTCCCCCCTCTGTCAGAAATAGTGGGGCATAGTTCCTGCCACTAACACCGAAAAAAGGACACTATTCCTCCTATTGATACCAATTATGGAGCATTATTCCGCCCACTAACACCAATGATGGAGCACTATTTCTCCCATTTCCCAACAATGGGATACTATTCCTACCTCTGAAACCAACAATGGGGTACTTTTTCTCCCATTGACACCAATGATGGAGCACTATTCCTTCCATTGACACCAACGATGGGGCACTATTCCTACCACTGACACCAATGATGGAATGCTTTTCCTACCACTGACACCAATGATGGGGCACTATTCCTCCCACTATCAACAACAATGGGATGCTATTCCTACTACTGACACCAATGATGGAGCACTATTCCTCCCATTGACACCAAGGATGGGATGCTATTCCTACCACTGAAACCCATGATGGGGCACTATTCCTCCCATTGACACCAACGATGGGATGCTATTCCTACCACTGAAACCCATGATGGGGCACTATTTCTCCCATTTACACCAATGATGGGGCACTATTTTTCTCACTGACACCAATGATGGAGCACTATTCCCCCCACTAACACCAACAATAGGATGCTATTCTTACCACCGACACCAATGATGGGGCGCTATTTCCCCCACTAACACCAACAATAGGATGCTATTCTTACCACCGGCACCAATGATGGGGCGCTATTCCTCCCATTGATACTAATGATGAAGCACTACTACTCCCTCTAATACCAACGATGGGGCACTGTTTACTCCCACTGATGCCAGAACATTTTCTTCTCCTACTGGCCACAGTCTGGCCCCAAAAGTTTGAAGGACAGTAAATTGGCCCTTTGTTTAGAAAGTTTGGAGACCCCCATTATAAAACACATTGTGAAAGGCTCACAGTATGCAGAGAAATCAGAGTAAGCAATTTCAGTGCAGGAGAGGAACCTGAACCACTGCGAGATGGAAGGGAAGGCTGGAGTTCAGGTTTAAAGTAGTTTGTGATATGACACTCACATTTTATAAACTTCAGTGTTTTGTTGTACGTAGGAATGAGTAGAACATAAACTAAAGGGAACGCTCAGTGGCCCAGTGCCATCATTCTGCTTCCTGCTGTAAAGTTGATGTAAGTCCTAACAATGAACTTCTCTCCTTTTCTCATCCACTCCCTTTTGGTCAGTTTACTAAACCATTGTGTTCTGTTATATCCCTTCAATAAATGGAAAAAATATGTCTTAATACTGCCAAAAATTCACTAAGGTCGTACATTTCTGTTGTGAGCTGAGAGTGTTGTGCAAAAATTCAAGGGTCTGCCTGTGTTCTCCCAGTGTACTACATGCAGTGCTGCCCCCACAGGAGTCACTTGGTAATTTGGGTCCTCTATTCTGTCTCCATCAACCCCTCTGACACACCTGGTTATACGAAAACACACTGCAAACACTTAAAAGAGCATGAGTATAGTTATCTTTACTCTGCTGTGAATTATCACCAGAAAATAGACACAAGACCGATTGGAGGTAATAGAACTCAATGGATTGGTACAGTTTAGAATAAATAGAGGTTTGAGCATAAATGAATGCACAGAAGGCAGGTTCAGCCACAGTCCGCTAGACAGTATAATCACTATGCCAAAGTAACGTAGAATACCACTAGACTGACATTCATTCAGGAATCAGCAATAAACAGTGCATATAAACATTAATTGCAATGTGAATAATAATAATAATAATAGAATAACTAGTCTAGTGCACTCTAGGAGAATGGCTAGGGTATGGTGCAATGTCCCCTGAGAGGAACTTCTTAGCATGAGCAATAGGTAAAGGTCTCTGTGTTTCAGCTGCAAAGGGACAGTCTTTAGTCCTAACTCTTCAGCTGGCTAGAGTTGGGGTCCAGTTGTACTATTGGTGCACATACAAATAGCCCCAGTCAATGAGGCAGCAATAAACCGACTAGATAGCTGTATGGTCAGTTCCCAAAGGGCTCAGGCTCTCTAGCAGCAGATGGTAAATCCCTACTACAGCAGCTTATCAGTCCCAGCAATATTGCAGTTCAGCATCTGATCACACACAGTGGTTAGTTCACTCGCTGCTCTGCACCCAGGGGTCTGTCAGGAATCCTGAACTCAGCACTCTGGATCCTGCTCAGGCTTGGCGATATGCAGCAGTGGTGGTGCACACAGGACAGAGATGTGTACTGTCTGGGCTCCCTCATGGCAAGAGGAAGCTGTGTCCTGTACAGCCTAAGAAATTGCAGCTTGGTGTTACGTAATTTGTATGGAATTTGTTAATGATAACAAGAAAAGCAGTAAAATAGATCCCCTGCAGCCAGCAGTAATAGATCCTCCCCAGCAACAATGGACCCCTGCAACAACAGATTTCCCAGCAGCCAGCATCAATAGACTCTCCAGCAGCAAGAAACAATAAATCCTTAACTCAACAGTAGATCCTTTCCAGCAGCAATCAAACCCCCCAGCAACAATAGATCCCCACCAGCAGCAATAGACCCTCCTCAGCAACAATAGATTTCTCCAGCAACAATAGATTTCAACCCCAGCAACAATAGACCTCCAGCCAGGGGCGTACTGACCATTTGGGTACTCTGGCACTGCCCGAGGGGCCCAGATCAGTAGGGGGCCCCATGAGATGTCCCTGGTACCTTTCATAGGCTTTTTTGGGTGTGGTTTGAGTGTGGGCAAGGACACAGGGGCCCCAAGATCCCCTATTGCCCGGGGCCCCATGAGTTGTCAGTCCGCTCCTGCCTCCAGCAGCAAAAAAATGATTTCCCAGAAGCCATCAACAATAGACCCCATAACTCAACAGTAGATCCTTTTCAGTAACAATTGACCTCTCCCCCCCCCCACACAACAGTATATCTCCCCAGCAACAATAGACAGATACACAAAACAGATGCCTTCCACCACCATCCAAACATAGATCCCCTCCAGCAACAATAGACCACCCAGGCGGCATTAATAGGCCCTCCAGCACACCCCAGCATGCTTTGCCATTCATATGTTCATTGGTTCAGTGCTGAAGGTACCAGAAATGCGTTCTCTCTGGAATGGTTAGCACTTCCACCTGGCAGTACTAGGATCATTGGTTCAAATCTCAACCACGGCACCACCTGCCTGGAGTTTGCATGTTCTCCCTGTGCCTGCATGAGTTTCCTCTGGGTACTCTGGTTTCCTCCCACACTTCAAAGACATGCTGGTTGGTTAATTGGATCCTGTCTAGATTGGCCCTAGTATGTGTATGTATGAATGTGAGTTAGGGACCTTAGATTGTACACCCCTTGAGGGTTAGGGACTGATGTGAATGTACAATATATATGTAAAGCGCTGTGTAAATTGACGGCGCTATATAAGTACCTGTAGTAATAATAGTAAAAAGCAACTGGTGTTTAATGTTGTGAGTTTATTTACACTTTAATATTCCTGCTTATAAAATGCATCATTCTGGACTTTTTATGATGCATTAACCCCCATGTTGTGCCCTTTACCTGTCTGAGTTTCTTTGACCCTGTAACTCAATGCAAACAGCATGTAATCGCCAAGTCCAAACTTTATTGTGCAAGTTCTCTTGTCTTACATAAAGTGGACACTAGGTGACAGCAGAGTACCATATAGGCGCACTCATCTTTCCCCTGAGGTTCCACTACCACTTAGAACTACTTCCATTGTACATTGGAACTGAGCACATGATATGCTGGAGCCAAGCCTGCATTGTTATCAGTGAAGCCTGTAGGCAAACAAGTCTTGGCACCCCTCTAGGATCACCTCTTTTTCATAGGACATTTCCTTGTTTACCTGATCCCAACCTGGCTTTTGTATTGTGGCAAAGGATAACATGTACATACACTTGTAAGAGATTAGTTTCCTTACCGATGAATAAAAAAAAAAAAAAGGTTGCATGCCCAATAATTACTGTGCCTGAAGCTGGCCATACAAATGGGAATTTAATGGAGCATTCATACTTTCAATTAAAATTTTTGTCAAAATCTCAAAGCAGCGAACTATGGTTATGTTTGACCAGAAGTCGATAAGATTCAAATTGCCTCAAAGGAAACCTGAAAGAAAATCTGATCACTTTCAACCAATTTGCTGTCTTTTTTTCTGGTCAATTTTTTTCCAATGACCTACTTTAAAACCATCAATCTATAGTCCAGTTTGCAAATCCAAAACTGTAACCAGTCAGCATTAGAATACTTAGAATATACAGCTGCTTGCAGTAAGGGCAGATATACGTACAGTATCTCCCAGAAGTGAGTCCACCCCTCACGGTTTTGTAAATATTTGATTCTATCTTTTCATGTGACAACACTGAAGAAATGATACTTTTCTACAATATGACGTAGTCAGTGAACAGCTTGTATAACATGTAAATTTGCTGTCCCCTCAAAATAACTCAACACACAGACATTAATGTCTAAACCGCTGGCAACAAAAGTGAGTACACCCCTAAGTGAAAATGTCCAAATTGGGCCCAATTAGCCATTTTCCCTCCCCGGTGTCATGTGATTCATTAGTATTACAAGGTCTCAGGTGTGAATGGGGAGCAGGTGTGTTAAATTTGGTGTTATCGCTCACTCTCTCATACTGGTCACTGGAAGTTCAACATGGCACCTCATGGCAAAGAACTCTCTGAGGATCTGAAAAAAAGAATTGTTGCTCTACATAAAGATGGCCTAGGCTATAAGAAGATTGCCAAGACCCTGAAACTGAGCTGCAGCATGGTGGCCAAGGCCATACAGAGGTTTAACAGGACAGGTCCAACTCAGAACAGGCCTTGTCATGATCGACCAAAGGAGTTGAGTGCACGTGCTCAGCATCATATCCAGAGGTAGTCTTTGGGAAATAGATGTATGAGTGCTGCCAGCATTGCTGTCGAGGTTGAAGGGGTAAGGGGTCAGCCTGTCAGTTGCTCAGACCATACGCCGCACACTGCATCATATTGGTCTGCATGGCTGTCGTCCCAGAAGGAAGCCTCTTCTAAAGATGATGTACAAGAAAGCCTGCAAACAGTTTGCTGAAGACAAGCAGACTAAGGACATGGATTACTGGAACCATGTCCTGTGGTCTGATGACACCAAGATAAACTGATTTGGTTCTGATGGTGTCAAGCGTGTGTGGCGGCAACTAGGTGAGGAGTACAAAGAGAAGTGTGTCTTGCCTACAGTCAGGCATGGTGGTGGGAGTGTCATGGTCTGGGGCTGCATGAGTGCTGCTGGCACTGGGGGGCTACAGTTCATTGAGGGAACCATGAATGCCAACATGTACTGTGACATACTGAAGCAGAGCATGATCCCCTCCCTTCAGAGACTGGGCCACAGGGCAGTATTCCAACATGCTAGTGATCCCAAATACACCTCCAAGATGACCACTGCCTTGCTAAAGAAGCTGAGGATAAAGGTGATGGACTGGCCAAGCACGTCTCCAGAACTAAACCCTATTGAGCATCTGTGGGGCATCCTCAAATGGAAGGTGGAGGAGCTCAAGGTCTCTAACATCCACGAGCTCCGTGATGTCATCATGGAGGAGTGGAAGAGGACTCCAGTGGCAACCTGTGAAGCTCTGGTGAACTCCACACCCAAGAGGGTTAAGGCAGTGCTGGAAAATAATGGCAGCCACACAAAAAATTGACACTTCAGGCCCAATTTGGACATTGTCACTTTGGTTGCCAGTGGTTTAGATATTAATGGCTGTCATATGACGTTCTTCAAGAACACGCCCCCAGCCCCCGCCCCCAGATACAGTTGATCATGTGACAAGGTAAAAGTCCATTCACAGTGGCCTTTTACCACGTGATTTGCTGTGTCCAATGACACAGTTGATTGAAAAGTAAATACAGTTGCGGGTTGTCGGCAGTACTTTACTCATGCTGTCACAGCGTGAGGAAAGTACTGCCGATAACCGGCAAGTGTCACAGAGGATATCTGCACTGATAATCAGGGCACTGACACCAGTCAATGCCCATCAGTGCCACCTATCAGTGCCACCTATCAGTGCCCATCAGTGCTGCATATCAGTGCAGCAGCATCAGTGCCTCCTCATCAGTGACCATCAGTGCTGCCTATCAGTACCGCCTCATCAGTGCCCTTCAGTGCTGCCTATCAGTACCGCCTCAGCAGTGCCCATCAGTGCTGCCTACCAGTGCAACCTCATCAACGCACATCAGTGAGCCCGGGTTTACATAGATGCGGTGCGGTATAACGCATGTGAGTTGCACAGGAACCGCACCGCATTCCTGTGCAAATCACATGTAATTTGTGTGTAGTGCGATTGGAGCCATACATTTTGTATGGCTCTATTCGCACTGCACCAGCACCAAAAACGTGCAGGACTCTTTTTTGGGTCAGCACTAGAATCAGATCGCATGGGTATTCACACCTATGTGATCCAATTCTGCACATTGCACCACGTTTTGCGGACTGCTTTCAGAGTGCTGTTAACTTAACATACACACCCGCAGTGGTTTGCATGAACGGGTTGCGATTATGATTCAGTGCGGAATTCGCACAGAAAACGTTGCGAATTCTAGACCACAACCCGGGCTGAAGGAGAAAATTTACCTTTTTGCAAAACTTTTTTTTCAAACGTTTCGGTGTTTTTTCATTTATAGCGCAAAAAATTAAAAATCCAGTTGCGATTAAACACCACCAAAAGAAAGCTCTATTTGTGTGAAAAAAATTATAAAATTTTCATATGGGTACAGTGACGCATGACCTGCGGCCTGGTCTCTGAAGGGAGGGGATCATGCTCTGCTTCAGTATGTCACAGTACACAGTATGGGGGGGTCAGGCCAGGGTGCTGGCGGAGGAGGAGGTCAGGATGGAGGAGGCTCCCTGTTGGTTGCTGCAGCTGACGCCGCCACTGCCAGAGTTCCTGCTGGAAATATTCTCCTGCCTGCGTGGGGTGCAGCTAGCTCTCCTGCCCCTGATGCTGCAGGAGTGGGGAGATGTGATGGGGGAGTTTCTGATGGGTGTGATCAGAGTGGAGGTATCTTGGGGGGTTGGAGGTGTGATCAGAGGGGAAGAATACAGTGGGGTATCTGAGCGGTGTGATCAGAGTAGAGGGGGGGGGTGGTATCTGGGAGGTGTGATCAGAGAGGAAGAATAAGCTGGGGTATCTGAGGGGTGTGATCAGAGTGAGGGTATGGGGGGATGTGATCAGAGTGGGGGTATCTGGGGGATGTGATCAGAGTGGGGGTATGGGGGTGAGTGACCAGAGTAGGGGGTATCTGGGGTGTGTGATCAAAGTGGGGGGTATCTGGGGGTGTGTGATCAGAGTGAGGGTATGGGGTTGTGTGATCAGAGTGAGGGTATGGGGGGATTTGATCAGAGTGGGGGTATCTGGGGTGTGTGATCAGGGTGGAGGGGTTGTGATCAGAGTGGGGGTATCTGGGGGTGTGATCAGGGTGGAGGGGTATCTCGGGTGTGTGATCAGGGTGGAGGGGTTTCTGGGGTGTGTGATCAGAGTGGGGGTATCTGGGCGGTGTGATCAAAGTGGGGGTTTCTGGGGTGTGTGATCACGGTGGAGGGGTATCTGGGGTGTGTGATCACGGTGGAGGGGTATCTGGGGTGTGTGATCAGAGTGGAGGGGTATCTGGGGTGTGTGATCAGGGTGGAGGGGTATCTGGGGTGTGTGATCAGAGTGGGGGTATCTTGGGGGGTGTGATCAGAGTGGGGGTTTCTGGGGGGTGTGATCAAGGTGGAGGGGTATCTGGGGTGTGTGATCAGAGTGGGGTGTGACCAGAGTGGGGGTATGATCAGAGTGGGGGTATCTGGGGGTGGTGCTATATAAATCCTGTCATAATACCTTGATAAAGTCACGTGACTTGTGACAAAACGCATGGGGGGAATAGTGTGCGGATGACGTCATGATGCTGCCATTCATCGGCATAGTGGCTTGTAGTACTCTACAAACGGCTCTTGGAATGACATTACAGCAGGCTATAGCATTCACTAAGTGGGCCCGTGCTCTGCCTTGCATTACATTACGGATGGTGTCTGTTGTGAGTAGAGATGAGCGAAGTATTCAAAAATTCGATTCGACTGATTCGGCGAATTCGTGGAAAAATTTTGATTCGAGTCGAATATATTCGCTGCGAATTTAACTTATAAAAGGGTGTTTCTAGGCTTCAGAGAGCCTTTATATTAGTGCAGAACACTGTACCTTTAATTTAAATGCCCTTGGAGTCTGCTGGGGAAGAGAAATAATACTGTCAGTCAGTATGACATGCAGATGAGTGCCGTCGATCTTAGAATCACCGCACACTTCACTCATTTGGGCAGTCACGGGGCCAAAACCAGAGTGTGGAGCCACAGTGTGGCGGTGGAGGCAGCAGCAATGGGAGGCCATACAGCACCCTATGACAAAAATGGAAACCACCAGCAGTGTGAGGAGACCTGAAAGTGGCACATGGCAGAGTGTGGCGATGGAGACAGCAGCAATGGGAGGCCGTACAGGGACCCATGACACACTCTGGACCTGGCAGCAACATGAGGATGCGGTACAGGGGCCCATGACAGATTACGGGCCTGGCAGCAGCATGAGGAGTCGGTACGGGGGCCCATGACACACTCTGGACCTGGCAGCAGCATGAGGAGGCGGTACAGGGGCGCATGACAGATTACGAGCCTGGCAGCAGCAACTTGGACAGGAGGACGTCCAGCTTCTGCACCGTCGAGTGCGTGCTTGCAAACTGTTGTCTCTTGGAAACGGATTCCAAGAAAGACTGCTGACGGAATCCGTGAAGAGGAGTAGCAGGAGAAGGAGCATCTGAACGAGCGGAATATGCCAACAAGTGACAACAGGGGCCCATGACAGATTACGGGCCTGGCAGCAGCATGAGGAGTCGGTACGGGGGCCCATGGCAGATTAGGGGCCTGGCAGCAGCTATGGGAGGCCCGTAATCTGCCAGCACCCTATGACAAAAAATGGAACACACCAGCAGTGTGAGGAGACCTGAAAGTGGCACATGGCAGAGTGTGGCGATGGAGACAGCAGCAATGGGAGGCCGTACAGGGACCCATGAGAGACTCTGGACCTGGCAGCAGCATGAGGAGGCGGTATAGGGGCCCATGGCAGATTAGGGGCCTGGCAGCAGCTATGGGAGGCCCGTAATCTGCCAGCACCCTATGACAAAAAATTGAACACACCAGCAGTGTGAGGAGACCTGAAAGTGGCACATGGCAGAGTGTGGCGATGGAGACAGCAGCAATGGGAGGCCGTACAGGGACCCATGAGAGACTCTGGACTTGGCAGCAGCATGAGGAGGCGGCATAGGGGCCCATGGCAGATTAGGGGCCTGGCAGCAGCTATGGGAGGCCCGTAATCTGCCAGCACCCTATGACAAAAAATGGAACACACCAGCAGTGTGAGGAGACCTGAAAGTGGCACATGTTTGGGGCATGATTCATGGCGGATTTAGTCAGTTGTGTCAGGAACTGGTGGTTTGAAATCCAGACTAATCCACGCCTGATTCATTTTCACAAACGTGAGTCTCTCCACACTTTGGGTGGACAGTCGTGTCCTCCGCGGAGTTACAATACCTCCTGCCGCACTAAACACGCGCTCCGATGCCACGCTACTGGCCGGGCATGACAGCCTTTCAAGGGCAAATTCAGCTAGTTGGGGCCAAAGGTCAAGTTTCGTTGCCCAGTAGTCAAGGGGATTGTCTACCTCGGTTGGCAGGGTGCTGTCCAAGTAGGCCTAAGCCTGTTGTTTGAGGTCCTGCTCCAGGTCCACCTGATGCTGCTGCTGCTGCTGCGGCTGGTTAGTAGTTTCCTCACTGCGCTGGTGAAGAAAGCTACTCATCATCGACTGCAGACTGAGGCAGCCGCTGCTGGTGGAGCTGCCACTGCTCCTACCACCCCACCCCTCCCCTGCTGCCATGGCAGCGGAACGCGAGCGCACAGGGCCCACAGTGTCTGAGGATGGACGTTGGCGCAGAAAGGCAGAGACCAGCTGACTACATAGGTGGTTTTTATAGTACGTTATTTTGGCCTCCCTCTCAGCAGGTGTGAAAAAGGCCACCATTTTTGAACGGTAGCGAGGGTCCAACAAGGTGGACAGCCAAAAGTCATCCCTCTGTCTGATGGTTATTATTCGGCTGTCGCTACGCAAGCAACCGAGCATGCTATGGGCCATTTGTGCCAAGGAATGCGAGGGACTCCCTGCCTCCATCTCCACAGCATACTGCCACGGTGCGTCTGGGTCCTCTGTCTCCTCCTCCTCCTCCTCTACCAGATGCTCCTGCTCCTCCACTCCTGTCCGCTGAGTGGAAAAACCACCCATTTCACTCAATAATTCCTGAGCACCAATGTCCTCCTCTACCTCCTCCTCTTCTTCCTGTCCTGCCCCCACAGGGGTCATGTGGCGTTGAGATCTGTGCGCCACGTCTACCGCACCCTGACCAGCCATTGTTAACAGCATTTGTTCCAGGACGTGCAACAGAGGAATGACGTCGTTCATCCCATAGTCCTGCCGACTCACGAATAGCGTGGCCTCCTCAAAGGGCCTGAGCAAGCGCAGGTGTCACGCATGAGCTGCCAATGGCTGACATCTAAGTTACACAGGGAGTACCTTTATCCGCTTCTAACATCAGGAAATCTGTGATGGCCTTTCGCTGTTCGTAAAGGCGGTCTAACATGTGTAGGGTTGAATTCCACCTTGTTGCAACGTCACAGCATGAGGAGTCGGTATGGGGGCCCATGGCAGATTACGGGCCTGGCAGCAGCAATGGGAGGCCCGTAATCTGCCAGCACCCTATGACAAAAAATTGAACACACCAGCAGTGTGAGGAGATCTGAAAGTGGCACATGGCAGAGTGTGGCGATGGAGACAGCAGCAATGGGAGGCCGTACAGGGACCCATGAGACACTCTGGACCTGGCAGCAGCATGAGGAGGCGGTATAGGGGCCCATGGCAGATTAGGGGCCTGGCAGCAGCTATGGGAGGCCCGTAATCTGCCAGCACCCTATGACAAAAAATGGAACACACCAGCAGTGTGAGGAGACCTGAAAGTGGCACATGGCAGAGTGTGGTGATGGAGACAGCAGCAATGGGAGGCCGTACAGGGACCCATGAGAGACTCTGGACTTGGCAGCAGCATGAGGAGGTGGTATAGGGGCCCATGGCAGATTAGGGGCCTGGCAGCAGCTATGGGAGGTCCGTAATCTGCCAGCACCCTATGTCAAAAAATTGAACACACCAGCAGTGTGAGGAGACCTGAAAGTGGCACATGGCAGAGTGTGGCGATGGAGACAGCAGCAATGGGACGCCGTACAGGGACCCATGAGAGACTCTGGACTTGGCAGCAGCATGAGGAGGCGGTATAGGGGCCCATGGCAGATTAGGGGCCTGGCAGCAGCTATGGGAGGTCCGTAATCTGCCAGCACCCTATGTCAAAAAATTGAACACACCAGCAGTGTGAGGAGACCTGAAAGTGGCACATGGCATGAGACACTGTGGACCTGGCAGCAGCATGAGGAGGCGGTACAGGGGCCCATGGCAGATTAGGGGCCTGGCAGCAGCTATGGGAGGCCCGTAATCTGCCAGCACCCTATGACAAAAAATTGAACACACCAGCAGTGTGAGGAGACCTGAAAGTGGCACATGGCATGAGAGACTGTGGAGCTGGCAGCAGCACGAGGAGGCGGTACAGGGGCCCATGGCAGATTAGGGGCCTGGCAGCAGCTATGGGAGGCCCGTAATCTGCCAGCACCCTATGACAAAAAATTGAACACACCAGCAGTGTGAGGAGACCTGAAAGTGGCACATGGCAGAGTGTGGCGATGGAGACAGCAGCAATGGGAGGCCGTACAGGGACCCATGAGAGACTCTGGACTTGGCAGCAGCATGAGGAGGCGGTATAGGGGCCCATGGCAGATTAGGGGCCTGGCAGCAGCTATAGGAGGCCCGTAATCTGCCAGCACCCTATGACAAAAAATGGAACACACCAGCAGTGTGAGGAGACCTGAAAGTGGCACATGGCATGAGACACTGTGGACCTGGCAGCAGCATGAGGAGGCGGTACAGGGGCCCATGGCAGATTAGGGGCCTGGCAGCAGCTATGGGAGGCCCGTAATCTGCCAGCACCCTATGACAAAAAATTGAACACACCAGCAGTGTGAGGAGACCTGAAAGTGGCACATGGCATGAGAGACTGTGGACCTGGCAGCAGCATGAGGAGGCGGTACAGGGGCCCATGGCAGATTAGGGGCCTGGCAGCAGCTATGGGAGGCCCGTAATCTGCCAGCACCCTATGACAAAAAATGGAACACACCAGCAGTGTGAGGAGACCTGAAAGTGGCACATGGCAGAGTGTGGCGATGGAGACAGCAGCAATGGGACGCCGTACAGGGACCCATGAGAGACTCTGGACTTGGCAGCAGCATGAGGAGGCGGTATAGGGGCCCATGGCAGATTAGGGGCCTGGCAGCAGCTATGGGAGGCCCGTAATCTGCCAGCACCCTATGACAAAAAATTGAACACACCAGCAGTGTGAGGAGACCTGAAAGTGGCACATGGAAGAGTGTGGCGATGGAGACAGCAGCAATGGGAGGCCGTACAGGGACCCATGAGAGACTCTGGACCTGGCAGCAGCATGAGGAGGCGGTATAGGGGCCCATGGCAGATTAGGGGCCTGGCAGCAGCTATAGGAGGCCCGTAATCTGCCAGCACCCTATGACAAAAAATGGAACACACCAGCAGTGTGAGGAGACCTGAAAGTGGCACATGGCATGAGACACTGTGGACCTGGCAGCAACATGAGGAGGCGGTACAGGGGCCCATGGCAGATTAGGGGCCTGGCAGCAGCTATGGGAGGCCCGTAATCTGCCAGCACCCTATGACAAAAAATTGAACACACCAGCAGTGTGAGGAGACCTGAAAGTGGCACATGGCATGAGAGACTGTGGACCTGGCAGCAGCATGAGGAGGCGGTACAGGGGCCCATGGCAGATTAGGGGCCTGGCAGCAGCTATGGGAGGCCCGTAATCTGCCAGCACCCTATGACAAAAAATGGAACACACCAGCAGTGTGAGGAGACCTGAAAGTGGCACATGGCAGAGTGTGGCGATGGAGACAGCAGCAATGGGACGCCGTACAGGGACCCATGAGACACTGTGGACCTGGCAGCAGCATGAGGAGGCGGTATAGGGGCCCATGGCAGATTAGGGGCCTGGCAGCAGCTATGGGAGGTCCGTAATCTGCCAGCACCCTATGTCAAAAAATTGAACACACCAGCAGTGTGAGGAGACCTGAAAGTGGCACATGGCATGAGACACTGTGGACCTGGCAGCAGCATGAGGAGGTGGTACAGGGGCCCATGGCAGATTAGGGGCCTGGCAGCAGCTATGGGAGGCCCGTAATCTGCCAGCACCCTATGACAAAAAATGGAACACACCAGCAGTGTGAGGAGACCTGAAAGTGGCACATGGCAGAGTGTGGCGATGGAGACAGCAGCAATGGGAGGCCGTACAGGGACCCATGAGAGACTCTGGACTTGGCAGCAGCATGAGGAGGTGGTATAGGGGCCCATGGCAGATTAGGGGCCTGGCAGCAGCTATAGGAGGCCCGTAATCTGCCAGCACCCTATGACAAAAAATGGAACACACCAGCAGTGTGAGGAGACCTGAAAGTGGCACATGGCATGAGACACTGTGGACCTGGCAGCAGCATGAGGAGGCGGTACAGGGGCCCATGGCAGATTAGGGGCCTGGCAGCAGCTATGGGAGGTCCGTAATCTGCCAGCACCCTATGTCAAAAAATTGAACACACCAGCAGTGTGAGGAGACCTGAAAGTGGCACATGGCATGAGACACTGTGGACCTGGCAGCAGCATGAGGAGGCGGTACAGGGGCCCATGGCAGATTAGGGGCCTGGCAGCAGCTATGGGAGGCCTGTAATCTGCCAGCACCCTATGACAAAAAATTGAACACACCAGCAGTGTGAGGAGACCTGAAAGTGGCACATGGAAGAGTGTGGCGATGGAGACAGCAGCAATGGGAGGCCGTACAGGGACCCATGAGAGACTCTGGACTTGGCAGCAGCATGAGGAGGCGGTATAGGGGCCCATGGCAGATTAGGGGCCTGGCAGCAGCTATGGGAGGTCCGTAATCTGCCAGCACCCTATGTCAAAAAATTGAACACACCAGCAGTGTGAGGAGACCTGAAAGTGGCACATGGCATGAGACACTGTGGACCTGGCAGCAGCATGAGGAGGCGGTACAGGGGCCCATGGCAGATTAGGGGCCTGGCAGCAGCTATGGGAGGCCCGTAATCTGCCAGCACCCTATGACAAAAAATTGAACACACCAGCAGTGTGAGGAGACCTGAAAGTGGCACATGGCATGAGAGACTGTGGACCTGGCAGCAGCATGAGGAGGCGGTACAGGGGCCCATGGCAGATTAGGGGCCTGGCAGCAGCTATGGGAGGCCCGTAATCTGCCAGCACCCTATGACAAAAAATGGAACACACCAGCAGTGTGAGGAGACCTGAAAGTGGCACATGGCAGAGTGTGGCGATGGAGACAGCAGCAATGGGAGGCCGTACAGGGACCCATGAGAGACTCTGGACTTGGCAGCAGCATGAGGAGGCGGTATAGGGGCCCATGGCAGATTATGGTCCTGGCAGCAGCTATAGGAGGCCCGTAATCTGCCAGCACCCTATGACAAAAAATGGAACACACCAGCAGTGTGAGGAGACCTGAAAGTGGCACATGGCATGAGACACTGTGGACCTGGAAGCAGCATGAGGAGGCGGTACAGGGGCCCATGGCAGATTAGGGGCCTGGCAGCAGCTATGGGAGGCCCGTAATCTGCCAGCACCCTATGACAAAAATTGAACACACCAGCAGTGTGAGGAGACCTGAAAGTGGCACATGGCATGAGAGACTGTGGACCTGGCAGCAGCATGAGGAGGCGGTACAGGGGCCCATGGCAGATTAGGGGCCTGGCAGCAGCTATGGGAGGCCCGTAATCTGCCAGCACCCTATGACAAAAAATGGAACACACCAGCAGTGTGAGGAGACCTGAAAGTGGCACATGGCAGAGTGTGGCGATGGAGACAGCAGCAATGGGACGCCGTACAGGGACCCATGAGAGACTCTGGACTTGGCAGCAGCATGAGGAGGCGGTATAGGGGCCCATGGCAGATTAGGGGCCTGGCAGCAGCTATGGGAGGTCCGTAATCTGCCAGCACCCTATGTCAAAAAATTGAACACACCAGCAGTGTGAGGAGACCTGAAAGTGGCACATGGCATGAGACACTGTGGACCTGGCAGCAGCATGAGGAGGCGGTACAGGGGCCCATGGCAGATTAGGGGCCTGGCAGCAGCTATGGGAGGCCCGTAATCTGCCAGCACCCTATGACAAAAAATTGAACACACCAGCAGTGTGAGGAGACCTGAAAGTGGCACATGGCATGAGAGACTGTGGAGCTGGCAGCAGCACGAGGAGGCGGTACAGGGGCCCATGGCAGATTAGGGGCCTGGCAGCAGCTATGGGAGGCCCGTAATCTGCCAGCACCCTATGACAAAAAATTGAACACACCAGCAGTGTGAGGAGACCTGAAAGTGGCACATGGCAGAGTGTAGCGATGGAGACAGCAGCAATGGGAGGCCGTACAGGGACCCATGAGAGACTCTGGACTTGGCAGCAGCATGAGGAGGCGGTATAGGGGCCCATGGCAGATTAGGGGCCTGGCAGCAGCTATAGGAGGCCCGTAATCTGCCAGCACCCTATGACAAAAAATGGAACACACCAGCAGTGTGAGGAGACCTGAAAGTGGCACATGGCATGAGACACTGTGGACCTGGCAGCAACATGAGGAGGCGGTACAGGGGCCCATGGCAGATTAGGGGCCTGGCAGCAGCTATGGGAGGCCCGTAATCTGCCAGCACCCTATGACAAAAAATTGAACACACCAGCAGTGTGAGGAGACCTGAAAGTGGCACATGGCATGAGAGACTGTGGACCTGGCAACAGCATGAGGAGGCGGTACAGGGGCCCATGGCAGATTAGGGGCCTGGCAGCAGCTATGGGAGGCCCGTAATCTGCCAGCACCCTATGACAAAAAATGGAACACACCAGCAGTGTGAGGAGACCTGAAAGTGGCACATGGCAGAGTGTGGCGATGGAGACAGCAGCAATGGGACGCCGTACAGGGACCCATGAGAGACTCTGGACTTGGCAGCAGCATGAGGAGGCGGTATAGGGGCCCATGGCAGATTAGGGGCCTGGCAGCAGCTATGGGAGGCCCGTAATCTGCCAGCACCCTATGACAAAAAATTGAACACACCAGCAGTGTGAGGAGACCTGAAAGTGGCACATGGCAGAGTGTGGCGATGGAGACAGCAGCAATGGGAGGCCGTACAGGGACCCATGAGAGACTCTGGACTTGGCAGCAGCATGAGGAGGCGGTATATAGGGGCCCATGGCAAATTAGGGGCCTGGCAGCAGCTATAGGAGGCCCGTAATCTGCCAGCACCCTATGACAAAAAATGGAACACACCAGCAGTGTGAGGAGACCTGAAAGTGGCACATGGCATGAGAGACTGTGGACCTGGCAGCAGCATGAGGAGGCGGTACAGGGGCCCATGGCAGATTAGGGGCCTGGCAGCAGCTATGGGAGGCCCGTAATCTGCCAGCCCCCTATGACAAAAAATGGAACACACCAGCAGTGTGAGGAGACCTGAAAGTGGCACATGGCAGAGTGTGGCGATGGAGACAGCAGCAATGGGAGGCCGTACAGGAACCCATGAGAGACTCTGGACTTGGCAGCAGCATGAGGAGGTGGTATAGGGGCCCATGGCAGATTAGGGGCCTGGCAGCAGCTATAGGAGGCCCGTAATCTGCCAGCACCCTATGACAAAAAATGGAACACACCAGCAGTGTGAGGAGACCTGAAAGTGGCACATGGCATGAGACACTGTGGACCTGGCAGCAGCATGAGGAGGCGGTACAGGGGCCCATGGCAGATTAGGGGCCTGGCAGCAGCTATGGGAGGTCCGTAATCTGCCAGCACCCTATGTCAAAAAATTGAACACACCAGCAGTGTGAGGAGACCTGAAAGTGGCACATGGCATGAGACACTGTGGACCTGGCAGCAGCATGAGGAGGCGGTACAGGGGCCCATGGCAGATTAGGGGCCTGGCAACAGCTATGGGAGGCCCGTAATCTGCCAGCACCCTATGACAAAAAATTGAACACACCAGCAGTGTGAGGAGACCTGAAAGTGGCACATGGCAGAGTGTGGCGATGGAGACAGCAGCAATGGGAGGCCGTACAGGGACCCCTGAGAGACTCTGGACTTGGCAGCAGCATGAGGAGGCGGTATAGGGGCCCATGGCAGATTAGGGGCCTGGCAGCAGCTATGGGAGGTCCGTAATCTGCCAGCACCCTATGTCAAAAAATTGAACACACCAGCAGTGTGAGGAGACCTGAAAGTGGCACATGGCATGAGACACTGTGGACCTGGCAGCAGCATGAGGAGGCGGTACAGGGGCCCATGGCAGATTAGGGGCCTGGCAGCAGCTATGGGAGGCCCGTAATCTGCCAGCACCCTATGACAAAAAATGGAACACACCAGCAGTGTGAGGAGACCTGAAAGTGGCACATGGCATGAGAGACTGTGGACCTGGCAGCAGCATGAGGAGGCGGTACAGGGGCCCATGGCAGATTAGGGGCCTGGCAGCAGCTATGGGAGGCCCGTAATCTGCCAGCACCCTATGACAAAAAATGGAACACACCAGCAGTGTGAGGAGACCTGAAAGTGGCACATGGCAGAGTGTGGCGATGGAGACAGCAGCAATGGGAGGCCGTACAGGGACCCATGAGAGACTCTGGACTTGGCAGCAGCATGAGGAGGCGGTATAGGGGCCCATGGCAGATTAGGGGCCTGGCAGCAGCTATAGGAGGTCCGTAATCTACCAGCACCCTATGTCAAAAAATTGAACACACCAGCAGTGTGAGGAGACCTGAAAGTGGCACATGGCATGAGACACTGTGGACCTGGCAGCAGCATGAGGAGGCGGTACAGGGGCCCATGGAAGATTATGGGCCTGGCAGCAGCTATGGGAGGCCCGTAATCTGCCAGCACCCTATGACAAAAAATTGAACACACCAGCAGTGTGAGGAGACCTGAAAGTGGCACATGGCATGAGACACTGTGGAGCTGGCAGCAGCATGAGGAGGCGGTACAGGGGCCCATGGCAGATTAGGGGCCTGGCAGCAGCTATGGGAGGCCCGTAATCTGCCAGCACCCTATGACAAAAAATGGAACACACCAGCAGTGTGAGGAGACCTGAAAGTGGCACATGGCAGAGTGTGGCGATGGAGACAGCAGCAATGGGAGGCCGTACAGGGACCCATGAGAGACTCTGGACTTGGCAGCAGCATGAGGAGGCGGTATAGGGGCCCATGGCAGATTAGGGGCCTGGCAGCAGCTATAGGAGGCCCGTAATCTGCCAGCACCCTATGACAAAAAATGGAACACACCAGCAGTGTGAGGAGACCTGAAAGTGGCACATGGCATGAGACACTGTGGACCTGGCAGCAGCATGAGGAGGCGGTACAGGGGCCCATGGCAGATTAGGGGCCTGGCAGCAGCTATGGGAGGTCCGTAATCTGCCAGCACCCTATGTCAAAAAATTGAACACACCAGCAGTGTGAGGAGACCTGAAAGTGGCACATGGCATGAGACACTGTGGACCTGGCAGCAGCATGAGGAGGCGGTACAGGGGCCCATGGCAGATTAGGGGCCTGGCAGCAGCTATGGGAGGCCCGTAATCTGCCAGCACCCTATGGCAAAAAATTGAACACACCAGCAGTGTGAGGAGACCTGAAAGTGGCACATGGCAGAGTGTGGCGATGGAGACAGCAGCAATGGGACGCCGTACAGGGACCCATGAGAGACTCTGGACCTGGCAGCAGCATGAGGAGGCGGTATAGGGGCCCATGGCAGATTATGGTCCTGGCAGCAGCTATGGGAGGCCCGTAATCTGCCAGCACCCTATGACAAAAAATTGAACACACCAGCAGTGTGTGAGGAGACCTGAAAGTGGCACATGGCAGAGTGTGGCGATGGAGACAGCAGCAATGGGAGGCCGTACAGGGACCCATGAGAGACTCTGGACTTGGCAGCAGCATGAGGAGGCGGTATAGGGGCCCATGGCAGATTAGGGGCCTGGCAGCAGCTATGGGAGGCCCGTAATCTGCCAGCATCCTATGACAAAAAATGGAACACACCAGCAGTGTGAGGAGACGTGAAAGTGGCACATGGCAGGGACATGATTCATGGCGGATTTAGTCAGTTGTGTCAGGAACTGGTGGTTTGAAATCCAGACTAATCCACGCCTGATTCATTTTCACAAACGTGAGTCTCTCCACACTTTGGGTGGACAGTCGTGTCCTCCGCGGAGTTACAATACCTCCTGCCGCACTAAACACGCGCTCCGATGCCACGCTACTGGCTGGGCATGACAGCCTTTCAAGGGCAAATTCAGCTAGTTGGGGCCAAAGGTCAAGTTTCGTTGCCCAGTAGTCAAGGGGATTGTCTACCTCGGTTGGCAGGGTGCTGTCCAAGTAGGCCCAAGCCTGTTGTTTGAGGTCCTGCTCCAGGTCCACCTGATGCTGCTGCTGCGGCTGGTTAGTAGTTTCCTCACTGCGCTGGTGAAGAAAGCTACTCATCATCGACTGCAGACTGAGGCAGCCGCTGCTGGTGGAGCTACCACTGCTCCTACCACCCCACCCCTCCCCTGCTGCCATGGCAGCGGAACGCGAGCGCACAGGGCCCACAGTGTCTGAGGATGGACGTTGGCGCAGAAAGGCAGAGACCAACTGACTACATAGGTGGTTTTTATAGTACGTTATTTTGGCCTCCCTCTCAGCAGGTGTGAAAAAGGCCACCATTTTTGAACGGTAGCGAGGGTCCAACAAGGTGGACAGCCAAAAGTCATCCCTCTGTCTGATGGTTATTATTCGGCTGTCGCTACGCAAGCAACCGAGCATGCTATGGGCCATTTGTGCCAAGGAATGCGAGGGACTCCCTGCCTCCATCTCCACAGCATACTGCCACGGTGCGTCTGGGTCCTCTGTCTCCTCCTCCTCCTCCTCTACCAGATGCTCCTGCTCCTCCACTCCTGTCCGCTGAGTGGAAAAACCACCCATTTCACTCAATAATTCCTGAGCACAAATGTCCTTTACCTCCTCTTCTTCTTCCTGTCCTGCCCCCACAGGAGTCATGTGGCGTTGAGATCTGTGCGCCACGTCTACCGCACCCTGACCAGCCATTGTTAACAGCATTTGTTCCAGGACGTGCAACAGAGGAATGACGTCGTTCATCCCATATTGCTGCCGACTCACGAATAACGTGGCCTCCTCAAAGGGCCTGAGCAAGCGGCAGGTGTCACGCATGAGCTGCCAATGGCTGACATCAAAGTTACACAGGGGAGTACCTTTATCCGCTTGTAACATCAGGAAATCGGTGATGGCCTTTCGCTGTTCGTAAAGGCGGTCTAACATGTGTAGGGTTGAATTCCACCTTGTTGCAACGTCGCAGATCAGGCGATGCTGTGGAATTCCGTTCTGCCGCTGCAGCTCAAGGAGGGTGTGCTTTGCGGTGTAGGAATGGCTGAAATGCATGCAAAGTTTACGTGACATTTTAAGGATGTCTTGCAGTGGGATGGTGGATTTTAGGAACCGCTTGACAACCAGATTGAACACGTGAGCCATGCATGGCGCATGGCACAACCTTCCTTGACGCAGAGCAGACACCATGTTCTTTCCGTTGTCGGTCAACATGGTTCCGATTTTCAGTTTGCGCGGAGACAGCCATCTGTCGATTTCTCTGTTCATTACACTGAGAAGTTCCTCCCCTGTGTGACTACGTTCGCCAAGGCATACCAGGTGCAGCACAGCGTGACACCGTTGCGCCCTGCACATGTGATATGCCGGTCGGGTAATGGGACTTGGCACGGGGGTGGCGGCTGAGGACACGGCGGAAGAAGAGGTGGTAGAGGCGGACATCTTTTGTGGACCAAGGACGTGCAAACATAGAGGCAAAAGCGGCGTGACCTGTCCAAGTTGCTGGTGCGGCTGTGACGGCACCACATTCACCCAGTGGGTCGTAAATGACATGTACTGTCCCTGACCGTAGTTACAGCTCCACACGTCGGCGCTGCCGTGCACTTTGGCAGAGACCGACATGCTCAAAGACTGGCCCACCATCTCTTCTACATGTGAATGCAGGGCTGGCACTGCCTTTTTGGCGAAGAAATGATGGCTTGGCACTCTCCACCGCGGTGCGGCACAAGCCATCATTTCTCGGAAAGGTGCTGAGTCCACCACTTGGAAAGGGAGGGACTGCAGCACCAGCAACTTGGACAGGAGGACGTTCAGCTTTTGCACCGTCGGGTGCGTGCTCGCAAACTGTTGTCTCTTGGAAACGGATTCCAAGAAAGACTGCTGACGGAATCCGTGAAGAGGAGTAGCAGGAGAAGGAGCATCTGAACGAGCGGAAGATGGCAACGAGCGACAACTCCCCTCAGCAGAGGTGTTGGAGCCTTGACTGGCTGATAGAGGGCGATTGACGTCGGGTGACGGAGCAAGTAACGGAGCGGGTGATGGAGCGGGGGCTGGGGCGGGCAGAACCGCCGTATCTTTATCACGGTTTTCCCAGGCCACCAAATGGCGACGCTGCATATGCTGCCGCAACGCTGTAGTCCCAACATGGGCCCCCTGGCCACGCTTGACTTTCTGGCCACATAGTCGACATACGGCTACGTTTACTTCCTCGGGCGGCTTGACAAAAAATTGCCACACCGCCGAGTAGGAAACTTTGCCCCCGATACTCCTCACTGGCTGAC
Organism: Staurois parvus; assembly: GCF_062004578.1. Classification (NCBI taxonomy): domain Eukaryota; kingdom Metazoa; phylum Chordata; class Amphibia; order Anura; family Ranidae; genus Staurois; species Staurois parvus. Next base: position 1,169,797 of record NW_028319125.1, on the reverse strand, counting down.
TGCTGCTTCCTCCGTGCACACCGGCACCACTACTGGCCGTGGTGGTAGGCTGCAGTGGAGCTGGTGCTGTACTCCGTGGCCGTTTGCCTCCACTGACACTGCTGCGACCCTGCTGCCTCCTGGGCAACCCACCGACTGTTTTGCTCGCTGCCAAGCTGCCACCCTCTTCTCCTGATGATGTGGAAGCAATAGCCTGATGACGACGAGGCTGCCAAGTGCGATCAGCCTCATCATCATCAATTAGGGTCTCCGCCTCACTACTAGCCCCCTCGGCTGCGTGTGGGTCAGGAGACAGACCTGTCTCTAGACCGGCTACCGAGCCACTCTCCTCGCCACTACTTCTTCGCCTGGCTGCTGAAGAGGTGGATGTCTCCCCCCGTTCCTGACCGCCCTCTGTTAGCTCTTCCTCACTGTACAGTGGGGCTGAGCCCACAGCATGCGATACTTCGCTTGGTGAGGGAACACCAAAGGACAGGGGCAGGTAGAGGACACGTGATTTCAGTGGGCTTGCTCCCGGGCCATGCCAACTAACGGTTGTGTCTGACGTACCCACCGACCGTTGGCTGTAGGTGTCAGAGGTGACCTGGGAAGAGGAAGACGACCGAGCCAACCAATCGATGACGGCAGGGTTGTCGGTGGAGACACGACCGCTGGATGACACCGGGAGCACTGGCCTCTGGCTGCGAATAGTGCTGCCTCGACCCCTTCCTCTGCTGCCACGTCTGCTCGCTCCTAAAACATTGCCTCCTCTGCCACTCCTCTGCATGTTGTCTGACATACTCTTTAATTAAACGATTCTGTGTCCCTGAGTAACAATTCTGTGTCTGTCCCTGAGTAACAATTCTGTGTCCCTGAGTAACGTTTCTGTGGCCCTAAGTAACGGTTCTGTGTCCCTCAGTAACAATTCTGTATCCCTCAGTAACAATTCTGTGTCTGTCCCTGAGTAACAATTCTGTGTCCCTAAGTAACGTTTCTGTGGCCCTAAGTAACAGTTCTGTGGCCCTCAGTAACAATTCTGTGTCCCTCAGTAACAATTCTGTGTCTGTCCCTAAGTAACAATTCTGTGGCCCTAAGTAACGTTTCTGTGGCCCTAAGTAACGTTTCTGTGGCCCTAAGTAACGTTTCTGTGGCCCTCAGTAACAAATCTGTGGCCCTCAGTAACAATTCTGTGTCTTTCCCTAAGTAACAATTCTGTGGCCCTAAGTAACGTTTCTGTGGCCCTAAGTAATGGTTCTGTGGCCCTCAGTAACAATTCTGTGTCCCTCAATAACAATTCTGTGTCTGTCCCTAAGTAACAATTCTGTGGCCCTAAGTAACGTTTCTGTGGCCCTAAGTAACGTTTCTGTGGCCCTAAGTAACGATTCTGTGGCCCTCAGTAACAATTCTGTATCCCTCAGTAACAATTCTGTGTCTGTCCCTAAGTAACAATTCTGTGTCCCTAAGTAACGTTTCTGTGGCCCTAACTAACGATTCTGTGGCCCTAAGTAACGTTTCTGTGGCCCTAAGTAACGTTTCTGTGTCCCTCAGTAACAATTCTGTATCCCTCAGTAACAATTCTGTGTCTGTCCCTGAGTAACAATTCTGTGTCCCTAAGTAACGTTTCTGTGGCCCTAAGTAACGTTTCTGTGTCCCTCAGTAACAATTCTGTATCCCTCAGTAACAATTCTGTGTCTGTCCCTGAGTAACAATTCTGTGTCCCTAAGTAACGTTTCTGTGGCCCTAAGTAACGGTTCTGTGGCCCTCAGTAACAAATCTGTGTCCCTCAGTAACAATTCTGTGTCTGTCCCTAAATAACAATTCTGTGGCCCTAAGTAACGTTTCTGTGGCCCTAAGTAACGATTCTGTGGCCCTCAGTAACAATTCTGTCTGTCCCTGAGTAACAATTCTGTGTCCCTAAGTAACGTTTCTGTGGCCCTAACTAACGATTCTGTGGCCCTAAGTAACGTTTCTGTGGCCCTAAGTAACGTTTCTGTGGCCCTAAGTAACGATTCTGTGGCCCTAACTAACGTTTCTGTGTCCCTAAGTAACGTTTCTCTGTCCCTAACTCTCTCCCTGAATATAGCCAGGTCTGCCTCTGTTGAATGACTGGAGGCAAATGGAGAATTCTAAAATGGCCGCTATTTATAGCTCGACCATTACACTGTGCTGGCTGGCTGGCTGCTGATTGGCTAATGCGATCACATGTCATGAATGAATGCATTATGGGTCAGCGCGCCTTGTCTGCGCGCCTTCCCAGACATCCCCGCTCCGTCGCCGCACATGTCGCCGCCATTTTAGGAAAAATTTCGATTCGCGCATCCGAAGTCTTTTCCTAATATTCGAAACGAATTCCACTTCGCCTACTTCGATTCGCTCATCTCTAGTTGTGAGCATGTACAGGACTCTGCTGCTGAGATGATACTGCCATCTAGTGTCTAATTAGTACATCACTGGATCTTCATCATACCTGGTGCAAATACACCTCCGGAACGTGAGTGTATTTCTTCTGTTTTAATTGATGAATAAAAGTTTATAAGCATAAAGCACTATGTGGAGTTCTTTTTAATGAGGAATACGGCTGATACAAAGATGCTTATCAGGAGGGAGATTACTTTGGAGTCTTCATTCAGCAAGCTGATCTTCTGGGTCAATATGGGATCAAAAGTGCAGTTAGATCGTAACATTGTATAATGTGAGGTCACACTGCGTGCAGCGGCGGACTGACCATTTGGAAACTCGGGCATTGCCTGAGGGCCCAGGGTCAGCAGGGGGCCCCATGAGATGCCCCTGGTACATTTTTCATAGGCTTTTTTGAGTTTGAGCAAGGACACAGGGGCCCCATGATCCCCTATTGCCCGGGGTCCCATGAGTTGTCAGTCCACCCCTGACTGCGTGAGGTGAGCAGATATATGGTGGAGGATGTCTTTGCACAGGAATTGATGATAGATGCACATATTTTTTCGTTATCCAAAGGAGGGTTCACTGAATGAACACTTTATTGATTTAACTTGAGTTTTTCAATGACTTTTGTTTGATTCATACTTAAAAATATTTTTTATTTTTTGTGTGGTTTTTGTTATATATATATATATATATATATAATTTTTTTTTCACTTTGTTTTTTGGTTATCTGGGGGGTGATCAGGGTGTGATCAGAGTGGGGGTATCTGGGGTGTGTGATCAGAGTGGGGGTATTTGGGGGGGTGTGATCAGAGTGGGGGTATATGATCAGAGTAGGGGGGTATCTGGGGGTGTGTGATCAGAGTGGGGGTATTTGGGGGTATTTGGGTGTGTGTGATCAGATTAGGGGGGTATCTGGGGGGTGTAATCAGAGTAGGGGGTATCTGGGGTGTGTGATCAGGGTAGGGGTATCTGGGGAATGTGATCAGAGTGGGGGTATCTAGGGGGTGTGATCAGAGTAGGGGGGTATCTGGGGGGTGTGATCAGAGTGGGGTATCTGGGGGGTGTGATCATTGTGGAGGGGTATCTGAGGGTGTGTGATCAGAGTGGGGGTATCTGAGGGATGTGATCAGAGTGGGGGTATCTGGGGAATGTTACCAGAGTGGGGGTATCTGGGGGGTGTGATCAGGGTGGAGGCGTATCTGGGGTGTGTGATCAGGGTGGGGTTATCTGGGGTGTGTGATCAGGGTGGGGGGTATCTGGGGGGTGTGATCAGAGTGGGGGTATCTGGGGTGTGTGATCAGAGTGGGGGTATCTGAGGGGTGTGATCAGAGTGGGGGTATCTGGGGGGTGTGATCAGAGTGGGGTTATCTGGGGTGTGTGATCAGGGTGGGGGGTATCTGGGGGGTGTGATCAGAGTGGGGGTATCTGGGGTGTGTGATCAGAGTGGGGGTATCTGAGGGGTGTGATCAGAGTGGGGGTATCTGGGGGGTGTGATCAGAGTGGGGGTATCTGTTGGTGGTGCTATATAAATCCTATCATAATACCTTGATAAAGTCACATGACTAGTGACGAAACGCATGGGGGAACAGTGTGCGGATGACGTCACGATGTTGCCATTCATCGGCATAGTGGCTTGTAGTACACTACAAACGGCTCTTGAAACGACATTACAGCAGGCTATAGCATTCACTAAGGGGGCCCGTGCTCTGCCTTGCATTACATTATGGATGGTGTCTGTTGTGAGCATGTACAGGATGATACTGCCATCTAGTGTCTAATTAGTACATCACTGGATCTTCATCACACCTGGTGCAAAAAACACCTCCGGAACGTGAGTGTATTTCTTCTGTTTTAATTGATAAACAAAAGTTTATAAGGATAAAGCACTATGTGGAGTTCTTTTTAATGAGGAATACGGCTGATACAAAGACGCTTATCAGGAGGGAGATTACTTTGGAGTCTTCATTCAGCAAGCTGATCTTCTGAGTCCATATGGGACCAAAAGTGCAGTTAGATCGTAACATTGTATAATGTGAGGTCACACTGCGTGCAGGGGCGGACTGACCATTGGAAACTCGGGCTGTGCCCGAGGGCCCGGGGTCAGTAGGGGGCCCCATGAGATACCCCTGGTACCTTTTTCATAGGCTTTTTTGAGTTTGAGCAAGGACACAGGGACCCCATGATCCCCTATTGCCCGGGGGCCCCATGAGTTGTCAGTCCACCCCTGACTGCGTGAGGTGAGTAGATATATGGTGGAGGATGTCTTTGCATGGGAATTGATGATAGATGCACATATTTTTTCGTTATCCAAAGGAGGGTTCACTGAATGAACACTTTATTGATTGAACTTGAGTTTTTCAATGACTTTTTTTTGATTCATACTTAAAAATATTTTTTATTTTTGTGTGGTTTTTGTTATTTTTATATATATATATATATATATATATATATATATATATATATATATATATATATATATATATTTATTAATTCATATATATTAATTCATATATTAATATATTTCAATATTAATATTTTTTCTACTATTCTTTCTTCTAATATATATACATACAGTGGGGATCGAAAATTTTGGCACCCCAGCTAAAAATTTGTATTAATGTGCATAAAGAAACCAAGGAAAGATGGAAAAATCTCCAAAAGGCATCAAATTACAGATTAGACATTCTTATAATATGTCAACAAAAGTTAGATTTTATTTCCATCATTTAAACTTTCAAAATAACAGAAAACAAAAAAATGGCGTCTGCAAAAGTTTGGGCACCCTGCAGAGTTAATATCTTGTACTGCCCCCTTTGGCAAGTATCACAGCTTGTAAATGCTTTTTGTAGCCAGCCAAGAGTCTTTCAATTCTTGTTTGAGGTATCTTTGCCCATTCTTCCTTACAATAGTCTTCCAGTTCTTTGAGATTTCTTGGCTGTCTGTCACGCACTGCTCTTTTAAGGTCTATCCATAGATTTTCAATTATGTTGAGGTCAGGAGATTGTGAAGGCCATGACAAAACCTTCAGTTTACGCCTCTTGATGTAATCCCCCGTGGATTTCGAGGTGTGTTTAGGATCATTATCCATTTGTAGAAGCCATCCTCTCTTTAACTTCAGCTTTTTCCCAGATGGCATCAAGTTACCATCCAAAATTTGCTGAAATTTTATTGAATCCATATTTCCTTCTACTTGTGAGATGTTCCCTGTGCCACTGGCTGCAACACAACCCCAAAGCATGATTGATCCAACCCCATGCTTAACAGTTGGACAGAGGTTCTTTTCATTAAATTCTGTGCCCCTTCTTCTCCAAACGTACCTTTGCTCATTCCGGCCAGAAAGTTCAATTTTAACCTCATCGGTCCACAGAACTTGTTTCCAAAATGCATCAGGCTTGTCTATATGTTCATTTGCAAAGTTCAAACGATGATTTTTGTGGTGAGGACGTAGAAGAGGTTTTCTTCTGATGACTCTTCCATGAAGACCATATTTGTACAAGTATCTCTTTATAGTGGAATAGTGACCACAACTCCAGTGTCTGCCAGATCTTTCTGGAGGGATCGTGCAGTCAAACATGGGTTTTGAATTGTTTTTCTCACAATCCTGCGAGCTGTTCTGTTTAATATTTTTTTTGGTCTTCCAGATCTTGCTTTAACTTCCACTGTTCCTGATGACTGCCATTTCTTAATTACATTCCGAACAGAGGATATTGACATCTGAAAACGCTTTGCTATCTTCTTATAGCCTTCTCCAGCTTTGTGAGCGTCAACTATTTTCAGTTTCAATTTTCTAGACAACTGCTTAGAAGAACCCATGGTGCTGATTGTTGGGGCAAGGTCAGATGAGTCTGGGCATTTAAAACCTTTGAGATTGACATCACCTGGTCTTCCCAGATGATGATTGAGAACAATCCATGACACTGGCAGGTCTCAGCTTTGCAAAGGGGGCAGTGCATGTTATAAATTCTGCAGGGTGCCCAAACTTTTGCAGACGCCATTTTTTTGTTTTCTGTTATTTTGAAAGTGTAAATGATGGAAATAAAATCTAACTTTTGTTGACATATTATAAGAATGTCTAATCTGTAATTTGATGCCTTTTGGAGATTTTTCCATCTTTCCTTGGCTTCTTTATGCACATTAATACAAATTTTTAGCTGGGGTGCTCAAACTTTTGATCCCCACTGTACATACACACACACACACTGTATATATTATATATATATATATTTTTTCACTTTGTTTTTGGTTATCTCGGGGGGGTGATCAGGGTGTGATCAGTGTGGGGGTATCTGCTGTGTGTGATCAGAGTGGGGGTATTTGGGGGTGTGTGATCAGTGTAGGGGAGTATCTGGGTGTGTGTGATCAGAGTAGGGGGGTATCTGGGGGGGTGTGATCAGAGTAGGGGGGTATCTGGGGGTGTGTGATCAGAGTAGGGGGGTATCTGATCAGAGTGGGGGGGTATCTTGGGGTGTGTGATCAGCGTAGGGTTGTATCTGGGGGGGTGTGATCAGCGTAGGGGGGTATCTGGGGATGTGTGATCAGATTGGGGGTATCTGGGGTGTGTGATTACAGTGGAGGGGTATCTGGGGGTTGTGATCACAGTGGAGGGGTATCTGGGGGTTGTGATCAGGGTGGAGGGGTATCTGGGGTGTGTGATCAGGGTGGAGGGGTATCTGGGGTGTGTGATCAGGGTGAAGGGTTTTCTGGGGTGTGTGTGATCAGAGTGGGGGTATCTGGGGGGTGTGATGAGAGTGGGGGTTTCTGGGGGGTGTGATGAGAGTGGGGGTTTCTGGGGGGTGTGATCAGAGTGGGGGTGTGATCAGAGTGGGGGTATCTGTTGGTGGTGCTATATAAATCCTATCATAATACCTTGATAAAGTCACATGACTAGTGACGAAACGCATCGGGGAACAGTGTGCGGATGACGTCAGGACGTTGCCATTCATCGGCATAGTGGCCTGTAGTACGCTACAAACGGCTCTTGGAACGACATTACAGCAGGCTATAGCATTCACTAAGGGGGCCCGTGCTCTGCCTTGCATTACATTACGGATGGTATAAATGAAACACAAATGATGCAGCGCTACTACCATAAAAATTCTTCACACATAAATGAATAAGTGAAACAGTGCTAAATTAGTGACACAAATAACATAAACACAATATTAAATAGTGCTTACCATAAAGGTAGGAGTGCAGGAGTTTGTCACATTGATTCACATTAGGGATGGTGTCTGTTGTGAGCATGTACAGGACTCTGCTGCTGAGATGATACTGCCATCTAGTGTCTAATTAGTACATCACTGGATCTTCATCATACCTGGTGCAATATACACCTCCGGAACATGAGTGTGTTTCTTCTGTTTTAATTGATGAATAAAAGTTTATAAGGATTAAGCACTATGTGGAGTTCTTTTTAATGAGGAATACGGCTGATACAAAGACGCTTATCAGGAGGGAGATTACTTTGGAGTCTTCATTCATCAAGCCGATCTTCTGAGTCCATATGGGACCAAACGTGCAGTTAGATTGTAACATTGTGTAATGTGAGGTCACACTGCGTGAGGTGAGCAGATATATGGTGGAGGATGTCTTTGCACGGGAATTGATGATAGATGCACATATTTTTTCCTTTTCCAAAGGAGGGTTCACTGAATGAACTCTTTATTAATTGAGTTTTTCAATGACTTTTGTTTGATTCATACTTATTATTATTATACAGGATTTATATATTATTATTATTATTATTATTATTATACAGGATTTATATAGCGCCAACAGTTTGCTCAGCACCTCACAATATATCGGGAGACAATACAGCAACAATACAGTTCAATACAAGAGGGATAGGAGAGCCCTGATCCTGGGAGCTTACAATCTAGGAGACTTAAAAATATTTTTTATTTTTTGTGTGGTTTTTGTTTTATTTATATATATATATTTATATTTTTATTTCAGTACAGGTCTCTCCCCCATCGGTAATACTCGGAGATCGCCAGATGCCGGCAGGGAATCACCGGCCAGGACTCAGTGATTGACAAACGAGGCCGCGAGTGGTGGCGTGGGTAGGCGCGCTCCCTACCCGGAACAGCAAAATCACATATACATGTGTGATTTTGCGCACTGTAGCAGTATTTCTACTATAGAGTGGCGTGGAAGCTGTTAAACCCCTGAATAAAAATGTGATATATTACAGCTTAGCAGTTATTAGATGTGGTGGCTGCATTTGTTTTCTTTGTTTAGTTTTTTTTTCTCTAGCTTTTCACCTGATACACTAACAAACTGAAGCCAGACTTCAACTCCTCAGTTGCAGGTTTTTCTTTTTGGGATAAAGGTTTTACATAAACAAAAGCTGATCATCGTAAGCACCCTTCAGCGTTAAATGGTTTGTCTCAACCACTATATCTACAGGACAGCTTGTTCTTTTGAAAAACAGACTTACTGGTTAGATCACTATGTGAAAATAGAAGAGAGAAAGCCTAGAAAGAAAACAAATGCAGCCATTGCATCCAAGGATCAGTAAGCTGCAATACAACACAGATTTGCTTATGGGCAGGGCTTGACAAATTTGCTTTGAATCTAGGAGCCAGCTAAAAATGTTAGGAGCCAGTTTTTTTTTTTTTAGTGTAGCGTGTGTTGTCAATGTCCAGGGAAAGGCAAGTTTTGCGCGACAAGCATTGCGCGACAATAACGGCAAAACCTCTCCATGTTTTATCTGCTATTGAACATAATGGCACCTGAACCTGCGATCACAGCGAATCTGCCACGATCCCAGGTGTGAATGGAGCCGCCCTGGTTCACACAGATACGATTCTGGGTGTGTTTTCAAACTCACAGATTGGCATGGCAGGCTGGGCATTACGTGTTCCTATTGAGGTGGTTCACACAGATGCGATCCACACGCATTGTGTTTCGAGTGCTATTATGAAAAGGGTTCTGTACGAGTTTGTAGCGGTGTGTTCCAGACTCACAAGTAATAGAGTGCAGTGGCATGCAGAGATGAGAGTTCACATAGGATTGCTACTGACAGTAGTTTTTGTATTGAAGTCGATGGGAGGCATTTTTGCATTGAAGTTTATGGAAAGCATTTTTGCATTGAAGTTTATGGGAGTGGACTTTGCATTGAAGTCTATGGGAGGTGGTTTTGCATTGAAGTCTGTGGGAGACATTTTGTCAATGAAGTCTATGAGAGGCGTTTTGGCTTTGAACTCTATGAGAGATGTTTTTTCATTGAACTCTATGGGAGGTGAGTTTGCATTGAAGTCTATGGGAGGGGTTTCTGCACTAAAGTTTATGGGAGTGGACTTTGCATTGAAGTCTATGGGAGGTGTTTTTGCATTGAAGTCTGTGGAAGGCGTTTCGTCAATGAAGTCTATGGGAGGCGTTTTGGCTTTGAAGTCTATGCAAGGTATATTGTATTGAACTCTATGGGAGGCATTTTTGCATTGAAGTTTATGGGAGTTGATTTTGCATTGAATTCTATGGGAGGTGACTTTGCATTGAAGTCTATAGGAGGCAACTTTGCATTGAAGTCTATGGGAGGTGACTTTGTATTGAAGTCAATGGGAGGCATTTTGGCAATGAAGTCTATGGGAATTGTGTTGACATTGAAGTCTATGGGAGGCTACTTTGCAATGGAGTCTATAGGAGGCAACTTTGCATTAAAGTCTATGGGAGGTGACTTTGCATTGAAGTCAATGGGAGGCATTTTGGCAATAAAGTCTATGGGAGTTGTTTTGACATTGAAGTCTATGGGAGGTGTTTTTGCATTGATCTTTAAGGGATGCGTTTTTGCATTGATGTCTATGGGAGGTGATTTTGCATTGAAGTCCATGGGAGGCAACTTTGCATTGAAGTCTATGGGGGCAACTTTTCACTGACATCTATGGAACACAACTTTGCATTGAAGTCTATTGGACACAACTTTGCATTGAAGTCTGTGGAAGGCAGATGCCAGGATGCAACTTCTAGTGGCCATGGTAACCTAGCACCTGAGACTTGTCGAGCCCTACTTCTGGGTTTAATACAGCTTTAATTGCAGATCTCATTGGCCATTCTGAGCTTTGATGCGGCCATCCTTGCCTGGTGAGCTGGATTATTCAGTAAGAGTCTGCTGGTCTTATAATAAACAATTAAGGGTCAGGAAATGTTCGTAGGCGACTATGCTCTATTGTTTCCTCCTCTCTAGAATATAAATAAGCAGAGTTCATCTCTGCGCTTCCACTTGACTTGAATCACTTCTCAGAAATGTCATCATGAGCGGAGCGTTGGAAAAAGGCCAAAAGATTCCTAGGCGCTCCCAGGAGAGGCGAGTTTACAGTACGCGCTGATGTTGGAGCATTAATGCATCATCATTCCTGAGGAAAAAGGAGACTAAAAAATCCCCGGCATTAGTGACTTTACCGCTCCGTCCTCTCTGGGGACCAAAATCTTCCATCATGCTGCGAATACACGATATCATGGAACGTTTAGATTTAAAACAACCATTCGGTCCATTTTGCTTCATGTATTTACTGTAGTGTGTGTAAGTGCGTGTGTTGGGATCATCTGCGAATGACAGGGCCCCAGAGCAAAGTATCAGTAGTTTTCTATGCTAAAACCACTTGCCTTCCAAAGGATTTCCCCCTCCCCCCCTTCCTGACCAGGCCATTTCTTGCGATACTGCGCTGCGCTACTTTAACTGACAATTGCGCGGTCATGCAACACTGCACCCAAATTAAATTTAACAAAAAAACACCGACAATTTTGAAACAAACAATATTTTTGACTTTTTGCTATAAAACATATTCAGTATAAAAATTTTAAAAATCTAATTTCGTCTTTGCTAAAAAAAATCACAATACATGTAAATTGGTTTACGTGAAAGTTATAGCGTCTACAAACAGCGGTATATATACTGGATTTTTTAAAATGTTTTTTATACTAGTAATGGCAGCAATCAGCAACTTATAGCGGGACTGTGGCGGGCATTCTAATAACTGACTAACTGCCACTGACATCCCCAGTGGCACTAATACAGTGATCAGTGCTAATAAAAAGCACCGATACTGTACTAATGGCAGTGGGTAGGAAGGGGTTAACATCTGGGGCAATCAAAGGGTTAATTGTGTGCTGTTTTACTGGTGCTGACAGGGGAGAGATCTGTATTGTTTACATACAGACCTCTCCTATGTCACTGTCGGCGATCACCAGGTGCCGACGGGGAATCTCCGACCAACTCTTGAGGGAGTCTATTCCACATTTTCACAGCTCTCACTGTGAAGAAACCTTTTCGTGTTTGGAGATTACATTTCTTTTCCTCCAGAAATAAAGAGCACCCCCTTGTCCTCTGTGATGACCTCAGGGTGAATAACTACACCGAGTTCACTATATGAACCACTGATGTATTTATACATGGAGATCATATCCCCCCTTATGTATTATACATGGAGATCATATCCCCCCTTATGTATTATACATGGAGATCATATCCCCCCTTATGTATTATACATGGAGATCATATCCCCCTTATGTATTATACATGGAAATCATATCCCCCCCTTATGTATTATACATGGTGATCATATCCCCCCCTTATGTATTATACATGGAGATCATATCCCCCCCTTATGTATTATACATGGAGATCATATCCCCCCTTATGTATTATACATGGAGATCATATCCCCCCCTTATGTATTATACATGGAGATCATATCCCTCTTATGTATTATACATGGAGATCATATCCCCCCCTTATGTATTATACATGGAGATCATATGCCCCCTTATGTATTATACATGGAGATCATATCCCCCCTTATGTATTATACATGGAGATCATATCCCCCCTTATGTATTATACATGGAGATCATATCCCTCTTATGTATTATACATGGAGATCATATCCCCCCCTTATGTATTATACATGGAGATCATATGCCCCCTTATGTATTATACATGGAGATCATATCCCCCCTTATGTATTATACATGGAGATCATATCCCCCTTATGTATTATACATGGAGATCATATCCCCCCTTATGTATTATACATGGAGATCATATCCCCCCTTATGTATTATACATGGTGATCATATCCCCCCTTATGTATTATACATGGAGATCATATCCCCCCCTTATGTATTATACATGGAGATCATATCCCCCTTATGTATTATACATGGAGATCATATCCCCCTTATGTATTATACATGGAAATCATATCCCCCCTTATGTATTATACATGGAGATCATATCCCCCTTATGTATTATACATTGATATCATATCCCCCCTTATGTATTTTACATGGATATCATATCCCCCTTATGTATTTTACATGGTGATCATATCCCCCCCTTATGTATTATACATGGTGATCATATCCCCCCTTATGTATTATACATGGAGACCATATCCCCCCTTATGTATTCTACATGGGGGCCATATCCCCCCTTATGTATTCTACATGGAGACCATATCCCCCCTTATGTATTATACATAGAGATCATATCCCCCTTATGTATTATACATGGAGATCATATCCCCCCTTATGTATTATACATGGAGATCATATCCCCCCTTATGTATTATACATGGAGACCATATCCCCCCTTATGTATTCTAAATGGAGATCATATCCCCCCTTATGTATTCTACATGGAGACCATATCCCCCCTTATGTATTATACATAGAGATCATATCCCCCTTATGTATTATACATGGAGATCATATCCCCCTTATGTATTATACATGGAGATCATATCCCCCCTTATGTATTATACATGGAGATCATATCCCCCTTAAGTATTATACATGGAGATCATATCCCCCCCTTATGTATTATACATGGTGATCATATCCCCCCTTATGTATTATACATGGAGATCGTATCCCCCTTATGTATTATACATGGAGATCATATCCCCCTTATGTATTATACATGGAGATCATATCCCCCCTTATGTATTCTACATGGAGACCATATCCCCCCTTATGTATTATACATAGAGATCATATCCCCCTTATGTATTATACATGGAGATCATATCCCCCCTTATGTATTATACATGGAGATCATATCCCCCCTTATGTATTATACATGGAGATCATATCCCCCCTTATGTATTATACATGGAGATCATATCCCCCCTTATGTATTATACATGGAGATCATATCCCCCCTTATGTATTATACATGGAGATCATATCCCCCTTAAGTATTATAAATGGAGATCATATCCCCCTTATGTATTATACATGGAGATCATATCCCCCCTTATGTATTATACATGGAGATCATATCCTCCCTTATGTATTATACATGGAGATCATATCCCCCCTTATGTTTTATACATGGAGATCATATCCCCCCTTATGCATTATTCATGGAGATAATATCCCCCCCTTATGTATTATACATGGAGATCATATCCCCCCTTATGTATTATACATGGAGATCATATCCCCCCTAATGTATTATACATGGAGATCGTATCCCCCCTTATGTATTATACATGGAGATCGTATCCCCCCTTATGTATTATACATGGAGATCGTATCCCCCCTTATGTATTATACATGGAGATCGTATCCCCCCTTATGTATTATACATGGAGATCCTATCCCCCCTTATGTATTATACATGGAGATCATATCCCCCCTTATGTATTATACATGGAGATCATATCCCCCCTTATGTATTATACATAGAGATCATATCCCCCCTTATGTATTATACATGGAGATCATATCCCCCCTTATGTATTATACATGGAGATCATATCCCCCCTTATGTATTATACATGGAGATCATATCCCCCTTATGTATTATACATGGTGATCATATCCCCCCTTATGTATTATACATGGAGATCATATCCCCCCTTATGTATTATACATGGTGATCATATCCCCCCCTTATGTATTATACATGGTGATAATATCCCCCCTTATGTATTATACATGGAGATCATATCCCCCCTTATGTATTATACAGGAGATCATATCCCCCCCCTTATGTATTATACATGGAGATCATATCCCCCCTTATGTATTATACATGGAGATCATATCCCCCCTTATGTATTATACATGGAGATCATATCCCCCCCCCCTTATGTATTATACATGGAGATCATATCCCCCCTTATGTATTATACATGGAGATCATATCCCCCCTTATGTATTATACATGGTGATCATATCCCCCCTTAATCTCCTCTTCTCAAGAGAGAATAAATTCAGTTCCTCTAATCTTTCCTCATAGCTGATCTCCTCCATGCCTCTTATCAGTTTGGTTGCCCTTCTCTGCACTTTCTCCAGTTCCCCAATGTTCTTTTTGTGAATTGGTGCCCAAAACTAAACTGCATATTCCAGATGAGGTCTTACTAATGATTTGTACCGGGGGAATGATATCTCTCTCTGGAGTCTATACTTCATTTAATACAAGAGAGGATTTTGCTCGCTTTAGAAACCACAGCTAGGCATTGCAATATAATGTAATATATAATGTAATGTAATATATAATATAGTGTAATATAATACTAAGGTAGCAAGTGTATATAAAGAATTAAATCTACAGTTATTTCTGGTGGGATTTCTTCGATTGGAGCATGATAACATATTACAGAATACTAGAAAATAATTTTTAAAAAATTGTTGAAACGTTTATTCACAACTTTATTAGTAACAGACATTTCACATTTAGTTACATTGTATAAAAAAAAAACTATAAAAACAACAAAACACAGAAAATATAAAACAAAGGACGACCATACTGAAAAAAAAGCACCAAATCTGAATACATTCTGTAACTGGGATTTGGCAAATAACACTGCAAAGAGCTGTCTATGGAGAACCCAATAGAAAACCAATTGACCGGTACTGGATGAAACCTGATTGGTTGTTGTGGGGGAGTGCAAATAAGGAGTTCTTGAAAGGCATCAGCCGTACTTGTAGGGTTGGATTCTGCATATCAGCAGATGTCAAAAAAGAAAGAATAATGGATCAGGGTGACTATTCCTTACTTGATCCAAAATGAAGGGCCGTTTCACAGTGCTCTATAGAAAAATCATAGTAATAATGCATATGTGTTTTTTGCTGTGATTTTGCTGTTTCAAATGCGTTTTTTTGGTTGCTTGAGCCTGTGGAAAATGCACACCTGACTCAAAAACACACCAAAAACATAAAATGCAGTGCGTTTTTGATGCGTTTTCCATTCATTTCAATGAGAAGCTTTTTTGTGTGATTATTAAAACCGCACCAAAGATGCAGCATGCAGGACTGTTCAAAATGCACTGCACCTGCAGCAGTGGTGTGAAGAGTCCTATAGGATTTATAGGGAAACATTTTTCTTGCAAGATAAAAATGCAAGAAAAACATATCAGTGTGAAAGGGCCCTAAGAAGCAAAGTTGATTTTTTTACATTTTAATAGATGTTTTTGGATTAGATATGAATTAGTCCCGGTTCACACTAATGCGACTTCTGATGCAACTTGAGTTGCACAGAATTGCATGACAGCGCAAATCTCATTTTTCTTCAATGGCGTCCATTTTAATCAATGCAGCTCAGTGCAGTGCAACTTTGAAAAGGGTTCCTGCACTACCTTGCAATCTACAGTGCGGCTTTGTCCCATAGAATATGCAAAGTCACACTATAAGTTGCATCACAGCAGGGCAAACCGTGCCTTAGGCTCCGTTCACACCAATGAGTTTTTTAGTGCTTTTTGCAGAAACACACTACAGTCCATTTAACCTGGTTTCCTATGGAACGTGTTCACATCTATGCTTTTTTTGAGCTGCTGCATTTTTGGAAAGGGTCAGGAAATTTTTTAACAGCAAAAAGCAGTGTTTTTGCTACTATAGAGTTCAATAGAGAAACTGCTGAAATGCATGATAGTGCATTTTTGCCAGGATTTTGCTGCGTTTTGAGTTTGCATTTTTATCCTGCCCAGTAAAAAAAAATTCCACTTAAAAAAAAAAAAAGCTGAACAAAACGCAGAAAAATCACGTCAAAAACACCTGTAGAACTGCAAAACGGACAAAAGGCAAACTGCATTGGTGTGAATGGAGCCTTACTCTGCTTTGTAGGTTCTCATTGCTCTTTTACTGAAGAAGACATTTCAAGATTTAGCAGCGTACAAAAAGAATTGCCAGAAGAAAAGTAAAAAAAAACAAACAAAAAAACACAGAAGCCATCTTACAAAGACGACTCAATGTATAACAATGTATAAACGAATATAAAAGCATAAAATGCAAAAACAACTTCAAGACTCTCCATTATAGGAGAAAAACAAAATATCACACAGTCATGTAAATGATATCAACATTCGATTTACAACCATGAAAATATCATACAAAAGAAAAAAAAAAAAAAGGAAAATATAAGATTTGAGGTTTGAGTCTCCAACCTTGCGCAGGACCATAGCGAAGGAGTCACAGCCCAATGTATTTATTTTTGTTATTGATCTCCCAAAGTGGCGTAAGAGTTCAGCCTGTTACTCAATTTGCGAAGCTACCATGGAGAACGGAAGGAACAGTCCAGTCCAAGGGCTGACTGACAACTCATGGGGCCCCCAGGCAAAAGGGGATCATGGGGCCCCTGTGTCCTTGCCCAAACTCAAAAAAGTCTTTGAAAAAGGTACCAGTCCCATGATGGTCACATTGGATCTTCTCATACTTAAGAAAAGAGACTGAGGAGTCAGATTGCATTAACATAGGAGTCCCGTCAAATGTAAACAGCTTATTTTGTTTCTGTAACGTTGTAAAAGTCTTTGATACCATTTGAGTTGCTCCCGAGAGAATCAGGAAGTTTTAATTGACTCAAAAAGTTTTTGTTTGTTGCGAACTCTCCGTTCAACCGTGTCTGCAGTCTTCAAAATGGACTTTACTTCGTTTCTGTAGAGGTTCCCCTTCATGTACAGAATGGCTTCAATTTGTTTGTTCCTGCAAAAGATAAATGGAATTGTAATTACTTAATATGAATATTTATTTATTTCAGGTACTTATATATCGCCATCAATTCACGCAGCGCTTTACATATATATTGTACATTCACATCAGTCCCTAACCCTCAAGGGGTGTACAATCTAAGGTCCCTAACCCTCAAGGGGTGTACAATCTAAGGTCCCTAACCCTCAAGGGGTGTACAATCTAAGGTCCCTAACTCACATTCATATACTAGGGCCAATTTAGACAGGAACCAATTCACCTACCAGCATGTCTTTGGAGTGTGGGAGGAAACCAGAATACCCAGAGGAAACCCATGCAGGCACAGGGAGAACATGCAAACTCCAGGCAGGTGGTGCTGTGGTTGGGATTTGAACCAACGACCTTAGTACTGTTAGGAGGAAGTGCTAACCATTTAGCCACTGCGCTACATTTTACCTTACATGGTACATCTAAAGCCGGGTCCACTGTAAAGTGGTTGTACACCCTTACATATACCCAGTGAAGTGACTGGCCTCACATGATACGCAGAGATGAAACAAATTATCCTACATAAGTTGTACCTGTTTATCTATGGCCACCATCTATTCAAAGTACAGAATTTACACAGAGATCTTTCAGCTCTGAAAAGCAAGGGGTGGAGTGCTGAAGTTACATTAGTGAGGGGAGCTGATTGGAGGGAAGAGACACCGCCCCCCCCCCCCCTTTCCATACAGCACACAGGAACAGAGCTCAGGCTGTGAATTACAGACTGTGCCCTCCCCTGTCACCATTTTTCTCTTGGTGTCAGGAAAACTCGCCAGAAGTGACTCACACTTATAGCACAGGACCGAAGCAGCAGGTAGAAATGACACTTGGTGCTATGGATTGATACAAACAAACACTACTGAAGGAAATGATTTGTTCATGTTTCATGTCTACCAACCACTTTAAATTAATACGGGTATGAGTTAGAATATGATTGAAACCTAATTTGCTTTTAGTTTTTTTATTTGAATTAGGTTGAATCTGAACTCCAGCATTGATACATTGGGCCAGCTTAGCTCGATGTAAATATGCCTATCTTATATCTGAAGGATCATTGAGGACATTGACAATTACTGAGGTAGCCCATACAACTTACAATGATAGCCACATTCTTCTGGGCACACAGTTCCTCCTCTGCACACTGATCAGGGGTTTGCTTGCTCATCACCTCTGCTATTCTTAGAATGTATTCTACTTTTTTCAGTGACTATTTATTTCAAGTACTTATATAGCACCATCAATTTACGCAGCACTTTACATATATATTGTACATTCACATCAGTCCCTAACCCTCAAGGGGCATACAATCTAAGGTTCCTAACTCACATTCATACATACACATACTAGGGCCAGTCTAGACAGGAGCCAGACTCCAGGCAGATAGTGTCACAGTTGGGATTTGAACCAACGATCTTAGTGGTGCGAGGTGGAAGTGCTAACCACTTAGCCACTGTGCTGCCCATCCAATACAAGGTGTTCTCTGGATGAGAAGGAGAGCAGGGGTGGGGACAAGCAACCCCTTGTGTTCAATGTGCAGAGGGAAGCTACTTGTATTGAACCCAGAAGATTGCGTCTATCTCTGTAGGTAGCATGGGTTGTTACAGTGATCTACAGTGGTCTCCAAACCTGGATACAGCCCTTTGCTTGCTTTTATACAGCCCTTGGGGCACTATTGACACCAAAAAATGGGGCATAATTCCTGCTATTGACATCAGGGGTACATAGGGGGTACTATTTCTCCCACGGTTGCCAGTGACGAGGCACTATTCCTCCCACTGACACCAGTGATGGGACACTCTTCTGCCCCATAATACCAAAGGTGAGGAGCTATTCCTCCCACTGGCACCAATGATGAGCCACTATTCCTTCCACTGACACCAATGATGGGACACTCTTCAGACCCCTTATACCAATGATGGGGCACTATTCCACTCAATAACACCAATGATGAGCCACTATTCCTCCCACTGGCACCAATGATGGAAAACTCTTCATCCCCCTTATACCAAGGATGAGACACTATTCCTCAGACTGATACCAATGATGGGGCACTATTCCTCTCAATGACACCAATGATGAGGCACTATTCCTCCCACTAATACCAATGATGGGGCACTATTCCTCTCAATGACACCAATGATGAGCCAATATTCCTCCCACTGGCACCAATGATGGGACTCTCTTCATCCTCCTAATACCAAAGATGAGGAACTATTCCTCCTACTGGTACCAATGATGGGACACTCTTCAGCCCCATAATACCAAAGATGAGGAAGTATTCCTTCCACTGGCACCAATGATGAGCCACTATTCCTTCTACTGACACCAATGATGGGACACTCTTCATCCCCCTAATACCAAAGAAGAGGAACTATTCCTCCCACTGGCACCGATGATGAGCCACTATTCTTGCTACTGACACCAATGATGGGACACTCTTCACCCCCCTTATAACAATGATGAGGCACTATTCCTCCCACTGGCACCAATGATGGGACACTGTTCATCCCCCTTATACCAAACATGAGGCATTGTGTA
This sequence comes from Staurois parvus, assembly GCF_062004578.1. Taxonomy (NCBI): domain Eukaryota; kingdom Metazoa; phylum Chordata; class Amphibia; order Anura; family Ranidae; genus Staurois; species Staurois parvus. Next base: position 1,149,922 of record NW_028319125.1, on the reverse strand, counting down.
CTCCCACTAATTCCAGGACAATTTCTGCTCTCACTGGCCATAGTCTGCCCCCCCCCCCTAAAATCAGAAGGACAGTAAACTTGCCCTTTGTTTAGAAAGTTTGGAGACCCCTGATCTACAGCATTTCCCTCAGGATATCAAATATGTATACTTGCTTTTGAGCCAAGCTGTCCCAATGTCAGCATGCAAAGAATGTAATTCCTGGAATTTAGCTTTACAATGTTGGGTAAACAGAGCTTTCTTCTGGTTAGCTGGTTTTGTTTCTTGCTTATTATTTAGCTTCAGATTTTAGTTCTCTCAGCTCCTCACACTATTTTGGGTTTGAACCTTTTTTATCTGACTCTGAGTTCGCCGAATCATCTTCCTTCCAACAGTTTCACAAATTAGTTCCCTTGGACTTCTGTATAAAAAAAACAATAATTCCCAGGATGCCCCTCATATTCCTGAGATCATTATCCCCTGGCTTATTTTATTTGCTGTATTGTTTTTTTTTTCTGGCGAAGTTCTTGAGAGTATCACGGAGAAGCGTGCCAAGACCAGCAAATGCTAGTAGAAAGAATCCATCAGCTGCTGAAGCACGCCATACGAACGAGTCATCTGGCCAGCCGAGGGAATTTCATTTCGCGGGGAATTAAATCTCCTGTTTGACTTCCAAGTAAAGCGCTTCTTTCCGGGAAGTCAGCTGGCTGCTTCGTAAAACCTCTAGGCCATCTGGAGACATTTGGTGGTGCGTTGTGTTAAAGCCGGGGAATGTATACAGACTGTCAGCATAAAATATTTCTTGAATGTCAGTGGTAGTTGAAAGTGAAAGCATTTTTTTTTACTCAGCTGATCAATCATTACCACTAATCAATATGTCTTAAAGCAGTTGTAAAGGCTGCATGAAGTTACGAACCTTCTCTGCGCAGAAGCTCCCCAGCCCCCCCAATATTCACCTAAGCCCCCTCTCAATCCACCAATATGCACTGGAGTCTTGGCTATCCTGGAACTCCCCCTCCTCATTGGCTGAGACAGCAGCAAGAGCTGTCAATCACAGCCAGTGAGCCAATGAGAAGAGAGGGGGCGGGGTCAAGGGGCGGCTCCGCATTTGAATGGAGACATGGAGCAGCGGGTGCCCCCATAACAAGCTGCTTGCTGTGGAGGCACTTGACAGGAGAGAAGGGCCAGGAGCGCCAGCAGGGGGACCCAAGAAGAGGATGATATGGGCTGCTCTGTGCAAAACCACTGCATACAGCAGGTAAGTATAGATAATGTTTGTTATTAAAACAAAAATAAAAAATTAGGCCTTTAATATCACTTTAAAATTTACCATTATTGCTCTGCATCCACCATTCACCTGATATATATATATAGGGCAGTAAAACTTGGATAACAATTTCTATGAACCGAATTGGTGGCAACACAATGAAGTGGTAAAGATTGTACACCTTCCACAATGGCTCAGAGCATGCATGCACAGGTTTGTTACTGAGTGCTGATTACTGAGTGCACTGGGTCTAACTTTGGTGCTTATTAGATAGCTCTGCCATATTTATGTAGCACCCTTGTTCAGCTAGGAAGGCTGAATAGCAGCCTAGGCTGAGCTAGAAGGGGTCAATTTAGGTCAGGGCTGGGAGGCTCTCCAGGTCAGTTCCTTGACACCTCCCCCTGCTCTAGAGATTTTGGAGAAGATTCTGTAGGCAGTGTGCGGGGGTGAGGAGGAGCTGGCCTGCACATTTAGAGGACCATGGCCAATCCCCAAGCAGGGCAGCCTTTAAATGTGCTGGAGCCAACTCAGCAACAGGAGAGTTCAGGTGGAAGATGAAGTGAGAGGCTGGAGAGCAGGAGCCTGGGAGGGGGCCCAGATGGGAAGGGGCTCACCTATAGGAAGTGGAGCTGGAAAGGAGGAAAGCTCAGGACCTCATCGACTCTCAGAGTGAGAACCACCTGTGCAGCAGGGAAGGAGTGAGCCCAGCAGAAGGCCTGAGAACAGCCACTGACCTATCAGCTCACAGACAGAGGACTGAGTGAGTAGACCTGCACCCCCCTTTGCCAGTAAAGGGAAAGAGGCAATCTAGTGGGAAACTGGATTAGCTTTCTTTCCCAGGACTGTTTCACACTGCAGTGGCAGGCACTGGATCCCCTGCCCTGGGATTCCTTCAGATAGCTGGATAGAAGAGGATTATCTGAGGTCTGGGGTGGTACACCAGGAGAAGCTGGCTAGCTCTCCAGAAGAGATTTTTTTTCTGTTAAAGAGCCTTGTACATAGTTTCCAGGAAGATTGTCCTCAGTTGCCATTCCCTCTGGGCATCCCATACATCCCTTACCCCATCCAAGTTCAATTCCCCTAATAAAATCCCCCAAAAAAAGCTCAATGACTGGTCACTGTCTCCTGGGTGCAAGTGTGTGTGGAAGACGCATGTTGCCAGGCTGTGCAGGACTAAAGGGTGACCCAAAACTTAGCAACTCCTAAGGGCGTAGTCAGGGGTGGATTGACAAATAATGGGTCCCCTGGGCAATAGGGGATCACGGGGCCTCTGTGTTCTTGCCCAAACTCAAAAAAAGGTACCAGGGGCAACTCATGGGGCCCCCTACTGACCCCGGGCCCTCGGGCATTGCCCGAGTTTCCAAATGGTCAGTCTGCTCCTGGGCGTAGTCCTACATTTAGATCCCCTGCACAAGGGCTGTAGCTGGAAATTGGTGGCAAGACTATGGAAATAAAGCATGTTAATACAATGTCTATCTGATTGCCTAACTACTTATGCAGCTTCGATTGGGATTTAAAAAATAATTACCCGAAGCTTAGAAACAAAAAGTGTCCTTATCTCCTATATTAACTAAAAAAAAATTGAATCTCTCATCTTTGTAACCCAGTTTAGCCAATGAACGTAAGAGTCTGGTTGCTGTCATAAAGACAGTATTACAATTCTTTTCTCCTTGGAGGGGACAACACCATCATTTACTTACCGAATATCTGGATAGGCTTCAACCAGTGTGGCTACTTCCAGCTGAACTGCATTCAGATCCTGAAGTCGAATTATTTCTGCCACCTTTGGTAAAGCAGGTTTCAGCCAATCTTCACATGAGCGCTGGTAAAATAATGATATATTTTTATATTTAGTAATCAAAGGCATGACCAAAAGCAACAGATGCTAAGAAGACTCAAAACTAAGACACGGTGCTAAAAAGTTCTCTGAGGTTTCTAACAGTTGCTATTATGTGATCCACTTGACCTCATGCTTATAATAGACGCTATCTCCATCCTTTATGTGTGCCCCACATTGTCCTTATTCCTCTAGGGCAATAGTCTCCAAAGGTGTGGACTGGGGGCCAGATGTGGCCCTTTTATTGCTTTTATCCAGCTTTTGGGGCACTGTTTTATCCACTGACACCAACATTGGGGCACAATTCATTCCAATGACACCAGAGACTGGGCACAATTCCTACCAATAACACCAACAATGGAGCACAGTTCCTCCCAATGACACCAACATTAGGGCACAATTCCTTCCAATGACACCAGAGACAGGGCACAATTCCTAACAATAACACCAACAATGGGACACAGTTCCTCCCAATGATACCAACATTAGGGCACAATTCCTTCCAATGACACCAGAGACCGGGCACAATTCCTACAAATAACACAAACAATGGGGCACAGTTCCTCCCAATGACGCCAACATTGGGGCACAATTTCTCCCACTGATACCAATGATGGGGCACAATTCCTCTCACTGACACCAGAGATGGGGTATTGTTTACTCCCACTTATACCAGGATAATTTCTACTCCCGATAGCCACGGTCCGACCCTGTAAGGCAGTGGTCTCCTAACTGTGGCCCTGGGGCCAGATGTGGCCCTTTGCCCACCTCTATCCGGCCCTTGGGACACTATTCCATCCACAACTGACACAAATGATGGGTTGCTATTCCTCCCACTAACACCTATGATGGAGCATCAATCCTCCCATAGACACCAATGATGGGGTGTTATTCCTCCCACTGATACCAACAATGGGGCACTATACCTTCCACCTAAATAAGTGAAGGGGCACCTTTCCTCTCACTGACACCAATGCTGAGGCACCATTTCTCCCACAGACACCAATGATGGGGCGCTATTTCTCCAACTGACACCAATGATGGGGCACTATTCCTCCCACTGATACCAAGGATGGGGCACTATTCCTCTCACTAACACCAATGATGGGGCACCATTCCTCTCACTGACACCAATGATGGGGCACTATTCCTCCCACTGATACCAATGATAGGGCACTATTCCTCCCACTGACACCAATGATGGGGCACTATTCCTCCCACTGATACCAATGATGGGGCACTATTCCCCTCACTGACACCAATGATTGGGCACTATTCCTCCCACTGATACCAATGATAGGGCACTATTCCTCCCACTGACACCAATGATGGGGCACTATTCCTCCCACTGATACCAATGATAGGGCACTATTCCTCCCACTGACACCAATGATGGGGCACTATTCCTCCCACTAATACCAATGATGGGGCACCATTCCTCTCACTGATACCAATGACGGGGCACTATTCCTCCCACTGATACCAATGATGGGGCACTATTTCTCCCACACACACCAATGATGGGGCACTATTACTCCCACTAACACCAATGATGGGGTGTTATTCCTCCCACTGATACCAACAATGGGGCACTATACCTTCCACCTAAATAAGAGAAGGGGCACTGTTTACTTCCACTGATGCTGAGACAGTTTCTACTGACTGGCCACAATCTGGCCCCATAGAGTCTGAGAGACAGTAAACTGGCCCTTTGTTTACAAAGTTTGGAGACCCCTGCCCCAAGGTCTTAAGAACAGTAAACTAGCCCTTTGTTTATAAAGTTTGAAGAATTCTGCTCTAGGGCTTTGGTGTTTGTGAGACTATCAGGAGAAATCATAGAGTGTCTTCAGGCTGGCCATACATTATACAATTTTCTTGTTCAATTTCCATTAGATTTACCTTCAACTATGTAGTGTAAGGGCCTGCCTGATTGCATACAAATTGAAAGTGTTTAGGTTTGACCTCCTATTATATGGTTTTGGTAAATCTAAAGGCAAATTGCACAAAAGGTCATTGGAAACTGCATGGCTAGACTTAGACACTACTTAGAATTCCGATGTGTCTCCTCATGACAAATGTTGGTGCGAGCAACAGATTCATGTACCTTTTGTAAGCAGCAGGGGCGGACTGGCAACTCATGGGGCCCCCGGGCAATAGGGGATCATGGGGCCCCTGTGTCTTCACCCACACACAAACCACACCCAAAAAAGCCTATGAAAGGTACCAGGCATCTCATGGGGCCCCCTACTGACACTAGACCCATGGGCAGTGCCCAAGTGCCCCAAATGGTCAGTCCGCCCCTGGTAAACAGGTACATGAATCTGCAGCATGCACCGAGGGTGGAGGTGCACTGAGGCCAGAGAGCCCATATGAACACTTCAGCCTCTTGCCGCTGCAGCTGTCACACTGATTTAAAGATAGGTGGGCGGAATCTGATGGGGATTCAGACACTAGTTCCCCATCAGGTCCACTCCCTTTGGCAGTGGCCAGATCCTTAGCCATTAGACAGCCTGCTATTGACTATAGAATTCTCCCACTGCCTGCTGTTAATCATAGAGCAGACCTGATGGGAACTAGTGTCTCCTCTTCCCTATCAGGCTCCACCCACTGAATCTCTTGGTTGTTAGGAGGCTGTGAAGCTGACAGCCTCCTTAACAACCAGTGACAGGTGGGGAAGGAAGGTAGTAGCAGCGGCTAACATGCTGCTCTGCTTTACAGCGTACAGAGACAGACACTCTGTCCGTCTCTGTACGTCAACTTATACTTTGTCTCAATTACCTCCAGTTTTGCTTTCTATGAACTGGAGGTAATTGTTTTTACATTGTTTTTACAATTAACAACTAACTGAATCGGCTGTACATATCGGTAAAACTACCAAAATGGGCGGCAGGAAAATTTGGATCTGGAGCAATAAGGCATTTGGAATTTGCAGCAAGGGAAGTCAAAAATTTCCATTTCTCTTTATTATTATTATTATTATACAGGATTTATATAGCGCCAACAGTTTGTTCAGTACTTTACACTATAAAGGGAGACAATACAGCAACAATACAGTTCAATACAAGAGGGATAGGAGGGCCCTGATCCTGGGAGCTTACAATCTAAGAGATCTGTAGAAGCTTCCTTAAGGCTGCATTCACATCTGAGCGTAGCATTTTTCAGCGTTTTTTTCCACGATTTTTGCACATTTTTAAAGGCACTAGTGGCAGTAAATTGTTGTTAGGGATTTGTTGAATTCCCCCGAATATGTTTTGTCAGTATGGGGTCAAGGCAGTTGATAGGACAGTGGCTGTCAGACCTTGGAGAGGCTCTTGGGTCTGACTCTCAGCTCTAGGAGCCAAACTCAGGCAAAGTAGGTAAAGCTACATATGGTGGCAAATGTAAATCTTTATTACACCCAGGGGCGGACTGACCATTTGGAAACTCGGGCACTGCCCGAGGGCCCAGGGTCAGTAGGGGGCCCCCATGAGGTGCCCCTGGTACCTTTTTCATAGGGTTTTTTAGAGTTTGGGCAAGGACACAGGGGCCCCGTGATCCCCTATTGCCCGGGGGCCCCATGAGTTGCCAGTCCTCCCCTGATTACACCTACACACTTCTAACAATTTACGAATAACTGTTTTTCATTTTTGCTTACAGCCAGGGTCGGACTGACAACTCATGGGGCCCCTGGGCAATAGGGGATCATGGGGCCCCTGTGTCCTTGCCCACACTCAAAGCACACCCACAAAAGGTACCAGGGGCAATTCATGGGGTCCCCTACTGACCCCGGGCCCTCAGGCATAACTATCCCCATGTACTTCTATCATTACAAATTATGCACAAAAACCAAGGTTCTTTTTAGATACATAGCCACATTATTATGATTTTTTTTGTACATAGCTCACTTCTTTCATGTGCAAATCTAAAAAACATCACAGTTCCCCTTCAGTTAGCCTGGAATCCTTTGTTAATAGACTGCGGTATATTTTTTGTCTCAGTTACAGTTCTCCATTAAACAATTTTTTTTTTGCTAGATCCAGACATCAGCAGCAACACAAGAGATTAATTAGTGAAGTCAAAGCACCTTTTGTCTGGATACCTATAGAGATGGGAGCTGATGTTGTGCTTTGGAAATTGCAGCCCACATTTCATACTTTCAAAGAATTCCTGACACAGCCAACCTAAGAGGCCTCTACACAGTTTATTTTGGAAATTCCTGCGTGGGGAAAGGGCCGGGCAGCAGTTTTATCTTACTAACGGAAGTCGAGACACGGAATGAACAACGTTAACACATTCAACGTTTTATTTGGTTTTGCCACTCTTTATAGTGATTGTAGCCGTATCAGTGCACTTGCGACAGAAACAATGGAGTACTGTCTGTGATACTTTTTTTATTTGCACTAATATACAATTTTTAGGACAAGCTTTCGGGGTATGTCCTTTTTTTCAAATTCCAAGCAGTACTCTGGACCTTGAAGAAGGGGACATACTACAAAAGCATGTCCTAAAAATTTTATGGTAGTGCAAATATAAAAAAAGTATCACAGGCAGTACTCAATTGTTTCTGCCACTCTTTAGAGAAATATCCTTCTGTTCCCTAATCCCTCATTTTAATATCTCTATTTGAATAAAATCTCCTTATATGTTATTTTTATAAATAGTTGTTTTATGTACAAAATCAGACCCAAATGAATGTCTTGAATTCTGTATTTCCATGTTTTATAGCCCTGATGGATGGGTCCTCTATAATCTTTGACAAGAGTTGGCTTGTCAACTAACTTTTTAATCAAACAACTAACTGTCCTACTTGGACTTTACCACTTGCCCGGCGCCCTCTTTCTCCTTCATCTTGTGAACCTCCTCTGTGCCTTGTCTGGGATAGTTATATGCTAAGGTTTGGGCCGAACCCAACTGACCATTGAGCTAACATGTCCACATTTGGTCAATGATAGTGTCCAAATATGGCCATTGGTCCATGTTGGTTAATTATGTCACCAGCATCCCCATTCCTTTTTTATGGGTGGCTGCAGGACAGAGAGTTTCATCGGATGCAGCTGATTTGGTTAGTGGCCTGCTATCATAGGACAGTTTCCCGTGGGTTCAAGTCGAACCGGATTTGGCCAAAACAAGTTTTATAGCCCTGATGGAGGGGTCTTCTATAATCCTCAACAAGAGTTGGCTTGTCAACTGACTTTTTAATCAAACAACGGACTTTCCTACTTGGACTTTACCACTTGCCCGGTGCCCTCTTTCTCCTTCATCTTGTGAACCTCCTCTGTGCCTTGTCTGGGATAGTGATATGCTAAGGTTTGGGCCGAACCCAACTGACCATTGAGCTAACATGTCCACATTTGGTCAATGATAATGTCCAAATATGGCCATTGGTCCATGTTGGTTAATTATGTCACCAGCATCCCCATTCATTTTTTATGGGTGGCTGCAGGACAAAGAGTTTCATCGGATGCAGCTGATTTGGTTGGTGGCCTGCTATCATATGACAGTTTCCTGTGGGTTCAAGTCGAACCAGATTTGGTCCAAACTTAGCTCATGACTAGTGTGACATTACATTGACTGCCATAGGCCTTAAGTCGTATGTAGTGTGGCACATAACGATATCCATCCATGAGCCCCTGTTCAGTGAGAGTGCCTAGTTTTCTGATAGGTTGCTTTCATCGGACATGGAGTTGGTGGGCGAGTGGGACTTAGAGTCCTCATTTGTGTCCCAGATTTAATCTCACATTGTAAAGAGAAAGGGTTCTTAGACAGGTTCTGTAAACTGTTCTTAGGTACATTCTTAACCTCTTGGCGCCGGCCTAGACGCCGAGCGGCCACACATTTGTGTTCTATTAAAAAAAACATATGTGCTGAGGGCACGCGCCCTGCACGCTCCCAGCACACACGCTCGGTACTCACAGAAAGGTCCTGATCTCCTCTTTCGATCGGGACTTTTCCCGATCATGTGACCGCCATGACAGCAAATCACGGCTGTCACATGACCCTAAAACCCCAGACCCGCTTCCTGGCTTCTGGAACCCTTAAAGGGCCGGGAGGCGCCATTGCCAAGGGGTTCATTTCAGATAGAGAGAAGGAAAGGAGCAAAAACAAGGTGGGCATTAATGCAGGAGATTCCTTTTTTTGATGACAGGTCCACTTAAAGTGGAACTGCACTGCATCTGAGCACCACAAACCAAAAACGCTATTTAATTCATTTTTATTATTCCCCCATTCATCCATGTCTCCATGCTTTATTTTGCCGAGAAATCGTTTTGAAAAACACCCCCTGGCATTTCTGGCAGTGGCCATCTTGAGTAAGGGGAGATGATTAATGTATCATTTAGTTCCTGGAATCTATCTGCCCTTAGCTGAGGCTTTGGCTCAACTGAGCACCCTCCCTCCCCTCCTGAGGACTCCTGGGATCTATGACATCATTTGCCTAGGCATGGAAAGTAACTGAAGAAGTGTAAAAAAAAGTTTAAAACAAGTAAATATAATAAACTTTCCTATCTATTTACTAATGCCAGCAGCATAAGGATTAAAAATGGTCAATGTTGATGGAGAGAGTGAACATTAGAACATTCAGGAACTTCCGTATGAATAATCGTAGGCCATTCTGTTTTCTATGTTGATAGCGTGATGAAAGAGCAGAGGAAAAGCTTATCGTAGTCTGAAGTTATCAGTAATCAGAGTCCATGTGTATGGGCAGGCTGAAAGAAACCTGAATCGCCAACCCTAGATATCATGTTGATCTTCTGACTTCAGCATATTCTGAGCCGTTGACTTTGAATGACCCAACACATGAAGGGTAAGTGAAAACAGCTTGTTTGCTTTCTCCAGGCCAAGAACTCAAAGATCAGAAGATATTGTATCAGCATGACAACCAGGCGTCTGGAATTTGCAGCAGGGGAAGTAAAAAATTTCCGTGACTCTTTATACGTTTCCTCAAGGTTCCATTCACATCTGAGCATAGCGTTTTTTAGCGCTTTATCGTGATTTTTGCATGTTTCTATACAGCGTTTGAAGCTGTTTTTGAGCTTTGGCATTTTTTTTACCCAATGGAGAAAAATATCATCTATTGCATAATTTGTTGATAGTTTTTTCTGTTTTTTTTTTTAGTTTTTCCGTTAGCTTTTAGTTTTTGTAATTATTATTATCATTCATTTATTAATTGTTTTGTTTTTTGTTAGGGTAAGGGGTTAGTATTAAGGTTAGGTTAGGGTTAGGATTAGGGGTTAGGGTTTGGGTTGGAGTTAGTATTTTATTTATTGTTTCTTATTATTTATTTATAGTACTTTATTTATTATCCCCCCCCCCTTTTTGTTTATGTATTTATTTATTTTTTTGTTAGGGTGATAATATTATTATGATTATTATTAATATTATTAATAATAATAATAATAATAATAATAATAGTAATAATAATAGTATCACCCTACCCTAACAAAAAATAAATAAATACATAAATAAATAAATAAATAGAAAGGGGGGAAATAATAATAATAATCATCATCATAATAATAATACATTAATAAATAAATGTAAAAGAAATACACAATATATTAAAATAATTATAAATAAATACTTGTAATAATAAATTAATAATAAATAACTCCTAACATTAACCCCCTAAAACTTAAAAAAGTAATAAAATAATAATTTATTTTTATAATTATAATTTATAATTATTATTATTGTTTTTTTGTGTTTGGGTGATTATTATTATTATTATTAACAATAATAATAATAATATTATTATTTTTTTAAGGTTATGTGTTAATTATTATTTATTTATGATTTATTTATCATTATTTCTTTTATTTATATGTGTATTTGATTTATTTTACATTTATTTAGGTGGAGCCTACGTGCTGACGTCATTCTCCCGGGTCCGCGCTTCGGGAACGGCGGCCATCTTGGTATGTGGCATATGTAATATTTTATTGTTTTCCACGTGGAATGCTTTTATGCACATATTTTAATAAATACTACACTACATGCACCATTTTTCGGGCTCCGTGTGGTGAGCATTTCCTCTTAGGACCTAACTGGACCAGCAAAGGCCGGAGAGTGGACAACATTGATCTTTTGTCATATTTGCTATCTAACAAGTAGCCCTCTGGTGAGTGCATAGTGGTGGTGGATTGCACACTGGACTCCAGAGCAGTGTGTGGAACCGAATACGATTTGCTGTGATTATTTGTATCACATCACTGATACACAGATTTATTCTGGAAGGACTTTTTGTTAAATTTCATATGGGTCGCACTGATATAAATTTTACCTTTTTGATCTGTTATTACTTTCACTTTATATGCTTGCGATGCACCTTATATATATGTTTGTTTATTGAGATTTTTTGTCACTATCTCCGGTGCTAGCTGCTCCCACTTGTTTAGCACTCACCATTTGCATTTTGATGTATTTATTCATATATTATTACTTTTATTTAAAATGTTTTCATTTGAACAGAAAATCATGCAAAAAAAACATGAAAATGCGCAAAAATGCACCAGTTGCACATTTCTATTCTTTTCTATAGGAATAAAAACACGTCAAAAACGTGCAAATCTGTCCAATTTGAGCTACAAAACCTTTTGAGCTTTAGGCGTTCTGCTTCAGGCAACTTGGAGTGAAGATGTAAACCATCTCTATAGAGTAATATTGATTTTTTTTCCCCCTGAGTGTTTTGGATCTTCGAGCTTCGCACTGCAAAACGCTCAGGTGTGAATGGGGCCTAACATTCTTACACCTTTGCCTTATCAATCCATTACTATCTCTGGCTAGTCTTCCCACTTCCCAACAAACCTACTAGTATTTTATTTCTTATTTATTATTATTTATTTATAGTATTTTGTTTATTTATTTTTCCTTTTTATTTATTTATTTATTGTTAGAGTGATAATATTATTATTAATAATGATAACAATAATAATAATAACAACAGCAATAATAATAATAAAAATAATAATTATTATTAATTATTATTATTATTGACTCCTCAAAATGCTGCAAAAATAAGTCTGTCTCTAAAGTCGCTGTATTGGTTATGATATAAAGAGGCTTACATAAGAATCTGCAAATGAATCGATGAGCTCTGCATTCTCGCCAATCTGGGTAGCCAAAGTCTGCATCTGCTGCACACTTTTATAGCTGACTTTTCTCTTCAGGATTCGTGCCATGTGCTCTTTGACCACGCACATATGGATTTTCCCAGACAATACCTAAAAGGAAAAAAAAATCATAGTGTCAATAAATTGGCATTCCTGTAAAGAGCTGTTTCTCAAATGTAACCAATTCGATTCTCTTCATGATATATGGGAGTTAAAGAGAGGATGTGACTAGGTGTTTTCTGTCAAAAGAGGTTTTTTAGAACATGGTATCTTCTGACCCCCCCCCCCATACACACACTTGGTACATTCCGACCCCTCAACCCCATACACAAACTCTGCATCTTCCAACCTCCCCCCAATTGCAAACTTGGTATCTTCCTACACCCTCCTTCACCCCCATTTGCAAATTTGGTACCTTCTGACACCCCCCATATGCAAACTTGGTATCTTCCGTCCATTCATCATGCACAAACTTGGTATCTTCCACCCCTCCTTCCCCATAAGCAAACTTGGTATTGTTTGGGCCCCCCCATAAACAAACTTGGTATCTTCCGCCCCCTCATCATGCACAAAGTTGGTATCTTACACCCCCCCCCCTTCCCCATACGCAAACTTGGTATTGTTTGAGAGCCCCCCCCATATACAAACTTGGTATCTACTGATACCCCCCTTCACCCCCATATGCAAACTTGGTACCTTCTGACCCCTCCCCACATGCCAAACTTTGTATCTTCCGACCCCTCGTTTATATTCAAATGTATTACATATACTAATGCAGGTCATACATGGGTCGAATTCCGAACGATTTTTCGTCCGAAAATCGAAAACGTTGTTCGCTCAGTAATCCGATGGTGCCATCAATGATTTTGAAAATCGGCTGACCAAGTCATAAAGTTCACCCCATATAACAGACGAAACCTCTGTACCTTCCAGGTCACAGCTCATGCGCATATTCTTTTTGGAAAAACGATCATACGAGTTGACCATCACTGAGTCGAAAATTGGTCATTTTTCACAAATTTTCAAACATGCCTGATCACCGAAAAGGGGAGGAACCGCAAAAATCGGCCGGTGCCATTGACCCACTAACAGAGCGCAAATTGGCTGATTATTCTTAGGTCCGATTTTTGGATGAAAAATTTCGACCCATGTATGGCCGGCCTATGTGTATGCATACGCTTCAACTGACTCAGTGAACAAAGTCAAAGTACCAATAAATATGTATGCAGGTGCAGTCTACATTCTCCACTGGAGGTGGCGCTCATCTGGAGCGGCAATGCAGCTGGAGGAGGAAGTCAGGAGAACTGGGTTTCTCTATGATTCTCTTGGTCCCCTTGGGTCAGTTGACTATGCTGCATCCAGGTGACTATCATCTTGGCCCCAGGGATTTGGTGCACAGTTACAATTTGGTTTGTGTAGGGACAGTACTAGCGCCTAGGTCTACATCGGAGCCAACTCCCTTTGGGTTGGACAGGCCTGCTGCTCCCCTTGACAGGCACTGTCTTCAGCTTGGGCCTATCCATTGTTGACTCTCTGCTCTGACTGTTGTGAGTTCCCTGGTGGGGTGCGCTCCCCGTTGGGTTGTTTTGCAAGTTCTACAATTCAAATATCTGGGACTCCGTGTGTTTGCTGCCGCCGCACCATGCTGCACCCACTTAACAATTAGTTCCTTGCAAAGACAATATTACATTTACCTCTAATACTGCCAATTGCAATTAAAGAGGAATCGATGCCCAAAAACTCTTCAGAAACCAAGAAACTTCTGAGAGTATTGATCTCCTGGTCCCCCTCTACATGCAGTGGTTCTTCCCACAGATTCCTGGTCACTATAGGACACACTAATGATGCAGGGGTCAGCAGGATGAACCACTGAGGACAGCGGGGGAATCAGTTATCTGATACTCCTGGAGGCAATGATTTCTGAAAAAGGCATTTTTTTTTTATTACAGCGGTGTAGGCAGTGGGAAAGGTAAGTGTTTACCATCTTCAACCTGTGTTTTTTATACTTTTTTCATTATTTGTTTAACTTTTTTTGTTTTACAAATAAACACTTAAGAAAAGGTACATACATATAGAGTAGAGCTATTCACCCTGAGGTCATCACAGAGGACAAGGGGGCACTCTTTACGTCTGGAGGAAAATAAATTTAATCTCCAAATACAGAAAGGTTTCTTCACAGTAAGAGCTGTGAAAATGTGGAATAGACTCCCTCAAGAGCTGGTTCTGGCCAGGTCAGTGGATTGCTTTAAAAAGGCCTGGGTTCTTTCTTGGATACACAGAATATAACTGGATACTAACATTTATAGGTAACGTTGATCCAGGGAATATCCGGTTGCCTCTCGGGGGACCAGGAAGGAATTTTTTTCCCCAGCAGAAATTGGATCATGCTTTGCTGGGTTTTTGCCTTCCTCTGGATCAACTGTTGGTATAGGATTATAACTTCTTTTTTTTTTATATGGTTGAACTGGATGGACTTTTGTCTTTCTTCAGCCAGACTAACTATGTAACTATGTGACTATATAACATTGTGTTAGCAGATGATGTTGGGCTTTCCACTAAGAAAGCCCATCACTGTGTGCCTGATGTTAGCAGCCTGTGCATTGGGGAGGTGCAGCGACGGCAGCAAACATACTCGTTCCAGTTTCAAAAACCAATACAGCAGAGTTCCACTCAAAAGTGGAAGTTCTGCTTATCTGCCTCCTCCCCCCTTTCCAGTGCCACATTTGACATCTTTTGGGAGGGAGGGCGTAATGGGTACCTGGATTTGATAGGTACCCACTCCCACTTCTAGCACAATTTGCCACAGCAAAGTTCGCCACCCCCTCCCTCCCTCCCCCCACAGCCCTCTTGGGCATTTCACAGGTCCCAGAGGACTATGGTCCCTTCACAAAGGATTGGCACATGCATAGTAGGAAACCAGCCGTGAAGCCTCAAGGCTTCACTGCCAGTTTCTCTTAGTCAAGATGGCAGCGCAAGCACCCGATAGCTGATTGAAGAATCAACTCAGGGTGAGGACACCACTGGATCCCTGGACAGGTAAGTGCCATGCTGGTAGGTTAATTGGCTCCTGTCTAAATTGGCCGTAATATGTGTATGTATGAATGTGAGTTAGGGACCTTAGATTGTACACCCCTTGAGGGTTAGGGACTGATGTGAATGTACAATATATATGTAAAGCGCTGCGTAAATTGACAGCGCTATATAAGTACCTGAAATAAATAAATAGTATTAAAAGTCAGAAGCTACAGCATTTATAGCTGCTGATGTTTAGTTTTTGGGAGGGGGGGGGTTTGGAACTCCTTTAACTTGTATTAAAGCTGGGGGAGTTCTCCTGACCGGGAACGCTCACAGAATGTACCAGCAAGGTGTAGCAGAGCAGCTCTCGGATGTGCCAGCAGTAATTGTCTTGAGGGGCATCATGTGGCCTGGCTGGTTCATTCCCAAATGGGGAGGCTTCCAAGCAGGATGGCTTGTCTCTATCCTTTCCCTACTCGTCTGGAATTTCTCCCTTCCTCTGTTCACTGTTCCTGCCAGATGGGTGAATTGTCCCTACATTACCCATATGCTAGATGCATTCCAATCAAGGAAGCTGCCTGACCCAAGATGGCCACCGGAGTCACATGGGGTGAAAACATCCAATTGGAAAGCTTCCCTGTGACCCAGTCAACCAGAGAGGAAACCTGTTCCTCCTGACTTCCCCTGCAATAGCATTACAGTAGAGCGCCACCTGCAATGTAGAAAATTGACTGCACCTGCCTACAAATTGACTAGTTCAAACAAGCACTGTCTCTATTGGGAGAAGAGTGCTGTGCTTCCTCCAAGTCATTTGGCTATTTGTGTTTACATTTATCTTCTGCTATTCAGGTCTACAGTACAGGCTATTCACCACAAAGCAGTAAATTAGCCCTCTGAAGAGCTATAACCTAAAGTATGTTACTTGCTGGCTGCATGTGGGAAAAAAGGAAACATTTATATGTAATATTTCATATTTAATTGACTGGAAAGGAAAAAGAGGCATTTTTAGTTCTGAACACACTAAAAAAAATATTACGTACAAAATGCTATACATTTCTTTAAAGGTGAACATAGATTCAGCCAGTATTTTGGAAGCTAGAAGAGGCACCCCTTACCTTGTAGCTTTCATCCATAAGGGTGTGGAAGGGTTCCATGAAGGCTGCAGAATTTCTAATGATATTTTGCATAGTTTGGTAACTGAATGGAGAGGATCCCTGAGACATCTTTTTGAAATTAGCCTGCGGGAGACAATCAATGAAAGATGCTAAGTCAGGAAAAGCCAGAAGAAACAA
Organism: Staurois parvus; assembly: GCF_062004578.1. NCBI lineage: Eukaryota > Metazoa > Chordata > Amphibia > Anura > Ranidae > Staurois > Staurois parvus. The sequence continues at coordinate 1,133,446 of NW_028319125.1, read as the reverse complement.
CAGTGAGAAGTCATCATGAGATAATATTCAGATAATACTGTGTTCAACATACCTTTAGGTCCACAAAAAAATCCTGAAGGAGAGCATCGTATATGGACTCTTCCAACTTTTCTAGCACTGACACCATGCGTTGGCGGACACCCTCTTTTAACTTTGCCTCTTTGCGAAACAGAAATAATCTACAATACATTAAGGCAACTGTCAAACGTTTGTGTTACAAACAGTTATGAAATGATTAGATAGATAGATAGATACGATAGAAAAGATAGATAGATACGATAGAAAAGATAGATAGATAGAAAAGATAGATAGATAGATAGATAGATAGATAGATAGATAGATAGATAGATAGATAGATAGATGGATAGATGGATAGATGGATAGATGGATAGATAGATAGATAGATAGATAGATAGATAGATAGATAGATAGATAGATAGATAGATAGATAGATAGGATAGATAGAAAATATAGATAGATAGATAGATAGATAGATAGATAGATAGATAGATTAGATAGATTAGATAGATTAGATAGATTAGATAGATAGATAGATAGATAGATAGATAGATAGATAGATAGATAGATAGAAAATATAGATAGATAGATAGATAGATAGATAGATAGATAGATAGATAGATAGATAATAGATAGATAGATAATAGATAGATAGATTAGATAGATAGATAGATAGATAGATAGATAGATAGATAGATAGATTAGATAGATTAGATAGATAATAGATAGATAGATAGATAGATAGATAGATAGATAGATAGATTAAATAGATAGATAGATAGATTAGATAGATTAGATAGATAAGATAGATAGATAGATAATAGATAGATAAGATAGATAGATAATAGATAGATAGATAGATAGATAGATAGATAGATAGATTAGATTAGATAGATAGATAGATAGATAGATAGATAGATTAGATAGATTAGATAGATAGATAGATAGATAATAGATAGATAGATAGATAGATAGATAGATTAGATTAGATAGATAGATAGATAGATAGATAGATAGAAATACTGTAGATAGATAGAGTTTCTTCCAAATGTTTTACCTTAAGTTCAGGCAGCAGTTTAAATGGGCGATACACGTTTCTCTGTAGAAGTGCTGGGTCTTGTTTTTCTCCATATAAAATATATATTCTTCAAAAAGTGTTTGGTATCTGAAAAGTGAGAGAACATATCCGCATGTCTCATAAATCCCAAAAACAGGGTTTTTTTTTCCTCATTATAGGATAGTGGGTGTGCCATTCATATTATTTCTTTCTGCTCCTCGGCCAACTGTCTATCCCAAAGGTCTCCAAACTGCAGCCCGAGGACCAGATGTGGCCCTTTGCAAGTCCTTATCAGGCTCTTGGGGCACTATTCCTCCCAAAGATATGGGGCACTTTTCCTCCCACTGACACCAACAATGGAACACTATTTCTTCCACTGATACCAATGATGGAATTCTATTCCTCCTACAAATACCAGTGATGGGGCATTACTCCTCCTCCCACAACTGACCACCAACCCTGAAGTCATGTTTATTTTCAGCAATGCTGGGCCTGGGGCATTTTCTACTCCCCAATGACCACAATCTGTCCCTCCTAAAGTCTGAACAACAGTAAACTGGCCCATTATTTGAAAAGTTTGAAGACCCCTGGTCTATCCAAAAGTCCAATGGATTATAACACACATACAGTCTAAAATTATGAGCCATTTATTCCAACTGCATTTAGACTTTGTTGGCCATCATCAGTGGAGTGCTTCTATGGAGTAGATGTTGGAAGGCAACAAGGCAGTGTAACCAGTCAAGTTACGGTGAGATGAGCCAAAAGGAACCACAAAAAAAGGTCTCCACTAAACCAGCACAAGCATTTTAAAAGAAGGTTTCCAGTTGTTTAATTGGACAGTCGACTAGCCAAAGAGGAGTAAGAAATGAATTGTGTGACAGTAGTGATTTTGGGTGGGGGGGCCCATGGAACACAGCTCAATTTGGAGACCCCTATCTCAGCTCCCCATATCCCTCTTATGTGTAAGTAACCCTTTACCTGTTAGGGGTGCAGGGTGAAATGTCCTGATATTGTGTAGACATGTATAGGTGGGGTGAGGGTTGTTCATTGTTTAATGCCTTGTGGTTGTATTCCACTGTTCTATTGTGTTTCTTGCTTGGGAGCAAACTATTATGGGATGTATGTGTTTGTGTATTGGCTTGGTGGGGGGTGTTTCCGGAAGCCCTTCCCCCTGATGGGTATGCTGATGTGTTTCTTGTTGCTAGATTTGGCTTGCCCTGCCCTGTGTCCTTATGCATGGAGGTGGGTTGTTCCTTTGAATGTATATATGTTGTACCTGTGTAAAATAAAGCAGTCTATTTCCTAATTTATTTCAAGACTGGTCGCATCTAGTCTCGTATGACCAGCGGTGGTGTCCGTGGATCTGTGTTTAGACAGGGAAGCGGGAGTCTAACGGAAATACCCTAGTGCAGTCGGGGTCTTGTTCCGTTACAATTTGCATAGCTCCACCACTATCCTAAACTGAAGAGACTATCAGCGATTCGTTTGGTCCATCTCACCATAGCCTGACTGATTATACTTTCCTTTTGTGTTTATTATTGGAGATGCGCACACCAGAAATTTTTGTTCTGTTTCAGATGCATTTGTCCATTGAAAATTTTTGTTTCGCCATATATGTTAAACCGATTCATTTGTGGAATTCACTGTGTATCTTAACATTCATTTCATACATTCATTGGTCTGGGTGGATTCTAAAAATTTTGCAGTTTTTCTGGAAGATTATATGATATATTATTGAATTGGATGGATTTGAATCAGAAGGATTTGATATTTTTGGATGCTAGTCCAACCCACCAAGAGAAATGGCACGAGCTGACTGGAAATTATCAACTGGCGTCATGTGCATCTGAATGAACAAATGGAACAATATTCGGATCCATTTATTATCCAAATCCAAATTATCGAACAAATGAAAACATTTTATTAACTTCCTCATGGACCCAAACTACTATCGCAGCATGTGACCATCATCCAAATGAAACAAATGCATTTATTAATTTTGTTATAACTTCTTTCAGATTCATTGATATTCGTTACTATGTCTATTCAGAGATTCATATACATCTGAAAGTCCGAAAATGACATTTTCCTACGAAAATCAAATTGTAACGAAATGAAACACACATGTCTAATTATTATTCAAAAGAAACAAAATACACTGAATGACAGATTTTGGTTTGGAAGTATCAACTTCTTATTTTGTGCTTCTCTGAGATCTAATAAATGATTAAATACATCTGAAATGATTTACCTTAATAGAAGTTCATGCAGATTAACATGCAAGACTTCGGCTAGCTTGCCTTCCAGTTCTGGTCGGATTTCAGCCGCCTTCTTTAAACTAGCAACGTAACACTGGAAGTACAAAGGGTTAATTGAATGATTATAGCTATATTAGAAGCCTGGAAGAAGATGGGGAAGGGAGGGGGGGGGGGGGGCGGACATTAAACTACCCAACCAAAACTGAAATATTACTTTTGGGTGGAATTGGGCTTTATTTAGTCACATTAATAACACCAGCAATTTATAACATTCACCTGAACGATGTCAATTTGTAGCTCAGAATGATAATAAAGTCCTAACATCTTTGGTTCCTTCTCATTTTTCCAAAGTTCCCCTTCAAAGTTTAATGCTTTATTCATGTGGTCACTAAAGGAATCCTTAAGAAAAGAAAAACATTGTAAATATATATATAATTGCTAAGGTAAACGTAGATGATACAAATTGCATTTTAGATATCAATATTTAAGATATTAAGGATATGATCTCCATGTATAATACATAAGGGGGGATATGATCTCCATGTATAATACATAAGGGGGGATATGATCTCCATGTATAATACATAAGGGGGGATATGATCTCCATGTATAATACATAAGGGGGTATGATCTCCATGCATAATACATAAGGGGGATATGATCTCCATGTATAATACATAAGGGGGATATGATCTCCATGTATAATACATAAGGGGGGATATGATCACCATGTATAATACATAAGGGGGGATATGATCTCCATGTATAATACATAAGGGGGGATATGATCTCCATGTATAATACATAAGGTGGGATATGATCTCCATGTATAATACATAAGGGGGGGATATGATCTCCATGTATAATACATAAGGGGGGATATGATCTCCATGTATAATACATAAGGGGGGATATGAACTCCATGTATAATACATAAGGGAGGATATGATCTCCATGTATAATACATAAGGGGGATATGATCTCCATGTATAATACTTAAGGGGGGGGGGATATGATCACCGTGTATAATACATAAGGGGGATATGATCTCCATGTATAATACATAAGGGGGGATATGATCTCCATGTATAATACATAAGGGGGATATGATCTCCATGTATAATACATAAGGGGGGATATGATCTCCATGTATAATACATAAGGTGGGATATGATCTCCATGTATAATACATAAGGGGGGGATATGATCTCCATGTATAATACATAAGGGGGGATATGATCTCCATGTATAATACATAAGGGGGGATATGAACTCCATGTATAATACATAAGGGAGGATATGATCTCCATGTATAATACATAAGGGGGATATGATCTCAATGTATAATACTTAAGGGGGGGGGATATGATCACCGTGTATAATACATAAGGGGGATATGATCTCCATGTATAATACATAAGGGGGATATGATCTCCATGTATAATACATAAGGGGGATATGATCTCCATGTATAATACATAAGGGGGGATATGATCTCCATGTATAATACATAAGGTGGGATATGATCTCCATGTATAATACATAAGGGGGGGATATGATCTCCATGTATAATACATAAGGGGGGATATGATCTCCATGTATAATACATAAGGGGGGATATGATCTCCATGTATAATACATAAGGGGGGATATGATCTCCATGTATAATACATAAGGGGGTATGATCTCCATGTATAATACATAAGGGGGATATGATCTCCATGTATAATACATAAGGGGGATATGATCTCCATGTATAATACATAAGGGGGGATATGATCACCATGTATAATACATAAGGGGGGATATGATCTCCATGTATAATACATAAGGGGGGATATGATCTCCATGTATAATACATAAGGTGGGATATGATCTCCATGTATAATACATAAGGGGGGGATATGATCTCCATGTATAATACATAAGGGGGGATATGATCTCCATGTATAATACATAAGGGGGGATATGAACTCCATGTATAATACATAAGGGAGGATATGATCTCCATGTATAATACATAAGGGGGATATGATCTCCATGTATAATACTTAAGGGGGGGGGATATGATCACCGTGTATAATACATAAGGGGGATATGATCTCCATGTATAATACATAAGGGGGGATATGATCTCCATGTATAATACATAAGGGGGATATGATCTCCATGTATAATACATAAGGGGGGATATGATCTCCATGTATAATACATAAGGTGGGATATGATCTCCATGTATAATACATAAGGGGGGGATATGATCTCCATGTATAATACATAAGGGGGGATATGATCTCCATGTATAATACATAAGGGGGGATATGAACTCCATGTATAATACATAAGGGAGGATATGATCTCCATGTATAATACATAAGGGGGATATGATCTCAATGTATAATACTTAAGGGGGGGGGATATGATCACCGTGTATAATACATAAGGGGGATATGATCTCCATGTATAATACATAAGGGGGGATATGATCTCCATGTATAATACATAAGGGGGATATGATCTCCATGTATAATACATAAGGGGGGATATGATCTCCATGTATAATACATAAGGTGGGATATGATCTCCATGTATAATACATAAGGGGGGGATATGATCTCCATGTATAATACATAAGGGGGGATATGATCTCCATGTATAATACATAAGGGGGGATATGAACTCCATGTATAATACATAAGGGAGGATATGATCTCCATGTATAATACATAAGGGGGATATGATCTCCATGTATAATACTTAAGGGGGGGGGATATGATCACCGTGTATAATACATAAGGGGGATATGATCTCCATGTATAATACATAAGGGGGGATATGATCTCCATGTATAATACATAAGGGGGGGATATGATCTCCATGTATAATACATAAGGGGGGGTATGATCTCCATGTATAATACATAAGGGGGGATATGATCTCCATGTATAATACATAAGGGGGGATATGATCTCCATGTATAATACATAAGGGGGTATGATCTCCATGTATAATACAAAAGGGGGATATGATCTCCATGTATAATACATAAGGGGGGATATGATCTCCATGTATAATACATAAGGGGGGATATGATCTCCATGTATAATACATAAGGGGGGGATATGATCTCCATGTATAATACATAAGGGGGGATATAATCTCCATGTATAATACATAAGGGGGGATATGATCTCCATGTATAATACATAAGGGGGATATGATCTCCATGTATAATACATAAGGGGGGATATGATCTCCATGTATAATACATAAGGGGGGATATGATCTCCATGTATAATACATAAGGGGGGATATGATCTCCATGTATAATACATAAGGGGGATATGATCTCCATGTATAATACATAAGGGAGGATATGATCTCCATGTATAATACATAAGGGGGATATGATCTCCATGTATAATAAATAAGGGGGGGGGATATGATCACCGTGTATAATACATAAGGGGGATATGATCTCCATGTATAATACATAAGGGGGGATATGATCTCCATATATAATACATAAGGGGGGGATATGATCTCCATGTATAATACATAAGGGGGGGTATGATCTCCATGTATAATACATAAGGGGGGATATGATCTCCATGTATAATACATAAGGGGGGATATGATCTCCATGTATAATACATAAGGGGGTATGATCTCCATGTATAATACATAAGGGGGATATGATCTCCATGTATAATACATAAAGGGGGATATGATCTCCATGTATAATACATAAGGGGGGATATGATCTCCATGTATAATACATAAGGGGGGATATGATCCCCATGTATAATACATAAGGGGGGGGATATGATCACCATGTATAATACATAAGGGGGGATATGATCTCCATGTATAATACATAAGGGGGGATATGAACTCCATGTATAATACATAAGGGGGGATATGATCACCATGTATAATACATAAGGGGGGATATGATCTCCATGTATAATACATAAGGGGGATATGATCTCCATGTATAATACATAAGGAGGGATATGATCTCCATGTATAATACATAAGGGGGGATATGATCTCCATGTATAATACATAAGGGGGGATATGATCTCCATGTATAATACATAAGGGGGGGATATGATCTCCATGTATAATACATAAGGGGGGATATGATCTCCATGTATAATACATAAGGGGGGATATGATCTCCATGTATAATACATAAGGGGGATATGATGTCCATGTATAATACATAAGGGGGGATATGATCTCCATGTATAATACATAAGGGGGGGATATGATCTCCATGTATAATACATAAGGGGGGATATGATCTCCATGTATAATACATAAGGGGGGATATGATCTCCATGTATAATACATAAGGGGGTATGATCTCCATGTATAATACATAAGGGGGGATATGATCTCCATATATAATACATAAGGGGGGGATATGATCTCCATGTATAATACATAAGGGGGGGGGGTATGATCTCCATGTATAATACATAAGGGGGGATATGATCTCCATGTATAATACATAAGGGGGGATATGATCTCCATGTATAATACATAAGGGGGTATGATCTCCATGTATAATACATAAGGGGGATATGATCTCCATGTATAATACATAAAGGGGGATATGATCTCCATGTATAATACATAAGGGGGGATATGATCTCCATGTATAATACATAAGGGGGGATATGATCCCCATGTATAATACATAAGGGGGGGGATATGATCACCATGTATAATACATAAGGGGGGATATGATCTCCATGTATAATACATAAGGGGGGATATGAACTCCATGTATAATACATAAGGGGGGATATGATCACCATGTATAATACATAAGGGGGGATATGATCTCCATGTATAATACATAAGGGGGATATGATCTCCATGTATAATACATAAGGAGGGATATGATCTCCATGTATAATACATAAGGGGGGATATGATCTCCATGTATAATACATAAGGGGGGATATGATCTCCATGTATAATACATAAGGGGGGGATATGATCTCCATGTATAATACATAAGGGGGGATATGATCTCCATGTATAATACATAAGGGGGGATATGATCTCCATGTATAATACATAAGGGGGATATGATGTCCATGTATAATACATAAGGGGGGATATGATCTCCATGTATAATACATAAGGGGGGGATATGATCTCCATGTATAATACATAAGGGGGGATATGGTCTCCATGTATAATACATAAGGGGGGATATGATCTCCATGTATAATACATAAGGGGGGATATGATCTCCATGTATAATACATAAGGGGGGATATGATCACCATGTATAATACATAAGGGGGGATATGATCTCCATGTATAATACATAAGGGGGGATATGATCTCCATGTATAATACATAAGGGAGGATATGATCTCCATGTATAATACATAAGGGGGGATATGATCACCATGTATAATACATAAGGGGGGATATGATCAATATGAATAATACATAAGGGGGGATATGATCTCCATGTATAATACATAAGGGGAGATATGATCTCCATGTATAATACATAAGGGGGGATATGATCTCCATGTATAATACATAAGGGGGGATATGATCTCCATGTATAATACATAAGGGAGGATATGATCTCCATGTATAATACATAAGGGGGATATGATCTCCATGTATAATACATAAGGGGGGATATGATCTCCATGTATAATACATAAGGGGGGATATGATCTCCATGTATAATACATAAGGGGGGGATATGATCTCCATGTATAATACATAAGGGGGGATATGATCTCCATGTACAATACATAAGGGGGGATGTGATCTCCATGTATAATACATAAGGGGGATATGATCTCCATGTATAATACATAAGGGGGGATATGATCTCCATGTATAATACATAAGGGGGGATATTATCTCCATGTATAATACATAAGGGGGATATGATCTCCATGTATAATACATAAGGGGGGATATGATCTCCATGTATAATACATAAGGGGGGATATGATCTCCATGTATAATACATAAGGGGGATATTATCTCCATGTATAATACATAAGGGGGATATGATCTCCATGTATAATACATTATTATTATTATTACATCGAGTTTATATAGCGCCAAAGGGTTTGCTCAGCGCTGTACAATAGAGGGGGGGGACAATACATGAAACAGGACAGCAACTACAGACAGCACACGAGGGGTTAGAGGGCCCTACTCTTTTGAGCTTACAATCTAGAAGGAAGGGGGTAGTGGTACAGGAGGAAATGGCTGTGGGGGATGGAGTGGTAGGAGGAATGAAGGAGAACGGCTGTTAGGTGAGGGTGGGGTAGGCTTCCCTGAAGAGGTGGGTTTTCAGGGAGCGCCTGAAGGTGAGGAGGGAAGGTGACAGTCTGATGGATTGGGGTAGTGAGTTCCAGAGGATGGGGGAGGACCTGGAGAAGTCTTGCAGTCAGACTGTCACCTTCCCTCCTCACCTTTAGGCGCACCCTGAAAACCTATCTCTTCAGAGAAGCCTACCCCACCCTCACCTAATTGCTGATCTCCTCCGCTCTTTCCACCACTCCATCCCCCACAGCTATTTCCTCCCGTACCACTATCCTCTCCCTCCTAGATTGTAAGCTCCAAGGAGCAGGGCCCTCGAACCCCTCGTGTATTGTATTGTATTGTTACTGTACTGTCGCGTGTACTGTCCTATTATAATGTACAGCGCTGAGCAAACCGTTGGTGCTATATAAATTCTGTATCATAATAATATATATATATTAAGCCAACATGAGGATGAAATCACACAAAAGCTGTATGCCTTTACAACTGCAGGGGAATGGTTGGGGGTGGTAGAAACACAGCTCTACTGCATATTTACCTTCCCTAACCGAGTGCCAATGAGGCATTATTCAGTATACGTACTCCAAATTTCTGCAAAAATTGGCTTTAGGAATCTGTTTGAGTGAGTCACTTACCCTTTCAGTACGCACAAAATTGTTCTGAAGTAATCGGACAGCTTCATGAGATAGAAGACATTCCAGCCGTGAGTCATCAGTGTGTCCGGATAGTTTTGGGTTTTTCAAGATTTCACTAAAACAAAAGGATGATTCATTATTTTGTAAAACCACACTTTTGAAATGGTATTCTTGCTCAGCAACCCCAATATTTTTAAATACAAGCAGTATTGATTATACTTGGGCATGTATGCAACACAAAAGTATCTAATCTTTTGCTAATCTTTCCTTACATTAAGAGCATAATCAGGGCTTTTTTTCAGCAGGAACATGGCACCTCCCAGCACTGAATGTATGTATTGGCAAGGGGTGCTGGGGTGTGTTGGAAGGTCTATTGATGCTGGCTGTGGGGGGGATCTATTCTTACTGGAGGTGATCTATTTGTGCATGGTGGTCTGTTGCTGCTATTAAGGTCTGTTGTTACTGGTGGGGATCTATTGTTGCTGGAAGGGATCTACTGTGGAGGTAGGGGTCTGTTGTTGCTGTCTGCTGGAGAGTCTATTGATGCTGACTGCTGAGAGATCTGTTGTTGCTGCTGGAGATCTCCCCAAGAATAGTGCTGCGCTGCCCTCTAGTGAACCAAAAAATACACTAGTAATAAACACCCTCCTGAGCATCAAACCCAAGGTGTAACAGAATAAATCTGTGAAACAAATAAAATCAATAGTAAATAAAAGCAAAAAACTGGCTGAGCACTAAATCCAACTGATATGTGAAATATATAAAAAAAAAATCAAGTAGCAATAAACACCTGGCCAACCTATAATAAACTTTATCTAGCCCAGTTTAACATTTACTTGACTCAACACATATTTATTCCACTGGGGGGGGGGCTGATTGCTCAGTCGGGCATTTGTTTTACAATCATTTATTACTGTTTTTGTTGATTTTCACACTTTATGCTTCCGTGCTTCAGGTCAGCCGAGTGTTTATTACAGCTTGGTCAGGAGTTTACTGTTATTGTGATCCTGTTTTATTTCTGATATACGTTTCACATATTTTACTGTTTTTGTTGTTTTTTTACACTTTATTCTTCAGCTCAGCCAGCTATTTAATATAGGTTGGCCAGATGTTTATTGCTACTTGATTTTGGTTTATTTTTTTATATATGTTTCACATGTCATTTGAATTTAGCGACTCAGCCAGTTTTTTGTTTTTTATTTACTACTGAATTTATTTGTTTCACAGATTTATTCTATTACACATTGGGTTTAATGCTCAATAGGGTGTTTATTTATTATTAGTGCATTTTTTGGTACACTAGAGGGCAGCGCAGCACTATTCTTGGGGCGTTTTATTGATGTGGGAACACATTTAGGTGATTGCAGCAGCTTTCGTTTATTTGTGGCAGCACATGAGTATTATATCCTTATTATTGCTGATGGAGATCGACTGTTGCTAGGATGGTATTTTGTTGCAGGGGTCCATTGTTGCTGAGGGAATCTATTGTTGCTAGGGGGTCTCCTGCTGCTGGCTGCAGGGGGATCTATTTTACTGCTTTTCTTGTTATGATTAACAAATCCCATACCAATTACGTAGCAACACAAAATAATACATGGCTCTGTGTTTTCTAAAAGGAACAGTACTGGGAGGTGGGTAGGGGGTAGAACCAAGGGAGGGTACTGGCAGGTGGGTAGGGGATCAGAAACAAGAAGTAACTCAGAAGGGGAAGTTCCTGCACCTATCCTCTGAGGAAAAAAAGCCTTGAGCATAACAAATAATCTATAAAGTTTTGTATGCATGTCATATTATGTAAAATATTTGCTTGACAACTTAATGCATTGTACAGAAAGTTTTACAAAGAATCAAAGTTCAAAAGAAATGTGCATCAGTGAAAGGCTACGTTTACACTAGTGGTTGGAGGAGGGGCAGTGAAAACAAGTCGCATTTGAGAAAATGTACCATTTTAAGAAACAAAATTAGGAAATGTTGAAATTGATGGCAGCAACACATCTTAAAAAAGTTGGAACACGGCAACAAAAGGCTGTCAGAGGAAGTGGTACTAACAAGGACAAGCTAGAAGAACATTTGCAACTAAGTAGGTTAATTAGCAATAGGTCAGTAACATGATTGGGTATAAAACGAGCATCTTGGAGAGTCAGAGTGTCTCAGAATTAAAGATGGGCAGAGGTTTACGAATCTGAAAAGTTGCGTTTAAAATTTGTTGAACGATTTCAGAATAATGTTCCTCAATGTAAAATGTAAAGATTTTAAATATGTCATCAACTACAGTACATAATATCATCAAAAGATTCCCAGAATCTGGAGAAATTTCTGTGCGCAAGGGACAAAGCCAAAATACAATATTGGATGTCCGTGATCTTTGGGCCCTCAGACGGCACTGCATTAAAAACAGGCATAATTCTGTGATGGACATTCCTGCATGGGCTCAGGAATACTTCCAGAAGTCACTGTCTGTGAACACAGTTTGCTGTGCCATCCAAAAATGCAAAGTAAAGCACTATCATACAAAGAAGAAGTCATATCTGAACATAATCCAGAAACACCACTGACTTCTCTGGGCCAAGCCTCATTTAAAATGGTCTGTTACAAAGTGGAAAACTGTTCTGTGGTCAGACGAATCGAAATGTGACATTCTTTTTGGCAACCATGGGCTCCATATCCATATCGACTTAAAAGGAAAGGCACCTTCCGGCTTGTTATCAGCGCTCAGTTCAAAAGCCTTCATCTCTGATGGTATGGGGGTGCATTAGTGTGTATGGAATGGGCAGCTTACACACCTGGAAAGGCACCATTAATGCTAAGCAATATATCCAGGTTTTAGAGCAGCATATGCTCCCATCCAGACAACATTGTTTTCAGGGAAGACATTGTGTATTTTAGCAGAACAAAGCTAAACCGCATACTGCATCTATAACAACAGCATGGCTTCATAGTAGAAGAGTCCTGGTGCTGAACTGGCTTGCCTGCATTCCAGACCTTTCACCAAGTAAAAGTATTTGCTGCATCTTGAAACAAAAAAAAATACTACAAAGAAGACTTAGGACTGAGCAGTGAGAATCCTATATCAGGCAAGAATGGGACAAAATTCCTCTCCCAAGACTCCAGCAACTGGTCTACACGTGTGTTTAGCGTGCTGCTAAAAGAAGAGGGGATGCTACAACATGGTAAACATGGCCCTGTCCCACCTTTTTTGAGACGTGTTGCTACCATCAATTTTAAAATGACCTTATTTTTTTTTCTTAAAATTATATTTTCGATTTGTTTTTTAATAAAATGTGGGTTTATGAGATTTGCAAACCATTGTGTGATGGGAGTCACTTTGGGTGGGGGGCCCATGGAACCCAGATCACTTTGGAGAGGTGTGGAGACCCCTATCTCAGCTCCCCATATCCCTATTATGTGTAAGTCACCCTGTGTCTGTTAGGGGTACAGGGTGATCTGTCCTAATATTGTGTAGACATGTATAGGTGGGGTGAGGGTTGTGGATTGTTTAATGCCATGTGGCTGCATCCCATTGTTCTATTGTCTGTCTGGTTTGGGAGCAAACTATTATGGGATTTATGTGTTTATGTGTTTTAGTTTAGTGGGGGGGGGGTCTCCAGCAGCCCTCCCTCCTGATGGGACTGTCTGCTGGTGTGAAGTTTGTATACCTGTGTGTCTCTTGTTACTAAATGTAGATTGCCCCTCCCTGTGTCATTAGGCAGGGAGGGGTGACTGTCCCTCGAGTGTATATATCTTGTATCTGTGTTGAAATAAACTAGTTTTACCTTCTGGATTACTTCAAGACTGGTGTTGTCTAGTCTTGTATGGTCAACTGTGGTGCCTGTTGTTGGTGTTCGGACGGGGAAGTGGTAGTCTAACGGAAATACCCAAGTGCATTCTGGGGTCGGTTCCGTTACACATTGCATTCTGTTTTTATGTATGTTTATTTTGCACAGCGTCCCAACTTTTTTGGAATTGGGGTTGTATTACTTTCAACCTTCTCTAGTGTTTGATGCTAATTTCTCATGTTATAAACGGTGTGTTAAATATATATTATTATATACAGTATAACACATGAATCCACTTACTTCGGATAGAGGTTCTGCACCCAGCACAGAACTGCATAGTTGTCCTTCTCACATAGTTCAAACTGTGTGATCTCTTCTGTCCTCGTCTTTATATGCCGGTGATAATGTTGGGCATAAGTGTTACAGACATCAAAGTTCTCTGGGTAGCATGGTTTCAGATGTGTCACCACGTGGATGAGGTCGTCCCTGAACAGCTTTCCTATACCAATGATAGGGGAGATGATGGAGGGAGGCCCGTTCAATTTCTCCTCCTGGGGTAGCTTATTGATGCGCTCCTCCACAGTCTGCTGGATGCACTCCTTCCATGTCTGCATCCATGACCTGTCATCATTTTTCAAGTCTGGGATGAAGGTTAAATCTTCTGATTCCTGTTCTACTATGGTCTGTATAGCCTGTTGCAGCAATTCCTGGTCCATACTGCTGATGGACTCCTTGATCACTCGAAATACTTCAGCCTTGAGTTTCTGATATAGGGGTTCAAGCTCCTCCATGTGCAATGTTGGCTCTTCCGATCCACTGACAACCTTGTGTCCTAACTCAATCAAGCCTTTGCTGGCATACTCGTAATGCTGCTCCTCTATCAGCTTCTGTACATCTTCAACTACAAATCAAGAGTACCAAGAGTATTAAAGTAGATCTACGATTAGAGTCCTGACATCTCACGCCTATTTCCCTCTTTATCGTCCTGTATCCCTGGATGTTATTAATTGTCACTGGTTTGGGCTTGGAAATGCCTTAAAATACCTGTCTCTTACAGAAATGATGCTTTCTGCCCTCACACTGCAGTGAACTGTGCTGGCAGAGCAGAGTAACAGCCACACCCCTCATCACAAATGAACTCACCTGGACTTGTTTTGTAAAAAAAAAGGGGAGGCTGTGTTTTTGGTCTTTTACTGAGAGTGGTTACTGCATGGGGGGGAGTGTGTGAGGGGGAGTGCTGACTTTTCACTGCGCTGGGTATAAGGCAGGCCATAGATTATTATTATCATTATTATTATTATACAGTATTTATAAAGCGCCAATAGTTCGCTCAGCGCTGTACATTACAAAGGGGGACAGAACATGTGACAGAACAATACCAATACAATGCAAAACATGAGGGGATTGAGGGCCCTGCTCTTTCGAGCTTACAATCTAGAAGGGAGGGGATGGTGGCACAGGAGGAGATAGCTGTGGGGGATGGAGTGGTAGGAAGAGTGGAGGAGGTCGGCAAGTTAGCAGGGGGTGGGGTAGGCTTCCCTGAAGAGATGGGTTTTCAGGGTGCGCCTAAAGGAGAGGAGAGTAGGTGATAATCTGATGGGTTGGGGCAGGGAGTTCCAGAGGATGGATGACACCCTGGAGAAGTCCTGGAGGCGGGCATGGGAGGAGACCAGGGAACTAGAGAGAAGGAGGTCTTGTGAGGAGCGGAGTGTGCGTGCTGGGCGGTACTTGGATATTAGGTCGGCGATGTAGTTCGGGGCAGTATGGTGGACAGCTTTGTACGGTAGTGTTAGGATTTTGAATTTGATCCGTTGCGCAATCGGAAGCCAGTGGAGGGATTGGCAGAGGGGGGTGGCGGAAACGGAGCGGTTGGAAAGGTGAATGAGTCTGGCAGCCGTATTCAGGATCGACTGAAGTGGGGATAGCCAGCGGTGAGGCAGGCCAGTGAGGAGGGAGTTGCAGTAGTCGAGTCGTGATATGATGAGGGAGTGGATGAGCTGTTTAGTGGTTTCTGGGGTTAGGAACGTGCGGATTTTGGCGATGTTGCGGAGGTGGAGTCTGCATGAGTTAGTTAAAGATTGGACTTGGGGCTGGAAGGATAGGTTGGAGTCCAGAATGACACCAAGTACTCTGGCCTGCGGGGCGGGTTTGATGGTGGCGTTGTTGGATGTGACGGAGAAGTCAGTGGGGGGTGGTGTCCGGGCTGGGGGGAAGACAAGAAACTCGGTTTTGGAGAGGTTCAGTTTAAGGAAGTGGAGCGACATCCAGTCTGATATGTCGCTCACTATTATGCGATTTTCTCTCCTGCAATTGCTCGATTCCACCAATAACACAGTCACGGTTGATGGGGGAATCCTTTCTGTGGAGTTATTGTGTTCTTATGGTAGGAAGGGGGGGGAGTAATGCAAGGGGCCATCTCTGCTAGGAGAACACAGTTATTATTGATCGCGGCTATAACCGCTGGCAATAATTGCAGGTACAAATCCAACATGCTATCGATCCACTTGGGTACAATCAGCCTGCCCATAGATGGTTCGAATCTTGGCTGGTCCTTCCTGAACCAGCTGATATTTGAACCATCTGTAGCCAGCTTCAGTCCCGGGACAAGGTCATCCAGCGCCTGGGGCAAAGATGCCAAACTGCGTCCCTCCCCATTCATGATGTGCAAGCCTAGGAGATCCTACGCCCAGCAGTCCCTCGCTTGTGAAAATCACTGCTGCTGCCTTGTAACAGAAGGAAGGCGCCCCCATCCCTGCAGTAAACTATTGCACCCAGGGCAGCCGCCCCTCCTGGCCAACCGGCTTAATTCTGGCAACCATTAACCTCTTGCCAGGGAGGGTGGGCCTCATAGTGGAATTCTAGGTACCACCCAACTAATCTTAGAAATCTCCCCTTCTCCCCTCTGAACACCTATTCTCATTAACCAGTGTAAGAAAAATCTGTATATTCCGCTCCGGTCACATGATCTCCTTGTGTCAGCCAGTGGCAGATGCAGGGGAGAAGAGAGAAAGTTCCAAGAATGACTAGTAAGGCTTGGAGTGGTGATGTCACCTATAGGGTTCAACGACCCATCCATTGTTGGTGTTCCCTGCTCTCCCCTGCATCCGTGGTGGCGGACACAGTGGGTGCCGAATCACAGTACCGGATTGGAGCGGGCTGACAATAGGAAAAAACACAGATCGTTCCTACCCAGAGGATCCAACCCTCCCCCATTTTACCCAAGTCAAAAGTATTTTGGCTGGAGTCCCATTTTAACTCTCACATGTTCTGTATGTTACCATCATAGCAGACATCTTACTTGTTATCTCTTGCTTTTCCTTTTCCGGATGTTCGTGGCTTTGCGCTGGCCATATTGGTGAGATTAATTTCCCTAAGACTTTTTTATACCAATTTTTCTTTTTCCCGTTGTTGGTCTCATCCACCGGGTTGTCCTCAAGTGTGACTGGAGCCCCTGCGGCCATCTTAATTCTTATTCTCTTCATATAGAGCGGAGCAAAACTGAAAATATGAACAAAAAGATACCAAAATCATATATTTTATGCTGTAAATATAGAAATGTCTTCATCTGTGGGGTAAATCTGCTGTTGGGTGTTAAAATTAACCAAATATTTTTTGGTAGGGTAAATACGAAATATTACATATTACATAGTGATACTGAATATTTTGTATTCTCATTTCCAGACAGTAGATGGAACTCTAAGCTTCAATTATTGACTTTCCTGATTCTCTGTTTATTGTATTCTTTTTGTTGGTCATGTCCCGTTAGCCCTGATGAAGGGGGACTGTTATAATTGAAACGGGTTGGCTTGTCTTTTTAATTTTTTTTCATGGTGAAACAAATCTTCATAGACTCACAACCATTGGTCTGGCCCCTTTCCCTGTATCCCGTGAACCTTTAAACACGTCTAATTTCATCACGGCTAGCCACAATACTTATAACCCCACGGCTAGGACGTGTCACATGACCAGTTATTGCAAGTGCTCCATGCACTTTTCATTTGGAAAAGTCCAGGAAAAGAGAAATGTGAGGTGCTGGACTAAACTTTCACCTGTCAAATTAAGGGTGGTGTTGGGACATGATAAGGATGAACTGGGCAGCTCTACAACAAGGTTGGGGGCCTCCAAGAGACAGGGGCCACCCAATGGAGAAATCCAGGTAAAAATTTAAAACAGAACACCAAACATCCATCTTCAGAGTTCATAAATCTTTATTGCTAGTGATGCTTTGATAACAGGAACACAAGTGGTCTCCAACGTGTTTCGAGGGCCAAAAGGTCCTTCATCAGGTCAGATCCTAAAACCAGCAACTTTACTATATGCCCATTGAGACAGCTTCATTTTTTGCTACGACGTGAGTTTTCTTAAAGTGGTTGTAAACCCTTACATATACCCAGTGAAGTGACTGCTATCAGGTGATACACAGAAAAGGAAAAAATTCTCCTACATAAGTTGCACCTGTTTATCTGCAGTCTTCTCTCCTCTACATCCAGTCAAAGTGCTGAATTTCTATAGCTTGTTCAGAAAAAAGAGATGGAGGGCTGAAATTAGATACTGCAGAGTTCAGTGAGGAGAACTCTAACCCCCTGTTCACATATATGCGGCCGTGCAGGCATGGGCATGAGAGCCCATTCATTTGAAGGAGGAATGATGTTGCCCCCGAAACGTGTTGGCTGTTTTTATATCAGGGTTTTTTTTTTTTACCAACATTTACATTTTTCCTGGACTCTTTCATCTGGTCTTGGTCTGGTGCTCCTTTCTATATTTCACTAGTTTGAGCTACTGTTGGGTGCCTATTGAGGGAAGCCTCCCACTGCGGAGAGGAAAAGAGTCTGGAATTATGGGAGGGAGATCTCATTGCTGGAGCATCCAGAATTTAGAGGACCCAGCCCATCAGGCTCCGCCTAAACCTAATATACCACTTTTAGGTGGAGTGATCCTTTAAGAACAATATAGTATTCAGTCAAAATATGTGCAAAATACACCATAGATGCCCTAAAACTATGCAACATCAGTAAGTGGTAATTAAAACCCAACAACAGCATTGATTCATTGATGTGGTTAAAATGATACTACAGACAAGGATAGCCGGTTTTTCCAGTTGCACAATAACTGGGATTTATTATATATACACAGGGATAATTAGGAGACCGAATACATTTCATTGAGGATGGCAAAGTTAAAAGTCGGTTACTTCACCTATCATCAGGGCTGCTGTTAGAAACCATGGGGCCCCATACAGCCAACCTGACAGGGCCCTCTTCTCTCCCCCAAACCCCCCTACACACACACACACATACACCCCCCCCCCCACAGAGTTATGAATGAACACAGTGAGTGATCAGTACAAATCACTCATTGTGTTTATTCATGAAAGGAATGGGCTGGTAAACATGACATATTTACTGGACCCCTCCCCCACTCTCCTTCCAGAAGGATCCTATTGTGTTCTGACAGCTGCCGGTGGGAAGGAGAGGAGGGAATCCAGAAGCACTGCGGGGGTGGGGGCACACAGGGGGGCCTGGGCACCAAGGGAAAATGTATGGAGCACAGTGAGGGTGATGGGTGCAGCAGGAGGCAATTACTGGAACCAATCCCCTGTATGGCTCGCTCTGCAGCAGCTGAAAGCCAGCAGGAGGGAGAGGAGAAGAAGCCAGCTTTCATTTTCTTGAGAATTTTGGTTTAGATTTACCAAAAACCATATAATAGGAGGTCAAACCTAAACACATTCAATTGTATCCAATCAGGCGGGCCCTTGCACTACATAGTTGACGGTAAAACTAAAGGAAATTGGGCAGAAATTGTAAGAAAGTTGTATAGTGTATGGTCAGCCTTATGCTGAAAGAGTGCAATGTGCCCCGCTTTCTCATCTCAGAAACTTGGAAGGCATTCTGGTGGGTGGCTCAATCCGCCAGCATGTGCACAGAATATTGGTTTTGGGTGGACTAACCCTTTAAGAACCTGCAAATGTAGAAAGATCTACAAATAGCACAAAATGTCTAAAATGACCCTTTTGAACACACCAAAGCATTTCAGCCATTCAGCTTGTGGTTTGTCTGGCCTAATATTCACAAGAATGAAATGGAAAGATAAGTGTGAGCTTCATCATCACCGCCACACCTCGGGTGGGTCCTTTTTTTTTGGCTTCAGGAGCATTTAGGGCCAGTTCACACCACATGCAGTCCAGTGTGGCTTCAGGAGCATTTAGGGCCAGTTCACACCACATGCAGTCCAGTGCGGTTTTTTTCTGCATCAAAAATGCATGGATAGTAGGTTATGTGGTTTCCAATGGCATAGTGCTTGCAGTTTCAGGGTGTTCTGGATGCAGAAAAAAAAATCAGAACATGCTGCATTTTTTCTGCACAGAACTGTACTGGAACATAGTAAAACGAATCAAAAATGCACAGGAATGCACCAAAAACACACAGGAATGCACGTCCCTATTTAAATTGAAGAAAAAGAGGTGAAAAAAGGAACTGAAATGTATTAAAAAATGCACCGGAACGCAGCAAAAACCAGTGTGGTCAGTTCCAGGGTGTTCCAGAAAAAAAAAAGTAGAACATGCTGCATTTTTCTGCACAGAACTGTACTGGAATGTAGTAAAACGCATCAAAAACGCACAGGAACGCACCAGAAACACACTGGAATGCACATGTCCCTATTTAAATTGAAGAAAAAGAGGAGAAAAAATGAACTGAAATCTATTAACAAATGCACCGGAACGCAGCAAAAACCAGCGCGGTCATTTCCAGGGCGTTCCAGAAAAGAAAAGTAGAACATGCTGCATTTTTCTGCACAGAACTGTACTGGAATGTAGTAAAACGCATCAAAAACGCACAGGAACGCACCAAAAAGACACTGGAATGCACATGTCCCTATTTAAATTGAAGAAAAAGAGGAGAAAAAATGAACTGAAATCTATTAAAAAATGCACCGGAACGCAGCAAAAACCAGTGCGGTCAGTTCCAGGGCATTTTATAAAAAGAGTAGAACATGCTGCATTTTTCTGCACAGAAATATAATGGAACGTAGTAAAACACATCAAAAACACACAGGAACGCACCAAAAAGACACTGGAATGCACATGTCCCTATCTGAATTGAAGAAAAAGAGAGGGGATAAATGAACTGAAATCCATTAACAGAACGCACCGGAACGCATCAAAAACCAGCGCGGTCAGTTCCAGGGTGTTCCAGAAAAAAAAAGTAGAACATGCTGCATTTTTCTGCACAGAACTGTACTGGAATGTAGTAAAACGCATCAAAAACGCACAGGAACGCACCAGAAACACACTGGAATGCACATGTCCCTATTTAAATTGAAGAAAAAGAGGTGAAAAAAGGAACTGAAATGTATTAAAAAATGCACCGGAACGCAGCAAAAACCAGTGTGGTCAGTTCCAGGGTGTTCCAGAAAAAAAAAAGTAGAACATGCTGCATTTTTCTGCACAGAACTGTACTGGAATGTAGTAAAACGCATCAAAAACGCACAGGAACGCACCAGAAACACACTGGAATGCACATGTCCCTATTTAAATTGAAGAAAAAGAGGAGAAAAAATGAACTGAAATCTATTAACAAATGCACCGGAACGCAGCAAAAACCAGCGCGGTCATTTCCAGGGCGTTCCAGAAAAGAAAAGTAGAACATGCTGCATTTTTCTGCACAGAACTGTACTGGAATGTAGTAAAACGCATCAAAAACGCACAGGAACGCACCAAAAAGACACTGGAATGCACATGTCCCTATTTAAATTGAAGAAAAAGAGGAGAAAAAATGAACTGAAATCTATTAAAAAATGCACCGGAACGCAGCAAAAACCAGTGCGGTCAGTTCCAGGGCATTTTATAAAAAGAGTAGAACATGCTGCATTTTTCTGCACAGAAATATAATGGAACGTAGTAAAACACATCAAAAACACACAGGAACGCACCAAAAAGACACTGGAATGCACATGTCCCTATCTGAATTGAAGAAAAAGAGAGGGGATAAATGAACTGAAATCCATTAACAGAACGCACCGGAACGCATCAAAAACCAGCGCGGTCAGTTCCAGGGTGTTCCAGAAAAAAAAAGTAGAACATGCTGCATTTTTCTGCACAGAACTGCACTGAAATGTAGTAAAACGCATCAAAAATGCACAGGAATGCACCAAAAACACACTGGAATGCACATGTCCCTATCTGAATTGAAGAAAAAGAGAGGGGATAAATGAACTGAAATCCATTAACAAAACGCACCGGAAAGCATCAAAAACCAGCGCGGTCAGTTCCAGGGCGTTCCAGAAAAAAAAATGTAGAACATGCTGCATTTTTCTGCTCTGAACCGTACTGGAATGCAGGAGAAAAACGCACCAACCACGCAGCAGAACACACAGGTCCTTATTAGGCTGAAGAAAAAAAAGGGGGGAAGATGAACCAGAAAGCATCAAAAATGCATAAAGAATGCACCGAAATGCGTCAAAAATGAGCATTCTATGGTGTGAACCTGCCCTAAGGGGTCATTTATATTGCTACAATTGAATGTATGAGCTGCAATGCGATAAAATGCATGTGTCCAACTTCCCCAGAATTAATTTAGCATCTGTTCCAAATATTGCATCGCACTGCAGTGCATTTTTATAAAAATACATGTCTGTTTTAACAGCGTTTTAAGCCGCAAGCTGTCCTAATTGGTCCGGCAGTCTTCTGGGACCTGTGAAAGGAGACTGCGGGAGGAAGGGGGGGGGCCAAACTTCCGGATCACATCGCAGCAGTGAACTGAGCCGGAAGTGGAAGCGGGTACCTGTCAAAAACAGCTTTCCTCTCCCCCCTCCCCCCCAAAAGGTGCCAAATATGGCAATGGAGGGGGGAGGAGGCAAACAAGCGCAGCTTCCGCTTTTGGGTGGAACTCCGCTTTAATGAAATGTCACTTTGTCAGCAGTATGAGCAACAAATGAAAACCTGCTACAGTGAGAGAGAGCCAAGGGGCCCTTTCAAAATGTTGCTATGGGGCCCCATGATCTGTAGTTATGCCCCTGATGATCATAAAAACACAAAACAGAGATTCTAATTCTCCCCACTTTACCAGCAGCAGTCAACGAGACAGGAACAAGTGTAAACCTGCTACGGGGACTGAGAGCCAAGGGGACCCATCAGCATTTTGCTACTGGGCCCCATGATCTGTAGTTATGCCAATGATAATGATAATCATAAAAAACAAAAAAACAAGACAGAGACTCTAACCCCTCCCACTTTACCAATGAGACCGGGAACAACTGGGCACCTCGCTTATAGTAGAACACGTGGAAACCTTGCTACAGTGAGAGCCAAGGGACCCCCCCCCCATCAAAATGTTACCATAGGCCCCCATGACTCCTCGTTATGTCCTGGCATTGCAGAGTAATTAGCAGAGAAAAATCTGCACTTTTCCAACCTTTTACTTTGACTGCTGAAAGCTGCATGGGGTCAGACTTTCCCGACACTCTGTTGACTGCAAAAAACGAATAACTGACATTGAACTATTGACACATAATTGTTACATAGCTCGGCTGGCCATAGATGGAGAGGATTGCTAACGAATATTCTTATGGAAGGGCTTTCGAAAAATTTGTATGAAAATTCTCAGAACAATCTCCAAACAGTCTCCGAATATTCTCCGAACAATCTCCGAACAATTTCCAAATATTCACTGAACAATCTCCAAATATTCTCAGAACAATCTCCAAACAGTCTCCGAATATTTACAGAACAATCTCCGAATATTCACAGAACAATCTTCAAATTTTTACAGAATAATCTCCAAATATTCTCCAAACAATCTCCAAATATTTACAGAACAATCTCCGAATATTCACAGAACAATTTCCAAAATATTCACAGAACAATCTCCAAATATTCACAGAACAATCTCCAAATATTTACAGAACATTCTCCGAATAATCTCCAAACAATCTCAGAATATTCTCCGAACAATTTCCAAATATTCACAGAACATTCTCCGAACAATCTCTGAACAATCTCAGAATATTCTCCGAACAATTTCCAAATATTCATAGAACAGTCTCCAAATATTCTCAGAACAATCTCCAAATATTCTCAGAACAATCTTGAAATATTTACAGAACTTTCCCTGAACAATCTCCGAACAATCTCCAAATATTCTCCGAACAATCTCCAAATATTCACAGAACATTCTCCGAACAATCTCTGAACAATCTCAGAATATTCTCCGAACAATTTCCAAATATTCACAGAACAATTTCCAAATATTCTCAGAACAATTTCCAAATATTCGCAGAACATTCTCAGAACAATCTCCGAACAATCTCAGAATGTTCACAGAACAATCTCCGAATATCCACAGACCACTCTCCAAATATTCACAGAACAATCTCAGAACAATCTCAGAACAATCTCTGAACAATCTCTGAACAATCTCAGAACAATCTCTGAATATTCACAGAACAATCTCAGAACAATCTCAGAATATTCACAGAACAATCTCCGAATATCCACAGACCACTCTCCAAATATTCACAGAACAATCTCTGAACAATCTCTGAACAATCTCTGAACAATCTCAGAACAATCTCTGAATATTCACAGAACAATCTCAGAATATTCACAGAACAATCTCCGAATATCCACAGACCACTCTCCAAATATTCACAGAACAATCTCTGAACATTTTCTGAACATTCTCTGAACAATCCCTGAACAATCTCAGAACAATCTCTGAATATTCACAGAACAATCTCAAAACAATCTCAGAACATTCTAAAGATTTTGTTTGCTTTTCACAATTGATTTCAGAATAAACGGACTTTACAGAATGCAAACCACATACACTGTTAGAAATTCTTTTGTCCCAGAAAAATGTTCGGCCCTTTTGAGTTTTCTTGTCACTGCGGGTGAAAACAAATGATGATTTGACCCCAGCAATGATTAGAAAAACAAACGTTCTTAGGCTGGCCATAGATTGATTCTTGATGATTATGCCATCATTGACACTAAATATTCCCCCACTTGTCGAAATATTGTTGTTCATTTACAATATAAAAGGTACATTTTTTTTGTCAATCGATTTCAAAATGCAGAATGTGTCCTTGTGCAGTACGATATTTTGTGCTTTCCTGACCCTTTCCTGATGGATTCCACTTCTCACACTTCGAAAATCGTTTGTTAACATAAAAAAAAGTCCAACATAACTGTTCATTTTTTTTAATCATAAATCTTTGCATTTTGATTGATTTGGACATTAAGGGCTAGTTCACACTAGATGCAGTCCAGTGCGCTTTTTTCTGCATCAAAAATACATGCACAGTGCTTTCCATGTATTGCCATGTCCCTGGTTCACGCAGTCAGTTTCCGGTGCAGAAAACAAGTAGAACATGCTACATTTTTTCTGCACAGAACCATACTGGAACATAGCAAACTGCATCAAAACTGCACCGGAACTGCGCGTGGTGCGAACTGTCAGCAAAAACGTATCCGGAGTGCATTTTTGTAGCTTTAACTGGCCCTTAAGCCGGCCATAGACGAGTCGAGAAATGAAAGTTCTGTCGATTTGAAAAACAGTAAAAGCTCATACGATTGTTTCGATTTTCTAAAAAAACAAAAAAGCAAAAAAAAAGAAATCAGGCACTTCGATTGCGGCAGAAAAATCGCGTGTTGCAGTTGGCACACTAATGATGCAAAAAAAACCAAATGATTTGCTGATCGACGTGAATTTCATTTGTTTTTTGACTCATCTATAACATTCTTTTTCTAAGAACTTTCATTCTAAATTCTACTCGCCTATAGCCAGCTTTAGGCTGGCCATACACTATACAATTTTCTGTCCAATTTCCTTTAGATTTACCTTCAACTATGTAGTACAAGTGCCCACCTGATTGGATACAACTGAAAGTGATGTTTAGGTTTAACCTCCTATTATATGGTTTTTGGTAAATCTAAAGCAAAATTCTCAAGAAAATTGTATAATGTATGACCAGCTTTAGTCTGGCTGAACAAAGACGCAAGTCGATCGTGAACTGCTGCATGTGCTCTTTTCTCCAGGATTAATTCTCCTAATTGTTAAAGTAGGAAAATGACATTATCAGCCGATCTCTTATTGAACCCAAACGTGTGCTCACCTGTGATGGCCAAGGATCTGATGCGCTGCGAGTGGCGCTGCGAGTGGCGCTGCAGCTGCAATGTCCTCCTTGTGCTCCGCACAGAAACTGTCACTCTCACACCAATCTGTCGATGAACACGCTGCCCCTGCTTTTTATGTACCATAGATCCACCCTCCTCTTCCTCCTCCTCCCACTGGATGCTTCTCTTGCATCACTTCAGCCATAAAAATCCCTCCACCCTGGAAATTCCCGAATCTTGGTAGAAGAGTACAGCAACCTTTTATAGGTCACGGATCTATTTAGATGAATTTTAGACATTTGACAGTCAAAAGCAAAAGTGAAAGTAGGAAAGTGTGCAAATGGTCCTGCCAATCCTCCAGCTGCTGCTTTGCTGACAGTACAACCAGCCTGCAGGCTGGAACTGTCATGATTTATCCTGTGAGGGTATTTGTACCCGGGGCGTTTATATCATTGTTCTGCCCATTAACATATGTGGCAGTTTTGGCAGATATGGAGCAGTGAGGATCGAATTGGAGGGTGTGGAGCAGTGTACACTTGTGTTGTTACATAGTTGCAATGTTACATAGGTTTTTTTCCCCCAAGGAATTCCTACACTGACCTCAGACTAAATATTTAGAGACAAGCTGTTTACGGCCGGCTCACAACATAGAAACGCAGTCCAGATGTGCCGTGGATGTATCTTTGCATGATTGTTTTTGATGGGTTCCAGTGCGTTTTTGATGCACTTTTTATGCGTTCCAGTGAATTCCCACACTGACCCCTGACTAAATTTTTTAGAGACAAGCTGTTTACGGCCGGCTCACGCCATAGAAACGCAGTCCAGATGTGTTGTGGATGTATCTTTGCATGACCGTTTTTGATGGGTTCCGGTGCGTTTTTGATGCACTTTTTATGCATTCCGGTGTATTTTTTCCTCTTTTTCTTCTCCACTTTAAGGGCCAGTTCACACTATAGAAATGCAGTCCAGATGTGTTGTGGATGTATCTTTGCATGACCGTTTTTGATGGGTTCCGGTGCATTTTTGATGCACTTTTTATGCATTCCAGTGTATTTTTTCCTCTTCTTTTTCTCCACTTTAAGGGCCGCTTCACACTATAGAAATGCAGTCCAGATGTGTTGTGGATGTATCTTTGCATGACCGTTTTTGATGGGTTCCGGTGCGTTTTTGATGCACTTTTTATGCGTTCCGATGAATTCCTACACTGGCCTCCAACTAAATTTTAAGAGACAAGCTGTTTACGGCCGGCTCACACCATAGAAACGCAGTTCAGATGTGTTGTGGATGTATCTTTGCATGACCGTTTTTGATGGGATCCGGTGCGTTTTTTATGCACTTTTTATGCGTTCCGGTGTATTTTTTTCCTCTTTTTTTTCTCCACTTTAAGGGCCAGTTCACACTATAGAAACATAGTCCAGATGCGTTCCGGATGCGTTTTTGCATGAGCGTTTTTGATGGGTTCTGGTGCGTTTTTGATGCACTTTTTATGCATTCATGTTTATTTTTTCCTTTTTTTTCTCCATTTTAAGGGCCGGCTCACACTATAAAAATGCAGTCCAGATGTGTTGTGGATGTATCTTTGCATGACCATGTTTGATGGGTTCCGGTGCATTTTTGATGCACTTTTTATGTGTTCTGGTGTATTTTTTCCTCTCTTTTTTTCTCCACTTTAAGGGCCGGCTCACACTATAGAAATGCAGTCCAGATGTGTTGTGGATGCATCTTTGCATGAGCGTTTTTGATGGGTTCCGGTGCGTTTTTGATGCACTTTTTATGCATTCCGGTGTATTTTTCCTTTTTTTTCTTCACTTTAAGGGCCAATTCACACTATAGAAACACAGTCCAGATGCGTTCCGGATGCATTTTTGCATGAGCGTTTTTGGCACGTTCTGGTGCATATTTGATGCATTCCGGTGCGTTTTTTTATGCATTCCAGTTCATTTTTTATTTATTTATTTTTTTTCAATTTTCCAGTTCATTCCTAGATTGTAAGCTCCCAGGATCAGGGCCCTCCTATCCCTCTTGTATTGAACTGTATTGTTGCTGTATTGTCTCCCGTTATATTGTAAAGCGCTGAGCAAACTGTTGGCGCTATATAAATCCTGTATAATAATAATTTTTTCATCTCTTTTTCTTCCATTTCAAATAGAGACATGTGTGTTCCAGTGTGTTTTTTGTGTGTTTTACCACGTTCAAATACAGTTCTGTGCAGAAAAAATGCAGCCTGTTCTACTTTTTTTTCTGCATCTAGAACGCACCGGAACGGCAAACTATGGGAACTATGACATTGACAACCGTATTACTTACTTTCTGTGTGTTTTGGATGCAGAAAAAACGCAACTGAAAGGCATATAGTGTGAACTGGTCCTAAGGGCCAGTTCACACCATAGAAACACCGTCCAGATGCGTTCCGGTGCCTTTTTGATGCGTTCTAGTGTATGTATTCCTCTCTTTCTTCACCTTAGGGCTAGTTCACACCATACTAGCGCAGTCTGAATGTATTCCAGATGTGTTCCAGTGCGTTTTTGATGAATTTTGGCACGTTTTATCCTCTTTTTTTTTCTTCACCTTAAGGGCCGATTCACACTATAGAAACACAGCCCAGATGTGTTCTGGAAGCGTTTTTTCACTTGCATTTGTGGCGCGTTCCGGTGCATTTTTGATGCGTTCCAGTGCGTTTTTTAATGCATTTCAGTTAATAGTTTCCCCTCTCTTTTTCTACAATTTAAATAGGGACATGTACATTCCATTGTGTTTTTGGTGCGTTCCAGTGCATTTTTGATGCATTTTACTACATTCCAGTACACTTTTGTGAAGAACAAATGCAGCATATTCCGCTTTTTTTTCTGCATTCGGAACACCCTGGAACTGCAAGCACTGATGTGAACTATGACAGTGACATCCATATAACCTACTTTCTGTGCATTTCAGGTGCAGAAAAAATGCAACTGAAACGCATTTAGTGTGAACTGGTCCTAAAATGCAGTCCAGATGCATTTCTGTATGCACATTTTTTATGCTTTTTGATGCATTCTAGTGCATTTTTTCCTTCACCTTAAGGGCCAGTTTACACCATAAAAATGCGGTCCAGGTGCATTTGTGCTTTTTGATGCATTCCGGTGCATTTCCCCCCTCTTTTTTTCTTCACCCTTAGGGCCAGTTCGCACCACATGCACTCCAATGTGTTTTTTTTCTGCATCAAAAACGCATTGATAGTAAGTTATATGGTTTCCAGTGTCATTGTCCACACCAGTGCAGTCAGTTCCAGTGTGTTCCAGTTCCAGAAAGAAAAGTAGATCATGCCGCATACTTTCTGCACTGAACTGTATCGGAAGGCAGTAAAATGCAGCAAAAATGCACTGGAACAAACCTAAACGCAGCAAAAATGCACCAGAACGCACATGTCCTGTTGAAGAGAAAGAGAGGGGAAAATATGAACAGGAACACATTAAAAACACATAAAAACCGCACCAGAGCGCGTCAAAACCGCGCACACAGAAACGCATGCAGAAAGCATCTGGACTGCATTTCTATGGTGTGAATCAGCCCTAAATAAAGACATGTGCGTTCCGATGTACCGCAGTAACATGTGGTTTGGTGTGACGCGAATTTAAAAATCATGCCTGAAGTACTTTTTTGCGAGCTCCTGTGCATTTGGCAACCTATTGAAGTTAATGGATTGCCCTGAACTTGCCGCATACGAACGCTTGGGATTGCGCATAAACACGCATGCTCAGACACACCTAATGCTGTGAACAAGCCCTAAGGCTGAGTTCACACCTATGCGGTTTGCGTTTGATCCGTTTCTGCAGTGTGCTGTGCGATGCATTTTTGCACATACGTTTTTGACGCGTTTTGTGGTTTCTTTCTTGTTGCTAGGCAGATTTAAAACGCATCAAAAACATGGCAAGAATGCAGCAAAAACGCACTGCATGCTTTTCTGCAGCATTCTATAGAACCAAAAACGCAACTCTTTGCATTGAAATAAGTCCCAGACGCTTCCAAAAAAAGCACCGAGTGAAAACGCAGATGTGAACCTGTCCCACAGGAAATCATGTTGAGTGGAGTACACAGAACATGGAAATTTAATTATTTAGTAAATATAAAATGCTAAATACCTTCTCATCTGCAGTATATAGCAGGCTTGTGACTCCTATCAGTGTCCAGCAAAGCACATGTTAACGCTTGTAGGAGGAGTTTTCATTCTCCTCTGACTGTCCAATGAGGCTGCATAACCTCTGACCTCTGTTTGGACAGTGCTGATTGGCCCTGTGCTGATCACATGCACTCTCCCAAGAAAAAAAACCTCTCTAGCAGTACACACCATACTGAGTATATGCAGCATGCCACCAAGGCTCTGTTCTATCAGCAGATGGACTGGGGACAGTAGAAGAAGGGGAGGATCAGAGAAGACAGGATCAAACAGCCTTTTTACACAATGCAGAGGATTAACCCCTTAGGTTCCACAGTGAGTATAACAAGCATGCTTTACTGCATATACAGACTGATTTCACTGTTGTGGGTTTAGTAACACTCTAAGCAACAAAGCCGCCCTGAATTGAAACATTTGCTTTGGGGAAGCACCTGTGGGCCATATCCCCTGTTAGCATCTGATATCTCTCAGACAGATGTAGGCAAGATTTCCCTGCAGTAGTTTGTGTCTCTGACCCGTACAGCAAGGCCTTCATGAAGGTGCCATTTCCTTGCAGTGCTCTCTTACGTATTTGCTTATTTTGCAAAAAAAAACAAAACAAAACAAAAACACCCTCATTGCACCATCATGTGGTTTTCTATTGACCACAACATGGGAAAGGGGAAACCACCCAGGCACATTGTCTGCGTTGTGACTAAAGTCCCTGTCTCCACATTGTGTCCCTGTATTGTTATTCTGTCACAGGGACTTTCAACTTTCTAAAGCCACTAATTCCTCAGGTACTTACTCCTGACCCCTGCATTCAGTGTATCACTTACAATGATCCTGGACGCGGTGTGTTACTCCTGACCCCTGCACTCTGTGCATGCCTTACAATGACTCTGGATTCTGTGTGTTATTTACTCCTGACCCCTGCATTCAGTGTATCACTTACAATGATCCTGGACTCTGTGTGTTACTCCTGACCCCTGCATTCAGGGTATCACTTACAATGATCCTGGACTCTGTGTGTTACTCCTGACCCCTGCATTCAGTGTATCACTTACAATGATCCTGGACTCGGTGTGTTACTCCTGACCCCTGCACTCAGTGTATAACTTACAATGATCCTGAACTCTGTGTGTTACTCCTGACCCCTGCACTCAGTGTATCACTTACAATGATCCTGGACTCTGTGTGTTACCCCTGTCCCCTGCACTCTCTGCATACCTTACAATGACTCTGGATTCTGTGTGTTATTTACTACTGACCCCTGCACTCTGTGCATAACTTACAATGACCCTGAACTCTGTTACTCAATCCTGACCCCTGAACTCAATGCAAACTTACAATGATCATAGACTCTGTATTACTTACTGCTGACCCCTGCACTCTGTGCATAACTTACGATGACCCTGTATGCTGTGTTACTTACTCCTGACCCCTGCACTCTGTACATAACTTACGATGACCCTGTACGCTGTGTTACTTACTCCTGACCCCTGCACTCTGTGCATAACGTACGATGACCCTGTACGCTGTGTTACTTACTCCTGACCCCTGCACTCTGTGCATAACTTATGATGACCCTGTATGCTGTGTTACTTACTCTTGACCCCTGCACTCTATGCATAACTTACGATGACCCTGTACGTTGTGTTACTTACTCCTGGCCCCTGCACTCTGTGCATGACGTACGATGACCCTGTACGCTGTGTTACTTACTCCTGATCGCTGCACTCTGTACATAACGTACGATGACCCTGTACGCTGTGTTACTTACTCCCGACCCCTGCACTCTGTGCATAACTTACGATGACCCTGTACGTTGTGTTACTTACTCCTGGCCCCTGCACTCTGTGCATGACATACGATGACCCTGTACGCTGTGTTACTTACTCCTGATCGCTGCACTCTGTACATAACGTACGATGACCCTGTACGCTGTGTTACTTACTCCCGACCCCTGCACTCTGTGCATAACTTACGATGACCCTGTACGCTGTGTTACTTACTCCTGACCCCTGCACTCTGTGCATAACTTACGATGACCCTGTACGCTGTGTTACTTACTCTTGACCCCTGCACTCTGTGCATAACTTACGATGACCCTGTACGCTGTGTTACTTACTCCTGACCCCTGCACTCTGTACATAACGTACGATGACCCTGTACGCTGTGTTACTTACTCCTGACCCCTGCACTCTGTACATAACGTACGATGACCCTGTACGCTGTGTTACTTACTCCTGACCCCTGCACTCTGTGCATAACTTATGATGTCCATGAACCATGTGTGTTACTTCAGGTGCACTTCTGCACAGAAACCAATCAGCTTCCAGGTTTTATTACCAAAGCTTAATTGAACAAGGTTAGAAGCTGATTGCACTGTGTGCATAACACATGATGACCCTGGACTCTTTGTTACTTACTCCTGACCCCTGCACTCTGTACATAACCTACAATGACCATGGACCATGTGTGTGACTTACTCCTGACCCCATCTTCTTTTATTGTCAATAAAATCTATACAGTGAGAAGATACAGGGTATCCAATGTATTTCAGAAGTCTCTTCATCAGGGATGAAACAAAACACATAACAAATCACACATAATATGGAAAATGAGTCTTGGAAATTATCCTAGAAATTGACGTTTTAATTTTAGGATCATACCCATGATCTGTTTTTTCTCATATTTACAGTATCATGATTTTTTATGTCTCTTTTTCAGCCCTGATGAAGGGGGATTGTTGGCATCGTCCAAACAATGGATGACCACCCTCCAGCATCATCCAAACAATGGATGACCACCCTCCAGCATCATCCAAACAATGGATGACCACCCTGCAGCATCATCCAAACAATGGATGACCACCCTGCAGCATAATCCAAACAATGGATGACCACCCTCCAGCATTGTCCAAACAATGGTTGAACACCCTCCAGCATCATCCAAACAATGGATGACCACCCTCCAGCATTGTCCAAACAATGGTTGAACACCCTGCAGCATCATCCAAACAATGGATGACCACCCTCCAGCATTGTCCAAACAATGGTTGAACACCCTCCAGCATCATCCAAACAGTGGATGACCACCCTGCAGCATCATCCAAACAATGGATGACCACCCTCCAGCATTGTCCAAACAATGGTTGAACACCCTCCAGCATTGTCCAAACAATGGATTATCACCCTCCAGCATTGTCCAAACAATGGATGACCACCCTCCAGCATCGTCCAAACAATGGATGACCACCCTCCAGCATCATCCAAACAATGGATGACCACCCTCCAGCATCATCCAAACAATGGATGACCACCCTCCAGCATCGTACAAACAATGGATGATCGTCCAAACAATGGATGATCACCCTCCAGCATTGTCCAAACAATGGATGACCACCCTCCAGCATTGTCCAAACAATGGATGACCACCCTCCAGCATCATCCAATAAATGGATGACCACCCTCCAGCATCATCCAAACAATGGATGACCACCCTCTAGCATCATCCAAACAATGGATGACCACCCTCCAGCATCATCCAAACAATGGTTGACCACCCTCCAGCATGGTCCAAACAATGGATGATCACCCTCCAGCATCATCCAAACAATGAATGACCACCCTCCAGCATCATCCAAACAATGGATGACCACCCTCCAGCATCGTACAAACAGTGGATGACCACCCTCCAGCATCATCCAAACAATGGATGACCACCCTCCAGCATCGTACTAACAATGGATGATCACCCTCCAGCATTGTCCAAACAATGGATGACCACCCTCCAGCATCATCCAAACAATGGATAACTTCCAATGGATAACTTCCCTCCAGCATGGTCCAAACAATGGATGACCACCCTCCAGCATTGTCCAAACAATGGATGATCACCCTCCAGCATCATCCAAACAATGGATGATCATCCTCCAGCTTGGTCCAAACAATGGATGACCACCCTCCAGCATTGTCCAAACAATGGATGATCACCCTCCAGCATGGTCCAAACAATGGATGACCACCCTCCAGCATTGTCTAAACAATAGATGATCACCCTCCAAGCATCATCCAAACAATGGATGATCACCCTCCAGCGTGATCCAAACAATGGATGACCACCCTCCAGCATTGTCCAAACAATGGATGATCACCCTCCAGCATGGTTCAAACAATGGATGACCACCCTCCAGCATGGTCCAAACAATGAATGACCACCCTCCAGCATCAAACAAACAATGGATGATCACCCTCTAGCATCGTCCAAACAATGGATGACCACCCTCCAGCATGGTCCAAACAATGGATGACCACCCTCCAGCATTGTCCAAACAATGGATGATCACCCTCCAGCATCATCCAAACAATGGATGATCACCCTCCAGTATCATCCAAACAATGGATGATCACCCTCCAGCATCATCCAAACAATGGATGACTACCCTCCAGCATCGTCCAAACAATGGTTGAACATCCTCCAACATCGTCTATAGGATATACAGTATCTGCTGGCAAGAGTGGACCAACCTGAGCAATATTTCTTATGGTCCTCAGTAGGATGGAGTTCTCCTACCATGCGCCCAATAAATATAATTACAGGTTTCTCTCTTCCTTGTGAATTCCAGCAATGTTGGACACGAGGCCTTGTGATAGACTGAGGTTTTTGTATAGGACATTTCCTAAATAGAGTATGGATTAGGTGAGAACATGATGAGAATGTGGTCTGTAATCAGCTATGGAGATATATTTAGTATATTGTTCTGTAGTACACAATGGAATTTTTCTTATCTTGAAATACTACGTGACTGTCAGCAGCGCGGCCCTCAGACCACCTCACACTGCCTGTTATGGTGATAGCGGATATTATTAAATTTACTCTACAGCAGGAATTCCAAGCAGATACTTTTCGGTAAGAACTGGAACTTACTGACCGAGCACTTAAAGTGTTACTAAACCCTGGACCCTGCATTCACTATATCCAGTCTCCCCGGACCCTGCATTCACTATATCTGGTCTTCCCGGACCCTGCATTCACTATATCTGGTCTTCCCGGACCCTGCATTCACTATATCTGGTCTCCCCAGACCCTGCATTCACTATATCTGGTCTCCCCGGACCCTGCATTCACTATATCTGGTCTCCCCGGACCCTGCATTCACTATATCTGGTCTCCCAGGACCCTGCATTCACTATATCTGGTCTCCCCGGACCCTGCATTCACTATATCTGGTCTCCCAGGACCCTGCATTCACTATATCTGGTCTCCCCGGACTCTGCACTCACTATATCTGGTCTCCCCGGACCCTGCATTCACTATATCCGGTCTCCGGTCTCCAGGGTCTTGGGAGATCGGATATAGAGAAAGCAGCCACAATCTGAGTAAAAAAGTCTGTTCCCTGCCTCCATGCTTTAGAGATGGACCCTTGGCAGGGGCGGACTAACAAATCGTAGGGCCCCCAGGCAATAGGGGATCATGGGGCCCCTGTGTCCTTGCCCAAACTCAAAAAAGCCTATGAAAAAGGTACCAGGGGCATCTCATGGGGCCCCCTACTGACCCCGGGCCCTCAGGCAGTGCCCGAGTTTCCAAATGGACAGTCCGCCCCTGATCCTTGGTGTCTATGTGGAAGCAGCAGTCTCTCTACAGATGTCTGACTTTGATGGAGTCACACCAATAGCATTGCAATCAGAATCTGATAGGAGCTTGTTCTGCTCCATTTTGGACTCATTCACACTGATGCTGCGGTTCGGCTCTGGCATGGGTGCAACACAATGCAGGTGCAGGTTTGTGCCACTGATTTTGTGCAGGTTACTCATTGCTTCCCATAGACTTCTATTATGTTCTGCATTTTTGGTGCGTTACCTGAAAGCGCGCAGAAGATGCAGAATGCAGCGCTGCTCCCACGCAGCATAGTGGGGCAGAGTGGAAGCGTCCTTTCATGCATTTGTATGTTTTATGTCTTGTGTTGAACTAGATTATCATTTTGTCATGGGCTGGAGCCAGGCTCAGAGGCCAATAGCCAGGGCTGTGAATTAAGGGGGTATCACCTGTCCTTCTGTAGTGGGCCAGCAAGGGGGCCCAGGCAGTTGGCTGAACCAGATGTGGGCAGGGAGGGTGATTGGCATGGCGGGTGGCAATTACTGGAACCAATCCCCTGTATGGCTCCCTCTGCAGCAGCTGTAAACTGGCATTTTCTTCTCTCCCACCTCACCAATCACCCTCCCTGTGCACCATAAGTTTCCCCTGGACACCCGTGCCCCCCCCCCCACCCACGCAGTGCTGGCGACTTCCCTCCTGTTCTTCCCACAGGCAGATGCAAGCACACAATAGGATCCTTCAGGACTGAGAGTGGTGGAAGGGTGCGGTAAATATGTCACAGTTACCAGCCCCTACCTTTCCTGAATGAACACAATGAGTGATCAGTACCGATCACTCACTGCATTCATTCATAACTGAAGCACCGTAAACTGTGTTTATTTGGGAAGGCCCTTTCAGGTTGACTGTACGGGGCCCCGTGGTCTCTAACGGCAGCCCTGCCAGTAGCTATAGCAGTAGAGAGGCTTCCACCGACCAGCTGGATAAGTACAGAAGCAGGTCACCCTGGCAGATGACATGGGCTCACCAGAGGTGGGAAATCTAAGTACTAACCATGTTCACCAGAGCTCCTGATGGTGGAGATGGGTTTTGCTGGCTGTTGGTGCCAGGTTGTGTTCCTCAGGATCGTCCCACCAAGAGGTCCAGTAGAGCAAGCTGGGGTTCAGTAGCAGATATAGTAGGTAGGGATCAAGCTGAAGCGTAGTCAGTAAGTCAAAGGTCAGTAATAAGTGGTTGCAGGTTGAGATTAAGAATAAGCGTAGTCAAGGAACAGGCCAAAGGTCGGTAATAAGTGGTTGTAGGTTGGGATTAAGCAGAAGTATAGCCGGTAAACAAGTCAAAGGTTGGTAACAAATGGTTGCAGGTTGGGATTAAGCAGAAGTGTAGTCAAGGAACAAGCAAAAGGTTGGTAATAAGTGGTTGTAGGTTGGGATTAAGCAGAAGCATAGTCAAGGAACAAGCCAAAGGTTGGTAATAAGTGGTTGCAGGTTGGGATTAAGCAGAAGCGTAGTCAAGGAACAAGCAAAAGGTTGGCAATATATGGTTGCAGGCTGGGATTAAGTAGAAGCATAGTCAAGGAACAAGCCAAAGGTTGGTAATAAGTGGTTGTAGGTTGGGATTAAGCAGAAGCATAGTCAAGGAACAAGCCAAAGGTTGGTAATAAGTGGTTGTAGGTTGGGATTAAGCAGAAGCATAGTCAAGGAACAAGCCAAAGGTTGGTAATAAGTGGTTGTAGGTTGGGATTAAGCAGAAGCATAGTCAAGGAACAAGCCAAAGGTTGGTAATAAATGGTTGTAGGTTGGGATTAAGCAGAAGCATAGTCAAGGAACAAGCCAAAGGTTGGTAATAAGTGGTTGTAGGTTGGGATTAAGCAGAAGCATAGTCAAGGAACAAGCCAAAGGTTGGTAATAAATGGTTGTAGGTTGGGATTAAGCAGAAGCATAGTCAAGGAACAAGCCAAAGGTTGGTAATAAGTGGTTGTAGGTTGGGATTAAGCAGAAGCATAGTCGGTAAACAAGTCAAAGGTCGGTAACAAATGGTTGCAGGTTGGGATTAAGCAGAAGCGTAGCTGGTAAACAAGTCAAAGGTCGGTAATAAGTGGTTGCAGGTTGGGATTAAGCAGTAGTATAGTCGGTAAACAAGTCAAAGGTTGATAACAAATGGTTGCAGGTTGGGATTAAACAGAAGCATAGTCAAGGAACAAGCCAAAGGTCGGTAACAAATGGTTGCAGGTTGGGATTAAACAGAAGCGTAGTCAAGGAACAAGCCAAAGGTCGGTAATGAACAGTAGTGAAGATACGGATGCCTCAAGAATGACAAGAGCAAGATATTGGCTGGAGAGAGCACAATAATCTGGAAAACAGGAAGTATAGAGGCATGGCTTAAATGGGAAAGAGCAAAAGGTTCAAGGTTCATGAAAAACAAGGTTCAAGGCAAAATAATTCAAGGAATTGTCAAGGGAGCTATCCAGCATCACAAGTGGCTCAGCAAGAAGAGACATTGCCAGACACAGCACAAGTTGTAGGTCCTGAGACATTTTTTTCTGTAGTATGCAGACCTCTAGTGGTGATTTTGAGCCACTGCAATTTATTTACTAATGTGATTTTAGTATCTTCTTCTGTCCTCCCCTCCTGTTTGGTGCAAGTTGGTTTAGTCTTAATCAAAATCCTCCCCACTTTTTTCACATTCCCTTTGCTATTGACAAAGACAGGGTTTAGGAAAGTGATTGCCTTCTTACACTTCCAAAGAGTGGAAAAACATATCTAATGCAATTGGAGGCCGAAATGATGAGAGAGCTACCTTTGTGTTTCTGGTCCAAGAACCCATGAGTATGGAGACAGACGCTCATGGTACAAAGTAGCATGGGTGCCAGTAGCCAGGTAGCAGATAGCAGTAGTGTCCAGACAGTAGCCAGCAGTGGGGGAGACACACCTAGAGAGGACTGTAGTTGGGAGTCTCCAGGATGACACCCAAAATACAGACCCTGGAAACACTGTGTAGAGGCTGTGAAGGAGTACAGTCAGAGGAAGGTGCAGGAACCTTCAGGATCAAAGACCTGGTTAAGAGGCAAGCCAGGGTCAGCACGGATGGACGGCAAGGACGAGGTCAGTAGCCAGGCCAGGATCATGCATAGAGGAGCAAGAATACGTGTGGTCAAGCAGCAGGCTGAAGTCAGTACCAGGGAAACAGCAGGTCAGAATCCAGAAATCCACAGAGCAAGGTCATCAGCAACAGGAGATCACACAACAAGAGCAGGAACACAGGAACATAGGTCATGGTGAAGCTGAAGAACATCCAGCAATTACCAGACATCAGCACTGTCTTTAAATAGACAATCTCTGAGATTGGACGTGCATGAGCGTGCGACAATGCATGCAGACGTGCACTTTGACATATGAGTAGGCACGCAGATTTGCTCATGTGTGAGTACACACTGGTCAGTGGTCACTGGAAATCTGTCTGTGTGCTGGCACGTGTACATCTATTGGCTTTCTGATAATTGGATTCAACTTCTGGGTCTTATTGGAGAGTTAAGCTGCCTGTGGATGGTGCCAGGTCAGCAAGTGACCACACTGTCTGGACAGACTGGGTTTAAGGAGGTATATCAATGCATAAAGCAGCATTTGAAATAGAAAAGAGCCCTCTAACTCTAGACAGGCTTTCCTACTCAGCCACTGGCAGAATTGGCGGTGAAAGCATGTGGTTGGTCTACGTTTTTACCGCTCACCTCCAAATTTATATGGCAGCCAGAGAGGTAGCTTTACATTGCTGAGGGGAACCCGGCATTTGACACTGCAGGAAGTGTCAGAAGCAGGGGCGGACTGACAACTCATGGCAATAGGGGATCATGGGGCCCCTGTGTCCTTGCTCAAACTCAAAAGAGCCTATGAAAAAGGTACCAGGGGCATCTCATAGGGCCCCCTACTGACCCCGGGCCCTCAGGCAGTGCCCGAGTTTCCAAATGGTCAGTCCGCCACTGGTCAGAAGCTGATGTTTTTCAAGAATGTGAAAATTGTCCATGTAAGCAGCAGGACAGACAAGTACTCATTCTTTTCTTTGCAGGCAGGAGGTTTTTTACTTTTTTTTTAAACAGTGACAGAGTCACTAACACTAAACCCAAGGACAGAAATGTCATACATTGCAGCTTCCCAGGCCTTAGATGTGGTGTCTACATTACATTTAGGCTCAGAACAATCATAGCAAGTACAGAAAATACCCGTTGATCCCACCAGAAATGCAGTGTCCTTGTCACTTCCTTTGAGCTGACCTGAATGCATAAAACAATGCGATCATTTTTTATAGGGTGTGGATTGTTTTTTAGAGGGCGGTAGCAGGGGCGGACTGACATCTCATGGGGCCCCGGGCAAGAGGGGATCATGGGGCCCCTGTGTCCTTGCCCAAACTAAAAAAAGCCTATGAAAAAGGTACCAGGGGCATCTCATGGGGCCCCCTACTGACCCCGGGCCCTCGGGCAGTGCCCGAGTTTCCAAATGGTCAGTCCGCCCCTGGGCGGTAGAGATTGCCGCCAATGTGAAAGGAGCCGTAGAGGTTTCTTCTCACTTCAAGTTGTGTCTCCAAAACAAGAATTGAAGGGAAATTCTAATTCCCCCTAATCAGAGCAAAAGAATTAAAAAAAAAAGTCCGTTAATAACAGAACCGTCAGATTTCACATCATGTGGCTGTTGGTAAATCTAAAGAAGGTTGTACAATCTGATTGTATAATGTGTGGCCAGCTTGAGTATGGCTAGCTGTATACTAAATGAACCTGAGATTTATACTTTCAAAGGAGTATTTAAAGGCCACTTTACAAATATTTACTAAAAACCAGGGCTGGGCCAAGGGGTGGGCAGGAGGGGTGGTTGCCCTGGGCATGGTCAGGATTTTTTTTGGGGGGGTTGTGCTAGATCATGTGATTTAGAGGGGGACTTTGCACTAGGGGAGTGGATTTCTGTTAGGAAGGGAGATTTGGGGTGGGGGGGGGGGATTTGTGCTGATTAGAGGGATTTGTGCTAGGGTGGGAAATGTTGGGGAGGAGGGTTACTGCTAGTAGAGGGGATTTGGGGCGATTTGTGAAAGAGGGGAAAAAGGGGGTTTGAAAGGGGGGAGAGGATTTTTGCTCACATGGGAAATTTGATGGGTAGAGGATGTGTGCTGGGGGGTGGGATAGGATTTGAGCTGGGTCAGGATTTGTACTGGTAGAGGGGGAATTTTTGTTTGGGGAGAATTTTGCCTTGCAAGGGGAATTTATGCTTAGGGGGCAAGTGTGAAGATTAGTGCTCAGATTTTGTTTTGGGAGGGGGGTGCCATTTGGCATCTTCTCCCTGGACGCTAGTTGACCTTGTCCCGGCACTACTGAAGATTTTGGAGCTTGTGAAATGCCTGGCCAGTACTGGACAACTGTGACCTATCCGATCTTTAAGTAGAATAGATAAAACTTTATATAAATTGATTTCAAATGTTCTTCTCCTGCAAATTAAACTCTGCTTCATGTTAGTCGGAACAAGCACTGCAAGAAATGGCTTTCACTTTGTATATACAGTAAATGGAAAAAAGCTCTTCTGGAATTTCCAGCTCTCCAGGGATGGGGCTGGATGCGATTTGACATAATGCAGTGGTAATGATGGAAAAAATGTGATGAATTTGGATAAAGATTCATAAAACAAGCTATATGTAGCAGATGCATAACTAGGAATCCTGGATCAAAGGCAGGCTGAAGAGGAGTATGAGCTAGGTCCATACACTACTAGGGACCAGTGCTTTGAATATAAATTAAAGCTGCTGAAGCAGTAACAATAATTTCCATAATGATATTTGATATCAGGGTTTCCAAACTTTTGAAACAAAGGGCCATTTTACAGCCCTTCAAACTCTAGGGGGGCTACACTGTGGCTAGTGGGAGTAAAACATTCCGTGGCATTGGTGGGAGTAAACAGTGCCATATGCTTGGTAGTCAGTGGGAGCAAAAAAATAACATCAATGGTGTCAGTGGGAGTAAAAGTGCCCCATCATTGGTGTCAGTGGTGACTGGAGAATTAGTGCCCCATATCTGTGTTGGTGGGAAGAAAAGTACCCCTTTGTTGGTGTCAGTAGGAGGAATAGTTCTCCCTCTTTAGTGTCAGTGGACGGAATAGTGCCTCATATCAGAGGAAGGAATAGAGCCCCAAGGGCCGGGGAAAGGCAAGCAAAGGGCCACATCTGGCCCACGGACCCCTGTTTTATATTGTGAAATAATGATTTATGCTATTTTTGGTGTAGCAAGGAATACAAAGACCTGTAGACTGGGGAGACCAAAGAACCATAGCCCAACACTGGAGGACAAATTCTGCAGGTCAACACTCAGTAGGCTTCCTACACCTTAAGGAAAAGGAACGTACTTTTGAGGACAGTGAGGTGTACAGAGGACAACTGATTCACAAGAAGTGTGAAAGAAACCATCAGGGGCGTAGATAAGGAGGGGATATGGGGGACCCTTTAATGTGCAGGAGTTTCACAGCCCAGGTATTCTCCAGTGTCTTCTCCTCACTGATAGGACAGTATAGCTGACAGAGAACTTTTCTTGGCTGCATTAGCAACTGGATTTTGTTCCCACCTACCAGCAAGGGGGACCACCAAGGAAAACCAGTTCACATGGATGACTCGAGTAGCAGGGGTTAAGCTAGGCTTCCCTGACACTCTTTTATATATATGCACTGGAAGCCCAAGTGCTGTGTATAGCCATCCACAAACATTAATGGCTGTAAGCAAGGACTGTGGAATATGTTACTGTGTAGTCTCAAGTTTTAGGCCCTTCCCACCATTACTGCAGTTTTGGC
Organism: Staurois parvus; assembly: GCF_062004578.1. Taxonomy (NCBI): domain Eukaryota; kingdom Metazoa; phylum Chordata; class Amphibia; order Anura; family Ranidae; genus Staurois; species Staurois parvus. Next base: position 1,090,727 of record NW_028319125.1, on the reverse strand, counting down.
AGACCTTTAATTATTCACTGCGGCATGTACACCACGTGACCTTATTTTACCTCTCGCCCAAGACTGACCCCTCTCCACAGGGAAAAAAAAAAATCTAAGACCCTGGTAACTATCTACACAGGTATCAAACTGGTGGCCCTCCAGCTGTTGCCAAACTACAAGTCCCATGATGCATTGCAAGATTGACAGTTACAAGTATGACTCCCAAACGCAGAAGCATGATGAAACTTGTAGTTTGGCAACAGCTAGAGGGCCACCAGTTTGACATCCCTGATCTACATCAAACTAAAACCATTGGTCTAAATCTACCTCTCCTCTGGAACGCATTATGATGCCTCCTTACTGCTGTTTTAACCCCAATTTTGCTGGAAAACATGACAAAGCCATGTGCATTGCATACTGTTGGTGGGCGTTTGCAATGCTTCCCCATTTGCCTGAATGGGTCTCATTCTCACCACCTAAATATGATGCAACTAGGTGCATTGCACTGCCTCTAAAAAGCAATCTAAATGCAGATCGGGCTTCAGAGGACAGCTAGCTTTAACCATACCTCTAATTCCCACCTTTAGGGTAGATTTAGACATGCTTCTAAATCTACCTCTCCTCTGAAGTGCAATCCACATTCGAATCACTTTCAGAGGCGATTAGAGAATCTTTGAAATGTCTTGGAGAATGTTTGAAATGTCTTCTACGTTCCAGGACATGTCCAGTTGAATATGACTAACTACTTCTAGCTTTTTTAACTAGTACCAGGCTTTGGGCATGCTACACATGTCCTGTGTACTATGATGACCCTTTTTGGGCATGTGTAGCATGTCCAGTCCTTCTGTCCTGCTCCCCCCTCCCAGTACACAGTAATTGGACTTTAATCAAAGTCAGAACTGCTGTTTATACAGAGGGTTCAACTGTCAAAAAAAAGCAGTCTGAAAGTGTTTATAAATAACACTTGCTCAGACTACAGAAATATACAATGTCACATGTTGTTACATTTGTATCATGTTGTTCATTCATCTACAGATCAAAGGGATAAACTTCAGGCTGATGATGCCAGTTAAAGTAACCTGACAAATACATTTTTTTTAATTTACATAAACTGTTTCTCTGTTTAACCCCTTATTAACCCTTAGTTTACTCTAATCAGTCCTAATTAACTCATTATTCTCCTTATCTATTCCATTATTATTTTCCTGCTGATTTTTTGTTGTTCATTTCTATTTTATTAACCGTTAATATTTAAACTTTTTTTGTTTTTGTTTGTTAATATTTTTATACATTTTACTTACATTTACGTTTTACATTTTTTTTAAAAAAATCACAAAATTGAAAAATAATTTTCAATAGTAAATAACTTTACAATGCTTTGTATCAGAATCATAATTTTTGTGATAATTTACAGAATAATATGCGTACTTTGTATCTGCAGTAACACTATTTTGTTTAGTTTTGTTACATTTAATTGTCTAAGGATTGCGGACAAAAAACAACTTGTGTGGATGGAGCCTTCGGCATACAACGTTAATCTCAGTCTGTAGATGTTCAGAGGGAAATAAATCTGGAGTGCTAAGACCAGGGGTGGACTGACCATTTGGAAACTCGGGCACTGCCTGAGGGCCCGGGGTCAGTAGGGGGCCCCATGAGATGCCCCTGGTACCTTTTTCATAGGCTTTTTTGAGTTTGGGCAAGGACACAGGGGCCCCATGATCCCCTATTGCCCGGGGGCCCCATGAGTTGTCAGTCCGCCCCTGGCTAAGACAGCTAAGTAAATACTTCTTACTGCTCAGAGGGGATCTATGACTAACAAGGATCTTGAGGTCTGACCTCAGCCCTTCTATACTGGAATCTGTAGGCCTCACAACAGTGGTGGGCTGCTACAGCTACTGTTACGCCTCTGGTATGTAGATATATAAACATTTCCTTACACCTTAACACTTGACATCCACATTATGTATATGAACATTACTGTTTATAGTGGTTTCCCAGCGTTATGGCTGAAGACATCAGCCATAACTCCGGTATTTTTTTTTCCAGCCCATGGCTTTCTAATGAAAGCGGTTCAAGCGACTAATTAGCCACCAGAATGCTTTCAGGAGCTGCAGAAGAAGACATCCCTCATCCTTCTAAGCGCTCATCGGTGTTTCTCAGGCTTACCATTAAAACCGCCACACCCAAGAAATGAACCGACGTTGCGGCCGGCTGCTCCTAGAGGCGATAAGAGACTTTATGGTCTCTGATTGCCTCTATGGCATTGGAGTACCAGCGAGATGTCATGACGTCCAGAAGCAAAAGATTATTGATGCTTGTGTGCCATTGGGGAGATTTCCCTTCACATTCTGTATTGGAGATACAACAGGAAGTGAGAGAAAATCTCTCCAAGGTGAAGGGAAGCCCCACTGGAAGAATTCCCCACCATTCTGATTCTGGTGAAATCATAACTTTTTGGATTTATTTATTTTTTTAATTTTCTGTCCCAGCGACAATGGTCACCAGGTTAAAGTCCACTGCACCCCTTTATTTGCTTACTTTTTGGGGGGTTAATCTTTGGTCAGTCCAGACAGTAAATGAGCCTCTTAGGCTATTGCCTGTTATATAATAATTACTTTATGGATATAACTGGTCACCGTGATATAATTGCCCTTGTTTGTATTCTATTAAGTCTTTATTTAGTAGGGTAGAGAAGAGACAGGCGATAAGGGCCATTACATTATAAGGACATGGCACGCAACTATAATTCCATGCATGATGACACCATTATATAATAGGTGAATGCCTACCAGCCTACCGATTGTTGACTGGAGTTTACCCACTGACATGGCTAAGATGGACTGGTATGGGGTTCAATAGACCCCAATACTAGTTGTCTTCTAGCTGGAGATTCATGACATAGAATTTTCTCTGCAAAATAGATTACCTAAAACAGGACGTTTTAAAATTGTAAAAAAAAAGTAAATAATATGCATGCATACTAGCAAATCTGTGTTTCTAATGGTTTTCTCAATATGTTTACTAGCTACTATGAGGCACAGCAGCAGGACCTAGGATTCTCTATGACCTCTTGGCTTGATCTTTGCTGGCTGCACAGCTCAGAAATCATAGACATTCTCCACCACATTCTAAGGCTCCATTCACACTGGCTCAATAAATGCCAGTGCTCCTGGCAGAAAAAAATGCTAATTTTGAGCATTTTTGTACTAATGTTTAGGAATGTGTAGCATTTTTTTCTGTCAGAAAGCTCAAATACGCAAACCAGAAGTGTTTTCTTTTGCCTTTAAACCTTGAGCTTAAAATTTGTCTCTAAATGACCTAATGTGCATGGGCACAGAGGATAGCTTTGGTTGCTTCTAGGAGCAGCATTTTTTAAACCAGTGTGCATGGACCCTTAGTATGCCATTATTCTTCCACCTTTGCAAAGGGGCCAAAAGCATCTGCATAGAATAACGTGGGTCCAGCCAGTCCCATCTTGTCTTTTCTCATCTCATTTCAACATACTGTTGCATAGTGGACTGCAATGGGGTCTGTTGCTCAGGTCCTCTACACAGAATAGACCAATTGTTCTCAACAACTAGGCCATAGTCCCAGGCTATGGCTTCCCTCCTCCTGAGCCTACAACCAGCTGCAAATTGCCTAACTACAATGAGTGCCAAGCAACCTCCCATAGTGGCCCTCAACCAACTATAGTCTCTCAAGGCCTTCTGATAGCCCTCAACCTCTGCAGCGTACCTTAACTTGCTACAGAGCCTCCAACCTTCCCTTCAAACGTCAACAGTGTTCTACTGTGCCCCCCAATCTCCTACAGTGCATCCCAGCTCCCAAAATGCCATTCAGTGTCCTACTGTGCCTCTACAAAGCTTCCAGCTCCTGGAGAACCCTCCCAGCCACCTCCAGAGACTCAGTCCTTCACAGTTGCCCCCAGCTCCCTCCAGAAACCTCATTCCTTACAAGGCCACTAAGTTTGCGGCATAGTCTCCAAACCCCTCCAGGAACCCAGTCCCACACAGTGACAACCAAGTTCCATCCAGAGCCTTCAAACATTTCAAAATGTTTTTTATCCCCATAGTTTAGTTTCATAACTATATATTTTTTTTATGTTGGGGACATGGTACCTTGTTCTCAATAAGTGAGAACCACTGGTATTGGCTGTACAGCTGCAAGGGTACAGGTTAAGCCGGGCTGGGTGCCTCGCTGGGCCTCCATCGATGCAACGCATGCTGGGAACCCCACAGGCCCCATGCTGAAGTATCCTTTAGGCCAGTAAGGTCAGCAAGCGATGAGTTAAAGAGTGTTATTGCTCCCCTACCTCTCACATACAGTGCACAAGATGGGCATGCAGCCAAACACAAGGTCCATTATATTACGGTGACATACTCATCACCTCCCAGCAATGCTGAAGATAGATAATGGAGCAGACTCTGCAAGATGGCATATGGATGTTAAACAGAGGTTTTCAAGTATGCAAACATGATTGATTTTTCTCCTGCAATTGTAGGGTACTTTCACACGGGCGTTCCATTTTTTTTTCTTTCTTCAGTTCAGTCACGTTTTTTCAAAGAAAAAACGGGTGAGTTTACATCCGTTTTTTCATGTTTTTCATGCGTTTACATCCGTTTTTCATCCATTTATGTCTGTTTTCATCCGTCTACATCCGTTTTTGGTTCGTTGACATCCGTTTTTCGTCCTTTCCAGGTTTTTTTGTGGAAGAAAAATAGGGCTTTCTTCCATTCAAAAAAACGGATGTAAAAAGATGTTCATCCGTTTACAATCGCAAGTCCATAGAAATACATGGGGGTCCGTTTTTCAAAAACGGACATACAGAATGCCCGTGTGAAAGAGACTTTAATTCTGGTTTACGGAAGTTAGTTTGAGGAAGAACTTAGTGTCATAATGGCCATCTTACACGCAGAAAGAGAGGAACAAACACTGACCACAGAAAACAATGGAAACGATATTAGAAAAAACAGTGTTTTTGTTGTCCATAATAATCTACAAAGGACAAAGAGGTCAATTGTATTTTTGTACTTGTTAACCTTTTTGCTTGTTGAATCTCCCACCAGTCCAGTTGGTGAATGGGCCAGTAGGCTATTGCTATGTAATAATTACTTTATAGATATAACTTGGGGCAGCACAGTGGCTAAATGGTTAGCACTTCCCCCTGGCAGTACTAATGTCCTTGGCTAAAAATCCCAACCACGGCAACACCTGCCTGGAGTTTGTATTTTTTTCCTGTGCCTGCGTGGGTTTCCTCCGGGTACTCCAGTTTCCTCCCTAACTCCAAAGACATGCTGGTAGGTTACTTGGCTCCTGTCTAAATTGGCCCTAGTATGTGTTGAATGTAAGTTAGTGACCTTAGATTGTACACCCCTTGAGGGTTAGGGACCTTAGATTGTACACCCCTTGAGGGTTAGGGACCTTAGATTGTACGCCCCTTGAGGGTTAGGGACCTTAGATTGTACGCCCCTTGAGGGTTAGGGACCTTAGATTGTACGCCCCTTGAGGGTTAGGGACCTTAGATTGTACACCCCTTGAGGGTTAGGGACCTTAGATTGTACGCCCCTTGAGGGTTAGGGACCTTAGATTGTACACCCCTTGAGGGTTAGGGACCTTAGACTGTACACCCCTTGAGGGTTAGGGACCTTAGACTGTACGACTCTTGAGGGTTAGGGACCTTAGATTGTACGCCCCTTGAGGGTTAGGGACCTTAGATTGTACGCCCCTTGAGGGTTAGGGACCTTAGATTGTACGCCCCTTGAGGGTTAGGGACCTTAGATTGTACGCCCCTTGAGGGTTAGGGACCTTAGATTGTACGCCCCTTGAGGGTTAGGGACCTTAGATTGTACACCCCTTGAGGGTTAGGGACCTTAGACTGTACACCCCTTGAGGGTTAGGGACAGATGAAAATGTACTATATATTTGTAAAGCACTGCGTAAACTGACGGCGCTATATAGCCCACAAAAATATTCTTCCCAAATATAATTCCATATATTTGAAATGCTACACTTTTGGCCATATTCAGTATATTTCAATATAATATATACTGCATGTCGAAATGCGTTTTTATTACAAAATATCTGAAAAATATTTTTAAAAATACATTTCAAATATACTGTATGTCTTTAAAAATACAAATCTACATTTTTGGAATGCATTTACAAATATATGTAAAAATATATGTGAAAATGACTTTTTTCTATGATAAAAAAGAAAACCTGAAGAATACATTTAAAAAATATATATTTTTAAAAACATATATATATTTTTAAAATATATTCTTCAGATTTCATTTAACATATAAAAAGGTAATTTTAACATATATTTTTACATATATTTGTAAATGCATTCCAAAAATGTAGATTTGTATTTTTAAAGACATACAGTATATTTGAAATGTGTATATATATATATATTGAAATATATTTTGAAATATATTGAATAAGGCCAAAATGGTAGCATTTCAAATATATGACAATATATTTGGGAAGAATATTTTTAAAATATATTTCAAATATATTTTTCTTCCATAGGGGAAGTACCTGTAATAAATAAATAAAATAAGTTATCATCTTGATGTAATTGACCTTGTTTGGAATGTATTAAATCCTTCCTAAGTATGGTGATGTAGAGATAAGGGCCATTATAGTATGAGGACATGGCACACCCATAATACCAATCATGGGGCCAACATAATACAATGGGTGAATGCCTACCAGCCTACAAACTTATTGACTAGCGTTCACCCACTGACATAGTACTGACTGTTATGGGGTTCAAAAGACCGGATTACTTGCTGCCTTCTAGCTGGTGATTCATGTAAATTGTTATGAACATTAATAATGAAATGTTACAGATATGCAACTCCTATCCTCATATTGATTAGTGGTTCCAAATTAATAATGACTTCTGCAGTAGGGAACAGACACAAAAAGATACACTCAGAATATTTCCAAATAGTAATTTGGAGTAATTTGTATAAAAAACTTCAAATGCGCCGAATAAATAGAACAGTAGTTCTGTTTGTTCAGGGCATTTGAAGTTTTTTTACACACATGATTATGTAGGTATTTAATTGCTATTACAATTGTACTTTTATGGTAACAAAGAGTGTTACATAGGCAGGATCATTTCTAATCAGGACTTGAAGGAATGCAATCATGTAATGAAAATATTATTAGTGCCGTGTGCACATTGAGTGCAATGTACAATACACAGGCAAATCATACAAAACTAGAATACAATGTTATACAGAATTTACAATTTCCTTTACAGAATCTTACCTGCAAAATAGATTATGGAAGCAAATTTACTTTAAATGTTACTAAACCCACAACTGTGAAATCAGTCTGTATATGCAGTAAAACATGCTTGTTATACTCACTGTGGAACCTAAGGGGTTAATCCTCCATATTGTGTAAAAAGGCTGCTTGATCCTTTCTTCTCTGATCCTTCCCTTCTTCTACTGTCCCCAATCCATCTACTGATAGTACAGATCCTTGGGGCCAAGCTGCACATGCTCACTTTGGTGTGTATTGATAGAGAGCTTTTTTTGTTCTTTGGGAAAGTGCATGTGATCAGTACAGGTCCAATCAGCACTCATAGGACAGGGGTTATGCAGCCTCAAAGGACAATCAGGGGAGAATGAAAACTCCTCCACCAAGCTTTACCCAGTGCTCTGCTGGACACTGATAGAAGTCACAAGACTTCTATCTGTTGATGAGAAAAGGTATTTAGCAGTTTATATTTACTAAAATAATTGCATTTCAATGTTCTGTGTACTGTGGGAGACCGGATATAGTGAATGCAGGGTCCTGGGAGACAAGGTACAGTGAATGCAGGGTCCGGGAGAGTGGATATAGTGAATGCAGGGTCCAGGGAGACCAGATATAGTGAATGCAGGGTCCAGGGAGACTGGATATAGTGAATGCGGGGTCTGGGGAGATCAGATATAGTGAATCCAGGGTCTGGGGAGACCAGATATAGTGAATGCGGGGTCTGGGGAGACCGGATATAGTGAATGTGGGGTCCGGGGAGACCGGATATAGTGAATGCGGGGTCCGGGGAGACCGGATATAGTGAATGCAGTGTCTGGGGAGATCAGATATAGTGAATACAGGGCCGTGGGAGATCAGATATAGTGAATGCAGGGTCCAGGGAGACCGGATATAGTGAATGCAGGGTCCGGGGAGATCAGATATAGTGAATGCAGGGTCATGGGAGATCAGATATAGTGAATGCAGGGTCTGGGGAGATCAGATATAGTGAATGCAGGGTCCGGGGAGACCAGATATAGTGAATGCAGGGTCCGGGGAGACCAGATATAGTGAATGCAGGGTCCGGGGAGATCAGATATAGTGAATGCAGGGTCCGGGGAGATCAGATATAGTGAATGCAGGGTCGTGGGAGATCAGATATAGTGAATGCAGTGTCGTGGGAGATCAGATATAGTGAATGCAGGGTCGTGGGAGATCAGATATAGTGAATGCAGGGTCGTATGAGATCAGATATAGTGAATGCAGGGTCCGGGGAGATCAGATATAGGGAATGCGGGGTCCGGGGAGAGCAGATATAGTGAATGCAGGGTCCGGGGAGACCAGATATAGTGAATGCAGGGTCCGGGGAGATCAGATATAGTGAATGCAGGGTCTGGGGAGATCAGATATAGTGAATGCAGGGTCGTGGGAGATCAGATATAGTGAATGCAGGGTGCGGGGAGACCGAATATAGTGAATGCAGGGTCTGGGGAGATCAGATATAGTGAATGCAGGGTCGTGGGAGATCAGATATAGTGAATGCAGGGTCGTAGGTTTAGTAACACTTTCAAACTTTTTAAGTGCAAACTTGCAAGGTAATAATATACGTATTAGCAAATCTGTGTTTCTAAAGACTTTCTCAATGTGTTTGCTAACTTCTGTGATTCTCTGTGACCGCTTGGCTTGATCTCTGCTGGCTGCACAGCTCAGAAATCATAGCCTTTCCCCACCACCCACTAAATATGTCATTATTATTCCATCTTTGCTCAAGAGGCCAAAACCATCTGCACAGAACAATGTGGCTTCTCCCATCTCATTTGATTGAAATCGGCATTTAGTAAAATCATACAGGGAGAGGAGGGATTAGGGTGGAAATGGAGTGGTCCTATTACACGTCCAGCTCCTGGCAAAGAATAAAAGTATTTTCCATAGAGAACCTCCTATGAGGGAATAATTTCATCACTTCCCTCAGACATTAGTACTGTAGTGCAGTTATAGTTCCCATGTTCCTATCTAGGTGTCACTATAGTAAGAGGTAGTCCCAAGGATCAAAATGGGTTAAGGAATATTATGCCTTACCCCTACCAGTAGAGGGCGCCCTATATATGGTTTACCAAACAGAACAAAAGGGGGTATCTTCTAAAAAAATCCAGTTGTTGCAAAACTACAAGTCCCATCACGTCCCTGCCTTTGGGAGTCATACTTGTAACTGTCAGTTTTGCAATGCCTCATGGGACTTGTAGTTTGGCAACAGCTGGAGGGCTGCCAGTTTGACTACCCGTGTCTTAGGGGAACCAAGTTCCTCCCAACTACCTTCCTCTTCTGTATTGTTGCATTGGTCGAGCACCACCTGCAGTGGGGAGTACAGACTGCGCCTGCCTACACCCTGACCTCCCACAGTGCCATGCAACCTGCCATAGCGGCCCTCAGTGCCCCTCAACCTATCACAGACCCCCCTCTACAACCCTGGCAAAGTACTACTATAGAGCCTCCAGTCCTCCCCAAACTTCAACAGTGTTCTCCAGTGCCCTCAACCTCCTATGGTACACAATCTCAGTAGACTCTATGTTGAAGTATTCATGTGGGTCTGGGTGAATGCAGTAAAGTCAGTCAGCAAAGGGTTAATGAGCATACATTCTCCCCCACCTCTCATACAGTATATAGGGCATAATAGGGACATGCAGCCAAATACACAGTCCCATTACATTACAGTACCATGTTCATCACCTCCCACCAATGCCAAACAGAGATAATGGAACAGACTTTGTGAGATGGAATTGCCCTCCACCCTATAGCAGAAGTACTGCTACAGGGCGGCATGGCTGCGCAAAATCATGTATATATACGTGATTTGCATTGCCAGGTAGGAGGTGCACGTGCGCCACCCTACACACTACGCTATTGGCTGCTGTGGATGTCAATCACCAGGTCCTGGCCGGAGGGGCGTATTTACCACAGGGCAAACAAGGCATTTGCCTAGGGCAGCATTTTTCAGAGGGGGCAGCACTGTCCCTCGGAAGAAGGGATAGAAGAAGGGACACGCGCGGCATGGAGACCTGGTGGGTTCTGAGAAAGGCTGTGGGTTTCATGATGGTGTATGCACAGCCCGACTCTTGTTCCCGGGGATGTGTGGAGCTGTGAAAGCGAGCGTCTTTTTCTGTCTTGCCATGGCAGATGGTGGCTAGTGTACGGGGGGCTGTGGTAGTGGAAGGCTCTCTCTGCAGGGGGGGGGGCGCTAATTTTTGTGTTGCCTAGGGCAGCACAAAACCTAAATACAACACTGCCTGGCTGGTGATTCCCGGCTGGGACTCAGTGATCGTCGGCAGGGCTGAGAGGGGAGAAATCTGTGTGTAAACAACACAGGTCTCTCTCCTGGCAGCATGGACATGCTGCTTTCTCTCTCTCTGCACAGCAGAGCAATACAAAGCAGCATGTCTCCCTAGTAAAACACACCCAGCACACAGTTAACCTTTTGATCATCCCAGATGTTAACCCCTTCCTGCCCAGTGCCATTAGTACAGTGTCAGTGCTTTTTATTAGTACTGATCACTGTATTTTTGTCAGTGGCAGATAGTCAGTTCCCACCCAGTGTCAGAATGCCCGCCGCAGTCCTGCTATAAGTCGCTGATCGCCGCAATTACTAGTATAAAGAAAACAAAAAAAAATTCCAGTATCTATACCGCCTTTTGTAAACGCTGTAACTTTCATGTAAACCAATTAATTTACATGTATTGGGATTCTATTTAGCAAAGACATGGAGCAGAATACATTTTGTCCTAAATTTATGCCGAAATTTGATTTTTTTACATTTTTTATTGGATATGTTCAATAGCAAAAAGTCAAAAATATTGTTTTTTTTCCAAAATTGTTGGTCTTTTTTTGTTTATAGCACAAAAAATTAAAACCGCAGAGGTGATCAAATACCACCGAAAGAAAGCTCCATTTATGGGGGAAAAAAGACATAAATTTCATTTGGGTGCAGTGTTGCATGAATGCGCAATTGTCAGTTAAAGTAACACAGTGCCGTATCGCAAAAAATGGCCTGGTCAGGAGTGTGGGGATCCTCCGGAGGGCAAGGGGTTAAACACAGATTTGTAATCGTACTCAATTTGTAACCTGGATTTTTTTTAGGCATTCAAATAAAAGATACTTTAGTTCTGCTTTATGGAGGTCAGATTGTGGAAGAGTTTGGTGTCACAATGACATTCTCACATTCGGAAAGAGAGGAACCGGCATTACCCACAATGACACATTGGAGGCGGTCCATAAAAAGTGCTGTTGTGGTCCATAATCATCTACCAATTTCATACTTTTTCTATTGCAATGTAGAATACGAAAGCAGCGACTGATTCATTCCAGCGAGACACCTCCCTTCCCCCAGCCGTAATGGCTCCATCCCCAAGTTTTATGAAAAACACAGATCTTCCTCAGAAAATATTTAGAGTGCAATGACCCGACGGAAGCCAGCGGAGGGGGGGGGGTGTGAAATCTTCTTTTCTTGCCAATTACCACGAGTACAAACATGATCTAAATACAAGTCATCTGCTCTCTAGTTGCAGGAAAAAATCGCTATGGAAGTTTTTATGACCCGGGTGGGGTTCAGTTTAGAAAGATAACAGTTCAGGTCAATGTCATGTAAGCAAATGATGGCGTTGTCTGATGTAATGGAACGTTATTACTGCTGAGATATAAAATACTCAAATTAACGGAACTCCGTATTCATTACAGGCAGACTCATGCTGATATGTACAGGCAGCACAGTGGCTAAGTGGTTAGCACTTCCGTCTGGCGGTACTAGGGTCTTTGGTTTGAATCCCAACCACAGCACCACCTGCCTGGAGTTTGCATGTTCTCCCTCTGTGGGTTGCCTCTGGGTTCTCCAGTTTCCTCCCACACTCCAAAGACATGCTAGTAGGTTAATTGGCTCCTGTCTAAATTGTCCCTAGTATGTGTATGTATGAATGTGAGTTAGGGACCTTAGATTGTACGCCCCTTGAGGGTTAGGGATCTTAGATTGTACACCCCTTGAGGGTTAGGGACCTTAGATTGTACGCCCCTTGAGGGTTAGGGACCTTAGATTGTACGCCCCTTGAGGGTTAGGGACCTTAGATTGTACGCCCCTTGAGGGTTAGGGACCTTAGACTGTACGCCCCTTGAGGGTTAGGGACCTTAGATTGTACGCCCCTTGAGGGTTAGGGACCTTAGATTGTACGCCCCTTGAGGGTTAGGGACTGATGTGAATGTACAATATATATATTACTATAATAAATAGTAGGGCTGGTGGCTAAAGGTACCTTTAGCCACCAGCCCTACTATTTCTTATTTAATATCAGTATAACAATAGGAAACCCATCATCCTGGTTGAGTCTATAACTAATCAGTTTTTGTTTAGTTCATCACTGTATTGGAGATTAGGGGTTATTAATTAGCACTAAGGACCTTGAGACACCCGTTTGGAGGTTTTGAAGTACAATATATATATTTATATATAGCACAGTGGCTAAATGGTTCCACTTCCACCTTGCAGTACTGGGGTCATTGGTTAAAATCCCAGCCACAGCACCTCTTGCCTGGAGTTTGCATGTTCTCCCTGTGCCTGTGTGGGTTTCCTCTGGGTACTCTGGTTTCCTCCTACACTCCAAAGACATGCTGGTAGGTTACTTGGATCCTGTCTAAATTGGCCCTAGTATGTGTATGTATGAATGTGAGTTAGGGACCTTAGATTGTACACCCCTTGAGGGTTAGGGACTGATGTGAATGTACTATATATATGTAAAGCACTGCATTAAATGATGGTGCTATATAAGTACCTGAAATAATAAATATAAGTACATAAAATAAATATGTATGTACTGCATAAATTGACAGCACTAAGAACCTGTAATGTGTAAATGTGCAGCTAGGGGGGTGGTAAAAGCAGGTAGTTGACCTGACTGACCAGGAACGTGCCTATACACAGTGGCGTATTTAGGTGTTGTGCTGCCCTAGGCAAATTGTTTTCCCCCCTGGACACGGGCCAACACAACCCGCAGACAGGGCCTGACATTGACCAACAACACCCTTGCCCCCCCGTACAGGAGAGCCTTCCACAAACACACCCCCCCCCCCCGGTGATAGAGAGAGAGACACTCATCTTCACAGCTCCAGACATCCTCAGGAATGAAAGTCAGGCTATACATACACCATCAAGCAGCCTGGATTCTCTCTTGGATCCCACCTGGCTCCCATTGCATGCATGTCCCTTCTTCCAGGGGGAGGTGCTGCCCCCCCCCCCTGAAAAATGCCGCCCTAGGCAAATGCCTTATTTGCCTTGTGGTAAATACGCCCCTGGCTGTACGCATGCTGCAGCAAAAATGAAAACCCCGTGTCTCATTCGGTAAGCAGTCCTGCTGCTAAACATGACGTATTCAAGTTAATGGGCCTGCGCTGCAACCACTCTGCAGTTTATTTTATTTATTTCAGGTACTTGTATAGCGCCGTCAATTTACACAGCACTTTACATATATATTGTACATTCACATCAGTCCCTAACCCTCAAGGGGCGTACAATCTAAGGTCCCTAACTCACATTCATACATACACATACTAGGGCCAATTTAGACAGGATCCAATTCACCTACCAGCATGTCTTTGGAGTGTGGGAGGAAACCCACACAGGCACAACATGTAAACTGCAGGCAGGTGGTGCTGTGGCTGGGATTTGAACCAGCAACCCTAGTACTGCCAGGTGGAAGTGTTGACCATTTACCTGCTGTGCTGCCCTGTGTATTTGTGTAATGAGGGAAGGTGTGGCCTAAGGAGATCCAAACCCATATCAAGGTGTGAATAATTATTAAGCAGCTTCTTTTCCTCATGCAAAATGGGCCAAAAAAGAGATTTAACGGACACTGAGAGGTCCAAGATTGTAAAAAGTCTTTCAGAGGGATGCAGCACTCTTGAAATTGCTAAAATTTTGGGGCACAATCACAGGACCATCAAACATTGTGTTGCTAATTGTCTACAGGGTCTCAAAAAACATGTTGAGAAAAAAAAAGCAATTTAACTGCCAAAGATTTGAGAAGAATCAAATGTGAACCCATTGTCCTCCAGTGCTGTCATATTCCAGAACAGCAACCTACCTAGAGTGCCTAGAAGTACGAGGTGTTCAGAGCTCAGAGACATGGCCAAGGTAAGGAGAGCTGAAACCCGACCACCACTGAATAAGACACAAGTTGAAACGTCAAGACGGGGCCAAGAGATATCTGAAGACATTTTTCAAAGGTTTTTTAATGCCAGAAATGTTTATTTGTAAATATTGAGTTGTTTGTTTATTATTCTCACTTTAACCACTTGCCTTCCTGAGGATTTAATCCCCTTTCTGACCAGGCCATTTCTTGCCTAATGGCTCTGCGCTACCTCAACTAACAATTGCGCGGTGATGCGATGTTGTACATAAATTAAATCCATGTTCTTTTTTTTTCCACAAATAGAGCTTTCTTTCGGTGGTATTTGTACAGTTGTACTTCAGGAATGTGGTTGTGGCTCCATCTATTTCCTCTACAGGTCAAATGGTATTCATTCATAAAAAGCTGAGTATTACAGGAAAATACTGTATTATGGACACTAGGTGGGGCTAAGGTTCATTGGAAATAAATACTGATCCTCAGCTTTATCTAGTGGCCATAATGACATTTGACCTGTATGGGAAATAGAAGTACATTCAATATTGCCCAACATGATACATTCACGTTAATAGGCCTATGACACAGCCACCCTGCAATCGCATGTAGAGAATGTGGTCATGTGTGCGGCCTTTTGAGGGTTAAAACTGGCAGTAAGGAAGTGATATATTGCCTCCCAGGTGTCTGTCAACCTCCCTCTGAAAAGCAATCTACTGTGGAAGGGCTTCTGCACAGCTGAATGTTTTTTTAAAGCAACCAATGTACAGAATTTGACTTACAAAGGGTGCATTCATAAAATAAATGAAGAGCTAATCTACCAGCGAAATGGCTGATACATTTGTTCTGTGCAAATGAGGCAAAATGGAACGTTCCCCTACTATTTTCTCTACAGGTCAAATGGTATTAATTCATAAAAAAAGAGTATTATGGGAAAATACCATATTATGGCCACTAGATGGAGCTGAGGATCATGGAAAATACATACTGGTCCTCGGCTCCATCTAGTGGCCATAATGCAGCATTTGACCTGTAAAGGAAATAGAAGAACATTCAATATTGTCCCATATGATATATTCAAGTAAATGGGCCCACAGGGCAGCCACCCTGCAATGGTGGTTGTGGTGCAGTCTGGTGGCCTTTTGAGGGTTACAACAAGCAGTGAGGAGGTGGCATATTAGCTCCCAGGTGTCTATCAACCGCCCTCTGAAAAGCAATCTACCACAGAAAGGTTTTTGCACAGCTGAACGACCCCTAAGACGTTTTTAATAGTAATTTTTAATGCAACTAACGTACATTACAGAATTTGAATTACAAAGGGTGTATTTATAAAAAAAAATACGGAGCTATTCATCCAGTGAAACTGCTGATACATTCATTCTGTGCAAATGAGGCACAAATTGAATGTTCTCCTACTATTTCCTCTACAGGTCAAATGGCATTCATTCTTAAAAAATAAAGTATTATGGGAAAATACTATACTATGGCCACTAGATGGAGCTGAGGATCATGGGAAATAAATACTGATCTTCAGCTCCATCTAGTGGTCATAATGCAGCATTTGACCTGTATGGGAAATAGAAGAATGGTCAATATTGCTGCACAGAAAAATGCACCAGCAGTCTCACTGGATGAAAAGGCTATACAATTTTTCTTTTTTTAAATAAATACATGCCCAAAGTGTATGTCTGGTCAAAAATACACATTCGGGGCATCCCTGCATTACTCCATGGTTTATCCCTTTAAAAACCAAGTACAGGAAAATACCTGTTGCTCCTTCCATAAATCTAGTGGGAGCAGGGGCGGACTGACAACTCATGGGGCCCCCGGGCAATAGGGGATCATGGGGCCCCTGTGTCCTTGTCCACACTCAAAAAAAGCCTATAAAAAGGTACCAGGGGCATTTCATGGGGCCCCCTACTGACCCCGGGCCCTCAGGCAGTGCCCGAGTTCTCGAATGGTCAGTTCGCCCCTGGTTGAGACCGACAAAATCACTGGACCAAGAAGAGTTGGCGGCCGAGGGTGCTAACAGTCGGTGAAAAAAATCTCCTCCGAGAAACTTTGGTACCTTCCCATTAAGTTCTTCTACCACATCTCCACATAAAATTGGGATTGATGAAGCAATTCGTAAAATCACTTCCAAGAGATGGAGAATGCTTCAAATACTTGGTCACCAAGTTTCCAGGCCTGTCGGAGGCAAAATTGAAGGAAGGTTTGTTCGTCGGACCAGACAGTAGAAGGCTAATAGTTGATTAAGAGTTTGTCAATACCATGACGGATCCTCAAAAAGAAGGGTGGATTGCATTGAAAGAAGTCGTACAGAAATTTTTAGGCAATAACAAAGATCTTCACTACAAAAAGATCGTCGGACGAATGCTGAAAGCATTTCAAGCTTTAGGTTGCCTGATGAGTTTGAAAGTGCATTTCCTCCAGTCCCACTTTGACTACTTTCTTGAAAATTTGGGAGCTGTGACTGAGGAACAAGGTGAACGATTCCACCAAGACATTAAAGAGATGGAAAGGAGATACCAGGGAAAATGGAGCATTACAATGATGGCAGACTATTATTATTATTATACAGTATTTATATAGCGCCAAAGGGTATGCTCAGCACTGTACAGTAGCAAGGGGGACATAACATGAGACAAGACAGTAACAATACAATACACGAGGGGTTCGAGGGCCCTGCTCTTTCGAGCTTACAATCTAGGAGGGAGGGGAAGGTGGCACAGGAGGAGATGGCTGTGGGGGATGGAGTGGTGGGTAGAGTGGAGGAGGTTGGTTGTTAGGTGAGGTCGGGTGTTAGGTGAGGTTGGGGTAGGCTTCCCTGAAGAGGAGGGTTTTCAGGGGGCGCCTGAAGGTGAGGAGGTTAGGTGACATTCTGATGAATTGGGGTAGGGAGTTCCAGAGGATGGGGGAAGTCCTAGAGAAGTCCTGCAATCGGGCGTGGGAGGAGGAGACCAGGGAGCTAGAGAGCAGGAGGTCCTGTGAGGAGCGGAGGGCACGGGTAGGGTAGTATCTGGGTATCAGGTCAGTTATGTAGTTCGGGACGGCATTGTGGGTCAGGGTTAGCAGCTTGAACTTGAAGCGTTGGGCAATCAGGAGCCAATGAAGGGATTGGCAGAGGGGGGAGGCAGATGTGGAGCGCTTGGTGAGGTGATGAGTCTGGCCGCTGAGTTTAGGATTGACTGGAGTGGGGATAGACTACTGTTGGATGCTTCAGAGAGACATTCCAGATGCTACTCACAAGCGTAAATGCACCAAGAGGAGCCTCACAGGGAAGAAGAATCGAGTTTAGTGTGTGTAGGTGAGCTCATTTCAGTTCAAAAAAGGATTTTCATGAAAAAATTGTAATAAAACTTTAATTTTATAAGTCTATTTCCATTTATTTTGAGGTATTGCCTTAACATAGTTACCTAAATTGTCAGGAAACGTGATGTTTTATGACAAAATGGAGGTCATTTTTGGATTCAGCGCACCAAAAAACATAAAGATTACGTGGAATAACCAGAACAGCTCTTGAAAAAAAATTTTTTGCAGACCTGTGAATCAGATATTATATTTTTATAGACAGTACCTCTATTATTATTTGCTATGATAGTTTCTAAATTTCCCTTTGGTCAAGGATGCCCCATGAGGGATTTCCTGAAATTTTTGCAATTTCAACATAATTACAGAAAAAGGGGAAGCGTGCATGAATATATTGCAATAGATTTTCCAAAACAGAACTGAAGGTTTGGTATTATAATATTAAAACAATCCCCAATTTGTATGTTCTGACTTATGAGAAATGAATTGTTTCACGAAAATAAGAAGGGACATAGGTATTGGAGGAAGGAACCACAGAGTACTGCTGGGTACACAGGTATCTGACATGCCCAGGGGCGGACTCACAACTCATGGGGATCATGGGGCCCCTGTGTCCTTGCCCACACTTAAAACACACACAAAAAAGCCTATAAAAGGTACCAGGGGAATTTTATGGGGCCCCCTACTGACCCCGGGCCCTCGGGCAATGCCCGAGTGCTCGAATGGTCAGTCCACCCCTGGATACGCCCATTGGTGCTGAATGTTGAAAAGTCCTAAAGTCATTCTAAAGCTATTTTTTTTCTTTAAAATAATAAACTTGTCATACTTACCTGCTCTGTGTAATAGTTTTGCCCCAGGAGCAGCCCCTATCCTCCCCTTCCTCCCTCACCGTTGCTCTTGGCTCCTCCCCCCTGCCGAGTGCTACTTGCTATGGGGGCACTCATGTCTGCTCACTCCTGAGCTGGCTATGTGTGTCCATTGATACTCAGAGCGCAGCTCAGCTCCGCTTTCCACTCCCTCCTCATTGGCTAAGGCTGCCATTGACTCCCGCTGCTGTCTCTGTGCAAATTGGGGAGGGAGCTATTGTCCACGTGCACAGCTCTGGATCAAAATTGGGCTCAGGTAAATATAAGGGGGGACAGGGGGTGGGAGCTGCAGGTGGAAAGATTTTTTTGCCTTGATGCAGAGAATGCTTTAAGGCACATGTGTCAAACACAAGACCTGTGGGCTGAATCTGGCCCCTGGTTTCTTTGCAAAAGGGATGCAGACCCTGCCACTTTCCTCAATAGAATCCTGCAGGTGCAGCAGCTCATTGGTAATGGTAAAGTCAGTCCCATACACTTTGCATATGGACACAGACATACAAACAGCAATTTCTTCAGAATAATAAAAGGTAGGAATTGATCACCCAGAGGGGAATGTTTTTATTTCTCAACAAAAGGGGAATTATTATTTCATTTCAGGACATCCACTTTTGATCCTGAGTTGCCTGGTTGAAGGATCCTGAAAGTGTCCACTTGTACGACGAGCTTTACAGGGGCTGTAGGATACACAAGCCACCGAAGAGGTGAGTACAAGGGCTCGCTCACACATGCTTTGATCTCTGAAGAGCAATCCTTGTTCAGGTCGTTCTTCAGAGAGCATTGACAGGCAGTAAGGAGGCATGTATCACCTCCTCACCTTTGCTTTAACCCCTCAAACCCAGCAATAGCATGCCTTAACCATGAGCATTGCATTGCACATGTTGCAGCCCCATTAACTTGGATAGGTTGCATTTAGCGTGCGCTATGCCCACCAAAATGGACAGGGGGTATGATTCCTGTGCCCTGTGGGTCTACACATGCTTTGCGAGCTTTGCTTCACAGCCACGGCATGTGTGTAGACCTCCAGCTGCTGCCATTGTAACTTAAGGGAGAGCGGTTGGAGTAGGGGCGGACTGACAACTCATGGGGCCCCAGGGCAATAGGGGATCATGGGGCCCCTGTGTCCTTGTCCAAACTCAAAAAAGCCTATGTAAAAGGTACCAGGGGCATCTCATGGGGTCCCCTACTGACCCCGGGCCCTCGGGCAGTGCCCGAGTTTCCAGATTGTCAGTCCGCCCCTGGGTTGGAGGGTGGTAAAAGTGTGACTCATCTGCAGTGTTTTACCGCCCCTCAATTGCTAGGGTGAATGAGCCCTTATACCTCTTACATTGCAGGGAACGTTAGGCAGGATTTTTTTTTAGACACCAGTAGACTCTCCTAGAGACATGTAGGGACACATGAGATAATAACCCGACCTGGAAAACTTGTCGTTGAACAGGTTGTTTTTAAATGACAGCAGTATGAGGCAGGGAAGACAATGATACACGTTGATTATAATTATTATAGATCATGAAAAAAATGATCATTATGACGCAGATGATGATAGTAACCAGGGGCGGACTGACCATTTGGAAACTCGGGCGCTGCCCGAAGGCCCGGGGTCAGTAGGGGGCCCCATAAGATGCTCCTGGTACCTTTTTCATAGGCTTTTTTGAGTTTGGGCACAGGGGACCCATGTTCGAAAAGAAGACTCTTCTAAATCAATATCCAAGAAGAAAAGTCACACTTTCACCCTTGAAAGTACAAATACAAAAACCTTTTCTTAAATACCTATAACCAACTCCTAAAAGTCCTCACACTAAAATTCCAAGAAATTGTCCAAAACAAGTCTTCAAATAATCCACACAATGTCCGTTTCCATTCGCCACTTCAAATCCAGAATACTGCAAAAAAACTAAATATAGTGTATTACCCAGGGGCGGACTGACCATTCGGAAACTCGGGCACTGCCCAAGGGCCCGGGGTCAGTAGGGGGCCCCATGAGATGCCCATGGTACCTTTTTCATAGGCTTTTTTGAGTTTGGGCAAGGACATAGGGGCCCCATGATCCCCTATTGCCCGGGGGCCCCATGAGTTGTCAGTCCACCTCTGGTATTACCCTTATATTCTTAAGTATTAATACGGGATACATGCAAAAACAATAAACAATAATCCAGTGAAGAAAGCACACACACACAAAAAAATATATATATAAATATATATAACTAAATATATGCACACAGCACTCTGTGAGTACAAATATCAAAAGGGAATAACAGCACATCCAAAATAGATAAGTAGATAACTTTCAGTGAACACTCCGTGACACCCCACACTAGTGAGGTAATAGTAACAAACTCCACAGCATGTGAAAATGTGTACATTACCCTCTTGCAGCATAGACCAGCTCCTCTTGCAGCATCAAATAGTATATACCCGCCCTTCAGGATTTGTATTGCCAGCTTCCCCTCCGCAGGTATGCCTTGTTCCCTCTCTCAAAGTCCTCATGAGAGTAGATAACAGAAATCAACAGTGGAGTGTAGAAGGTAATAAACACATTTTATTAGCATCTTGCATTCAAGATTTGGGAAGTTCAACCATCTGTCCCATCAGTTTAAAAGCTATATCTCCAATAACCAATATGGCTGCATCGCTCCTTCCGGTTTTGCGTCTGACGTCACGTGTCTGACGTCACATTGCTGACGCGTTTCGTCACTTCCAACTTCGTCTCGAGGGAGGGTAATACACTATATTTAGTTTATTTTTTTTTTAGGTATTCTGGATTTGAAGTGGTGAATGGAAACGGACAGGGGCCTCATGATCCCCTATTGCCTGGGGGCCCCATGAGTGGTCAGTCCGCCCCTGATAGTAACGCTGGATCATTTCTCTCTGCTTTTTGACACTGTCTTTTCCTTCATAGAGAAGTTGATGTTTTTTCCCAATCCAACCAAACAAGTGAAATTTGGTACTTTTCAAAACATCCAGTGGGTAATAAAATAACCAAAACCTTTTTCTTTCACTTTGTATAGAATAAGGAAGCATTACGACTCCTATTACTAATTTTGTGGGTTTTTATTGCTGTGTTTTTGTCTTTTTTTTTACATTGCAGAACTGTGCTGCAAGGACAAGCCAAGCATTTGGCTGACAGTTGCAGCAAAACCCCATTCACCAACATGGCAGAGTCTGACAGGTGGTGTCATCTGCCAAACTCTACTAAACCCTGGACCCTGCATTCACTATATCCGGTCTCCCTGGACCCTGCATTCACTATATCCGGTCTCCCCGGACCCTGCATTCACTATCCGGTCTCCCCGGACCCTGCATTCACTATATACGGTCTCCCCGGACCCTGCATTCACTATATTCCTAGATTGTAAGCTCGAAAGAGCAGGGCCCTCAATCCCCTCATGTTTTGCATTGTATTGGTATTGTTCTGTCACATGTTCTGTCCCCCTTTGTAATGTACAGCGCTGAGCGAACTATTGGCGCTTTATAAATACTGTATAATAATAATAATAATAATATCCAGTCTCCCCAGACCCTGCATTCACTATATCTGGTCTCCCCGGACCCTGCATTCACTATATCTGGTTTCCCCGGACCCTGCATTCACTATATCTGGTTTCCCCAGACCCTGCATTCACTATATCTGGTCTCCCCGAACCAGGCATTCACTATATCTGGTCTCCCCGGACCCTGCATTCACTATATCTGGTCTCCCCAGACCCTGCATTCACTATATCCGGTCTCCCCGGACCCTGCATTCACTATATCCGGTCTCCCCGGACCCTGCATTCACTATATTCGGTCTCCCCGGACCCTGCATTCACTATATCTGATTTCCCTGTACCCCATATTCACTATATCTGGTCTCCCCAGACCCTGCATTCACTATATCTGATTTCCTTGTACCCCATATTCACTATATCTGGTCTCCCCGGACCCTGCATTCACTATATCTGATTTCCCTGTACCCCATATTCACTATATCTGGTCTCCCAGGACCCTGCATTCACTATATCTGGTCTCCCAGGACCCTGCATTCACTATATCTGATTTCCCTGTACCCCATATTCACTATATCTGGTCTCCCCGTACCCTGCATTCACTATATCTGGTCTCCCCGGACCCTGCATTCACTACATCTGGTCTCCCCTGACCCTGCATTCACTATATCTGGTCTCCCCTGACCATGCATTCACTATATCTGGTCTCCCCGGACCATGTATTCACTATATCCGCTCTCCGTGGACCCCGCATTCACTATATCAGGTCTCCCAGGACCCTGCATGCACTATATCCGGTCTCCCCAGACCCCGCATTCACTATATCTGGTCTCCCCAGACCCTGCATTCACTATATCTGGTCTCCCCGGACCTTGCATTCACTATATCTGGTCTCCCCGGACCCTGCATTCACTATATCTGGTCTTCCCGGACCCTGCATTCACTATATCCGGTCTCCCCGGACCCTGCATTCACTATATCTGGTCTCCCTGGACCCTGCATTCACTATATCCGGTCTCCCTGGACCCTGCATTCACTATACCTGGCCCCCTCGGACCCTGCATTCAGTATATCCGGTCTCCCCGGACCCTGCATTCACTATATCTGGTTTCCTCAGACCCGGCATTCACTATATCTGGTCTCCTCAGACCCTGCATTCACTATATCTGGTTTCCTCGACCCGGCATTCACTATATCTGGTCTCCCAGGACCCTGCATTCACTATATCTGGTCTCCCCGGATCCTGCATTCACTATATCTGGTCTCCTCGGACCCTGCATTCACTATATCTGGTCTCCTCGGACCCTGCATTCACTATATCTGGTCTCCTCGGACCCTGCATTCACTATATCTGGTCTCCTCGGACCCTGCATTCACTATATCTGGTCTCCCCGGATCCTGCATTCACTATATCCGGTCTCCCCGGACCCTGCATTCACTATATCTGGTCTCCTCGGACCCTGCATTCACTATATCTGGTCTCCTCGGACCCTGCATTCACTATATCTGGTCTCCCCGGACCCTGCATTCACTCTGTCTGGTCTCCCACAGTATCCACAACATGGAAGTGCAATTACAATGGTTTTAATGGTCTTCCCCTATATATGGGTCATTTGCTTGTCTGGTTGCCTTGGCTCTGATGAAAGGAGTGTGTGTCCCGAAATGCGCCAGTAATTACAACTGGTAAGCTGTTCCACAGGATCCCCGCTACGTGGGACTGATTTACTTGACTATACTGTATGTCTATTTTCATGGTCCTTTTGTGAGTATGCACTTGTCATTTTTTTATAATAAAGTATTTAATACCACAGTAATGCACAAGGAGAGTGCGCCCTGTTGTGTTTTCTCTTGTCAGTGCTAAGATTATCCCGTCTTCAGAGCGCTGCAACTCAACCAGTGACAGTTACCGTGAGACTCTGCGGAGCACAAAGATTTGAGCGCTGGTGGTTTTTTTACTTTGACTTCGATGGAAGTGCAATTAGTTTAGTAAATATAAACTGCTAATTTCCTTTTTTCATCAGCAGTTAGAACAGTCTTTTGACTTCTATCAGTGTCTGGCTGAGCACTGGTTAAAGCTTGTAGGAGGAGTTTTCATTCTCCCCTGATTGTCCTAAGAGGATGCATAACCTCTGACTCTCTGTCTGGACAGTGCTGATTGACCCTGCGCTGATCACATGCACCCTCCCAAGAAAAATAAACTCTCTAGCAATACACACCAAAGTGAGCATGTGCAGCTTGCCCCCAAAGCTCTATTCTATCAGCAGATTAATTGGGGGAAGTAGAAGAAGGGGAAAATCAGAGAAGTCAGGATCAAACAATGCAGAGGATTAACCCCTTAGGTTCTACAGGTGAGTATAACAAGCATGCTTTACTGCATCTACAGACTGATTGTACTGTTGTGGGTTTAGTAACCCTTTAAGGCAGTGTATTGGGCTTCTGATGCACCAGAATGTCCCAGACGTCGAACGTGTCACAATGTTTTTTGCTGCAACACACTATGGTGCACTCTTATGTGCTTCAGCACATTGCAACCCACACGTTACCTTGGTGCATTGGGATGCTATAGAAAATGAATGAGGTTACCCTGATGAAGTCACAAAGTGGGCGTGATGCAACTAGTCGGCACGTGGGGAGGAGCTTTGTGTAATCGTGGTGACGTCATTTCCGGCGTGGGGGCCATATTGGAACACCCTGTGTATTACCCATGCAGTACACCCATAGCATGTGGTAGGAGGCTGGAAGATTCATTGTTTTGTGAGTGGAAATCTACTTTTTATACCTATTACCAATAAAATTACTGGTTGCACTATGGAGGGTCTCTGCTTGTGTCTTACTATGACCCTGGGAGGAGCTGGCTGCTAAACTGGTGGACGCTGGAGGAGGAAGATATTTTCTAGAGAGTGATCCGTACTGATAGGATCGTGTGATCCTGAAAGCGTGCTGGCCCCTTGGGGTCTAAGGAAGGAGGTGAGGGGGCATTTTGGCTGTTAAGGATTGTCACGTGTGAATCA
Organism: Staurois parvus; assembly: GCF_062004578.1. Lineage (NCBI taxonomy): Eukaryota > Metazoa > Chordata > Amphibia > Anura > Ranidae > Staurois > Staurois parvus. The sequence continues at coordinate 1,065,663 of NW_028319125.1, read as the reverse complement.
CGTACACTGCACATAATTTTGCATGAAGAGTGGAGTGTGAAGTTCATCATTAAGCACAGCATCATCAGTATTATTATTATTTACTTTGGACTTTTCTTGTATTTGAACTATCGTTTATTCCTTTGTGCACTGTTTGTGTGGCACTGTTTATTATTAGTATATATGTTATTATAGTATATATTACTTTATTTTCACGTTTTTGCACAAGATATTCCCCTTGAGGGAATACATGCATGACACTGTATATGTATTGAGTATCTTGGATTTATTTTGGGGATTGAGTATATATTGTATTACGGTTCTATTAGATACTAATTAGCGCTGCACTCATAATTTTTGCACTATAGAAAATGAATGGCACTGCAATGCATCAATGCATGTTGATGTTTCTGCAAGGCAATGGACCCTATTAGCTAATGGCAGGAATACACGGTAAGAAAATTGTATGAAAAATTTAGTTGATCAAATGATCGACCGATTTTCTCTCCACTGATGAGCAGGATGTTATAACCGATAATGATATTGTGAATGAAAAAAATCTGGGTGAACAACAATGGAAAATGTTTCGCATACGAATAACCGATTTTCTATGCGGTGGTACGACGGTCGTCCAAAAAAAATCTATCAAGCGCTATCACGCATGAGCGGAAACAGAAGATGACCCAGATGTTTATGTCCAAGCAGGGGCGGACTGACCATTCCAGCACTCGGGCACTGCCCGAGGGCCTGGGGCCAGTAGGGGGCCCCATGAGATGCCCCTGGTACCTTTTTTATAGGCTTTTTTGAGTGTGGGCAAGGACACAGGGGCCCCATGATCCCCTATTGCCCGGGGGCCCCATTTGTTGTCAGTCGGCCCCTGTGTCCAAGGAATCTTCGTAAACACGAACAAAAAATCCAAATGTTAAAAGTAGATTGGCCCAATGAGATAATGAAACCAGAATTCTGCAGATTATATTCTGTATCACTATTTATGTATATAGGTCATGTAATAAACGATATTATACTCATTGCTGGTAATTGTTGTGTATATATCAAAATTATATTCTCTTTTTTTTTTTTGGTTTAAGATATAGATCATAGTATAAATAAGTTTTTATGTTTAAAAAATTGTACTGTTTATTCAATTATACAGTGAGGACATTATTGAACATTCCACCATTTTTCTAGGTAAATACATTTCTAAAGGTGCTATTATTTATTTATTTATTTATTTATTATTTAACCTTTTCAATACCGTGCAATTTTACCCCTTCCTGCCCAGGCCATTTTTCAGGTTTCAGCGCTCTCACACTTTGAATGACAATTGCGCGGTCATACAACACTGTACCCAAACTAAAATTTTATCATTTTCTTCACACAACTAGAGCTTTCTTTTGGTGGTATTTAATCACCGCTGGGGTTTTTATTTTTTGCTAAATTAACAAAAAAAGACCAAAAATTTTGAAAAAAAACCCACATTTTTCTTTGTTTCTGTTATAAAAGTTTACAAATAAATAATTGTTCTTCATAAATTTAGGCCGAGATGTATTCTGCTACATGTCTTTGGTGAAAATAACCCAAATTAGGATGTATTTTTTAGTTTGTAGGAAAGTTATAGAGTTCACAAACTATGGTATAGATCTGAATATTGATCAATCCTGAAGTACTGACAGACAATCTAATTTCTTGAGGTCCAAGAATGTCAGAACGGTAAAGATATCCCCAAATGACCCCTTTTTGCAGAGTAGACAGTCCGACGTATTTCATTACAGGCATGGCGAGTTTTTTGAAGTTGTATTTTTTTGTCATAATTTTTCGGAAAATGAAAAAATTAAAAAAATTATTTTCACTATTTTTTTTTTTACATACTGTCACCAGTGCAGTACAGTGTCATCATATAACTGGCATGGCGGTGAACAGGGACACTGACTGGTGACAGTATGAAAAAAAAAAAAAATATATATATATATATATTTTTTTTATTATATTTAATTTTTTATTACATTTTTTTTTTTTTTTTTTTTTTTTCATATTTTACTATGACCAAAGTAGTACAATGTTACCATAGTAACATTGTACTACTTTGGGGAAGTGATCAGTATTTTCTTTTTTTTTTTACACAATTTGCTTATAGCAAAGAATTACTTTGCTATAAGCAAGCATTTACCTGAATGAAATCGATTCAATCAGCTTTTCTTTTTTTTTTTTTTTTTTTTTTGTGCTTAGCTGGGATTTGGTCACAGTTAATCACATGACATGTGCATGTGATTAGCTGTGACCATTCACAGCTAGGCACTAGTATACAATGGATGGCATCATGAATGAAGCCATCCATTGTATACAACTGTCATGTGACCTGCTGTGATTGGTCACAACAGGTCACATGGTACCAGCAACGGGAGCCGGTACTCTGATCTGTCATCGGCCGTGTCCGAGGTGCACGGCCAGTGACAGATCGCACTGCTGCGCCGCTCTGCATTAGCGCAAACTGCGCATGTGCGGGAGCACGCCAAATGGCGTGCACCCGGAGTGCAGAGACACTTTTGAAGCCGCCAAACGGCCATTGGCCGGGCGGCTATTGGTTAAATAAATAAAGGTGCTATTGGCATATTATTCCATTTTATTACACTTGTAATTTCTCAACGTATTTGTTTTGGTTTCTTTGTCTGTATGGATTGTGTTCTGGGCGGAAGGGCGTGACTACAAGGTCACATGCACACTGCATCACTTCCACTTGTATGGAAGACGTCAACACTACGTATTGCCCGACGAACGATTTTTATTTTATTGGTTAATGTGGGCCACGATCTCGACCAACGGATGAATGCTGATCGGTCGTCGGATTTTCTTACTGTGTATTCCTGCCTTAAGTCTTGCCAGCAGTACTTGTGATCAGGGGCGGACTGACAACTCATGGGGCCCCCGGGCAATAGGGGATCATGGGGCCCCTGTGTCCTTGCCCAAACTCAAAAAAGCCTATGAAAAAAGGTACCAGGGGCATCTCATGGGGCCCCCTACTGACCCCGGGCCCTCGGGCAGTGTCCGAGTTTCCAAATGGTCAGTCTGCCCCTGCTTGTGATGAGTAGGCTGCCTGCACTTGACATCTCCTGGCATGGGGAGATCTCTATAGGTGGGTTCCCAGCTCCGCCCATCTGCTGACACCATTGTGAAGCTGCTGAACGATTGCTTTTTATGTTACAGAGAACAGAACCCGAGGAGTGAACTTGTCTCGCTTCACTTCATCATAGATACAGGTGGGCGGCAAAGCTGAGAATTCCTGGAGTCAGATTCCCCTGACGCTGACCACAGTTATAACTGGAATCCGTCTCTAACATGCAACAAAAATATGTTATTGCTGACTCAGCCCATGTGCAGGTTCAGTATTTTTTTGATGCAATCCATTTTCATTAAATCTCCTCCGTGTCCTGGCACAGCGTGCGGGACTCCCACCCTCACTCATGTTCTGCTATAAAAGAGGTTTAAATACAAGGGCGTTGCTTTCCTAAAGGCTAATAGGCTGTTCCCTTTGCAAGACATTTTCCCCAGAGCTTAGTGAATGTGGTGAAATTTCACTTACAAAGAAAACTTAATCGCATGCAAGGGAAAAAAAAATCAAAAGCATTTGTGCACATTGGGTGTGGAAGTCAGCAGAGCTCCTCCAAAGTTCAATAAGCTCTTGGGTGAATTTCTTTGCAAAGTGCAACTTCCCTTGTAAAGTAAACAGTCTATTTGCCTTATTTATTTATTTCAGGTACTTATACAGCGCCATCAATTTATACAGCGCTTTACATATATATTGTATATTCACATCAGTCCCTAACCCTCAAGGGGTGTACAATCTAAGGTCCCTAACTCACATTCATACATACACATACTATGGCCAATTTAGACAGGAGACAATTAACCTACCTGCAAATTTGCCTTTAGTAAATCTACCCTTAAGGGTCCATATACATGCATTCTGTAACTGAATATCCTGTAATGGCTGTATATTATTATTATTATTATATAGGATTTATATAGCGCCAACGATATGTCTGGTGGAAATCCAGTCCAGCTCACCATCCAAATCCCACCATTCCTACAGTAAAGAATGGAGGTGGGAATATCATGTTATGGTTGGTTCTCTGCATCACGGACTGGAGCACTTGTCAGGATAGAAAGAAAAATGGATGGATGAAAAATACCGTCAAATTCTTGAGGAAAATCTGCTGCCCTCTGCCAGAAAGGTGTCAATGGGAAGAAGGATCCCCTTCCAACATGACAATGACCCAAAGCACACAGCAAGAATGAGCACACAGTGATTGGAGGAGGAAAAGGTGAATGTCCTTGCATGGCCTATTTTTATTATATTATATAGGATTTATATAGCGCCAAGCAGCGCTTTAAAAAATGAAGGTAGACATTACAGTTACAATACAATTTGGTACAAGAGGACACAGAGGGCCCAGCTGGTTAGAGCTTACAATCTAGGAGGAAGGGTTGAGTGATGCAAAAGGTAATAGCTGTGGGTGGGGTGAGCTGATGGAGAAGATAAATGGCAGTTTACTAGGTAGAAACAGGATAGGCTTCTTTAAAGAGAAAGGTTTTCAAGGATCGTCTAAAGGTGGATAGATTAGGAGATAGCTGGACAGATTGGGGTAGGGAGTTCCATAGGATGGGAAAAGCTCACAAGAAGTCCTGGAGGCGAGCATGGGAGGAGGTGACACAGAAACTAAAGAGCAGGAGGGCTTGGGAGGATGGAAGCGAGAGGTTTGGTTGATATTTTGAGACCAGGTTGGTGATGTAGCTTGGGGCAGAGTTGTGGGTGGCTTTGTAAGTTGTTGTATTTTGAATTTTATTCATTTGGTGAGTGGAAGCCAGTGGAGGGATTGGCAGAGAGGGTAGCAGACACTAAATGGTTGGTAAGGTGGATGAGCCTGGCAGCAGTATTCATGGTGGACTGGAGGGGGGATAACCTATGTAAAGGTAAGCCAATGATTGGGGAGTTGCAGTAGTCGAGGCAAGAGATAACAAAGGAGCTTTGTGGTATCATTGGTTAAAAAGGGGCGTATTCTGGAGATGTTGTGGTGGTTGAGGCGGCATGATTTGGACAGGGATTGGATGTGGGCCTGAAAGGATAGTTCAGAATCCAGGGTTACACCTAGCCCCTTGGCATGCAGGGATGGGTTGATAGTGGTGCTATTGATCCTGACCGAGAAATCAGGGGAAGAGGCATGTGGGGGAGGAAATATTATGAGCTCAGTTTTGGATAGATTGAGTTTTAGGAAGTGGTGTGACATCCAGTCTGTATTGTCTGTTAGTGAATTGGTGATATGTGTGGAAACTGATGGGGTGATCTGAGGAGTAGAGATAGATTTGTGTGTCATCAGCATAGAAATGGTATTGTAAATTATGGGAAGCTATCAGCTGACCCAAGGAAGATGTGTAGATGGAGAATAGGAGAGGTCCAAGGACAGAACCTTGGGGGACCCCGACAGTAAGAGGAGTAGGAGAGGAGGAAGTAGAGTTGTAAGTGACACTGAAGGTGCGATGAAATAGGTAAGATTCGATCCAACGGAGAGTACAGTCACAGAGACCAAGTAAATAGAGTTTTTTTTTTTGAGGAGGAGGTGGTCAACTGTGTCAAAGGCAGTGGAGAGGTCCAAGAGTAAGAGTACGGAATGCGGCGGACTGACAACTCATGGGGCCCTCGGGCAATAGGGGATCATGGGGCCCCTGTGTCCTTGCCCAAACTCAAAAAAGCCTATGAAAAAGGTACCAGGGGCATCTCATGGGGCCCCCTACTGACCCCGGGCCCTCGGGCAGTGCCCGAGTTTCCAAATGGTCAGTACGCCCCTGGTACGGAATAGTGACCATTGGTTTTAGCAGTTAGTAAGTTGTTTGTGAGTTTTAGAAGAGCAGTTTCTGTGGAGCTGACTGAATCCAGACTGAAGGGGATCGAGAAGGTTATTCTCAATGAGGTGGCAGCTCAGCCGGTTGTAGAGTAGACGTTCAAGGAGTTTGGAGGTATAAATACAAACAGTGACTTCTACATTCCTGTATAACAAACTAAGGGCTAGTTTACACCAGATGCGGTTGAATGTACTTTTAGACACAGTATGAATGCATTTGTAGTGGTTACCCCCAGAGGAGCAGTTGCTTTTTTGGGTTCCCTTTTCCCTGTGCCCATGACTGTCCAAGCAGCACCACTCTCTCCGACACACCAGGGCTAAAAGGTGGATGTTTATTGCAACAATGCACAAATAATTCAACAATCTAAGAATGGAAAATGTCCTGCCCCCTAGTGTACATAGTTTGTTGAGAGTAGATAGAGGCTTGCTAGAAGCCTGGGTTTAGAGGGTTACTTCAGGTCAGGCAGGAGGGCTCTACAGGTCAGTCCTCTGGTACCTCCCCTTGCTCTATAAACTCTAGAAAAAGTGGCTAGGTTGTTTAGCAATAAATGTGTCAAGGCATTTAAAAGAACCTATAAGCTATATATGTCATATGCAAAAGGCAGTGTTTCCACATTTTTTTATGAATCTGTATTTTAAGCACCACTACATATATCTCATACACTTACTTATGCTCAAACGTCTGAAGATGTGCACAAAGAGCTATATATGTACAATATGACACACCTGTATGTACCTTTCACTGATATGTTGTTGTAGCGCCCAGGGGCAGACTGACAACTCATGGGGCCCCCGGGCAATAGGGGATCATGGGGCCCCTGTGTCCTTGCCCAAACTCAAAAAAGCCTATGAAAAAGGTACCATGGGCATGTCATGGGGCCCCCTACTGACCCCGGGCCCTCGGGCAGTGCCCGAGTTTCCAAATGGTCAGTCCGCCCCTGGTAGCGCCCTCTGCTGTATATAGTTGGTCAGAGTAGTTAGAGGCTTGCTAGAAGCATTGGCTTAGTCAGTGGGTACTTCAGGTCAGGGCTGGAGGGCTCTACAGGTCCGGTACCTCCCCCTGCTCTAGAAGCTTGGAAAAGCTTCTGGAAGTCAGTAGGAAAGGTAAGGAGGGGCTGATCTGCTTATGTATGGCAGTCTGACCAATCCCAGGCAGGATGCCTGATAGTGTGGCAGAGTAGCCCATATATGGCAGAACCTGGCCAGCAGGGGAGTCGGGAGATGGAGTGCTGAGAGGTGCTGCTGTGTAGCCTGGGAGGGGGCCCTGTAAAGGGGGATTCTACCTCCAGGCTGGAGGTTGGAAGCTGAAGGGGGAGCTCCACTGCCCTGCAGTCCACCTGGGACTGCATAGACTGAAAAGGAACCAGCCCATCTAGAAGGCCTAAACGCAGTTCTATCCACAGCTGCAGGACAAGGACAGCGTGAGTACCGCTACACCCCCAGGGCCTAGAAGGGAGAAATCTGCTGTATCCAAGTTCTTAGCAAGTCTTCAGGGGACAGCTCATAGCTTACCCCGGTGTTTCTCAACCTTTTTTCAGTCAAGGCGCCCTTTAAAATTATGGACAGTTCCGAGGCACCCTTTAAAATTATGGACAGTCTTAAGGCACCTCATTCTAAAATGTGAAAAACTATTCTAATAGTTATATATAACGCAGCAACATCCACACATGTAGGACACCCAACATTAGAGGTGATTTATTCTTCCAAAGCAAATACACTTTTGCACAATGGTACTGACTAGTATTCCAGTGTTTCTCCTCTCCCTCCACTGAGCTAATGTGACCCCAATACTGATGGAGAGAAGCAGGGGAGGGTCAAACTAGAATGCTGTGCAGGCAGCTGACATCCTCCTTATCAACTGATGATGTCATTGGTTGTCAGGATGCCGGCGGCTAGAAGGCCGTAATGGTGCACAATGAAAACCCGGGACTTTGTGTAACTAAAAGGCAGGCATGTTCCGTCTGTTGGCTTGTATACATATTTTGGGCAATCTCTACACACCCCTAAAGAAATCGCAAGGCACCCCAGGGTGCCTGGGCACCCTGGTTGAGAAAGGCTGTCTTACCAAATCCCTTGTCCAGGGATCAGATACCGTAGCCAGGTGGGGTGGGTTTGGTATTATAAATCAAAATTAAAATCTCTGTATAACCCTGAAGAAAAGTAAAACTTTCACCCTTGAAAGTGCAAATATTATAAACCTTTTCTATGTGCCTTCCTCACACTTCAAATCCTACCCCACATTCCCAAAAACATATAAAATCAAAAACCAAAACTGTCCACAATCCAAAGTCCAAAGTGTCCACACTATCCAATCTTCCAACTGTGATTGATGTCCAAATCGTCACTCCAATCCAAGATACCTCAAACAAAATTTAAACTGAATATAGTGCATTACCTTTTTAAACAATATCATACTCCGTGATATCATGCACAAACACTAGTGAAGAATATAACCGCCCAAAAAAAAAAAAAAAAATTGTATATTTATGATATATAATTATAATTCTATAATATTACCTCAAATGTGAAATTCAAAATCCACACACTTCAACTCGGGATATAGTGAATAAATCACTCCAAGTGAACTTAAACAAACCAAACATATGCAACCAGTGCACTAAACGAAATGGGTGCCACCACTCTGTGTTAGGATAACATACTATTACCCTAATTCAATTAGTACAGGTGTTTCAAACTTTTCCACATGTCAGACGGCTTTCCTCTTTAGGGGAGAATACACTGGGATCTCCCCGTTCCTCACAAGACAGAGAAGAGAAACTCAGTGGAGTAGATGCAAAAAGATTTAATCAATAAATAACTGCTTACATATAAGGTAAAAACCGTCCATCCTATTCAAGACCACATCCAAGATGGCCGCGATGCTCCTTCCGGTTTGCATCCTTTCCGTTTTGTTTTTTTTTGGGCGGTTATATTCTTCACTAGTGTTTGTGCATGATATCACGGAGTATGATATTGTTTAAAAAGGTAATGCAATATATTCAGTTTAAATTTTGTTTGAGGTATCTTGGATTGGAGTGACGATTTGGACATCAATCACAGTTGGAAGATTGGATAATGTGGACACTTTGGACTTTGGATTGTGGACAGTTTTGGTTTTTGATTTTATATGTGTTTGGGAATGTGGGGTAGGATTTGAAGGGTTTGGTAATATGTTCACTTGTTGGGACTTAAAAATCTATTGAAGGGGACTCAGAGCTCCTGAAAGTTACCACTTTGCTATAGACTGTCATAGTCCCGGCTAGAACACGGTCATTCATTTGCCATTTTTTGTAGTATTTTAGAGAAGGTTGTTGTCGTCAATGGTTATTCTGCAATCAAGTTGCGCATGCCAGAACCCCTCTACCCTATCAAAGTTAAATTCCCTAATAAATACAAAAAACCAAGCCCATGGACTGTGTCGGCCATACATGGGTCGAAATTCAACTTATTTTTCGTCCAAAAATCGGACCTAAGAACAAACGGATGGTGTAAATGGCACCGGCTGATTTTCGTGGTTCTTCCCCTATTCGGTGATCGCACATGTTGCAAAATTCATGAAAAACGATCGATTTTCGACTCAATGATGGTCAAATCGTATGATCGTTTTTCTGAAAAGAATATGCGCATGAGCCATGACCTGGAAGGAACAGAAGTTTTGCCTGTTATATGGGGTGAACTTTATGACTCGATCGGCCAATTTTCGAAATCATTGATGGCACCATTGGATTACCGAGCGAACAACGTTTTCAATTTTCGGACAAAAAATCGTTCGGAATTCGACCCATGTATGGCCTGCATTACTTTGTGTCTGGAAAATGCATGTTGCCTGGATGTGCAGGAGGTAAAAGAGGAATGACAGAGCAGTGGCTCTCAAGGAGGTAGTGCTTCATGAGCAAATTGATCGAAGAGTGAACCCTAAGAGCTCATGCACACTGGGCTTAAAAATGCTGCTTTTACAGGCGTTTGGCTTTTCTTTGTTTTTTTCTGTCCATGAATACATCTCTGTGTTAGCTTGTTACTGTCAGGCCAAATTTACTATAATAGAGGAAGCTGTATGTTTTGTGTTCCTATATTTGCAGGACTCGTGTCTGGCAGCTGATGGTTGACATGAGATGACCTGTGCGGGAAATGTTATCTGAGTGTGGGGTGATGTTAACATGGAACTTGGGAATAATACACCATTTAAGGAAGATCTCTTCACAGGATCTGCCAATTCATGATCAAAGGACAATGAGTACAATGTGAAGAGAGGGGAATCATTGTAATTCCTGTGTGATAATAAGAGTTTTTATTGTTCACATGAAAGGAACAATATCTTCTGTACACAGAGACTGATAACATTCACAATGAAGCAGGTACATATCATATATTCACATTTCCTGTACAGATAGAGGCAACACTTTTTACCTGGTCCTGGGCATTTCAGGTTAAAGCTGAACTCCAGGCAGACAGCTAAGTACACAGACTGAATACATATATACAGTATGCGGTGCTGTTTTCAATTTCTGTCCATCCAGTCCTGGGTTTTGAACAGCTCTGTCATATTATTATTATTATACAGTATTTATAAAGCGCCAATAGTGCACTCAGCGCTGTACATTACAAAGCAAAACATGAGGGGTTCGAGGGCCCTGCTCCTTGGAGCTTACAATCTAGGAGGGAGGGGATGGTGGCACAGAAGGAGATAGCTGTGGGGGATGGGGTGGTAGGAAGAGTGGAGGAGGTTGGCAAATTAGCAGGGGGTGGGGTAGGCTTCCCTGAAGAGATGGGTTTTCAGGGTGCGCCTAAAGGAGAGGAGAGTAGGTGATAATCTGATGGGTTGGGGCAGGGAGTTCCAGAGGATGGGTGACACCCTGGAGAAGTCCTGGAGAGGGGCATGGGAGGAGGAGACCAGGGAACTAGAGAGAAGGAGGTCTTGTGAGGAGCGGAGTGTGCGTGTTGGGTGGTACTTGGATATTAGGTCAGTGATGTAGTTCGGGGCAGTATGGTGGACAGCTTTGTACGTCAGTGTTAGGATTTTGAATTTGATCCATTGCGCAATCGGAAGCCAGTGGAGGGATTGGCAGAGGGGGGTGGCGGAAACGGAGCGGTTGGAAAGGTGAATGAGTCTGGCAGCCGTATTCAGCATCGACTGAAGCGGGGATAGCCAGCGGCGAGGCAGGCCAGTGAGAAGGGAGTTGCAGTAGTCGAGTCGTGATATGATGAGGGAGTGGATGAGCTGTTTAGTGGTTTCTGGGGTTAGGAACGTGCGTATTTTGGCGATGTTGCGGAGGTGGAGTCTGCATGAATTTGTTAAAGATTGGACTTGGGGCTGGAAGGATAGGTTGGAGTCCAGAATGACACCAAGTACTCTGGCCTGCGGGGCAGGTTTGATGGTGACGTTGTTGGATGTGATGGAGAAGTCAATGGGGGGTGTTGTTCGGGCTGGGGGGAAGACAAGAAACTCGGTTTTGGAGAGGTTCAGTTTGGCAGAGTTCTGTCTAGAAGGGCGTTAGACCTGATTTTTCATTGCTGCAGTTAAGCAGTTGTAAACCTCTGACATGAAATATGAGCAAAGCATATCCCTCTATAGCAAGACTTGACAAATTTGCTTTGAATCCTGGCACCAGCTATAAAGGTTAGGAGCCAAACGTCTGAACGCTGTATTTTTTTTAGGTGATACTTTAAAAGCCCCCTGTAGGTCATCAGTTTAGCTTTATGTAGGAGGTCTGATGCTAAAATTATTGCTCTCATTCCTGCGTGCTTGTGTAACATGTGTATTGCAATCAACGTTTTCATGCCTAGGCACCCCTACACAATGGGCAGAGCCTCCCTTCTGACGTCATCGCGTAAGAATCGCTATTTCTAGTGTTGTTTTTGCTGACTGATAGTCTATGGTTGCCTTATATTTTATTACGCTTGTAAGTGCAATTTTGTTCATTTAATAAATAGCTTTTTAACTTACTGCACTATGAGAGGCACCTTTTTATTTACATGAGCTTAAGTCGACCCCATAAGATCGGGATGGTTTGAGGAGCCCCGGATGGTACATGTGATCTGATCTGAGCAGGGGTGGACTGACAACACATGGGGCCCCTGGGCAATAGGGGATCATGGGGCCCCTGTGTCCTCACCCACACTCAAACCACACACAAAAAAGCCTATGAAAGGTACTAGGGGCATCTCATGGGGCCCCCTACTGACCCCGGGCCCTCAGGCAGTGCCTGAGTGCACAAATAGTCAGTCTGCCCCTGGATCTGAGTCATATCAGTCTGGATGGAATTATTATATTTTCTGACCCCCCATAATTAAGGGGTCAAAGGATCTGGTAAGCCTCCAATTTGTTATCATGGTGGTTGAGTTGATTGTAGCCGTATTAGTGCATTTGCAACAGAAACAATTGAGTACTGTCCGTGATACTTTTTTTATCTGCACTAACATACAATTTTGAGGACAAGCTTTCGGGGGAATGTCCACTTCTACAAGGTACTGCTTGGACTGTGAAGAAGGGGACATTCCCCGAAAGCTTGTCCTCAAAATTGTATGTTAGTGCAAATAAAAAAAGTATCACGGACAGTACTCAATGATTTTTATCATGGTGGTGCAACTCTCACGTTGACGGTTATATTGGAATGAAGAATTTCTACTATTCACCACAGAATAAGGGGACTGTTCTATATACTTAATAAAGACTGCTCTATATACTGTATGTTCACTCAATTACACTTTATTTTTGGCAATGGTTCACTATTAAGCACTTCCCTTTAGTGGACACATATCAACTGTATATTATTTATAACTAGGGTGAGCTCAGGGGGGGCCGGAGAGAATGGAGGGACTGGAGAGCATGGAAGGCTGAAGAGCGGGGGGAAGGGGGGCGGAGAGCACATGGGTTGGGGGGGTGGGCAACAGAAATATGCTGGACAGGAGGAGCAGTGGGGCCAACTGCATATAGATGAACAAATCTCTCTATGTTCCTGCTGCAGCTGCTGAATGCTTGCTTTTCCTCGTCTCCCTCCCACAGGCATTCAGCCGCTGCAGGAGGAACAGAGATCGGTTCCTTTATATGCACCCGCTCCCACTGCTTCTCCTATCCAGGCATAAAGGGGGTCACTAGGGCCCCCTGCAGCATGGGGCCAGGTCATGATTGCGACCCCTGTGACCCCTGTAGGTACTCCCCTGTACCAGACACCTTATGGAGATTATTTGCTGCGCTTGTTTACTTTTTTTTCAAATTGACCCCCAAGTGTCAATGGACAGTGAGCAAAAGTTACCTTCTCCCTAAATAAGGGACCCTACACTGTAATTTTTTCAGGGTCTTGTATAAGCTATGGACTGTTCTGCTTCAGCTTTTTTTTACCTCTTCTTCAAACTTCCATTCTGCTTGGTTATACTTTTTAAATGCCCTCCTTGTTATTTTGTTGTAAATCTGCAGTTGGCTTCTGTTTTTCTATGACAAAGGACCGTATTCACAATTCATTCGAGTTATGGATTGGTGTCATATGTGTTTGCACTGAGCACCACAAGTAATCAGGAATGCTTTCACATTTTTTTGCAGTCTTCCTTGCTCTTGTTGACAGTTTCAGCTATCTCTGAGCATTCATCCTCAAGGGTGATGGGGCAATCATATCGTTGTGTAATCTTTAATAGAACCGGGACAAGACAGGCAGGGGTCAGACTTACCATTTGTGCAAACCAAGCAGCTGTGCAAGAGCCATCTGAGACTTAAAGGCCCATTTATAGTTACATAATAGGTAAGGCTGAATAAAGACAAAATTTAACGTCTGTGTTAAATAGTTACATAGTTAGTCTGGCTGAAAAAAGACAAAAGTCCATCCAGTTCAACCATTAAAAAAACAGTTGTTATTGGGTACATTACAATATTTTCTCTATATATCTTTAATGTAACATTTTTGTTTCTTTCAGTTGATTCATTTGTTTTCTTGCTTTTGTAAACAATTGAAGAAAGCTTCATTGTAATTTTCTTTCATGATAAAATCATGACTATTTTGATCAGTTGTCGAGGGGCCCTTAATTGGTGCGGGGCCCATAGACCAGTGCCTACTCTGCCGAATTGTTAATCCAGCACTGAGCAAGAGGGGGGTCTACAAGTAGACCAAGGATACACAGAATGAGAAATACAATATGTTGTAACAGTATAAATCAGCCAGGAGATGAGAACAGGAAAACATTGTTGGACCTCTGGGGTAGGTTCAGGATCTACAGGACAGCAATATGGTGCAGCAAGGATATAAAAGTCCACAGGGTAGAAGAGGGGGATAGTAAAGAGGAAGGTCTGTGGGGCAGCAGTATGGCACAGCAAGGAGCAGGGTCCATAACAGGGGCGGACTGACAACTCATGGGGCCCCCGGGCAATAGGGCATCATGGGGCCCCTGTGTCCTTGCCCAAACTCAAAAAAGCCTATGCAAAAGGTACCAGGGGCATCTCATGGGGCCCCCTACTGACCCCGGGCCCTCGGGCAGTGCCCGAGTTTCCAAATGGTCAGTCTGCCCCTGGTCCATACATACCTCCTAACTTTTTGAGATGGGAATGAAGGACACCTATTAGCAAAAGTATGTAGGCACAGGGCACACCCCCTGCCACACCCCCATTAAATGAGAATTAAACAAAAAAAAAATTTGTCAAACCCACAAATGCTTTTTTTCTTACCACTACTATTCCTTTATACTGGCTTTAGAAGTTTACAAATGCAGCAATTTAGAAATTGGATAAAAGATTTAGCACTGGGAAATGCTTTTTGAAAGTTGAATACTGCATCCTATATACAACTAAATAGAATGAGGGACAAATGAGGAAGAAAGAGGGACAGAGGGATTTTGTTCCAAATCAGGGACAGTCCCTCGAAATCAGGGACAGTTAGTCCAAAGAGCAGCAATGTGGCACAGAAGAGGGGGAATAGTCCACAGGGCGGCATATGGCACAGAAGAGGGGGAATAGTCCACAGGGCAGCATATGGCACAGAAGAGGGGGAATAGTCCACAGAACAGCAATATGGCACAGAAGAGGGTGAATAGTCTACTGAGCAGCAATATGGCACAGAAGAGGGGGGATAGTCCACAGAGCAGCAATATGGCACAGAAGAGGGGGAATAGTCCACAGAGCAGCAGTATGGCACAGAAGAGGGGGGTAGTCCACAGGGCAGAAATATGGCACAAAAGAGGGGGAATAGTTCACAGAGCAGCAATATGGCACAGACGAGGAGGAATAGTCCACAGAGCAGCAATATGGCATAGAAGAGGGAGAATAGTCCAATGAGCAGCAATATGGCACAGAAGAGGGGGAATAGTCCACTGAGCAGCAATATGGCACAGAAGAAGGAGAATAGTCCACTGAGCAGCAATATGGCACAGACGAGGGGGAATAGTCCACTGAGCAGCAATATGGCATAGAAGAGGGAGAATAGTCCACTGAGCAGCAATATGGCACAGAAGAAGGAGAATAGTCCACTGAGCAGCAATATGGCACAGACGAGGGGGAATAGTCCACTGAGCAGCAATATGGCACAGACGAGGGGGAATAGTCCACAGAGCAGCAATATGGCATAGAAGAGGGAGAATAGTCCACTGAGCAGCAATATGGCACAGATGAGGGGGAATAGTCCACTGAGCAGCAATATGGCACAGAAGAGGGGGAATAGTCCACAGAACAGCAATATGCAACAAAAGAGGGGGAATAGTCATTGGATTCAGGAGTTGCAATCACCTCCATGGCCAGAGGTGTATAAAATCAAGCCCCTAGGCATGCAGACTGTTTCTACAAACATTGGTGAAAGAATGGGTCGCTCTCAGGAGCTCAGTGACTCCAAGCATGGTCCCGTGATAGGTTGTCACCTGTGCAATAAGTCCATCTGTGTCATTTCCTGGCTACTAAATATTCCACGCTCAACTGTTAGTGGGATTATAACAAAGTGGAAGCAACTGGGAGCACCAACAACTCAGCCACCAAGTGGTAGGCCACGTAAAATGACAGCGTGGGGTTGGCACATGCTGAAGAGCACAGATTAGCACAACAACATTGCGTAGAGAGCTTCATGGAATGGGTTTCCATGGCCGAGAAGCTGCATCCAAGCCTTACATCACCAAGTGCAATGCAAAGCATCAGATGCAGTGGTGTAAAACACGCCGCTATTGGACTCTAGAGCAGTGGAGACGTGTTCTCTGAAGTGACCAATCACACTTCTCTGTCTGGCAATCCGATGGACATGTCTGGGTTTGGTGGTTGCCAGGAAAACGGTACTTGCCTGACTGTATTGTGCCAAGTGTAAAGTTTGGTGGGGGGGGATTATGGTGTGGGGTTGCTTTTCAAAGTTTGGGCTTAGCCCATTGGTTCCAGTGAAGGCAACTCTTAAGGCGTCAGCATACCAAGACATTTTGGATAATTTCATGCTCCCAACTTTGTGGAAAGAGTTTGGGAATGGCCCCTTCCTGTTCCTACATGACTGCACACCAGTGCACAAAGCAAGGTCCATAATGACATCGATGAGCGAGTTTGGGGTGGAGGATCTTGACTGGCCTGCACAGAGTCCTGACCTCAACCCCATAGAACACCTTTTTGATGAATTATGCAGGCCATAGATGGGTCCAAAATCGGCCGAAAATTCGTCCGAAAGAATAATCAGATCGTTAGCGGGTAAATTTGTCGGCCGTTTTTTGTGATTTTGACAAATTTTTTTAATCAGTTATATTGGAAAAAAACTGGCCGATTTTGTCGATCGGCTGATTTTCACGGCAATGATGGACAAATCGGCCGATCTTTTTACCGATTAAAAAAAATGCGCATGAGCCGTGACCTGCAAGAAGAAGAAAAAGAAGAAGAAGCTGAAGACAAAGAAAAAGAAGAACATCTGTATCTATTTGTATCCATTTTGGATACAGAAGTTTCCATTTGGATACAAATAGATACAATGTTGCAGCCGCAATACTTTTAAAGGTCAAAAATAATAGCGGAGTGTCCCTGCAGAGAGCTCCGCTATTATATTTGACATTTAAAAGTATTGCAGTTGCAACATTGTATCTATTTGTATCCGAATAGAAACATCTGTATCTGAAATGGATACAAATAGATACAATGCTGCAACTTTGCTATACTTTTAAATGTCAAATATAATAGCGGAGCTCTCTGCAGGGACACGGCTATTATATTTGCTGGCCATAGATGGGATGAAAATCAGCCAATTTTTTTTTACCAATGGTGGTAACGTCGGCCGATTGAACGACCGATTTTTCATTTTTAGAAAAAAAAACAGTCGGTTTTCGCCCCGTCTATGGCCTGCATTAGAGTGGAGACTGCGAGCCAGGCCTTCTCGTCTGACATCAGTGCCTGACCTCATAAATGTGCTTCTGGAAGAATGGTCCAACCCTCCCATAGACACCCTCCTAAACCTTGTGGACGGCCTTCCCAGAAAAGTTGAAGCTGTTATAGCTGCAAAGGGCGGGGCCAACTCAATATTGAACTCTATGGACTAAGACTGGGGGGCCATTAAAGTTCATGTGCGTGGAAAGGCCGGCCGACCAATACTTATGGTAATATCGTGTAGATTAGCCCCCGCTGCTGCCTCTAAACTCAACATGCTACAAGTTGTACAGTCTCAGTGATCACTGGGGGAGACTGAGAAGCTGCGTTCTTTTACCTGAATCACACTAATGACATTATTCACAGATTGCACTTCTCAGCCTGGACAAGTTAATTTGTCTGGATCCCGAGGATAGCTTTTAATGATATAATGTAATTCTTTTTTAAAAAAAAATATACAATTGATCTATATATTGGGACATACCAGGAATCAGGCATGCATATTCGTAAAGCTACAGAAAATTACTGCGAACGTATCAAATGCTGGAATAATATGCACTAACAAGGATATTAAACATTAACCAGCAATTAGTTATGGATTGCTGATCGCTCACATTTTTAGCAGTCTGACCTGAACTGTAATGGTCAGCTGTATCTGGGTATAACCAGTAAGGACAGACAAAGACTTGTTTGGTTAGTTATATGACATGCTGTTCAGCTATGTGACAACTGGTTGGACCTTTTCTATTTTTCATTATACATATACATGGCCTGTAAGGGGATGGGGGTGTGAGGAGCTGGGCCAGCACAGGAAATAAGTAGATAATCTCAGAAGAGGAAAAGTAAAATGTTCTGCAACACCTAGGGCCCAATGAAGAGCAGTGTTTAGGGCCCATTGAAAAGCAACACCTAGGGCCCAATGAGGAGCAGTGTTTAGGGCCCATTGAAAAGCAATGCTCAAGGTCCTTGAGGAACAGTGTTTAGGGCTCAGTGAAATGCAATGCCTTGGCCAAGTGAGAGGCAATGTCCAGGGCCTTTGAGGATCAGTGTTGAGGGCCAAGTGTGAAGCAATGCCTAGGGCCTGGTGACCTAGTAAGGAGCAATGTTTAGGGCCAGGTAAGAGACAAGACATAGGGCCCACTGAGAAGCAATGCTCAGAGCCCTGTGAGGGGCAGTATTTAGAACCCAATGAGAAACAACATCTAGGACCCAGTGAGAAGCAATACCTGGAGTTTGGTGACAAGCAACGCTCAGGGCCATGTGAGGAGCAGTGTTTCAGGCCCAGTGAGGACAAATAACAAGGGCCCAGCCAGTGTTTGGATCCCAGTGAAAAGTGATGTCTACGGCTCAGTATACTACAGTGTTAATGGTCCATTGAGAAACATTTTCTTGGACATGTAGTCCACCAGCCCAGATCTAATTATGTCCACATTATACAGTGAATATAGAAAAGAATCACCCCCCTTTAATAATTGCTTTGCAGCCTGAAATGAAGACAGACACCGTTTTTGTTTTATCCAGCTGAATTTACTCTATATAAAATCTAATTGAAGCTATAGCACCAACATGTCAGAAAAAAATAAAGAAAATTCAAAAACAGAATCAATGAGTTGGAAAAAGGATCACCCCCTTGTGTCATTATTTTGTTGAACCCCTTTTGCTTTAATTACAAACTTTACAATAGTTTGTTGGGATGTGTCTCTACTAACTTTGCACATCTAGACTTAAAATAAAATGTAATGGTGACCATTTGTGGACTGCAGGCTTCAAGTCATTCCACAGATTATCAATGGGGTTTAAGTCTGGGCTTAAGTCTGTGCAATTTATAACATCCAAGTGAAAGATATAACTCCAGCATATCAGAAAAAAAATTCAAAAACAAAATCACTGAGTTGGAAAAAGGATCATCCCCTCTCCTAAAAATGGCTTATAAACTCAATCAGTTGTAGCTAATCACCTTCTCAATGACACACAAAGCCATTTGACTTTTAACTGTGATCAGCTGTGGTCATTTTGATTAGCTCAGCATTAAAAGAGCTTTCCTGGAGCATTTCAGTCCCTGGTAGTGCAACTGAAGCAAACAATTAACTATGGGTGGCAAGGCGTTGTAAAAAGATCTCTGGGATAAAGTTATAGACAGACACAATCAAGAGATGGATACAAATAAAATTCAAAATCAATGCCTAAAATCACAGTAAAAGCAAAGTCTATTATTAAGAAGTGGAAGGTATTTGGTACAACACAGACCCTCCCTGGATCAGGACGTCACTCCAAACTGGATGAAAGAGTCAGGAGGAAGTTGGCCAGAGAAGCAACCAAGAGGCCTACAGCAACTCTGACGCAGTTGCAGGAATTGATGACAAAGAGTAGTCGTGTGCATATGACAACAATATCACAAATTCTCCACAAATGTGGCTTGCACGGGAGGGTTGCAAGAAAAAATCTGCTCCTCCAGAGGGCCACATGCAGTCACCACTGAGCTTTGCCAGAACACACCTTGAAAATTCTGAGGCCACATGGAAAAAGGTGTTATGGTCAGATGGGGCAAAAATTGAATGATTTGGTCTCAACACTAAATGACATGTCTGGTGGAAATCCAATCCAGCTCACCATCCAAATCCCACCATTCCTACAGTAAAACATGGAGGTGGGAATATCATGTTATGGTTGGTTCTCTGCAGCACGGGCTGGAGCACTTGTCAGGATAGAAGGGAAAATGGATGGATGAAAAATACCATCAAATTCTTGAGGAAAATCTGCTGCCCTCTGCCAGAAAGGTGTCAATGGGAAGAATGATCACCTTCCAACATGACAATGACCCAAAGCACACAGCAAGAATGAGCACACAGTGGTTGGAGGAGAAAAAGCTGAATGTCCTTGCATGGCCTATTTGTATTATTTTATGTAAGATTTATATAGCACCAACAGTTTGCGCAGCGCTTTACAAAATGAAGGTAGACATTACAGTTACAATACAATTTGATACAAGAGGAAACAGAGATCCTGGCTCGTTAGAGCTTACAATCTAGTCAGAGCCCAGACTTAAACCCCATTGAAAATCTGTGGAATGACTTGAAGCCTGCAGTCCACAAATGGTCACCATCAAACTTACCTGAAGTTGAGCCGTTCTGCAAAGAAGAGTGGGAAAATATTACAAAGTCTAGATGTGTAAAGTTAGTAGAGATACATGCCAACAGACTAAAGTTTGTATTTAAAGCAAAAGGGGGTTCAATAAAATAATGACACAAGGGGGTGATCCTTTTTCCAACTCAATGATTCTGTTTTTGAATTTGCTTTATTTTTTTTCTGACATGTTGGCGTTCTATCTTTCACTTTGATGTTATAAGTTGCACAGACTTAAACCCAGATTTAAACCCCATTGAACATCTGTGGAATGACTTGAAGCCTGCAGTACACAAATGGTCATTTACAAATTTAAATACAACTGGATAAAACAAAAACTGTGTTTGTCTTCATTTCAGGCTGCAAAGCAACAAAATGTGATTATTTTAAAGGGGGGGCTGATCATTTTGTATACTCCCTTTAAAAACATCATGACACTATAGATATTTCCTATGCTATATAATGAGCACAACTCTGACCTTTCTTAAACACTCAATTTTAGGGAGGTTAGATTGCACTCCTGGGATATAAAACTTAATGGATGCGGACAAGTGTGGAAATTCCGAGGAAGCTGAACATTATTTTTCTCATTCCTGACATCTTCCTTAAACAGCTTTTTTGTGCTTACCAGGCAGGAATTTCCATCTTTTCCACTGGGACTTTAATTAGCTTTTTGCATCTCTATCATTAGCTTTGCTTTGTTTTGTTAGTGAGTCATTGAAAAGACAGATTTATCCTCAAGCAGCAATGGCTTACCCATTTCACTCTGGCCGTGCTTGGCAGGAAGTCCATTCTTACCACACAGGCCGCTGTATAGCTCCAGAGATCAACCGCATCAAACAAAAGGCTTTTCATTGTCCAGAATGACTACAGGATATTTCCAGTATGTACACATCTTAGGTATTATTTATTGTAACATTATTACTTTTAATGAGCATTAATGAAAGAATCAGAAGGCAAAATCACTATCAAACCGCATGTCTGGGGATTAACAAGTGTATGGCAAAATGCAAAAGGAATCCAGTTCCCATGTTAAAGTGTAACTAAACCCAAAACCAAAAACATAATGTATTGCAGTTTACTGCTTCTTAGATGAAGCGGCTGCATTCGTTTTTTTTTCCCTGACTTTATTTATGGAGCAGTGTTTAGGGCCCAGCAAGAACCAATGCCTAGGGCCCAATGAGAAGAAATCCCTTGAGGTAAGTGACAAGCAATGCCAGGGCCCTGTGAGGAGCAGTGTTTACAACCCAATGAGAAGCAAAGCCTAGAGCCCAGTGAGAAGTGAAGCCTAGGACCCAAAGAGAAGCAAAGCCTAGGATCAAGTGAGAAGTGAAGCCTAGAGCCCTGTGAGGAGCAATGTTTATGGCCCAGTAAGAAGCAGTGCCCAGTGTCCAGTGAGGAGCAATGCCCATGGCCCTGTATGGAGCAGTGTTTCAGCCCAGAGAAGACCAATACCAAGGGCTCAGTGAGGACCAGTGTTTAGAGCCCAGTGAAAAGCAATGTCTAGGGCCCCATGGATAGCAGTGTTTATAGCCCAGTGAAGAATAATACCAAGAGCCCAGTGAGGGGCAGTTTTTGGAGCCCAGTAAAAAGCAATGCCCTGTGAGGAGCAGTGTTTAAGGCCCAGTGAGAAGCAGTGTTTAGGGCCCAGTGAGAAGCAATGCCCATGGCCTTGTGAGGGGCAATGTTTTGGGCCCAGTCAGTAGCAATGTCTAGGGTCCATTGAGGACCAATAGTAAGAAGCAGCACCCAACTTACAGTGAGGAGCAGTGTTTAGGGCCCAGTAAGAAGCAAAGCCCAAGGCCCTGTGAGGAGCAGAGTCTATGGCCCAATGAGAAGCAACGTCTAGGGCCAAGTGAGGACCAATACCAAAGGCCCAGTAAGGAATGGTGTTTGGAGTCCAGTGAAAAGCAATGTTTAGAGCCCAGTAAAAAGCAATGCTTAGGACCCTGTGAGGAGCAGTGTTTAGGGCCCAGTGAGAAGCAAGGTCTAGGAGTTTTTTTTTCATGCCTTTAAACTCAATATCAGCGTTAGCCTTTGTGGCCATGCACATTAGGCATTTAGATCTATATTTTAGGAGCAGTTTTTAGAGTCATTAAAAAAATGCCCAAAGTTTTGAGAGGGGCGCATGAATGGAATTTATGCGTCTTCGCACGTATGAATGAATATTCTAGCCAATAGAATGAGTTTATGCTCATACACTTCTAAACACCAACTATACCCCTGTAAGTGCGTGTACATTGGCGACATTAGAGGCATTTTTCTGGTAGCATATTTGGAGCACAAATTCATATTGCCGGGTGCATGTAGCCTAAAACACAGATAGCTATTTGTAGTTCTGCAAAAATCCCCGCAGTTTAAAGAAGTTTGTATTAGGATTATAGAGTAATTGTGAGAAAGGGTAACAACTATTATGTCATGATATAAAATATTACAATGGTTATTGTTATTGCTACTGCAACTCTCCTTTTTTTTAACTGACTACTAGATCAATGGCTTTCCACAATGGTGGTGGAAGGCGAGGGCTGACTGGCAGCTTTTGTCCCAGGGGACAAGTACAACCCAGAGGCCCATGGTGCAGCAACTTGGCAATCCTCCTATTCTCCCTCTTCCTTGCCTATTCCTGACCCCCATCCCAGGCTGAGCTCGACGCAGTGGGTGACCAGGGGCTGCAGGGGGGAGCTCGCTCAGGGCTCAGGAGAGGAGAGCCTCAGGTGGGACATGGAGCCGGCCTCTGCTTGGACGCGGCGTACACCATCCATGCTTGGAGGACAGTACTCAGTCCTCTTCCTCATCCCGCACTCTGTAGGACACCAGTGTGGACTTTTTACTCCTTTTCACCAGAAAGCTTCTAGGCATGTCCACGGCAGAAGCAGTGCAGCCTTTTTATGAGGCGTCAGAGCGGCCCAGGGGGGAATTGCCCCCGACTCAGTCCACCCCTGGTGGAAGGGGTGGAAAGACTTGGAATGTAAGCTGGCCATAGATGTATCGAGAATTGGCCAGTTCAGCAGGGATCAAATTTTGATCCATCCTTGGCCATTGCCAAAAAAAAATAAAAACCTTTCTGGCTGAAGTTGCATTTTCATTTCATGCCAAAAACATGTACATATCATAGTTGTAACTGGATCTACACTTACTAGGTACACCTTGCTGATACTGGGTTGGACCCCCTTTTGCCTTCAGAACTGCTTTAATTCTTCCTGGCATAGATTCAACAAGGTGTTGGAAACATTCCTCAGAGATTTTGGTCCATCTCCTAGATTGTAAGCTCCAAGGAACAGGGCCCTCCTATCCCTCTTGTATTGAACTGTATTGTTGCTGTACTGTCTCCCTCCATAATGTAAAGCGCTGAGCAGGGGCGGACTGACAACTCATGGGGCCCACGGGCAATAGGAGATCATGGGGCCCCTGTGTCCTCGCCTACACTCAAACCACACCCAAAAAAGCCTATGAAAGGTACCAGGGGCATCTCATGAAGCCCCCTACTGACCCCGGGCCCTCGGGCAGTGCCCGAATTCCCAAATGGTCAGTCCGCCCCTGGCGCTGAGCAAACTGTTGGCGCTATATAAGTCATGTATAATAATAATAATATTCAACGCATTAAATTCAAACTACTAACACAGACATGCAAAGCCATTCATAACGCTGCCCCAAACTACCTCACCGACCTGATACCCAAATACCACCCTACCCGTAATCTTCGCTCCTCACAAGACCTCCTACTTTCTAGCTCCCTGGTCTCCACCTCCCACGCCCGACTGCAGGACTTCTCCAGGACTTTCCCCATCCTCTGGAACTCACTACCCCAATCCATCAGACTGTTACCTACCCTCCCCACCTTTAGGCGCACCCTGAAAACCCATCTCTTCAGGGAAGCCTACCCCGCCCTCACCTAACAGCCAATCTCCTCCACTCCTCCTATTACTCCATACCCCACAGCCACTTCCTTCTGTACCTCTACCCCCTCCCTCCTAGATTGTAAGCTCCAAGGAGCAGGGCCCTCGAACCCCTCGTGTATTGTATTGTTACTGTATTGTCTCATGTACTGCCCCCCACCATAATGTACAGCGCTCAGCAAACCTTTTAGCGCTATATAAATACTGTATAATAATAATATTGACATGAGTTACTGTTGCCTTTCTATCATTTCCAACCAGTCTGCCCATTCTCCTCTGACCTCAACTAGGCATTTTCGTCCACACAACAGCCACTCACATGATATTTTTTTCTTTTTCGGACCATTCTCTGTAGACCCTAGAGATGGTCGTGCCTGAAAATCCCAGCAGATCAGAAGTTTTTGAAATACTCAGATCAGCCCGTCTGGCACCAACAACCATGTCACGTTCAAAGTCACTTAAACCCCCTTTCTTCCCCATTCTGATGCTCGGATTAAACTTCAGCAAGTCGTCTTCACCACATCTAGATGTGTTACCAAGCAATTGAACAGGTGTGCCTAATAAAGTGCCCGGTGAATGTGTATCTGCGAAGTAGTGCCTTTTAAAACACAATGGATTTAGATGATTAGAAGTGCTAAAAACATCTTACCTGATGGAAAATCTTCTTCATATTACTTATGTTCCAGCATTTGAAATAAAGAATTACAAGCCCCTCACAGCTGACCCCAGCAGTGACTGCACCCAAAGCTCCGAACGCGTATTATTTATGGTCTACGTTGTAAACATATAGACCAAGCCCCGCACCCAGGAGCGTCTGGTTCAAGCTGACAGCTAAAGGACAAGTGCTGTTAAGGGCGATACAATGTCCCAGCTCCAGGGGCTCCAATTACGTGTCTCTGGCTTGCGTACAGTAAGGTTTTAAAGAACTAGTAACCCATGGACATGGCAATTTCTGGTCAATTTCAACCACTTTCGACTGAATAAAGAATGGAACGTATGATCAAAAGTTGTCTAAAAAAAGAGTCATCTATGACCCACGGGGCTGATTGACTTGAATTCAATCCATTGGGCTTGGCTGAAAATAAACAGGTTCTTTTAAAAAAAAATCAGCTTAAGAAAAAAAAAAACTGCGGCAATTCCATCAATTTTTTCTGTTGCGTTTGTTCAAGGCAATTTCAATCTCATCTCGGTACGGTCAATCTAAATCACTAATCTCTTAGATTGTAAGCTCCAAGGATCAGGCCCTCCTAACCCTCTTGTATTGATCTTTACTGTTGCTGTATTGTATCACGCAGGGGCAGACTCACCATTTGGAAAATCGGGCACTGCCCGTGGGCCCAGGGTCAGTAGGGGGCCCCATAAGATGCCCCTGGTACCTTTTTCATAGGCTTTTTTGAGTTTGGGCAAGGACACAGGGGCCCCATGATCCCCTATTGCCTGGGGGCCCCATGAGTTGTCAGTCCGCCCCTGGTCTCACGTTATATTGTAAAGTGCTGAGCAAACTGTTGGCGCTATATAAATCCTGTATAATAATAATGTTTGAATGCTCAGGATTTTGATTCCAGCTCAGCTGAAGTGGCTGAAATTGCAAGAAATATTAGGTTACTCTAGGTTCACACCTAAGCGTTTTCCGCAGCATTTTGCAGAAACGCACTACAGTCCATTTAACATGATTTCCTATGGGACACCTTCGCGTTTTCACCAGGTGCGTTTTTTGGAAAGGGTCAGAGACATTTTTGAATGCAAAAAAGTAGCATTTTTGGTTCTATAGACTTCAATGGAAATTCTGCAGAAAAGCATGGAGCGCGTTTTTGCTGCATTTTGCGTTTTAAATCTGCCTAGCAACAAGAAACATAAAGTTAAAAAAACGCAAAACGCATCAAAAACACAGCAAAAATGTGTAAAAACGCATGTGTAAAAACACAAAATGCACAGCAGAGACTGATCAAAAGCATAGGTGTGAACCTAGGTGGAGTAGAATTAATGAGAGGAAATGTCATTATAGGCTATTTGATCCACATGTTGGAAATGGAAGCACTCCGAGATATTAATAAAGAACTACTGTTCACAGGACATTCACCTTAGGTTCATACCTAAGCATTTTCTGCAGCACTTTGTGGTTTGCAGAAACGCAGTACAGTCCATTTAACATGATTTCCTATGGAACATGTTCACATTTGCACGTTTTCACCCAGTGCGTTTTTCTGGAAAGGGTCAGGGACTTTTTTCAATGCAAAAAGTTACGTTTTTGGCTCTATAGACTTCAATGGAAACTCTGCAGAAAAGGATGTATGGAGCTTTTGCTGCACTTTACCGCGTTTTTGATGTGTTTTGTGTTGCATCAAACACGTAGGTGCAAAACCGCAACACAAAACGCAATGCAGAAATGGGTCAAATGCAATCTGCATAAGTGTGAACCTAGTCTTAGGGTGAGCAGAAAATATATCTGGTATAGGCAGGGCGGACTGACCATTTGGAAACTCCGGCACTGCCTGAGGGCCTGGGGTCAGTAGGGGGCCCCATGAGATGCCCCTGGTACCTTTTATATAGGCTTTTTTGAGTTTGGGCAAGAACACAGGGGCCCCATGATCCCCTATTGCCCGGGGGCCCCATGAGTTGTCAGTCCACCCCTGGGTATAGGCATCACCTGGTATCAGCGCTGCTGTTAGAAACCGTGGGGCCCCATACAGCCAACCTGAAAGGGCCTCCCAAATTTTTTTAAAAAAAATTATAAATGAGCACAGTGAGTGATCGTTCCTGATCACTCATTGTGCTCATTCAAGAAAGGAAAGGGCTGGAAAATATGACATATTGACGGACCCTTCCCCCACTCTCCATCCTGATTAATCCTATTGTGTGCTTGCTGTTGCCAGTGGGAAGGAGAGGAGGAAAGGTGGCAGTACTGTGGGGGCACATGGGGGGCCTAGGCAGTAGGGGAAATGTATGGAGCACAGGGAGAGTAATGCATGCAGTAGGAGGAGCAATTACTGGGACCGATCCCCTGTCTGACTGTCTCTGCTTCAGCTGAAAGTCAGTGCTGGGAAGAGAAGAAGCCAGCTTTCAGCTGCTGCAGGAAGAGCCATAAAAGGGATCTGTTCCAGTAGTTGCTCCCCCAGCCATGCCGATCACCCTCCCTGCCAGGGGCGGACTGACCATTCGAGCACTCGGGCACTGCCCTAGGGCCCGGGGTCAGTAGGGGGCCCCATGAAATGCCCCTTGTACCTTTTTTATAGGTTTTTTTGAGTGTGGGCAAGGACACAGGGGTCCCATGATCCCCTATTGCCCGGGGGCCCCATGAGTTGTCAGTCCGCCCCTGCTCCCTGCCCACATCCAATTCACCCATCTGCCTAGGCCCTCTGCTGGCCTGGGCCCCATACAGGAAGACTGGTGCTACCACCTTATCCCTGGCCCTGCCTGGTATGACAGGACACGTGTTGTCTCTGCTCCACTTTTAATCATTATACTGTAATGTAAGTTGGACTCCAGTTTCTTCCCAATTTTCCCTTCCCTTGACCCACGTTTCCTTTTTCATTTTTTCCTCTTTTAAAATTTTCTGTAATATACAATATAGCTAGTAGGACACCAGCCTGGGGGCCGAAGATGGCCTTCAGTTTTCTTTTATCCCTAGTTCACATCTGTGCGGGTGGTGCCGCTGGGGATCCACACAGAAATCCGTGCAGCCGCACCACCCGCAAAAAAAGGAATGCGGTCCCGCGGGCGGGTGCCATGAATTCTAATGGCACGCCGCCGGCAATAGAAATCGCAACCGCACTGGGAACCGAGGTTCCCGTGTGGGCTGCATTTTCAAAAGAAGTTTAGGGACTTCTTCCCTGCATGTTCTGGGGCAAGGGAGTCCATTCAAATGAATGGGCTCTTGTGGCCGTGCAAAACGTGGCCTGCAGGAACGCGGGGATGTGAACCTAGCCTTAAGTCCTCATGCACACGGGATGTTTTTCCAGCGGCTGTTTTTGGCTTTTGATGTTTTTTTTACAGCCAGTAAACCACCCAGCATGTTATCCTATGTGTCCATATACACACAGACTGTAAGTAACGTTTTTTGGCTGGGACGTTTTTTGGCTGGAAAAAAAACCCAGGAGTAGTGGGTTTCTAGAGGAGTTTTTTTAGCTGTAAAAATGCTTGAACGCTGAAAAACGCTGTAAAAGGTAGTAAAACCACCGTTTTGGATGTTTTGTTGATCAAAAAAAAATTGGGGGAGGTAAAAATAAAACTAAAAAACCATAAAAACCACAAATGCGGAAAAATGGCGCTAAGCACGGCAAAGCGCTGCTAAACGCTAATGCAAAAATGCTAAAAAAGCTGAAGTTTTTAACGTGACTTTACACAGCTAACATTACCAGCGTTATCAAAACGTCCCAGACTGATAACTCATGGGGCCCCCAGGCAATAGGGGATCATGGGGCCCCTGTGTCCTCACCCACACTCAAACCACACCCAAAAAAGCCTATGAAAGGTACCAGGGGCATCTCATGGGGCCCCCTACTGACCCCGGGCCCTCGGGCAGTGCCCGAGTTCCCAAATGGTCAGTCCGCCCCTTGTCCCCTGTGCATGAGGACTAAAGGTCCGCTGAGTTGCAGGGCATATAGTAAGGTTAGCATAACCACTTGAGCTCTGGAAGATTATAACCTCTTCATGACCAGGCTATTTTTTCTATTCAGCACTATGCTATTTTAACTGGCAATTGCGCAGTCATGCAACACTGAACCCAAATAACATTTATATCATTTTTTTCCACACAAATAGAGCTTTCTTTTGGTGGTATTTGATTGCCACTGAAGTTTTTATTTTTTATTATATAAATAATAATAAAAAAACAACTTTGAAAAAAAAACAATATTATAAAACATCCAATAATAAAAAAAAATCCAATTTCTTCATAAATTTAGGCCAAATTTTTTTCTGATACATATCTTGGTAACCAAAAATCCCAATAAGTGTATATTTGAATTGGTTTGTGTGAAAGTTATAGCGTCTACAAACTATGGTATATATATCTGAAAATTGATCCCTCCTGATATAATGACAGTCTGTCTCATTTCTTGAGTCCGTAAAATGCATAAAGGACAGTACAGATGCCCCCCAAATGACCCCTTTTTGGAAAGCAAAGAGTCTGAAAAGTCTGACAGTGGAAAAATTAGTTTTTTTTTCAAATTTTTTTTTTACATGCTATCACCAGCGCAGTACAGCGTCATCATATGACTGGTATGGTGGCCTTCAGAGATATTGACTGGTGACAGTACATTAAAAAAATATAATAATTTTTAAATTATTTTTTATTCAATTTTTTAAAATATTTTATTTTTGTTTGTTTTTTACATTTAAAATTTTTTTACATTTTTTTTTACATACTTTTACTTTTATCAGAGTAGTTCAGTGTCACCATAGTAACACTGTACTACTCTGGGGGGTGGTGATTTGAGGATTTTTTTTTACACTTTGAATGAGTGTCATGACAGCTGTGATTACTAGTGATCTGTGATTGGCTACAGCTAATCACATGGTACAGGGTGCTGTGATCTCCCTATGTACCATGTGATAGCTTGATAGATGTAGGCCACACATCATAGCTCACTAGTTTAGGAAGCAGATCTGTTATGAATGAGATTCATTCATAACAGCTTTGTTGACATTGTGATCATGTGAGCGCATAGTGAGCCGCTCCTAAGTCCATGCAAGCACAATGATGTACTGTGGGTGGTCGGTAAGTGGTTAAGAATTGTTTGGTGAAGTGTTACCCCTGCCTGATGATGTCTGCATAGTTTCATCTATGATGATGTCTGATTGGTAGAAGAGCAATATGGGACCAATATGGATCATATACAAAGGTAAGTGACCCCCCTGAACATCACTGTTGGGATGGCTTTTCTACTCTCACTATGTAAGAGGCACTATTCCTCAAAAATATAAAAAAAGTTTACTATCTGCGCACAGTGCCTATTCGATCAAAACAGAAAAAGAAAAGACAAAGAAAAAGAGCCTAATGCAACTCAATATTGGATATACTGAGTGAGTTGGATATCCAATTATTGGATATATAGTGAGTGAGTGCACTGTCTCTTTAAGACATAAAGCGCATAAATATCAAAAATACATAAATAAATCAATAAATATATGATCAATTCATCAAATGGTTGCAACTTCCTAGCTGAGAAAGTGCTAAGTGCAAACAGTGTATTGCCTCTTTAAATGGAAAGTTGCATGCAATATTTGCCTAATTTATCACCAGAATTCATAGACATTAATGTGCTCATAGAGTGCTCAAAGTTATTGCACTATATGAGCACATTAATGTATTTGAATTTTGGTGATAAATTAGGCAAATATTGTATGAATACTTCCATTGACACCAACAGTTTGGCACTATTTCTTCTACTGATACCAATGATGGGGCACTCTTCCGCCCACTAATACCAACCAACAGATACTCTTCCTCCCACTAATAACAATGATAGGGCAATATTTCTCCCACTGATACAAATGATGGGACACTATTCCATCCACTGATACAAATGATGGGACACTATTCCTCCCACTGACACCAATGATGGGGCACTATTCCTCCCACTGATACCAATGATAGGGCACTATTCCTCCCACTGATACCAATATTCCTCCCACTGATACCAATGATAGGGCAATATTCCTCCCACTGACACCAATGATGGAGCAATATTCCTCCCACTGATACCAATATTCCTCCCACTGATACTAGTGATGGGGCATTATTCCTCCCACTGATACCAATGATGGGGCACTATTCCTCCCACTGATACCAATGATGGGGCACAATTCCTCCCACTGACACCAATGATGGGGCTCTACTCCTTCCACTAGTACCAATGATGGGGCACTATTCCTCCCACTGATACCAATGATGGGGCTCTATTCCTCCCACTGATACCAATGATGGGGCTCTATTCCTTCCACTAATACCAATTATGGGGCACTATTCTTCCCACTGATAGCAATGGTGAGGCACTATTCCTCCAACTGATAGCAATGATGGGGCACTATTCCCCCCACTTACATCAATGATGGGGCACTATTCCTCCCACTGATACCAATGATGGGGCACTATTCCTCCCACTGATACCAATGATGGGGAAATATTCCTCCCACTGATACAAATGATGGGGCACTATTCCAACCACTGACACCAATGATGGGGATCTATTCCTCCTACTGACACCAATGATGAGGCTATATTCCTCCCACTGACACCAATGATGGAGCTCTATTCCTCCCACTGATATCAATGATGGGACACTATTCCTCTCACTGATACCAATTATGGGGCACTATTCCTCCCACTGCTACCAATGATGGGACACTATTCCTCTCACTGATACCAATTATGGGGCACTATTCCTCCAACTGATACCAATGATGGGGCACTATTCCTCCCACTTATACCAATGATGGGGCTCTATTCCTCCCACTGATACCAATGATGGGGCACTATTCCTCCCACTGATACCAATGATGAGGTACTATTCCTCCCACTGATACCAATGATGGGACACTATTCCTCTCACTGATACCAATGATGGGGCACTATTTCTCCCACTGATACCAATGATGGGACACTATTCCTCCCACTGACACCAATGATGGGACACTATTCCTCCCACTTATACCAATGATGGGGCACTATTCCTCCCACTTATACCAATGATGGGGCACTATTCCTCCCACTGATACCAATGATGGGGCACTATTCCTCCCACTGATACCAATGATGGGGCACTATTCCTCCCACTGATACCAATGATGGGACACTATTCCTCTCAATGATACCAATTATGGGGCACTATTCCTCCCACTGATACCAATGATGGGACACTATTCCTCTCACTGATACCAATTATGGGGCACTATTCCTCCAACTGATACCAATGATGGGGCACTATTCCTCCCACTTATACCAATGATGGGGCACTATTCCTCCCACTGATACCAATGATGGGGCACTATTCCTCCCACTGATACCAATGATGAGGTACTATTCCTCCCACTGATACCAATGATGGGACACTATTCCTCCCACTGATACCAATGATGGGGCACTATTCCTCCCACTGATACCAATGATGAGGTACTATTCCTCCCACTGATACCAATGATGAGGTACTATTCCTCCCACTGATACCAATGATGGGGCACTATTCCTCTCATTGATACCAATGATGGGGCACTATTCCTCCAACTGATACCAATGATGGAGCTCTATTCCTCCCACTTATACCAATAATGGGGCACTATTCCTCCCACTGATACCAATGATGGGACACTATTCCTCCCACTGATACCAATGACGGGGAAATATTCCTCCCACTGATACAAATGATGTTGCACTATTCCTCCCACTGACACCAATGATGGGACACTATTCCTCCCACTGATACCAATGACGGGGAAATATTCCTCCCACTGATACAAATGATGTTGCACTATTCCTCCCACTGATACCAATGATGAGGTACTATTCCTCCCACTGACACCAATGATGGGGCACTATTCCTCCCACTGATACCAATGATGGGGCACTATTCCTCCCACTGATACCAATGATGGGGCACTATTCCTCCCACTGATACCAATGATGGGGCACTATTCCTCTCATTGATACCAATGATGGGGCTCTATTCCTCCCACTGATACCAATGATGGGGCACTATTCCTCCACTGATACCAATGATGGGACACTATTCCTCCCACTGATACCAATGATGGGGCACTATTCCTCCAACTGATACCAATGATGGAGCTCTATTCCTCCCACTTATACCAATAATGGGGCACTATTCCTCCCACTGATACCAATGATGGGACACTATTCCTCCCACTGATACCAATGACGGGGAAATATTCCTCCCACTGATACAAATGATGTTGCACTATTCCTCCCACTGACACCAATGATGGGGAGCTGGAATTGCTCGGACTCATGCTCCGCTCTTCTCACTTGCCAGTGGGGTGATCCTTTTCTTTCCGTCCATAGCTTGGAGCGGCACCATAAGGTATACTTTATAGTATACCACAAGGTATACTAGGTGCAAATGTCTCTTTAAATCAAAACTTTAACTGTCCCATGATGCGTGCCTGTAGGCGTGTAATAGGGACCTCAGTCCTGTGTCTGCGGTAGAAATCTTGTCCTGCACCCACATGTCTGTTTTGGATAAAGCAACCAGTGATCTCAATGGTGTGACAGCTGGCTTTCATCATGTGTTAGTTTCAGAATGACTGACATCTAGGCAGCACAGGAAAAGTGACATGATACTGCACACCCATATACATAGACCACAAGAAACTGCATACTTACCCCACCTTATACCTACAGGGATGTGTACAGACCATAGTTTATATCAGGGCAAGAGAAATACAACAGAACCATTCCATTTCTTATTCTCAGTGTCTTTAAGAGTTAATAACACATATAAAGCGTATCTAAGCCCAAAAATGTAATATACCATTCCTTAGATGTGGTGGCCAGAGGCATCTCTAGGGTTGGTGTCATCCGGTGTGGTAACACTGGTGTCACCCCTCCGACGATCCCCACAGGATGGATCAGGTCTGCGGATTGACCATAATGGATCGGAGTCCATCTTGCGGGGATCATCGGCTTGCAACCTATACGGGGTTAACCGATTTTTCAACATCGGTCCGGTCTGCACATGCTCGAGAAGTGTTGTCAGATAGAGGAGGTTCCTGCTATCATGGCCGCATATCCAGGTTGCA
Organism: Staurois parvus; assembly: GCF_062004578.1. Classification (NCBI taxonomy): domain Eukaryota; kingdom Metazoa; phylum Chordata; class Amphibia; order Anura; family Ranidae; genus Staurois; species Staurois parvus. Next base: position 1,031,722 of record NW_028319125.1, on the reverse strand, counting down.
GAAAAGTCCCGGATTTTGCACAGCCTTACCTAGATCAGTTAACCCCATATAGGTTGCAAGCCGATGATCCCCGCAAGATGGATCGGATCTGCGGATTGGGAGCATAATGGATCGGACTCCGATTCATTATGCTCAGTCCGCAGATCCGGGTATGGGGTGTGCACACACGCGCTTCTTACCTATGCCACTATTGGCTCCTTGGCATGTCAATCACTGGGTCCCAGCCACCGATTCTCAGCAGGGACTCTGTAGCTCTTCAACTCTTCCGGGAATTCTGTCCACAAGGTTTAGGAGGGTGTCTATGGGAAGGTTTGGCCATTCTTCCAGAAGCACATTTGTGAGGTCAGGCACTGATGTCGGGGGAAGAGGCCTGGCTCACAGTCTCCGCTCTAATTCATCCCAAAGGTCTTCTATCAGATTGAGGTCAGGACTCATGACTGGTACGCAGTCATATTGGAACAGGAATGGGCTAACCCAAACTGTTCCCACAAAGTTGGGAGCATGAAATTGTCCAAAATGTCTTGGTATGTTGCAGAATGAAACCCATTCCATGAAGATCTCTATGCACTGTTGTTGTGGTAATCTGAAGGCCACACCAAGTTTGGAGGTCTTTAGCTATTGACTCTGCAGACAGTTGGTGACTTCTGCGCACTGTGTGCTTCAGCATGTACTGACCCCGCTCTGTCATGTGTTGTGGCCTACCACTTGGTGGCTGAGTTGCTGTTGTTTCCAGTTGCTTCCAGTTTGTTATAATCTCACTAACAGTTGAGCGTGGAATATTTAGTAGCCAGGAAATGTCACGGATGGACTTATTGCACAGGTGGCAACCTATCACAGGACCACGCTTGAATTCACTGAGCTTCTGAGAGCGACCCATTCTTTCACAAATGTTTGTAGAAGCAGTCTGCATGCCTAGGGGCTTGATGTTATACACCTGTGTCCATGGAGGGGACTGGAACACCTGAATCTAATGATTTGGGGGGCTGACCCAATACTTTTGGAAATATAGTGTATGTATACCACCGTGCCTTATTGTACCTCTTTTTGTACTGTACATTGCTTTTTTACGGCTACTGGCTGTATACACTGAAAATGTTTTGTTTCATTTTCTTTCAAGTATTGTATGTCTGAAAGTTTAACCTCTTCACGTTGAAATATGCGGCCTCTCGGCGGCTGGGCCTTGAGGCCCGAGCGGCCGCATATTTGCACACCATTTGTAAACAAACATGTGCTGAGACGCTCCCAGCACATGTGTCGGCGTCCCACAGAAAGGTCCCGATCTCTTCTTTGCGATCGGGACCTTTCCGATTGCCGTGACAGCCAATCACAGCGGTCACATGACCCTAAATCCCGCCTCATCAGAACCCCCTTAAAGGGTCGGGAGGCGCTGATGTGAAGGGGTTAATAAAGTTTTACTTTCTGATTAAAAAAAAAAAAGAGGAGACAGAAAACATGCTCACTTGTTCATTCCCAGTTCATTGTGAGCTTGTTGGTTGTTAGTCTCCTGGAGACACACTACAAATCATTAGAGCTCCCTCTAGCAGCAGCCTAGTAATAGCATTACTGGGAGGTTTATTCATTTACTTGCTACGTAGGCAGTGACGGATTACTAAATAGGCAGAAAAGGCGCTGGCCTATGGGCCTCTTGCCATTTAGGGCCCCTTGACAATGGATAAAAATATTAATTTGATCTTGAAAGAAAATTCCAATGAAGCTTTCCTAAATTGTTTACCAAGGATTAATTACTGTATTAATGTAATGTACCCAATGACAACTTAAAGTACATAAACCATAGACATCCTGTTCACATTACAGTTTTTCTCTTAGAAGGTCAGCTTCTTTCAGCTGTCAGTTTGTAAAAAAATGTTGCAGTCTGGGTATGTGAAATGTACAGTAGTGATGGTCATCTCTATCTAGTGGCCGATGTGCACACTACTTAGTTCAATGTTATCCCACTAGAGTGCATGCATGAGAAACCTCCAGACACCTGTGAGAGGGCTCCAAGGTTTTGACTGCCTAGGGGCCACTAGAGAGTTTAATCCAGAACTGTTCTAGGTACAAAAGAAATCTGTTTAAAGTGTTAGTAAACTTTTTTTTTTTACTTTTACCTACAGGTAATCCTATAATAAAGCTTACCTGTAGGTAAAATGAGTATCTCCTAATCGAGCTTCGTGTAGGAGATATTTGCTCTTTCTGAGAGCCGGCGCTTTGAAGGAATGGCATACCTGTGCCGTTCCTTCAAAACAGTGTGCCGTGGCCTGGGACTCCCAGGTTCATTAGTGACGTCATCGTGGCTTGGCCAGTCAGACGGCCGTAGCTTGCAAACCTGGAAAGAAGACCTGGTGAAGATGGAAGCCTCTTCAGTGGTGACAGAGCACCTCTGGAGGGCTTCATTTTATGGCAAGTCCTTCCTAATGTGCTAGGCTGCTGTGCAGTCTAGCACATTATGACATTATCTTGCAGGGGATTTTTTAATTTTCTTTTTTTAGCTGCGGTTTACCACCGCTTTAATACGCCTGGGATTCCACTCTAATAGCAGGTCTGGATGTAATATAAAAAAGGAGAAGCCTGCTAAAAAACAACCAAACCAAAAAAAAAAGACATTGCACTCACAATGATAGAAGATTAGAAGCGGTGATCAAACTCTACAGCACAGTTGCCAAAGTCCTCAGCGCGCCCATGCGTGATGACATCACAGACCTACCTCTGCCTCACTCGTTTCTCTGTAATAGGCGTCCTCTGGGATTGATGCATATCTTTGCTGGAGCATATCGGTGGAGTAAGAGGATGAGGCATACATTCCTGAGGTGGGGACACTGTTGCTGCATCCTGCAGACGGGATCACCGTGCTGACATGAGATTCAATGGTGAGAGCGTTGGCTCTCCACTATTGAAACAAACAAAGTGATTTGTTTCCTAGGATCAATCCTGGATACTAAGAGGCTTGACCATTTAATAAAGCACCTTAGCACTGGAGCACTTTTCCAAATACAATCACTGGACACTTTCTAAAGCACTTGGATGGACTTTATACATTTTGAAATCAAGCGTTTATGCTTGTGGACTGTTGTTTTATTATTTATACCTTCACACTATTTATTATGTTTGCGCATTACTCTGGTTTTGCACAATCTATGACATTTGTATGTTCATTTACTTTGTATTATGGATATGTGATTAATTTTTTGTGAGAATCTGAGGCTTTTTAAAGGCCCGGAGTGAAAGAAGGAGAAGCCTAGACGCAGGACCGACATGACTGGGTTAAAAGGGGTTTGGCATAGTAGGAGTTGTTTGTGGATCAAATGAACAGGATTCATGAGTACTCACCAGATTGGTGGATAGGGATAGGACTGTAGTAGGTGGGGCTTCAGGGATTTGGGATGACGGAGGGTTTGGGTAGTCTTCAGTCGGAAGAAAGCTTGACCGGGACAACTTCCCACCCTCCCTCTCTTGTTGTTTTGCTTGTGCTGGTTTTTTGAAAAGTTACAGGTGCTGTGTAATGCGCAACGGATCAAATTCAAAATCCTAACACTGACGTACAAAGCCGTCCACCACACTGCCCCAAACTACATCACTGACCTAATATCCTAGTACCGCCCAGCACGCACACTCCGCTCCTCACAAGACCTTCTTCTCTCTAGTTCCCTGGTCTCCTCCTCCCATGCCCGCCTCCAGGACTTCTCCAGGGTGTCACCCATCCTCTGGAACTCCCTGTCCCAACCCATCAGATTATCACCAGCTCTCCTCTCCTTTAGGTGCACCCTGAAAACCCATCTCTTCAGAGAAGCCTACCCCACCCCATGCTAACTTGCCGACCTCCTCCACTCTTCCTACCACTCCATCCCCCACAGCTATCTCCTCCTGTACCACCATCCCCTCCCTCCTAGATTGTAAGCTCGAAAGAGCAGGGCCCTCAATCCCCTCATGTTTTGTATTGTATTGTTATTGTTCTGTCACATGTTCTGTCCCCCTTTGTAACGTACAGCGCTGAGCGAACTATCGGCGCTTTATAAATACTGTATAATAATGATAATATTCTATGTCATGGCAGCTGGTGGGGTACAAGGTCCTTGGATGTGTTTTTATTATTGGCAAAAAAGGTACAGTTGTAGGGACCCATCTGGGGTACAGCTCCCATTATTCTGGTTGGTGGTCCCTGTGATGATTGGTTTGTCTCCGAGTCGGTGTTTCTGTGGCAGGAGGCCTAATTCTGGTGCTTGAGGTAATTGCCCAACAAGGACCTTGGGGACCCCTTTAATACTGTACTGAACGTTAATATGTTGATATGTTATTTATATTTGGTTAATAGATGGCTGCTATGGCCATTAAACTCCAATTGGTGTCATGTGTGGTTAATGAAGTAACTGTAGCAGGTGTAATGGTGGTCAGGCAACATTGTCAAAACATCTTTCATACCCTAGTCAAGAATTGACAGGTTCACTCTAAAGTCTCTTCCATTTTGCATAAACTGTGAGAAACGTGTACACACAACTGGGAAGTAAGACCGTATGCATACCGCCCAGTACAGACATGTGTTGCTACATGTGCATACTGACCTAAGAATGGGCGCAGTCTAGGTGAGGAATGACAGCACTGTGCTTTCAAGATACGGGTGTAGGCAATCATTACACCGCAAGCCTTTTGTATATTCGCTCAATCCTTCCTTGCCGCTGCAAATCCTGGAAATTAATGAAGGCTTTATACATTCTTGGCACTGGCAGAGATTGTATTTATTGTATCTTGTATTTCCTCTTCATAGTTTACACAATATCACAGAATCGGAAAGATATCGGTGTTTTTGGCAGCCTTCCAGATATCACACAAGACATTGCTGGGAAGACAATTTGGGAGCTTTCCTCTCTGCTTGCCAGAATTTCTATTTTCATTTCCTGAACATGTAATAAACATTCTAAATATTGTCAAAACATCATTTCCTCCTGCTTAGTTTCTCAAAATGTTGTGAGGCATATGCTCTAATTTTGCAAAATCATGGAAATTCGAGCAATGAGATTCCCTTAAAAGATTTATGTATAAATGTGTCTTTGTCTACTTTTTTCATCCCAGAGGAACCCCTAAAATAATTTTCAGGTCCCTGGAGCCCTTACAATTCATTAATACAATTCATCAACAATATAACAATACAATTGGGGGTCAAATGGAAAAATGCCCCTTATGTTGGTGGTCAGGAAGAAGAATGCAACCCTTGAGATGTTTTGAATCGTGGGAAAAATTGCCACGATTCTGCCCCCGATTTCAAAATGCTCTCTTAAAATGAGAAATTGTAGAACCGAGGGTTCAGGTGCCATTCATTTTCATGGCACCTGAAAATGCAGTGCGGTTCTGCCACGATTGTCGCGTTATAAAATGTGCTGCAATCACATTGTCACCCAAAAGAAGTTCCAGACCTTCCCTATCTTAGCAAGAAACATTCAGTTATCTAAATGTTCCATAAATGTGTATTACGTGAAAATGTAAATTGATTGCATGTCAGAATAGGGAAGTTTATGGTTTCATTTTGACTGGAACAACAAACTGTTGGTTGCAATTATTGACTAGAATAGAAGTACTGTGGCCATAGAAATTCTAATAAATAATATTTAGATCAAAGGCTCATGGAACAATGGTGTGAATATCAAGCTGTGTGTTGAAGAAAAAAAAGGAATGTGGAGAACTTGAAATCCAGGGCTGCTATAACAAAATGATATACTGTACAGTCATAATATTGAAATGAAAAAATTATAATAATAGTCAGAAAAGAAATGCAGACTATGAAAATTGTAGCCCTTCAATACTTGATGGTGGTCAATGGAAAAGTGTCCTCTTGCAGTGGTGGACAGTGCCTGGATTATGAACAACACAGTGAAGTGCTATTTACATCGATAGTCAGTGTAGTACTTTGGTAGTGAGTAATGTGGCGATTAGATTGCTGGTCAATGGACAAGGGTCCGCTTAATGTAGTCAACAGTGGGAAGAATGTCCCTTACATTGGTGGTCAGTGGAAAGAATGTCCCTTACATTGGTGGTCAGTGAAAAGAATGTCCCTTACATTGGGGATCAGTGGGAAGAATTCTCCTTACATTGGTGGTCAGTGGGAAGAATGTCCCTTACATTGGTGGTCAGTGGAAAGAATGTCCCTTACATTGTTGGTCAGTGGGAAGAATGTCCCTTACATTGGTGGTCATTGGGAAGAATGCTCCTTACTTTGGTGGTCAGTGGGAGAAGGAAGAGGACACACTAAAGGAACTCTCCCTGAGAACCAGAGTTTTTCAAGCCTGGGCCTTGCTTTGCTAGCTTGACACAGGAACCATGCCTGAGCCAGGGGGAGGCCCTGGAAGGGATCCTCCTGATGAAACAAGGCCTAGTGAGGAGGAGGTGGAGGACCTGACTGTGGGTCCAGGCCCTGGTGAGGATGTGGATGTGTACAGACAGGATTATTAATCTATTCTTTAGAGATGTGGAAAAACATAGTTTTGAAAGCTGAACACAAATCCTTCAGAGCCAAATACTGCCAAGCCTGGAGTAAGAATCGATTGGCCATGAAGCCAGAGATGGAGGAAAAAGTAAAGAAACAATCTTTATTGTTGGAAAAGCTGTTTTGGGGAGTCGCACCAAGGGGGGTGGAGGGAATGTTGGAAATCCTAATGGTCACAATTTTGGGAGTTTTGGTGATGGGATGGTGGGTTCAGGAGGAGAAATGTTGTGCAGTTGAAGTGGGAGGGGGAGGAAACCCCACCAGTAAGGGGGAAGATGGCTGAGTTGATTCTGTAGATGGGGATTAAAGCCTGCAATGTATTTGCTTTGATCTGCCCAGTTGGCAGTTATGAATATGATTTTTCATTTGTGAAACCTGAAGGTCTTTATTTTTTTGGGAGAGATATAGGAAGTGCAGGAGCCTTCAGCAGTGGAGAGGTTTGGTGCCAAAGGTGGTTTCAAAGCAGCTTTTGATAAAATCAGTGAAGATCCTGGTCCATAATGAATCAATACCAGAGCTGATTTGGCAGTGTGGCTGCGCCGATATGGTGAGGTGCTCACCCCTCTGTGGAAGGTCCTGGGTGAGCACGGGATATGGACAGGGGCCTGGAGAGTGTCATTGCAATTGAGGGTGCTGGGCAATATGGTTCAGCACCTGCCCTGCTCAGCTTTTCTGGGGAGGGATATGCTGGCCATTTTCTGTCAGGGTCAGCCTAAGGTTTGTAATAAATGTGGAGAGAAAGGCCACTTTTCATCATCCTGTACCATCAAGAAGTGCTCACTGTGCCGAGATTTAGACCATTTGGCCAAAGAATGCATCCAGATTCGGTGCAATTTGGGCCAGCAACTGGATCATTCGTATAGTCAGTGCCCAGAGGCACTACCCAACTTGCCAGGATTGAAGGCTGAGCTGCAGAGCCTGAATAAAGAAGATGAGGCAGCTGATGCTAGGGAGTGTTGTTGCCCCCCCTGTGTCTGTTCCATCTGTTGTGTCAGATTCTGTTTTCCCTAGTAATGTCATCCCTGAGTCTGTCCCTCCTGTTCCTAGTCCTACTGCACATAGATCCTCCAGACTAGAGGAAGCTGCTGGGGTTGGGTTTAGCTCATCTTCCCTCTCAGCCTACTCCACCTCCGGTACCTGTCCCATGACAGAGCAAACATGGTCAGGAGAGTGTGGGGGTACTGGAAGGAGGTTGAGCTGATGGGGCTCAGAGAGGGGTGTCCATGTCCCATGTCTCACTTCCTGTTGAAGGGGATTCAGCTGATGAGGGGTGGGAGAGGGTCAAGAGGAAGAAAAAGAAGAGGTGGATGAGAGGAGCTGTCCTTTCTTCCTCAGAATCAGACCCAGGAGGGGTCCCTCTTGGCAACACCTATTCAGTTTTGTCAGGTGACGAGATAGAGTCTGATTTATGAATTTCTTTATCATCTATGGATAAGAGGGAGTCACATAGCTTGAAGAGAACTGTTTCGGGTGATGAAAGTGTGGTAGAGGTTAAGAAATGACGTCCCCAATCACCCTGATGGCAGTTCCCACTCCCTTAAAGGTGGCAACCATTAATGTCGTCAGCATTAAATCTGCAAGAGCTCGTGATACGGCCTTATTTTTGCTCACTGAGTTTGATGCTGAGATTTTATTTTTGCAAGAGACCTGGCTCAATACATTGGCTGATGTCTAGCAAAAAGGGAGTGGAGATGTGGTCCCTCCTTTTGGTCTCTTGTGGCTGAACCTTGCAGCAGAGTTGTGGTCCTTTTTGCCGGTATCTCTCTATGCAAGGGTCTACAGCTGTTTTTTCCAACTGTTATGAGGAAATAGGCTGAACCTGATCAAACGCAATGTAACTTATCTGTCCAGGCGGGCCTAGGAATGGTCAAACCGATAGTTTTCTTTTCTTTGCTCTTTTTGAAGTACAGTCTTGGTAATATGTTAGCAGAGACCCCACCGGGATGGGTGGATACTTTTCAATCTTGGTTTAACCCTTTCCAACATTGCTCGGAAGATGGCGAGCCAGTGATAAATCAGAGTGTGTTGGTAAAGTGGAGTCTATGGACCACTTTCTGCTCCAGTGTCCCTTTAACATAGAGGTGTATAAAAGTGTGGGGAGGGTTCTGGGCATCCCCTTTCTCTATTGCATGAATTATGCAGAGTGGGTGCATGGGGCATTCCCAGATCGCTGGGACTTGATTTGGATACACTTTTTTTAGTTCGTAAAGTTGTTCGTTACTTCACATGGAGTGCACAGTGTCAGATTACCCTGCATAAAAAATTCCTCCCTGTTGAGGTGGTGGTGCATGATATTCTGGGTGAGGTTGGGAAGATTCGGGGTCTTGGGAAGGGCAGGGAGTCTCGGGCGGTCTGGATAAGGGAGTGGAGGAATATCAGACCTGACTTTGGTGAACTGTCCATCTCTGGGCAAGGGGCTCTTTTCTTATGATGTTCTTTTCACTCCCTTAGTTTTTGTTGGTTAAAATCTGCTTTTTGGGCGGCATGCATAATGGGGGCGGGCCGCGGGGTTGTTTCTTGACCTATCAGGTTTGATGTCTGGTGTAGTGATATGAGTTGTAGTAAGATTCATTTCCCCAGTAATGACACATTTCTGAGAGGTTTGCTTTTGTCTGACAGCAGCTTTTGCTATATTTATTTTAGTTTTTGTGTAAATATGTATATAATTATTTATTTATGTATATTCTGTATATTATTTTGTTTGTTGATTACAAGAAAAATTGGGAAAAATTAAAGAAAAATTGGGAAGAATGTCCCTTACATTGGTGATCAGTGGGAAGAATGTCCCTTACATTGGTGATCAGTGGGAAGAATGTCCCTTACATTGGTGATCAGTGGGAAGAATGTCCCTTACATTGGAGGTCAGTGGGAAGAATGTATCTTACATTGGTAATCAGTGGGAAGAATGCTCCTTACATTGGAGGTCAGTGGGAAGAATGCTCCTTACATTGGTGGTCAGTGGGAAGAATGTTCTTTACATTGGAGGTCAGCGGGAAGAATCTCCCTTACATTGGAGGTCAGTGGGAAGAATGTCCCTTACATTGGTGATCAGTAGGAAGAATGCTCCTTACATTGGTGGTCAGTGGGAAGAATGTCCCTTACATTGGTGGTCAGTGGGAAGAATGTCCCTTACATTGGTGATCAGTGGGAAGAATGCTCCTTACATTGGTGGTCAGTGGGAAGAATGTCCCTTACATTGGAGGTCAGCGGGAAAAATGTCCCTTACATTGGTGGTCAATGGGAAGAATGTCCCTTACATTGGAGGTCAGTGGGAAGAATGTCCCTTACATTGGTGGTCAATGGGAAGAATTCTCCTTACATTGGTGGTCAGTAGGAAGAATGCCCCTTACATTGGTGATCAGTGGGAAGAATGCTCCTTACATTGGAGGTCAGTGGGAAGAATGTATCTTACATTGGTGGTCAGTGGGAAGAATGTATCTTACATTGGTGGTCAGTGGGAAGAATGTTCCTTACGTTGGAGGTCAGTGGGAAGAATGCTTCTTACATTGGAGGTCAGTGGGAAGAATGTATCTTACATTGGTGGTCAGTGGGAAGAATGCTTCTTACATTGGAGGTCAGTGGGAAGAATGTATCTTACATTGGAGGTCAGTGGGAAGAATGATCCACTTATAGATAGTTGAAAATATCAGTGGTTACTTATCTTAGAAGCAGAAGTTGCTCATTCTTCAAGGAGCCCCCAGCAACGTCTAGAGGAACAATGGTTGGGAAAGATTGCTTTTAATGACTGTTTTCACTACTGTGTACATTTTAAAAAAAATGGCTCAATAATTAGTTCTGTGGTTACAATGCTCCTATTCTATTGAATTAATGCAACCACAAAGAAGTTCTGTTGTTGTTCGAGGAAAAATGAAACTTCCCTTTTCTCACATACAGTGAATTTACAGTTTTGTGGAAGCTTTCTGGACATCTGAATAGATTCTCTTCCATGAAATATCTAATATGCGGCACACCTTGGGTGGGGGCATGATGGGTCTCACCCAAAGTTCAATGTTGCACAGTAGGACTTTCAGTGTTGAGTAGACATGTGCAGAACAAAATCATTTGTTTTGTTTCATTTCAGTTCATTACTTAAATAATTTTGTTTAGTTAAATCCTTTTAATATGTTTTTGGAATTTGTTTACTTTAGTTTATTCGAAATAGAATTTTCCGATTTCGGTCGAATTGAATTCAATTCCACCGAATTTGGAAAATTCAAATCGGCTTTGGAATTTGAATGTATTCTGTTCGAAATTTGAATTTCAGAAGACAGTTATATTTATTCTATTTTATTCTATTCTCTTTTTTAGTTTATTTTGTATTTTTTTCTATTCTTTTCTTTTTTATTCTATTCTAATCTATTCTACTTGAACTTCGAATTTTCAGAAGATGGTTATATTCTATGTTATTCTGTTCTATTGTTTTTTTCTATTCTATTGTTTTCTATTCTATTATTTTCTATTCTATTCTTTTCTATTATCTATTCTTTTCTAGTCCTTTTTAATCTATTCTATTCAAATTCAATTATATTCTATTTGAAATTTGAATTTCGAAAGATGGTTATATGATTATATATATATGGTTCTTTTCTAATCTATTCTAATTCTTTTATATTCTATTCCTTTCTATTCTATTATATTCCTTTCTATTCTATTGTATTCTGTTTTTTATCCTGTTCTATTCTTTTTGAAATTCAAATTTTGGAACACTAATACACACAGTCTTTGAAGGAAATTAGCAATATTAGAATTTGTTTTGAATTCAATTTTGAATCGAATTTCGGACAAAATCTATTCTATTTTATTATTTTATTTTCTATTCTATCTTGTTATTCTATTCTTTTCTATTCCCTTATTTTCTATTCTATTTTATTCCTTTATTTTCTATTCTATTTTATTCGATTCTTTTATATTTTCTTCTATTTTCTTCTTTTTTATTCTATTCTGTTTTATTCTATTTTATTCTATTTTTTTCAAAATTCAAATTTCAGAAGATGGCTATATTCTAACACTAATACAACACAGTGTGATATACGAAAGGATGCCGCTCTAACCGCTCATGGGATCTTGTATGAAGATGGCCTCAGCCTTGTCTCCGCCCACACCCTCTGACGCATCAGAGGGCGTGGCCGAAGCGATCATGCTTGCTAGACTGGAAACTATTGTGGAATTCATTTTCAAATTTGTTCTGGAATTCGAATCCGCAAAATATCATTTTGTTATTTCAGATTCATTACTACTGTAATTCAGAAATTTGAATACATCCGAATAATGAAAAATGTGTCCAAGTTTCGATTCAGAACAGAACGAACTGCACACCTCTAGTGTTGAGTGCCAGGTCCCCTTCTCAATTTAACACCACCCATCCATAGGGGCTAAACCTTATACAGGAAAGGATGGACGAATGGATCTTATTACATAATGCTGTATTTGATTGTTGTAGTCATGGCCATAGCTACTCCCACAGCATCCCTTGTCTCCGTCCCCCTACCCACCTCCGAACACCATCCTCTGCAGCCAGGACCAATAAGTCCCCTTCAGCAATGACAGATTCCCCTCAGCAATAATAGACCACCAGCATCAAACCCCTCCACTCCAAGAACAATAGACCTCCCCCAGCAATATTAGACCCCCAATGTAACAATACAGTAGGTCTACCAGCAGCCAGCAACAATAGACCACCAGCATCCAAATCCCCCCCCCTCAAGAACAATATTCCTCCCACAACAATATTCGACCCCTAATGTTACAATACAGTAGGTCTACCAGCAGCCAGTGACAATAGACCACCAGCATCCAAATCCCCCCACCCCCCAAGAACAGTAGACCTCCCCCAGGAATATTAGACCCCCAATGTAACAATACAATAGGTCTACCAGCAGCCAGCAACAATAAACCACCAGCATCCAAATACCCCCCCTCACCCCCCAAGAACAATATACCTCCCCAACAATATTAGACCCCCAATGTTACAATACAGTAGGTCTACCAGTATCCAGCAACAATAGACAACCAGCATCCAAATCCCCCCCCCCCAACCCAAGAACAATAGACCTCCCCCAACAATATTAGACCCCCAATGTAACAATACAGTAGGTCTACCAGCAGCCAGCATCAATAGACCATCAGCATCCAATCCCCCCACCCCCCAAGAACAACAGACATCCCCCAACAATATTAGACTCCCAATGTTACAATACAGTAGGTCTACCAGCAGCCAGCATCAATAGACCCTCCAACAACCGGCAACAATAGACCACCAGCATCAAAATCCCCCCCCCAAGAACAATAGACCTTCCCCAACAATATAAGATCCCCAATGTAACAACACACTAGGTCTACCAGCAGCCAGCATCAATAGACCCTCCAACAACCAGCAACAATAGACCACCAGCATCAAAATCCACCCCCCCCAAGAACAATAGACCTTCCCCAACAATATTAGACCCCCAATGTAGCAACACACTAGGTCTACCAGCAGCCAGCATCAATAGACCCTCCAACAACCAGCAACAATAGACCATGAACATCAAAATCCACCACCCCCAAGAACAATAGACCTCCCCCAACAATATTAGACCCCCCAATGTAACAACACAGTAGGTCTACCAGCAGCCAGCATCAATAGACCCTCCAGCAGCTAGCAACAATAGACCCCTCCCTCAACCGTAGATCCCTCCCAGCAACAATTTTCCCCTAGCAACACAAGATCCCTCCAGCAAAAAAAGATCCCCCCACCAGAAACAATAGACTTCCCCAGCAACAAAGTATCCCCCAGTGACAATAGATCCTCCAATAGATACTCCAGCAAACCCCAGCACCCCGTTCAGAGCTGGAGGTGCCGGAACTGCATTCCCCCACGTTCCTGCTGAATAAAGTCCTGATTGGTTGTAAAGGTGATGGCCTGCCTACATCATGGCAAATCATGACATTGATTCAGAACAAGCCACGGTCCAGTGCTCGTGGCACCCCAAAGGAACCCTGTTTTTTAAAACCACTGCTAAGGGACTCTTAAAAAAAAGGGCCTGGCATTGGCCTTTAATACATTTGGATTTTTTTTTTTTCAATTACAGTATTACTATAGACTTAATCAGCAGATACCAAAGAATTCGTAGAGATGTGACAAAATAAAAATACTTTGTAGTTATACTCTAGAATATATGCATAGCTTATAATATTTTATTCTTTGAAAATCAGTCAGTCGGTCAGTGGCAGTATTATTGTAGTTTTTGTCTTGAATCACAGATTTCAAAGTTCACAGCTTGATATTGCAGGGGCGATAGCCTGCAGGTGTTCCCAGGTTCGCTCTTCCCAAAATTCTTCTGTTTTTAGAGTAGAAGAACTTTCATGAAATGCTCGGCAGTTGAAAGTTCTCCAAAAAGTTCCATTTGGGAAAAGGCTTTCATTGATGGTTCTCCGGTACCGAGTGATCATTGATCAAATGGAGCTTTAAAACTGCAGGGAAAACAGGCGACTTGTGTGAAGCAGACTATCTCGGAGAACAGTTTATCCTGTGGCTCATCTGCAGGATGGTGGTTTTTCTGCAGCTGATGGAAATGTTCCAGAAGCTTTCTGCTGCGCCCGGTGCCTTGAACGTGTAAAATACACAAGATGTGTTCCTCGCTGCAAGAAAAGGAATATGCAGTTAAGTATTTTTCTAGTTTTCTCAACCTCCGCAGATAGGGCCACATTAAACTGAGCTGTTCAGCATCTTTACATATTAGTAGCCCAGTAAAGTCTTCATGGGATAAAAGGTATTCACATAGACATTACATACCCCACAAATTAGAGGATTATTCCCCATTCCAGGATAGTGGGCAAAGCCATGCAAATCATTCCTTTATTCCCCAGCCAAATGCCCACCCAGCACCACTGGTGTATACTTCAAATATAAGCTCATATATTGCCTGCTCTGTATATCATTATTGTGTTGAGTAGTGAGCTATCTATTGAGTGTTCACTGCAATTGCAGCTGTTTTTATTTATTCCTTTCAACCAAAATAGGGAGTGTTTTGTTAATAAAGATTTGCCATAAACCACTGCAGAGTCATTTTAGCTTCCTGAAGAACACCAATGAAGGTATCCTCCATTCTCCCTTTGATACACATATGCTTGTAAGTCTGTTTATAATTTGTTAAAGTTATGATATATCTAGGTTGCATTTCAAGGTATTTAATGTGATTTTAAGGTAGCTGTTTTCAAGATATGTGTTCATTGTAGCATTTGTAAAAGACATGTTACAACCATATTGTAACTTCAGTTTATGTGGCTGTATTGCAGTTTTACAGAACTATTCACATAAGTAAATATAGTTTTGAAATTAAACACAACACTGCTTATGTCTTTTGTTAGCCAACAGTTGGCTAACCATTAGTGGAACAGCATAGAACCATTAATTCCAAATGGCATACAGCTGTTTAAGGCTTTTTGGCCATCATCAGTGCAGTGTATGGAAGCCAAGGAGTCTATTGAGTAGAGCTTAGGACCCAACAAAAACAAAAAAATTATCATTATGGTTACTCTCTGCTCCCAGCAATTAAATAAAATTTCCCTGGAACCATCAGTTTAGCAGCTGATGTTGGGGATACAGAGGGGACTATGTACTCATATTTGGGATCAGGTATTGGACTGCCTTGACAGATTGATATAGAAGAGGCTGGAAATTTAATTTGTCTGTTGGGAGCTGCGGCAAAGATGATTACTCTGCTGTCTCCCGAAAATAAGTAACTAGTCCCCTCTCTATCCTTGGCCCTATTGCAGAACTGTAGGGGCCCGGGGAACTTTTGTTTATTCTCTGAGAGCCATGACCTGTGGTATTACTGTGCATGCATGTTGAGTTGATGCAGCATGGTGTGGCAGACAGTAAGCCCACATTGCCCATTATGCCAGAAATGATGTAATAAATAAGTAGCTCAATAGCACAACCAGACTCAACCCAACCTGGACCACTTACAACAGTGCAGTGTAGCCAACAACATCTGCCATGAGGAGCGGAATGCAACCAAGCTGGTCCAAGCCAAAGGGGAAGATTCTGAAGAAGGTAGACGTAGTCCTTGCTCTCTCCCTACTGTCCCTATAGTGGCCACTTCCATAAATCTCGTCCAGTCCCAGGATGAGAGTCTTAAATAAACTCTGACTGACCCAAGATGGCCGTGAGGGTCATATGGGACATGAGCATCCAACCAGATCACTGCCCCGTTTTACACCGAGGAAGTCATAGAGAAACTCAGTTTCCCTCAACTTCCTCTCCCAGCTGCATTGTCGCTGCGGTCGAGCGCCACCCACAGTGGAGAATACAAACTGCACCTGCCTACATGCGCTCAAAGGTATTTAACTCTCTACCTCGATCTGTCCGGCTATCACCTACTCTGGCTGGCTTTAGGCGATCCCTGAAAACTCATCTCTTCAGCAAAGCCTATCATGCATCACTTCCATCAGTTCATCCCCACAGTTATAACCTTTTTTAACACTTGCCCCACCCTATTAGATTGTAAGCTCCTATGAGCAGGGTCCTCTTAATCCTCTTGTTTTGATTGTATTGTTGCTGTATTGTCTCCATTTATATTGTAAAGCGCTGCACAAATTGTTGGCGCTATATAAATCCTGTATAATAATAATAATTTAAAGAGTCACCTCTCTGCCCTCTGGGCTCGCTGAATTGATAGAGCCTAGGCTTGGTACAGGAAGGCCTGGTATAGGAGGGCCAGCCCTTTCCCTCTATTGGCCACCCTGAACTAAGATGGTGCTCTTCCGCTGGAGAGAAAAGCCGATAAAAGCATGGTCTCCCCAGTGTAGTCACAAGCAGCAATTCAAACATGATAGATATTACAATTTATCTCAACCTGTCCAAAGGTAACAAAAATATTTTGGCTGCAGTTGCTATATAAGGAGGTTGTCAGGGTCAGGAATGCTATTAAACTCAATAACTTAATTGTTTTTCTTTTTTTAGTATAGATATATTTAGACTTTTTGATCTTTACCAGTAGCTGTTTCCTTAGCAACTCAATTGTCATTTTTTACCTATTTTAATATAATTCCAGGTACTACATGTTTTTTAACTCAAAGTGTGTATAGCTTTGCATAGCAAGCATTCCAGCATTTGACACTTGTGTTCAGAGCAAAACGACAGGTACACTTTAATTCCCCCCTCCCCAGCAGCACATACTCATCTTCCTATCACTTCCTGCCACTCAGTTCAGCTGTGACAAGCAGCGACTCTAGGTAAGCTATAAGGGCTATTATTACTGCTGTTCTCCGTATGGTGCAAAGTTACTCCATGCCCAAGTCTCCAGTGTGCTTCCCATTCATTAAATTCAGGGTGGAGAATGCGGGCTGCCAGGAGTCACTTTAGTTGATTACCTAAAGTCCACGTAAAATGACTTGTTTATCTAAGACTATGCTGTCCACAGGGTGACAACGCTTCTGTGCGATTATACTGGGGAATGAACAATGTTGTCACGCTGCTAAAAAGTGTAAAACTAATCGATATACTGGCAAGTATTTTAAATGCATACTTTTCCTTTCCATAAATTATTTTTGCTAGAAAATTTGACTACTTTACAAAAGTCAATTCCCTAGTCTGGCCCCTCCCTCCTAGCTCTCCATAGTCCTCTCCTCTACTGGCAGTGCTGGCCCAGCTCCTCCTGCCCTCCTCTCACTTTCATACATAATCTTTTATATAGCTGCCAGCAGAAGAGAGAAAGGAAATATTATAGAGTGTCAGGAAAAAATTGCCAGACAAAAATTGTACGGCCAAACTAGCGGATTTTGTAGGCACACTATTGTATACAAATATCACAATTTATTAACATAAAATAATCACAAAGAATTTTTTGGAACAAAAAATACACAACCCCCTAACACAACAGGGGGAAAAAAAAGAATAGTACATTGCCTATCCCTTAACCTATGACACATAACATGTCACCTAAAGCATAGATGTTGATGCCAAAAGTAAGATTGAGAAAGCAGTCAACATGTTTCGCCTATATATCTGGCTTCTTCAGGACCGTAACTTCTGTGTAAGGGAGAGCAGTACTACTATATATAAAATATAGAAAGATTTTATTTATATATTTTATATAATAGTACTGCTCTCCCTTATAAATAGGCTAATCCTTCAGATTGTAAGCTCCATGAGCCAGCCCTCCTATTCCTTCCGTACTGAAATGTATTGTAATTGTATTGTCTCCCTTATATTGTAAAGCACTGAGCAAACTGTTGGCGCGATATAAATCCTGTATAATAATAGTAATAATAATATATAGGCAAAACGCATTGACCGTTTTCTCAATCTTGCTTTTGGAATCAACGTCTATGCAATAATGTACCCCTACTCATTTACATGGGAGAGGGGGCTGGATCTGGGTTCCCCTTGTTAAGGGAGATTTCAGATTCCGATAAGCCCTCCACCTGAAGACCCCCACAACCACCACCCTAGGTTATGGGGAAGAAGCCCTTGTCCCCATCAACATGGGGACAAGGTGCTTTGGGGAGGAGAGCCCCCCCTACCCCAAAGCACCCCCCCATGTTGAGGGCATATGACCTGATATGGTTCAGGAAGGGGGCACTCCCCTCCCCTTTCCTAGCCTGTCAAGCTGCATGCTCAGATAAGGGCCTGGTATGGATTTTGGGGAGGACCCCCTCGCCATTTAAAAAAAAAAAATTTGCGTGGGGTTCCCCTTAAAATACATACTGAACCCAAAGGGCCTGGTGTGGATTGGGGGGGGACCCCCGAGCTGTTTTTTTTTCTCAAATTTTAATTGCCAGCAATTCTTTTGTTTACATTTAGCTGTCAGCGGGGAAGTCCGCTGACAGCTGATGAGTCATCGTTTGTTAAGGATGTGGGCCAAGCAGCTATACACTGCTAATCCCCAGCAAAATGCCAGCAAAAAAAATGGGAAAATGCTGGAGAAAAGCTCATATGAGCGTGATTTATCCTGTGTTTTTTTCATCTCCTAGTCTGCTTGGAGCCTTAAAGTGCATTTATTCTTTAAGACCATAAATTGCAAGTGTTACCCCCTTCTCTTGATGTCCAAAGTACATTTTTTTACTTTTTTTTTTGGTTAATGTTTAATCTTTTTCTGCCTATAAGTGATTTTTCTCTTTTCAACAAACCAGGAGTTTTACTTTAACCACCTCCCGCCCACCATATAGTCCAATCACGGGCGGAAGGCGGTTCTCTCGTTCTGGGAGGACGTCATATGACGTCCTCCCATTCTCACCACGCATGCGCGGCTCCGGGAGCACGCAGTGCGGTGATCGGTGGTGCACTGTGTCCCTCAGACACAGCGGATCACCAATCCACGGAAAGAGCCAAAGACGTTGGCTCGGTCATGTGATCAGTCTTGTCCAATCACAGCTGATCACATGTAAACAGGGAAATGCCAGTTATCTGCATTTCTCTCCTCTCGAGCTGTCACGCTGACAGCTCGAGAGGAGAGGAGAGCCGGAAACCGGCATTCCACGGAGGGGACATGCACACTGATCATCAGGGCACTGATGATCAGTGTGCCCTGATGATTAGTGTGGCCCCAGAAGTGTCACCTGTCAGTGTCCATCAGTACCAGCTGTCAGTGCTGAACAGTGCCATGCGCCAGTGCCCATCAGTGCCACATCAATGCCACATATCAGTGCCTACCAGGGTACATCAATGGCACTTATCAGTGCCCATTTGAGCTGCCTTTCAGTGTCACCCATCAGTGCCAGTCAGTGCCACCTATCAATGCCAATCAGTGCCACCTATCAATGCTGCCAATCAGTGCCACCTATCAGTGCCAGTCAGTGCCATCTATCAGTGCCCGTCAGTGCCGCCTATCAGTGTGCATCAGTGCCGCCTATCAGTGCCCGTCAGTGCCGCCAATCAGTGCCAGTCAGTGCCGCCTAACAGTGCCAGTCAGTGCCACCTAACAGTGCCAGTCAGTGCCGCCTATCAGTGCCGCCTATCAGTGCCCATCAGTAATGCCTGTCAATGCCCATCAGTGCCACCTACCAGTGCCTCCTCATCAGTGCCCATCAGTGCCACCTATCAGTGTCCATCAGGGCAGCCTATCAGTGCCCATCACTGCAGCCTCATTAACGCACATCAGTGAGGGAGAAAAATCACTTATTTACAAAATTTTATAACAAAAACTAAGAAAAAATGTTTTTTTTCCCCAAAAATTTCAGTGGTTTTTGGTTTGTTTAAGAAAAAATAAAAAACCCAGAGGTAATTAAATACCATCAAAATGAAGCTCTATTTGTCGCAAAAAAAATTATAAAAATGTCATATGGGTACAGTGTTGCATGACCGCGCAATTGTCATTCCAAGTGTGACAGCGCTGAGAGCTGGAAATTGGCCTGGGCAGGAAGGGGGTATAAGTGCCCTGTAGGCTAGTGGTTAAAGGTCTATTTATAAAAAAAATCTGCTGTGCAAATGTCTCAAGCATTTGCACAGCCATCTTGAATAATCCCCATGATTTGTCTAATATCTTTATCTTCTATGATCATCAGTCCCACCTAGTGGTCATAATGCAGTATTTTCCTGATGGTGTGATTTCTGGAAAATATTGCACTATAGCCACTAGATGGAGCTGACGATCATAGGAAATAAACATATTAGACAAATTACTGCAATTATTGTAAATGGCTGTGTGCATGTTTGGGACATTCATAAAGCATTTTTTTTTAATAGATCATTAATTTTGTGAAAGTACTCAGTATTGATTTACCTGACATCTGGGTAAAGGTGATGCAAATCTTCCAGTTTAGATTTGATTTCCTCCTTTTTCTTTGACCCAATGATTTCGGAAATGCAGTGAATTACTTCATACAGGCCCTCCCGGTCTGATTCCTTAAACAAACAAAAAATATATGCAAATCAGAAGCAACTAAAAAAAGCCACGAGTATTATGTGATAACCCTTCCTGGAATTCCCAGGAGCTGGCACAATGCAGACATGTGACGCCCTACAGCCCGAAGGGTTATCCCAAGCAGTGCCAGGAAGAATGAATAGTCACGTTCAAGACCATAACAAACATTTCCTTGTCTGAGCATCAAAGAGAAACGTTTAGGCAAGTGGAAGAAAAAAAAAAGAAAATTAAATGCAGCTAAAATGTAAAAACATCTTTCTCAAATTTCTTGGTATCTCATTAAAACCTTTTTTTCTTGGCTTTAGATTTCAGAAAAGTTTTTGACAATGCCTTAAAAATGTAGACCCTAACTTTTCTACAGTTCTGGTATTCTAGACAACTGCCATTTTTTTTCTTGTAAAATACTTATTTGATCCTTTTTTCATTCTTTGTTGTATCTCGGTGCTGCTGATCTCCTCCAGCCTCTTTCAATCACTTCCTGCCTACGTGTACTCGCCCCATCATAGGTAGAAAAGCATTCCACAGGACGGGTTTCATGATGGTACTCTCAGTGGATCAGGCCTGGATAATGTGCATCGGCAGAGCCACTTGTAACCTCCACTATGGGAGTATATGACACAGGAACACACCTAGGCAGGGGCGGACTGACCATTTGGAAACTCGGGCACTGCCCGAGGGCCCGGGGTCAGTAGGGGGCCCCATGAGATGCCCCTGGTACCTTTTTCATAGGCTTTTTTGAGTTTGGGCAAGGACGCAGGGGCCCCATGATCCCCTATTGCCTGGAGGCCCCATGAGTTGTCAGTCCACCCCTGCACCTAGGAGATACACTATATTGCCAAACGTATGTGCACACTCCTTCAAGTTATTGATCTCAGAGGTTTCCAGTCAAGGCCGCTATTAGAGATCTTTTAGCCCCTACAGACTACCTAACAGGGCCCAGGCCCCGTGTAGCCTTCCTGACAGTTCCAGCCTGCCATGATAGACTGATGTAGAAGAGGAGGCCAGAACTTCAATTTAATTGTTGGGACTTCCGGCATGGGGGATTACTCCGCCTGCCCTCGAAAATGAGCGAATGGTCCCCTGTCTGTCCCAATCCCCTCTTCTGAACTGATGGGGCACAGGGAACTTTTTTATTTACTGTGATCCACAAAATGAATCCATCTGTGCCCAAATTTACCTAAGGGGTCCCCTCTCTGCCCCGGGTTCCCTGTTGAACTGATGGGGCCTGGGTTCAGTACAGGAGAGCTGGCTCTACCCCACTTTACAGTGATACTTTTATAGCAAATAAAGACATTTTAGACAATTGTGCACTATGTGGTTTGGGGCCCCAACACTTTTAATGAAAGACCAACCAAGACCAATGATCTCTCTGTTGCTGCAGCAGCCCAAGGGGGCCCAAGGCAGAGAAGGGACCCCTTAGCAGCTAAGCTTGGAACTACTGTGATATAGAAGGGAGAGGGCACCATGCATTCACAAGAAAGGGAAGGGAAAGGTTGGCATTTGTTGCAGTGATTCTGGATGTATGTGGGCCGGGAAACTGTGCGGCACTGATTTAAAGGAACAAACCTCGATTGTAAGCTCTGCATAATTGCACTACCTTGTTATTGGAATGTAAAAGTGCCTTAATGTCCAATTTTCTACTTTGGAATATTAACCACATTGTTGTACTGCTTACTATTTATTACATAAGCAAGAAAATTCCTAGAAGGTGCTGCCTGTCTGGTTCCTTCAAACAGGTCCCTAGGTCCCTATGGGCTTCCCCGGTGAGCCTCCCAGATAGAGCTGTGCTGGAGATATAGGGTGCAGGGAAGTGCCAATCCAGATGCAGGCTGGGTAACAGGATCCTTACCCAAACTCCAAGCAGTATCTCAGGGTACTTTGTATGGACCATTGTTATATTGTGCATGCTCCTCAGGAACCTTTCTCTGCACTAAGCCCATCTCTCCCAAGCCAGGGTTGTACCTGTCCCCATCTATGCATTTCTCACACTGCCGGGTGTGCCAACATGACCCAGCAGGAGTTATGTAAAGCCCCTCTGCCCATGTCTTGGGAGAGTGCTCTGTCCTATCACACACAGGCTCCCCCAAGATGGCCACCGTTAGCCCTTGAGCAGAGGACAAGTCAACCCTATGCAACAGCTTTTGGGAGAATTGGAATACCTATTGAGATTCAGGTCTTGTTGTCCAAATTTTCCCAGACACACTCCAAAATCTTGTTTGCTGAAGAAAGTGGGGTCACACCCAATTGTCATACAAAGGGATCCCAGTACTATTTTCCTCCTGGCAAATTCTGGTACTGCGCCCCTCTCAGAGGGAACTCACCAACTTTTCGGCGACTGTATTGAACAAGTTACACTCCTCTTTCATTTTTTCAGCAGCTTTCTTTCGGTTTAATGGATTAAGGCTCATCTTCCGCTTCATAATCTGTGCAATGTATTCCTTCACTAGGTACTTGTGCACCCTGCACGCCATTTCCTGGGGAGTAAATATCACATTTAAATGCAGGCCAATGACATCTGCACAATAACCAGCAATGGTTCAGAACTATCCAATACTCTCCTCTTAGTAGCCACAGGACAGAAAAAAATGTGGAGATACCAAATAAAATCAAACACCATTTTATACAGTTACGTCATTATAATTGGGACGATGCCATGAATCAAAAACTGTGACCATGCCTACAGGTGAGGAGAGCGGAGGCATGACTTCATCAGTGTTCTGTTACTCCTTCATTGACCAATCAGCTGGCTAGGGGCGGGTCCTTGAATAGGCCTCTGTACTGCTTAAATGTAGTGCTAGTAAGGGACCTGGTTATGCTGTCTGGCAGGAGTTTAAGGAACATGGACCTGTCTGCAGAACATTCCAAAATGTGAACCTGTGCTAGACAAAGTTACATGTTCACGCTCCTCAGTAGCACATGGTCACTTTCCCTTCACTCCCCTTCCACTCTATTCAGGAAGACTTGTGTAAGCTCTGACTTTCTCTAGTTGGAACTTACACAGGGCTAAGGACTTTAACCCCATGTGACAGCTCTGGGTCAATTACCAGGGCTGTGATATGACATGAAGGAAGTGGGTCATACTTGAAAGTGTTGGGTATTTTCTTTGTCCCAAGTGGCCGACCGGAATAGGCGGAGATTAAAGAAAGGTAAGTATGTGCTAATGGGGAGGGGGGCTTTAACCACTTTGGAAGATTTACCCCCCTTCCTGACCAGGCCATTTTTTGCGATACGGCACTGTGTTACTTTGACAATTGTGCGGTCATGCAACAGTGCATCCAAATGAATATTATGTCCTTTTTTCCCACAAATAGAACTTTATTTTGGTGGTATTTGATCACCTCTGCGGTTTTTACTTTTTGCATTATAAACAAAAAAGGCTGACAATTTGAAAAAAAAAACAATATTTTTTATTTTTATTCTACACTATAAAACATACTCAATAAAAAAATCCCATTTCTTCATAAATTTAGGCCAAAGTGTATTCTGCTACATATTTTTGGTAATAAAAAATCCCAATGAGCGTTTATTGATGCACAAAAGTTATAGAGTCTACAAACTATGGGACATATACTGGAATTTTTATTTTATTTTAATTTTTTATACTAGTAATTGCAGCAATCAACGACTTATAGTGGGACATTGATATTGCAGTGGACATTTTTATACTAACTGACATTTTGTGGGAACCAGTGACAGACACAGCTCTGTTCTTCCTTCTTGCCCGACGATCTGCGGGTACTGGAGAACATCAGTTCGTAGGGGCTTTTATACCAACTGACACTTCGTGAAAACCAGTGACACTAATACAATGATCAGTGCTAAAAATATACACTGATTACTGTACTAATGACACTGGTTGGGAAGAGGTTGACATCTAGAGTAATAAAAGGGTTAAGTGTGTGCCTAGCTATGTGCTTGGTGTATACTAGGTGGTACAAGGGGAAGTGATGGATCCTGTTCCCAGCTCTGCAGGGACACACGATCCATTACTTTCCGATCATACCAGAACTATGCCTATGCAAACATAGGCACAGCTCTGTTCTTCCTCCTTGCCCGACGATCTGCGGGTACCGGAGAACATCAGTTCATAGGGGCTCGCAGATCAGCTGCTTCCATTACAGTTCACAGCAAAAGTGATCCGCCGGCAGCGCCAAAGCGCCCCATGAGGCAGAAGTGCAAAATCACGTGTATATATGTGTGTGTGTGTGATTTGCAGAGGAGAGCTGCCCTGTAGCAGTAAAACTGCTATAGGGTGGATGTAAAGTGATTAACCTCTTGCCGACCGCGCATAGCCGAATGACGGCTTCACCGCGGCCGGCCAGTTATGGGTGGACGTCATATGACGTCCTCCCAGAACGCGCTCTCCTGCGCGCCCCAGGGGGCGCGCACCCGGCGATCTCCGTGATCGCTGTGTCCTACGGACACAGCTGATCACGTGATGTGGTAAAAGGCCAATCACAGCGGCTTTTTACCACCTGATCAGCGGTGTCCAATGACACGCTGATCACAGGGAAATGCAAGTGCCGGTTCTCGGCTGCACTTTCCTCACGCTGTCAGATCGTGAGGAAAGTACTGCCGAGAACCGGCAGTTGTCAGAGCGGGGATCGGCACCGATCAGGGCACTGATGATCAGTGCCCTGATGATCGGTGCCCAGCAGTGCCACCCGCAAGTTCCGCCCAGCAGTGCACCCACTAGCTCCGCCCACCCGTGCCCGGCAGTGCACCCACCTGTGCCCAGCAGTGCACCCACCTGTGCCACTCTGCAGTGCCACCTACCTGTGCCCAGAAGTGCCACCTACATGTGCCCAGCAGTGCCACCCACCTGTGCCCACCCACCTGTGCCCACCAGTGCCACCCACCTGTGCCCACCCACCAGTGCTGCCCACCAATGCCACCCACTAGTGCAGCCCAGCAGTGCTGCCAGTCAGTGCCACCAGTCAGTGCCCAGGGGTTGTGCCAGTTAGTGCCGCCAGTCAGTGCCCAGCAGTGATGCCAGTCAGTGCCGTCTATCAGTACCCATCATCAGTGTCACCTATCAGTGCCACCTATCAGTGCTGCATATTAGTGCTGCCTATCCGTGACACCTCATTAGTGCTGTCTATCAGTGCCGCCTATCCGTGACACCTCATTAGTACTGCCTATCAGTGCCCATCAGTGCCGCCTATCAGTGCTCATCAGTGCTGCCTCATCAACGCACATCAGTGAAGGAGAAAAAATGCCTGTTTGAAAAATTTTATAATAGAAACAAAGAAACTTTTTTTTTTTTTTCAAAACTTTTGCACTTTTTTATTTATAGCGCAAAAAGTAAAGTGCCCAGCGGGGAGTAAATACCACCAAAAGAAAGCCCTATTTGTGAGGAAAAAATGATCAAAATTTCATATGGGTACAATGTTGCATGACCGCGCAATTGTCAATCAAAATGCGGCAGCGCTGAAAGCTGAAAATTGGCCTGGTAAGGAAGGGGGTATAAGTGCCTGGTAGGCAAGTGGCTAAAGTGGTTGTAAACCTCAGACATGAAATATGAACAAAGCATATCCTTCTATAGCGTGTACCTGTCTCAGTCCACTAAGTGTCAATTCTGTCTGCTGCCCTGTTCCTCTCCCATCAGCATGAATCACTTCTGACAAGTTTTCCTGACACTAAGATCAGAGGAACTCTGCTTTAAGAGCACTAAGTGTCATTTCTGTTTGCTGCTCCATTCCTCTGCTTTCAACAGATTCAACAGGTTTTCCTGACACTAAGAGAAAAATGGTGACAGTAAGGGACCTCCAGCAGATTGACATCCTCAGCTCTGTTCCTGTGTGCTGTATAAAGAGGGGTGTGTCCCTTCCCTCCAATCAGCTCTCAGAGATCTCCTTCCTGAGTGTAACTTCAGCTACCCACCCCCTGCTTTGCGGAGCACAGAGATCCTGTGTAAATGCTGTGCTTTGAATGGATATAGAGGAAAGATGGCTGTTAATAAACAGGTGCAATCTATGTAGCTGGATTTGATTAATCTCTCTGTATCACCTGAGGCCAGTCACTTCACTGAGTACAGGGCTTTTTTCAGCAGGAACAAGGGGGGACGCAGTTTTGGCACCTCTAGCACTGAATATATGTACTGCCAAGGGTACTGGGGTGTGCTGGAGGGTCTATTGTTGCTGGCTGCTGGGGGATCTATTGTCACTGTGGGGGTCTATTGTTGTGGAGGGTTCTATTGTTGCTGGTGGGGATCTATTGTTTTCAGGGGGAGTCAATTGTTGCTGGCAGTGTTCTACTATTGAGGGAGGGGTCTATTGTTGCTGGCTGCTTGAGGGTATATTGATGTTGGCTGCTGGGAGATCTATTGTTGCTAGCTGAGGTCTATGTTGCTGGGGTGAATCTATTGTTTCTGGGAGGGGAATTTTGTTGCAGGGGGGTCTATTGTTGCTAGGGGTGGTCTTTGTTGATAGGGGGTCTACTGCTTCTGTAGATATCTATTGTTGATGGGGGCCTACAGTTGCTGGGGGCATCTACTGTATTGTTGCTGGAGGATCTATTAATGTTGGCTGCTGGGAGATTTATTGTTGGTAGCTGGAGTGAACCTATTATTGCTGGGATGGGGGGGGGTTGTTGCAGGAGGGACTATTGTTGCTGGGGCAGAGCCATATAAAGCAGTGTGATTACAGTGAAACACAGCACACAGCCTCATAGTAAAACAGCACACAGTTAATCCTTTGATCGCCCCGCATGTTAACCCCTTCCTGCCCAGTGCCATTAGTAAAGCGGCAGTGCTTTTTATTAGCACTGATCACTTTATTTGTGTCACTGGGGATGGCAGTGACACCAAGTCAGTTCCCCCCCAGTGTCAGAATGCCCACCGCAGTCCCACTATAAGTCGCTGATCGCCGCCATTACTAGTGAAAAAATAAAAATCCCAGTATCTATACCGCCATTTGTAGATGCTATAACTTTCACGTAAACCAATGAATTTACACGTATTGGGATTTTTTTTTAGCAAAGACATTTATTTATTTATTTCAGGTACTTATATAGCACTGTCAATTTACGCAGCGCTTTACATATATATTGTACATTCACATCAGTCCCTAACCCTCAAGGGGCGTACAATCTAAGGTCCCTAACTAACATTCATACATACACATACTAGGGACAATCTAGACAGGAGCCAATTAACCTACCAGCATGAGTGTGGGAGGAAACCGGAGTACCTGGAGGAAAGACATGCAGACACAGGGAGAACATGCCAACTCCAGGCAGGTGGTGCAGTGGTTGGGATAAAGCCATGGAGCAGAATAAATTTTGTCCTAAATTTATGACGAAATTTGATTTTTTAAATTTTTTTTACTGGACATGTTTAATAGCAAAAAGTCAAAAATATTGTTTTTTTTTTCAAAATTGTCGGTCTTTATTTGTTTATAGCGCAAAAAATAAAAACCGCAGAGGTGATCAAATACCACCAAAAGAAAGCTCTATTTGTGGGAAAAAGGATTTCATTTGGATGCACTGTTGCATGACCGCGCAATTGTCAGTTAAAGTAACGCAGCGCCGTATCACAAAATGGCCTGGTCAGGAGGGGGGGGGGGGGGAGTAAATCCTCTGGAGGGCAAGTGTGGGCCTGGAATTATACCAACTGACAACTGCTTTTTATTAGCACTGACCACTGTATTGGTGTCACTGGGGATGTCAGTGACACCAAGTCAGTTCCCCCCAGTGTCAGAATGCCTGCCGCAGTCCCAAGTGTGGGCCTGGAATTACATTTGAATTGGCTGTATTTGGTCATCTCAAAATCTTTTCAGCTCGACTGTTGATCTGCCTTAATACATTTTCCTTTACGTCACTTTTGTTCTGTTCAGTTTGTTTCTCCTATGTCATGTTGGTGTGACATACAACTTTTGGCGATGGTTCAGGCTGGGACCAGTTAAAGGGCCGGAACGAACGTTAGCGGAAAAGGAAGTTGCTTCTAAATGATGTGGCTTGTTCAGCATCAAGACCAGGATCCAGGTGCAACAACGGAAGCAGATCTGCAGTGCAGTAAGATTTATGGACCTATGTAATGTTCATCCACATATAAATAACCATCGGGCCATATTGGGAATCTACCATCTGCAGAAAACATCTGAAGGGGCAGTTCATCTAAAGCTGATATTTTAGCATCTGGGTGTCAGTTCCTATTTCAATGGTTTTTATTAATTTTTTAAACAGTATAAAACAGAGGCAATAAAACACGCCCACGCAGGGGCTATCAATTGCACAGATAAAAAAATTTTTTAAAAAATAAAAAAAAAGGAAAAATAGTGCTCTAACGCCAACAGGGCAAAAGGTACGCCCACGCAGGGGCTATCAATGGCACATAAGTTACAAAACATTAATGTAACTGATTATAACAACTAAATGCAGCTGTCCAGTGACACCAAAAACAGAGAAAGAGAGAAAAAGGAAGAAAGAGGGAAAAAAAAAAAAAGGAGGGCAAAGAACAGGGGTCCAAGTGTGCCAATACCGAATGCCATTACATCCCCAGACTAGCCGGGGGGAGTGAGGGAAAGGCATATTGCAACCACGGCTCCCATATTTTCAAAAATTTACGTTGGGAGTCATTGCGGATACTCGACATCTGTTCGTTGAGCATTATAGTGGTCATAGTATGGGTGTCAGTTTCTATTGGGGACCAGGGGGCGGACTGACCCTTTGGAAATTCAGGCACTGTCCAAGGGCCCGGGGTCAGTAGGGGGCCCCATGAGATGCCCCTGGTACCTTTTTCATAGGCTTTTTTGAGTTTGGGCAAGGACACAGGGGCCCCATGATTCCCTATTGCCTGGGGGCCCCATGAGTTGTCAGTTCGCCCCTGTTGGGGACTCTAATGGTGGAACCTCAGTGCTGACTTCCTGGGTTTGAACCCGTGCTGTGGCCAATTTGAGGGTCTTCCACCATCCCTGTTGGGTATTTTTTTGTATATCCAATTGAAGATCAAGCTTTTTTTGACAGTGTATCCAGGAACAGCAGTTACCCCCGGTTCACATATATGCGGCTGTGCAGGCCACGTTTTGCGTGGGCACGAGAGCCCATTCATTTGAATGGACATCCGTGCCCCGTGACACGCAGGGAATAAGTCCCTGCACTTCTTCCGAAAACGCAGCCCGCAAAGGAACCTCGGTTCCCAGTACAGTTGCGTTTTCCAGTGCGGGCGGCGTGCCATTAGAACTAATGGCACTCGCCCGCGGTTCTGCATGTCTCTGTGTGGGTGGTGTGGATGCACAGAATTTCGTGCGGATCCGCAGCCATACCACGCACACAGATGTGAACTTAGCCTTACGGCAGTAAAAAAAAATGATGCTTATAAAAGCATCTAAACGCACGTTAACGCTAGGCATGGGAAATTCATTTCAATAAATTATTTATTCAGGCCAATTAAATGAATTAACCACTTGCCGACCGGCCGTTGTATATAAACGGCCGGACGGTGGCACTGCAGGGTCGGGTGGCCGTCAATAAACGGCCTCCCCGCACCCTGCTTGTGCGCGCTCCCTGGGAGCGCGCAGCACCGCGATCCGGTGCCCGCTGTGTCCTCCGGACACAGTGAAACACCGATCGTCGGACGGGACCTCTGTACGAGGTCCCGATCATGTGATCACTGATTGGCCAATCAGTGATCACATGCAAAGTAGTAAGCAAGATGTCACTTGTGACATCATTGCTTACTATGTGTGAAATCTGTGAATGATCACAGAGGTCACATGGTACAAGGCTATTCACAAAAGCCTTGTACCATGTGACAGGATGTGACCAATCACAGCTCACTCAGTTCTTCTCAATGAGTGCATGAATGCACACAGAGAGAAAGAGAAATAATTGCTTTTACATCCTATATGGGTGTAAAAGCAATCAGTGTAAAAAAAAAAAAAAAAATCTTCATCACCCCTCACAAGTAGTACAGTGTCACCATGGTGACACTGTACTGCTAGGGTGACAGTATGTAAAAAATAAAAATAAAAATAAAAAATAATAATATAAAAAAATAAAATAAAAATGTAAAAAAAAATGTTTAAAAATTATAATTTTTGCTTATAAACTAATTTGGATTTTTTTTTTTTTACTAAAAAGATAACGGAATAAATTTTGGCTAAGATTTATGATGAAATATTATTTATTTGCAAAATTTTATAAAAAAAACACTTTTTTTCAAAATTTTTGGACATTTCATTTACATAGCAAAAAAAATACAAATCCCAGCGGTGAATAAATACCACCAAAATAAAGCTTTATCTATCTCAAAAAAATGGTAAAAAATTAATTTGGGTACAGTGTTGCATGACCGCGCAATTGTCATTCAAAGTGTGATAGCGCTAAAAGCTGAAAATTGCCCTGGTCAGGAAGGGGGTAAAAGTGTCCGGTCTGGAAGTGGTTAACACCCAGATGCTTGACGCAGCTAATCGCACCTTTTTGCAACTGTCAGGTGCTTTTTTTTTTTCCCCGAGGTGATTGTAGCCGTATTAGTGCATTTGCGACACATCTCTTCTGACATTCTGCTAACCTTTGTGATTTGTACAGTACTGCTTGGACCTTGAAGAAGGGGACACTCCCCAAAAGCTTGTCCTCAAAATTGTATGTTAGTGGAAATAAAAAAAGTATCATGGACAATACTCAACTTTTTTTCCCCAAAACTCTGCTGCCAGGAGGAAAGGCTGCTAGGAGAGTTAAGAAAACGTCCCGTGTGCATGAGGCCTTTTGCAAGGCATAAACGGTTCCAATCCCAAACGATTTTTCGTCCAAAAATCTAAAACGTCGTTCGCTCGGTAATCCGATGGCGCCATCAATGATTTCGAAAATCAGCCGACCGAGTCATAAAGTTCACCCCATATAACAGGCGAAACTTCTGTTCCTTCCAGGTCACGGCTCATGCGCATATTCTTTTCGGAAAATGATTGTACGATTTGACCATCATTGAGTCAAAAATCAGTCGTTTTTCACGAATTTTCCAACATGTCCGAAAAGGGGAGGAAAATCGGACGGTGCCATTGACCCACTAACAGAACGAAAATCAGCTGATTATTCTTAGGTCTGATTTTCGGATGAAAAATTAGTTGAATTTCGACCCATGTATGGCCGGTCTTAGGCTAGGTTCACACCTATGCAGTCTGCGTTTGATCAGCTTCTGCTTTGCTTTTTGCAGTGCATTTTGTGTTTTTTTTGCACGCGTTTTTGATGCTTTTTGATGCACTGTGCATTTTTATGGGGATTTTATTTTGGCCAACTTCGTGCTGGACAAATTAAAAATGCAAAATGCATCAAAACATGTGAAAAATGCACTATGTACATTTCTACAGCGTCTCAGTATACCACTTTTTGTGGTGCACTTTACATTTTTCCGCACGTGTTTTGATGCTTTTTTGATGCGCTTCACATTTTTATGGGGTTTTTTTGGCCAACTTGTTTCTGGGCAGATTAAAAACTCAAAATGCATCAAAACACATCAAAAGCGCGTAGAAAAACGGACTAATGCATTTCTACAGCGTCTCCATATACCATTTTGTGAGGTGCATTTTACATTTTTGCACGTGTTTTTGATGCTTTTGATGCGCTTTGCATTTTTATGGGGTTTTTTTGTGGCCAACTTGTTGCTGAGCAGATTAAAAACATGAAATGCATCAAAACACGTCAAAAGCACATTAAAAAAACGCACTACATGCATTTCTACAGCATCTCCATATACCACTTTTTGCGGTGCATTTTACGTTTCTGCACACAAGTTTTTGATGCGCTTTGCATTTTTATGGGGATTTTTTTTGGCCAGCTTGTTGCTGGGCAGATTAAAAATGTGAAATGCATCAAAACACATCAAAAACACACTGTGCATTTCTACAGCGTCTCCATATACCATTTTTTGTGGTGCATTTTACATTTTTTGCACACACATTTTTTATGCTTTTTTGATGCGCTTTGCATTTTTATGGGTTTTTTTCTTTTGGGCCAACTTGTTGCTGGGCAGATTAAAAACTCGAAATGCATCAAAACACATCAAAAACACACTACGTGCATTTCTACAGCGTCTCCATATACCACTATTTGCAGTGCATTTTACGTTTTTGCACACACATTTTTGATGCATTTGATCGGACGAAAAACTGGTCGAATTTCGACCCATGTATGGCCGGTCTTAGGCTAGGTTCCCACTAATGCAGTCTGCATTAGATCAGTTTCTGCAGTGCTTTTTGCGGTGCATTTTGTGTTTTTGCACATGCGTTTTTGATGCTTTTTTGATGCGCTTTGCATTTTTATGGGGATTTTTTTTGGCCAACTTGTTGCTGGGCAGATTAAAAATGCGAAATGCATCAAAACATGTCAAAAATGCACTATGTGCATTTCTACAGCATCTCAGTATACCACTTTTTGCGGTGCATTTAAAATTTTTCCACTCACGTTTTGATGCTTTTTTGATGCACTTTTATGAGGGGGGGGAGGGTGTATGGCCAACTTGTTTCTAGGCAGATTAAAAACGCAAAATGCATCAAAACACATCAAAAACGTGTCAAAAATGCATTTATACAGCATCTCCATTGCAGTCTATTAAACCAAAATTCACTGTTTTGCGTTTTAAAAAGTCCCTGACCTTTCCAAAAATCGTGGAAAACGCGGAGATGGGAACTTCACCCATAGGAAATCATGTTAAATGGATGCAAAATACACCACAAAACGCTTAGATGTGAACCTAGCCTTAGACATGGCGCCCATACAATCACTGAATGTTTGATACAACCAGGGACGGACTGACAACTCATGGGGCCCCCGGGCAATAGGGGATCATGGGGCCCCTGTGTCCTTGCCCAAACTCAAAAAAGCCTATAAAAAAGGTACCAGGGGCATTTCATGGGGCCCCCTACTGACCCCGGGCCCTCGGGCAGTGCTCGAATGGTCAGTCCGCCCCTGGATACAACTGAATTCTGTAAATTGTGTATTAGATATGCAGTCCTTGTGATACAGTATTTTTTTTTGGGGGGGGGGGATTCTAATAACAAATGCTTTACACAGGTTTTGCGATGCAGAAAATTGTTTTTGGGGAAAAACGTCTGTGCGATTGCCATGGTTGCTTCCCCTTTCATCGCACGCTCAGTGGTGCGGGTTATCCTATATAGTATATCCTATCTGGTGACCTTGGATGGTCATAAATTACTCAACTGACTGTAGACAGAGGTCCACATGACTGAAGACTGTGACTTTTACTGATTTCTCATCATCTGTATCCTCCCCACCCAAACATCCCGTGCACTGCTAACAAAAGGAAGTCATGATATAGAGCTTTCGCGAATCTAAATGTTACAAAAATATAGACCACAAAACACTGGAGACCTACAGACTCTGTTGATGCAATGGTTGCCCAGTCTAGGCGTTCCCCCAACCCTACTCTGAAAGCCATGGTGTCCAAGCCTTGCATTGACAATGGACAACAAGCCCGAAACAGAGGTTTACTAGCTGATGTACATCTTTATAATATCAGGCTCTAGATTAGTCACTCTGGATGTATAATTAGCCACTAGACTATAAAGATTTGATTTTAAGGGTTCGTTCTCCTGAAAGCCTAACTGAACTTGGTTTAAATCCGTTAAAGTGTTACTAAACCCACAACAGTGAAATCAGTCTGTAGATGCAGTAAAGCATGCTTGTTATACTCACTGTGGAACCTAAGGGGTTAATCCTCTGCATTGAGTAAAAATGTTGTTTGAGCCTGTCTTCTCTGATCCTCCCCTTCTTCCAGTGCCCCCCTTTTATCTCCTCATAAGACATATTCTGTGGAGTCACTCTGCACCTGCTCAGTTTAGTGTGTTTGCTAGAGATTTTTATTTGCTTGGGAGAGTGCATGTAATCAGCACAGGGCCAATCAGCACTGTCCAAACAAAGGTTAGGGGTTCTGCATCTTCCTAGAGCAGAAAGAAAACTCCTCCTACAAGCTTTAACCAGTGCTCTGCTGGAGACTGATAGAATTCACAAGACTGCTATATACTGCTGATGAGAAAAGGTATTTAGCAGCAGGGGCGGACTGACCATTTGGAAACTCAGGCACTGCCCGAGGGCCTGGGGTCAGGAGGGGGCCCCATGAGATGTCCCTGGTACCTTTTTCATAGGCTTTGAGTTTGGGCAAGGACACAGGGGCCCCATGATCCCCTATTGCCCGGGGGCCCCATGAGTTGTCAGTCCGCCCCTGTTTAGCAGTTTAAATTTACTAAAATAATTGCATTTCCATGTTCTGTGTACTGTGGGAGACCAGATATAGTGAATGCGGGGTCCTGGGAGACCAGATATAGTGAATGCAGGGTCCTGGGAGACCAGATATAGTGAATGCAGGGTCCGGGGAGACCAGATATAGTGAATGCAGGGTCCGGAGGGACCAGATATAGTGAATGCAAGGTCTGGGGAGACCAGATATAGTGAATGCAGGGTCCGGGGAGACCAGATATAGTGAATGCAGGGTCCGGAGGGACCAGATATAGTGAATGCAAGGTCTGGGGAGACCGGATATAGTGAATGCAGGGTCCGGGAGAGCAGATATAGTGAATGCAAGGTCCGGGGAGACCAGATATAGTGAATGCAGGGTCCGGAGGGACCAGATATGGTGAATGCAAGGTCTGGGGAGACCAGATATAGTGAATGCAGGGTCCGGGGAGATCAGATATAGTGAATGCAGGGTCCGGAGGGACCAGATATAATGAATGCAGGGTCCGGGGACACCAGATATGGTGAATGCAAGGTCTGGGGAGACCAGATATAGTGAATGCAGGGTCCGGAGGGACCAGATATAATGAATGCAGGGTCCGGGGACACCAGATATAGTGAATGCAGGGTCCAGGGAGACCAGATATAGTAAATGCAGGGTCCGTGGAGACCAGATATAGTAAATGCAGGGTCCGGGGAGACCAGATATAGTGAATGCAGGGTCCGGCGAGACCAGTTATAGTGAATGCAGAGTTCTGGGTTTAGTTACACGTTAAATACATTCCAGGTGCATCAAAACAAAGGTGATCAAACTCCTATAATTTGTTAGAAAGCAGCTACAGGCTGCATAGTATTGTCTGTCCCCTGCCGCCATGCTGCAGGGACAGACTTTTGCGCTCTGTGTGGAAGCAGTGGTCTCTCTGCATAGGTTTGATACACACCCTGTTGAGTCAGAGATAGAATTCTCCAATCAGCAAGGCTCCCTGGTGACCTGAGAGTTGTATCTTTAATTTATCAGGAGGTGTATTGGACCTCTGCAGAGAGACCACTGCTTCCACATAAGCAAAGGGCCCTTCTCTACAGCATACTGGCAGGGCACAGGCTTTTCCTTTTCTTTGGGTTTTAACCTCTTGCTGACCATCCATGGTGGTTTTGTTGCGAGCGAGCAGCACAGGCAGGCCAGATAACTACCTGTACGTTGCCTGCCAGCTACATGTCTTTGCTGAAAAAAAATCCCAATACATGTAAATTAATTGGTTTACGTGAAAGCTATAGCATCTAAAAATGGCGGTATATATACTGGGATCTTTATTTTTTTATACTAGTAATGGCCGTGATCAGCGACTTATAGCAGGACTGGGGGACTGGGGTGAGTATTCTGACACTGGGGGGGGGGAACTGACTAACTGCCACTGACATCCCTGGTGACACTAATACAGTGATCAGTGCTAATAAAAAGCACTGCCACTGAACTAATGACACTGGGCAGGAAGGGGTTAACATGTGGGGCGATCAAAGGGTTAACTGTGTGCTGTTTTACTGTATGTGCTGTGTGTGATTTACTCGGGAAACATGCTTCTGTGTATTTCTCTGCTGTACACAGAAATACACAGCAGCATGTCCTTGCTGGCAGAAGAGAGACCTGTGTTGTTTACATACAGGTCTCTCCCCTGTCAGTTTTACTCGGCGATCGCCGGGTGCCGGCGGGGAATCTCTGGCTGGGACCTGGTGATCGACATCCAAAGCCACCAATGGTGGTGCGGGTAGGGTGGCGTGCACCCCTACCCGGAAATGCAAATCACGTATATATACGTGATTTTGCGCAGCCCCGCCGCCCTGTAGAAGTAGTTCTACTATAGGGTGGTGGGCAAGCAAAAAGAAAAATAAACAATGCATATCCCCATATAATGTGTACTTGCCTCAATCCAAAGCACCAAGTGTGATTACTGTCTCCCCTCTCATTCCTCTGCTATCTGCAAAAGTCACTTCTGACAGTCTATGCCGACAACAGACAATCCCAGGAGACTGCCCCCTTCCAGCACACAGCAGATAATTGACAGCCTCAGCTGTCCCTTTGAAACTGTGTAAGGGAGGGTGTGTCCATTCCCTCTACTCAGGTCTCAGACTACACTCAGCTGGTTGCTCTATGCTGTGCAGTGTGTGATGTCAGGTTGCCACCCCTTGCTTGCTGGAGCTCAGAGATGCTGTGAAAACTGTGTGCTTTAGGAGGTTGTACAGAAGACAGGGCTGCAGATAAACAGGTACTTACAGTCAGGTCCATAAATATTTGGACATCGACACAATTCTAACAGTTTGGGCTCTATACACCTCCACAATGGATTTGAAATGAAACAAACAAGATGTGCTTTAACTGCAGACTGTCAGCTTTAATTTGAGGGTTTTTACATCCAAATCAGGTGAACGGTGTAGGAATTACAACAGTTTGCATATGTGCCTCCCACTTGTTAAGGGACCAAAAGCAATGGAACAGAATAATAATCATAAATCAAACTGTCACTTTTTAATACTTGCTTGCAAATCCTTTGCAGTCGATTACAGCCTGAAGTCTGGAACGCATAGACATCACCAGGCGCTGGGTTTCATCCCTGGTGATGCTCTGCCAAGCCTCTACTGCAGTGTTTCTCAACTCCAGTCCTCATGGACCCCCAACAGGTCATGTTTTCAGGATTTCCATTATTTTGCACAGGTGATTTGATCAGTTTCACTGCCTTAGTAATTACCACAGCTGTTTCATCTGAGGGAAATTCTGAAAACATGACCTGTTGGGGGTCCATGAGGACTGGAGTTGAGAAACACTGCTCTACTGCAACTGTCTTCAGTTCCTGCTTGTTTTTGGGGCATTTTCCCTTCAGTTTTGTCTTCAGCAAGTGAAATGCATGCTCAATCGGATTCAGGTCAGGTGATTGACTTGGCCATTGCAGAACATTCCACTTATTTCCCTTAAAAAACTCTTTGGTTGCTTTTGCAGTCTGCTTTGGGTCATTGTCCATCTGCACTGTGAAGCGTCCAATGAGTTGTGAAGCATTTGGCTGAATATGAGCAGATAATATTCCCGAAACACTTCAGAATTCATCCTGCTGCTTTTGTCAGCAGTCACATCATCAATAAATACAAGAGAACCAGTTCCATTGGCAGCCATACATGCCCACGCCATGACACTACGACCACCATGCTTCACTGATGAGGTGGTATGCTTAGGATCATGAGCAGTTCCTTTCCTTCTCCATACTCTTCTCTTCCCATCACTCTGGTACAAGTTGATCTCGGTCTCATCTGTCCATAGGATGTTGTTCCAGAACTGTGAAGGCTTTTTTAGATGTCATTTGGCAAACTCTAATCTGGCCTTCCTGTTTTTGAGGCTCACCAATGGTGTACATCTTGTGGTGAACCCTCTGTATTCACTCTGGTGAAGTCTTCTCTTGATTGGTGACTTTGACACACATACACCTACCTCCTGGAGAGTGTTCTTGATCTGGCCAACTGTTGTGAAGGGTGTTTTCTTCACCAATGAAAGAATTCGTCGCTCATCCACCACAGTTGTTTTCCGTGGTCTTCCGGGTCTTTTGGTGTTGCTGAGCTCACCGGTGCGTTCCTTCTTTTTAAGAATGTTCCAAACAGTTGTTTTGGCCACGCCTAATGTTTTTGCTATCTCTCTGATGGGTTTGTTTTGTTTTTTCAGCCTAATGATGGCTTGCTTCACTGATTGTGACAGCTCTTTGGATCTCATCTTGAGAGTTGACAGCAACAGATTCCAAATGCAAATAGCACACTTGAAATGAACTCTGGACCTTTTATCTGCTCATTGTAATTGGGATAATGAGGGAATAACACACACCTGGCCATGGAACAGCTGAGAAGCCAATTGTCCCATTACTTTTGGTCCCTTAACAAGTGGGAGGCACATATGCAAACTGTTGTAATTCCTACACCGTTCACCTGATTTGGATGTAAATACCCTAAAATTAAAGCTGGCAGTCTGCAGTTAAAAACACATCTTGTTCGTTTTATTTCAAATCCATTGTGGTGGTGTATAGAGCCAAAAATGTTAGAATTGTGTCGATGTCCCAATATTTATGGACCTGACTGTATGCAGGAGGATTTGTTTCATCTCTGTGTATCACCTGGAGATAGCAACATCGCTTTTATATATACAAATAAAAGGATTTACAACCAATTTATGAAAAATCTTTCAAAAGAGACTCCTGCTCAATGACTGTCTAAGAGGGGAATCCCGTCACTTTGGAGAGATTCCCTCTCGCTTCCTGCTGAAGGGGATTTTCCCCTGTAGGACACAGACTGCAGGAAATCCCCTTGTTTTTCAGATATGCAAGCTGAATATGAACTGTCAACATTGTTTTAAATCTTTTTAATGTTATTCCATTATTATTATTTATTACTTTATTTTTTATATATATTTGTATTTTTATGTGATTATTGTTGTACCCTAATTAATTTCTATCACATTGAAATAATATTTCAAGAATAATAAATATTTATGGGCTTATTTGATTGTCATATTCACCATTATTTTATGTATATTTCATACTTATTAGTTATATAACTTACAGTAGAAAGTTCTTGCTTTTTTTTTTTCTTCTTTTTTTTAAACCCTTCCATGTATTTCTATGCACTGCAGCGTGTTGCAATGTGTTGTAGTGTGAGGAACACACTGCCGCAAAAGCACAACATCCTATTTTTTTAGCATGTCGGTGCAAACTGAAGTCATAGGACATAAGGCAAATTGCCTTGCTCTTGTGTTGGGCAATGCTGCTGGTGTGAATGAGCCCTAAGCCCCCATTCACACTTGCATGTTTTTTGGATGTGCAAAAAAATGCATGTCAGGTTCCTGGTGCCATTATTCTAATACTACCCCAAATGCATGACAAATGTGGCAAAATGCACATTAAAAAAGTATGCAAAACGGAATGCTGCAAAATGCTCCTTGAGCTACTTTGCCACATTTGTCACACATAGGGCAGTGCATTCAAGTGAATTGGCTGTCCTATGACGTTGTGCAACAAAATGTGAGTTAGTGTGATGCTCAGATGTGAATGGGGCCTACAGGTGGAGCTTATTCTTACTAAAAATTACGGAGATACACTATATTGCCAAAAGTATTGAGCTGCCGGCCTTTACACACACATGAACTGTAATGGCCCCCCAGTCTTAGTCCGTAGGGTTCAATATTGAGTTGGCCCCGCCCTTTGCAGATATAACAGCTTCACCTCTTCTGGGAAGGCCGTCCACAAGGTTTAGGAGGGTGTCTATGGGAAGGTTGGACCATTCTTCCAGAAGCACATTTGTCAGGTCAGGCGCTGATGTCGGGGGAGGAGGCCTGGCTTGCAGTCTCCACTCTAATTCATCCCAAAGGTGTTCTATGGGGTTGAGGTCAAGACTCTGTGCAGGCCAGTCATGTTCCTCCACCCCAAACTGGTTCATCCATGTCTTTATGGACCTTGCTTTGTGCACTGGTGTGCAGTCATGTTGGAACAGGAAGGGGCCATCCCCAAACTCTTCCCACAAAGTTGGGAGCATGAAATTGTCCAAAATGTCTTGGTATGCTGACGCCTTAAGAGGTCCCTTCACTGGAACTAGGGGGCCAAGCCCAACCCCTGGAAAACAACCCCACACCATAATCCCCCCTCCACCAAACTTTACACTTGGCACAATGCAGTCAGGCAAGTTCCGTTCTCCTGGGAACCGCCAAACCCAGACACGCCCTGTCAGAGCCTGGAATCGAACCTGGGCCTTCTGCGGTGGGAGATGGTGTTTCTTCTCGCTGAGCCACCTGGAACGCTGGACAGCTCCCTTGACAATTGTTTGGATGATCCTGCCTTTTCCCTGTTTTGTCTTGAACCTTGAACTCCTTGCTCCTCCCATGAACTTCCTATAAAAGCCATGTCTCTGCACTTCCTGGTTGCCAGATTATTGTGCCTTACCAGCCAATATCCTGCTTACTGTTCCTGCTGCCGTCTTCATCTACGTTACCGACCTTTGGCTTGCTACTGACTACGATTCTGCCTCATCCTATCTACTACCATTGGTGACTGACCCTTGGCTTGTGACTGACTCTGCTTCTGTTTGATCCCTGAACTGTTTGATCCGCTTTTGGTTTCCAGCCTACTCATTCCCTGGTGGGGTGATCCTGAGATCTGCGACCTGGCATTCACACGCAGCCAAATCCATCTCCACCATTAGGAGCTCTGGGGAAGACCGGTGGATGCTTAGACCCCGCACCTCAGGTGAGCCTGCGTCATTCCCAGGGTGGGCTGCTGGTGTACCAATCCTGCTGGTTTCAGGTAAGCCTTACAACTGCTGTAGCAACTGGTCTCTGAACCTGACCCAGATCGTGACACGCCCATCGGATTGCCAGACAGAGAAGCGTGATTGGTCACTCCAGAGAACACATCTCCATCACTCTAGAGTCCAGTGGCGGCGTGCTTTACACCACGGCATCCAACGCTTTGCATTACACTTGGTGATGTAAGGCTTGAATGCAGCTGCTTGGCCATGGAAACCCATTCTATGAAGCTCTCTACACACTGGTATTGTGCTAATCTGAAGGCCACACCAAGTTTGGAGGTCTTTAGCTATTGACTCTGCAGACAGTTGGCGACTTCTGTGCGCTTCAGCATGCGCTGACCCCGCTCTGTCATGTGACGTGGCCTACCACTTGGTGGCTGAGCTGCTGTTGTTCCCAGTTGCTTCCACTTTGTTATAATCCCACTAACAGTTGAGCGTGGAATATTTAGTAGCCAGGAAATGATGGATTTATTGCACAGGTGACCACCTATCACGGGACCACGCTTGGAGTCACTGAGCTCCTGAGAGCGACCCATTCTTTCACAAATGTTTGTAGAAGCAGTCTGCATGCCTAGGGGCTTGATTGTATACACCTGTGTCCATGGAGGGGATTGGAGCACCTGAATCACATGATTTGGAGGGCTGAACCAATACTTTTGGCAATATAGTGTATAAAAAATGTATTCATGTAAATTTCTACAAGGTTCAGAATAACTAGCTTGTTGAGATTTTCATAACCCGTGGTTGCACTTTTACTGCAGTTTCACCGTCTACACCCAAAACCCAACCTCCCAGACAGTGCAGTTAGCTACAATAACACTTCCGCTTTTACAGTCCCAATTTGCAGAGCAGTATACAGCATCTTGTCTCGGGGTTCACAGGACAGAGCTTGTCTAGCAGCCTGGTTCAAATAAAACAGTTTAAATGACATTCCTCACATCGGGGGGTTTTCTTTGACATTTCTGATCTGCATTTAAAACGGTATTAAACCCAAAGCTGAAATTCTATTATATTGCAGCTTAGCAATCATTAGGTGTGGTGGCTGCATTCATTTTTCTTTTTTTAGCTTTTTCCTCCCTCTGTTTTCAGCTGGTGATCTGGCCAGTAACACACCTCCTGTATTAGAGAGCCCCCACTCTCGATGAAGGAGCAACAGAGACACATTTGGAAAGCGCCATTGTTAATCTGGAGGAGGGGAGTGTTAGATGTACTAGCAGATTTAGATACACTAAGAAATTGAAGCCAAACTCCAGCTAACACTCTATAAGTAGTTACAGCAAACAGTTTTGTTCCCTTTGGGATAAAGGTTTTACATAAAGAAAAGCTGATCATTGTAAGCACCCCTGTTGCTGATAAATGGTTTGTCTCAACCCACTAACTGCTACATCCGCAGGGCAGCTTGTTCTGTTGAAAAACAATAAACTTGCTGGCTGGATCACCAGATTGAAATAAAGAAAGCCTTAACAGGAAAACTAATACAGACATCACGTCTAAGAATCGTATTTGAGAAGGTCATGAAGGAAGGGGGGATTGGGGTTCTACTCCTTCCCCCCCCCCCCCCCCCCCTCCATCCAAAACTTAAAAAATAAGTGGTTGTAAACCTCTGACATGAAATATGAACTAAGCATATTCCTCTATAGTGTGTACTTGTCTCAGTCTAGAGCACTAAGTGTCAATTCTGTCTGGTGCCTCATTCTTTTGCTATCAGCATCAATCGCTTCTGACAAGTTTTCCTGACACCAAGAGAAAAATGGTGACAGGAGAGGGTACAACCAGTGATTGACAGCCTCAGTCCTGTTCTTGTGTGCTGCGAGAAGAGGGGTGTGCCCCTTCCCTCCAATCAGCTTTCAGAGCTCTCCTTCCTGAGTGTAACTTCAGCTACCCACCCCCTGCTTTTCAAAGCTGAGAGATCTCTGTGTAAAGTCTGCACTTTGAATGGGTGTAGGGGACAGACTGCTAAAGATAAACAGGTACAACGTATGTAAGAGGATTTGTTTAATCTCTGTACAGGGGATGACCAGAGACTGTGGACACGGTACAGGAGATGACCAGAGACTGCAGAAGAGGTACAGGGGATGACCAGAGACTGTGGACACGGTACAGGAGATGACCAGAGACTGCAGACACGGTACAGGAGATGACCAGAGACTGCAGACAAGGTACAGGAGATGACCAGAGACTGCAGACAAGGTACAGGAGATGACCAGAGACTGCAGACAAGGTACAGGAGATGACCAGAGACTGCGGACAAGGTACAGGAGATGACCAGAGACTGCGGACAAGGTACAGGAGATGACCAGAGACTGCGGACAAGGTACAGGAGATGACCAGAGACTGCGGACAAGGTACAGGAGATGACCAGAGACTGCGGACAAGGTACAGGAGATGACCAGAGACTGCGGACACGGTACAGGAGATGACCAGAGACTGCGGACACGGTACAGGAGATGACCAGAGACTGCGGACACGGTACAGGAGATGACCAGAGACTGCGGACAAGGTACAGGAGATGACCAGAGACTGCGGACAAGGTACAGGAGATGACCAGAGACTGCGGACAAGGTACAGGGGATGACCAGAGACTGCGGACACGGTACAGGGGATGACCAGAGACTGCGGACACGGTACAGGGGATGACCAGAGACTGCGGACACGGTACAGGGGATGACCAGAGACTGCGGACACGGTACAGGGGATGACCAGAGACTGCGGACACGGTACAGGGGATGACCAGGGACTGCGGACACGGTACAGGGGATGACCAGGGACTGCGGACACGGTACAGGGGATGACCAGGGACTGCGGACACGGTACAGGGGATGACCAGGGACTGCGGACACGGTACAGGGGATGACCAGGGACTGCGGACACGGTACAGGGGATGACCAGGGACTGCGGACACGGTACAGGGGATGACCAGGGACTGCGGACACGGTACAGGGGATGACCAGGGACTGCGGACACGGTACAGGGGATGACCAGGGACGGCGGACACGGTACAGGGGATGACCAGGGACGGCGGACACGGTACAGGGGATGACCAGGGACGGCGGACACGGTACAGGGGATGACCAGGGACGGCGGACACGGTACAGGGGATGACCAGGGACGGCGGACACGGTACAGGGGATGACCAGGGACGGCGGACACGGTACAGGGGATGACCAGGGACGGCGGACACGGTACAGGGGATGACCAGGGACGGCGGACACG
This sequence comes from Staurois parvus, assembly GCF_062004578.1. Lineage (NCBI taxonomy): Eukaryota > Metazoa > Chordata > Amphibia > Anura > Ranidae > Staurois > Staurois parvus. The sequence continues at coordinate 987,682 of NW_028319125.1, read as the reverse complement.
GTACAGGGGATGACCAGGGACGGCGGACACGGTACAGGGGATGACCAGGGACGGCGGACACGGTACAGGGGATGACCAGGGACTGTTGACCTTTGGGGAGCAGAAGGGGGAAGAGCGGGTACCCGAATTTGACAGGTACCCACTCCCACTTCCGCGGAGTTGTCCTCCCTCCCGTAGTCTTCTGGGACACGTGACAGGTCCCAGAAGACTACGGGGCCATTCACAAAGTGCAGCGCTTCTCGCACATGCTCAGTGGGCACCCAGCTGTGAAGCTGTAAGCTGTCACAGCCAGGTGCCCACAGTAAAGATGCCGGCACCGGGGAGAGAAGACGGTGAGGACAGCGCTGGACCGAGGAACAGGTAGGACCGAGGAGCACAGAAGAGTCAAGCGGCCGGCTCAGTATTCTAACACGGCGGCGGTGGGAATACCGGACTGGCCGCTCCATATTTGCTCTATAAGACGCACAGGCATTTTCCCTCATTTCTTTGTTGGGAAAAGTGCGTCTTATGGAGCAAAAAATATAGTATTTCAGGTACTTATATATCGCCATCAATTTACACAGCACTTTACATTTATTGTACATTCACATCGGTCCCTAACCCTCAAGGGGTGTAATACACAATCTAAGGTCCCTAATCTACAAACACATACTACGGCCAGTTTGGACAGGAACCAGTTAACCTACCAGCATGTCTTTGGAGTGTGGAAGGAAACCGGAGTACCCGGAGGAAACCCACACAGGCACAGGGAGAGCATGCAAGCTCCAGGCAGGTGGTGCCATGGTCAGGATTTGAACCATGGACCTGAGTATTGCCAGGCGGAAGTGCTAAACATTTAGCCACTGTGCTGCCCCATGTTTATGTTCCCAATGCTGCAATCCCACCCCCCCCCGGTGACATTCATTCACAGAGTTCTATGAATTAATAACATACAAGTTCCCACAGCCTTAGCAGCTGTCGGCTTTTAGTTCAAATGTACTACCACAGTGCTACGTTCATTCTCTGCTCTGCTGTGCCCCGGGACGCTGTCCCTCCTAGTCCTTGGAGGTACTTTGGTGGATTGTCCCCAGGACTGTCGTGCAAGCATGAGATCGGTCCTCTTTGAAGGTCACCTCTTCTTCCACATTTCAAGGAATGTAAACAGTTGTTCATATTATGAAAGCGTTGTTTAGAGGAAGTGATCACAGGACTGAAACAGAGGTATTGAGTCCTCGTTGGGGTTGCAGGTTTCCCGCCTCATCACGCTTATAGAGCAACTCAGGACATATATCCCATGACCAAAATGGATGGTTAACCACTTGCCCTCCAGAGGATTCCCCCCCGCCCCCTTCCTGACCAGGCCATTTTTTGCAATTGCTTTAACTGACAATTGCGCGGTCATGCAACGCTGCACCCAAATGAAATTTATGTCCTTTTTTCCCCACAAATAGAGCTTTCTTTGGGTGGTATTTTATCGCCTGTGCGGTTTTTAATTTTTTGCGCTAAAAACAAAAAAGACCGTCAATTTTGAAAAAAAAACAAACTATATTTTTGAATTTTTGCTATTAAACATGTCCAGTAAAAAAATTAAAAAAATTTAATTTCTTCATAAATTTAGGCCAAAATGTATTCTGCTCCATGTCTTTGCTAAAAAAAAATCCCAATACGTGTATATTAATCGGTTTACGTGAAAGTTATAGCGTTTAAAATGGCGGTATATATACTGAAAATGTTTTTTTTTATACTAGTAATGACGGCGATCAGCGACTTATAGCGGGACTACGGCGGGCATTCTGACACTGGGGGGGGAACTGACTAACTGCCACTGACATCACTAGTGACAATAATACAGTGATCAGTGCTAATAAAAAGCACTGACACTGTACTAATGGCACTGAGCAGGAAGGGGTTAACATCTGGGGCGATCAAAGGGTTAACTGTGTGCGGTGTGTGTTTTACTATGTAGACAATACAAAGGAGCCTACAATGCGTTGTTACCACTTTTGTTTAAACTATCATGTGTTGTGCTGTGTAAAAAAGCAGACATGCTTCATTTCCATGTACACTAAAGCACATGTATAGTGTGAAAAGGGCACACAGAGAGCAACAATTTTCTAAAGCCCTTTTCACATCTCAGCATTTTGTAGTGCAAAGCTATAAAAATTTTAAGCATTAAAGCCCAACTGTTGGGCTTCCTGACGTCATCATGCCCACAGACCTGCTGTGGACATCAGGAACAGTCCATTGCTGGATCGTGGGGGAGTACCACTTACCACTGGCGCGGAGGATCGGGTGAGTATTAGCTGTTTGCCCCTGGAACAAACAAGCAGTTACCAATGAAGTGTGGGTGCAGCCCCACTGCATGGGAGAACTTTTTTTTGCCCGGATTTGGGCTTTGAAAAGCCCCCCAAAAATGGGGCCTTTCAGGCTGATTTTGCCTGGAAGCAATGCAGAAAAGCAATTGAATATTTTTTAGCTGCTCCTAAATGTACGATCCTGTTCCAAAGAAGCTCTTGTCAAGTGCATTGCTTTTAAAATAGGCAAAAACTGTGTACAGAAAAGCCTCTTTCTCTCCTGCCCTCCTGTTTAGTGCTAGTTAGTTCAGTCCTAGCCTAACTTCTTTCTTCCATGTTCCCTCATTTGGATTCAACTTTTGTGTCTTATTAAGGAGTTGAGCTGCCTGGGCATGAAGCCAAGCCAGCATAATAAACATCTATGGGGTCAAAATTGTGTGATCCTGCTCTAAAGAAGCTCCCGTACAGTACATTGCTCCTAAAACATGCAAGTCTGCAAGGAAAAAAAACCACAAAACAATACATGTGCTGTTCCACCTATTCGTATTTTTTATTTTGTTGTATTGAACTGTATCAGATTACTGTTGGTCAGATATATGCAGACATCCAGAGATGGTTTAGGGCCACTACAGCTTGTATTTTTGTGATTTGGTGTATTCTTGTGATTTGGCAATCAGGGATTCCCTAAAGGCAGCCAGAGTAAGGGATAGCCAGACATATTGAGGTAGAGAGTTCCAGAGGACGGGAGAGGCTCTGGTGGAGTCCTGGAGATGAGCATAGGAGGAGCAGACAAGGGAGCTTGAGAGCAGATCACAAGAGGAACAGAGAGGATGGTTTGAGTGATATCTACTTTTCACTTTAGCAGTCAAAATGTTACTGAAACTCATGATTTTGGGTTTCCCCATCAGATGGCCATGTAGGCAGACAGTCACCTACCTTTTCATGCGGGCTGGTGAGATACTTCACACACTGGCACAGTATCTTAGCCGACTTCATAATGGCGCTGAACGCTGTGCTCTTCTTTAGCCACTTCTTGGTTATCAGTTTCTGGAAGTGTGGCTGTAAAAACATTAAAGAAATGATAATAATATTATAAACTAGAAAAGCTACAATTTCTGGGGAAATTGTGTGAAGTGTTCTTGCCTCCACCAGTAGTCTAGGGCTTGAAAATGAGGGATCGATGGCAGTTTAGAAATCATGTCCTGATTTTTCAGCTCACACTCTAGCTTTGGTCACTCTGCTGCCTGCTCACACACCTGGGTTCCTGTGCAACTCACTCTACAGCAAGGGCAGAGAAGAGCGGTTAAAAACAAACTGCTCCAACTTGCTCACTTCACTGGCGGTTGCCATCTTCAAACGGTTGTGATGCATAGTATGTCTCTGAAATATTAAAAATGAAGGCACAGTCGCAGTTTAGAAATTGCCCTTCAAATTTGAGGTGGCTAGAGTGGAGTTTCAATGAATGTCAATGGGCGGCGTGAGTTGCAAACAAATGGTCATATTGTGAAAACTATCAGGAGTTTGGCTTAGCAGTGGACATTTTTAGTGGCAGCAGGGATAGCTGAACGTTTTGATATACAATTTGTGTAGGTGGGCTTGAAAATGAGGGAGTGATGGCAGGTTAGAAATCATGTCCTGATTTTTCAGCTCACGCTCTAGCTTTTGTCAGCTCCCACTCTAGTTTTGAAAATTCCGCCATTCATTCCTATGGGACCAATTTCATCACAAAAACGCTGATATTTCATGAACCATTCGGCGTAACGTTCCACAAAGTAATAGCACACCAATCGGGAACAATCCGCACGTTTCGGTATATTACTGTCTATGTAGTGTAAAAACTGTGGGAGGAGTTAGGGTGGTAAATTTGTCTATAATAAGAATATATATGTGAGATAACCGGAAGTGGTCTTGCCATGCAGGAACACTTAATGACATTGACTGATAGTGAATTGGTCTTAAAGCCTTGTTGGTATAAGTAGGACCATAAATGTTACAATCCAACCACAGCAAATTTATATTGGTCTGCCTATAACTATGCAGTGTTGGCAGCTGTTTGATTGGACACCAGCTGAATGGATTGTTTAGTTAGAACAGTGATTCTCAACCTTCCTAAGGCCGCGACCCTTTAATACAGTTCCTCATGTTGTGGTGACCCCCAACCCTATAATTATTTATCCAGTGATTATAATTCATGAAGTGTCGTTTTACCTCCAATACTGCTGCTTTCTGCACAGTAGCTGCTTTCTGCACAGTAGCTGCTTTCTGCACAGTAGCTGCTTTCTGCACAGTAGCTGCTTTCTGCACAGTAGCTGCTTTCTGCACAGTAGCTGCTTTCTGCACAGTAGCTGCTCTTTACCCATCGGAAATATGTGTTTTCCGATGGTCTTAGGCGACCCCTGTGAAAGGGTCATTCGACCCCCAAAGCGGTCGCGACCCACAGGTTGAGAACCACTGAGTTAGACCTTCAAATGACATCGTTTTGGTACACCTATAGCAGGGGTGCTCAACCTTTTTGAAGAGTGCGGGCCCCTTACCATGATCCTAGGTTCACACCTATGCAGCCTTGTTGGCCGCCTTTTGCTCTGGCACGTGAGCCCATTCATTTGAATGGACTCCCGTGCCCGTGACACGCAGGGAAGAAGTCCCTGAACTACTTTGGAAAACGCAGCCCCCACGGGAACCTCGGTTCCTAGTACGGTTGCGTTTCCCAGTGCGGGTGGCGGGCTATTAGAACTAATGGCACTTGCCCGCGGGTCTGCAATTCTCTGTGCGGGTGGTGTGGTTGCATGGATTTTCTTGCGGATCCGCAGCGGCACCACCCGCACAGATGTGAACCGGGGGTAAGTGATTTGGTAACTGGTCATGGGCCACAAAGAAATTAAGTGGTTCATTATTTCAATTTCTTTATTTTTCCTCCTGCGGCTGCTGAACGCTGGCGGGAGGGAGAGGAGGAGAAGCCGGATTTGCAGGAGAAAAATGTAGAGGATAAATTCCTGTATATGCAACCCCTCCTGTCCAAGTGTAAAACAGTATGTGACAGGGAGACCGCACGGGCCCCCTGGAGCATGAGGCGGGATCGCCATTGTGACCCCTGATGCTACACCAGTGGTTGGGGGGGGGGGGGGGATGTGGTAAAAACACACTTCAACTATGGGGCTTTACCTCTCCCAAACTGCAAATGTGTATGAGCCCCTACTGTCCTGAGCCCCCTCTAAGGCTGCTTTCACACTGATACGCTGCGGTCTACCTGCACCATGAGTGCAGCGCACCTGCGGGTTAGCTGCACTTTGCCATAGACTTCTATTTTATCTTCTAGGTGTAGTACACTTTCCGAAACCGCCTGCATTCAAACCAGCAGGATATAATAGAAGTCTATGGATCAGTGCAGCTAACCCGCAGAAAAGCCTCAGGTGCCCTACGTTGCACCATTGGATCAGTGTGAAAGCAGCCTAGTACTTGTTAACCCTTTTATAGGTGCTAATATGCCCATTGCAAAAGCGCTGACACTAACCTTCTTTTCCTCTTCTACCTTCTTCTGGCATCGCTCTCCATCTCCAGGCTGCTAGAAATGTCCCAGGCGAAGTGCGCTTGGTATCACTCCACCTGGGACAAGAGCCGGAACTGCAGAGGAAGCATAGGCATATGCGGCTCCTCAGCGGCTGCCTGTTTCCTCTGCTGTCAGCTCGATACACTCTGATGCTCTGGGATGGCAAGTCGGCAAGCCTAGGTTGTGATCAACAGGTTGCCAACCCTAGGCATGTGTTTTCCTGGTTTGAGGGCTCCGTGGGCGGCATGTGGCCCATGGGCCATGGGTTGAGCACCCCCAGGGGCGGACTGACCATTTGGAAACTCAGGCACTGCCCGAGGGCCTGGGGTCAGTAGGGGGCCCCATTAGATGCCCCTGGTACACTTTTTTTTTTTTTTTTAGGCTTTTTTGAGTTTGGGCAAGGACACAGGGGCCCCATGATCCCCTATTGCCCGGGGGCCCTATGAGTTGTCAGTCCACCCCTAAGCACCCCTGATCTAAAGGCTATTGCACAGAATTTGTACAAATAGAATGCAACAGGTATGACCAGCTCCAGCCAAAATAATTTATTTGGTTGTAGAGCGAGGAAGGGATGGAGCCTCTGTTGGGTATATGTTGATGTCTATGCCCCTAATAGAGAGATTTTCCCCTCACTTTCTGTCAGGACAGGAAGTGAAAAGAAATCTCTCCAATGAGTACAAGCATTTAGGATAGTTATGTTTTTATTTAATTGATCATTGGTGTTCTTTAAATGCTTTCTTTACATTTTTGGTTTTGCTTTATATTGCCTTCTGTAGAAAAAAAAAAGTAAAATAAATGAAAGGTCTGTATTATGGCACAGATTTCGAGGTTAGATCACAGATGCTTCTGTAACCCTCAGGAGCAAATTCAAGCCAATTGCACACATATGTGTAGCACTACCCCCTTAGGAGTTGCTGAAGATTTGGTTCCTCCTATAGGCCTGCACAGCCAGGCAACACGCATTATCTTCCAGACTTGCACTCCAGAGACAGTAAACAGTCCTTGAACTTGTTTTTTGGATTTTATTAGGGGATTTGAACTTGGATGGGGATGAGGGATACATGGGATGCCCATGGAACTGTTAAATGGAGGACAACTTTCTGAAACTGTACAAGTGCTCAGAAGGCTTTCTCTTCCTTGGAGAGATATCCAGCCTCTTCTGATGTACCATCCCAAACCCCAAGATAGTTCTCCTCTAACCAGCTGTCTGGAGGAATCCCTGGACAAGGGGACCCAGATTCTGCTGCTTTGATGTACAATTAGCTGGGGCTAATTAGGTTTCCCACTTAATTGCCCTCTACTCCGGTCCAGGGAGTGTAGAAATACTCACTGTCCTCTCTTCTGCAAGCTTCAGATTGGTAGCTGCCTTCAGGCCTTGTTCTGGGCTGGCTCCTTCCTTAGCTTCACAGATGGTTCACTCTCAGGGGACCAGTGAAGTTCAGTTTTCCCTCTGTCCTGATCCTTCCTGGAGGCAGGCCACTTCCCTGGGCCCCCTCCCAGTCTCCATACGCCAGCTCCTGCTCTCACATCTGCCACCCAAATGCTCCCTGCCACTGAGCAGGCTACTTTATGCTTAAGGGCTGTCCCAACCCCATGCCAAGCCTCCTGCTTGGTATTTGCACCTTTTTTTACTATGGACAACTTTGTGTCCCAAAGTGTGCAAAATTATGGATTGACATACTTGGTACCTAGACACAACCTCATCTTTTATATTTTACCAAAATGTGAGTAATATAGGGGTTGAATTACTAAAGGCAAATAGACTGTGCACTCTGCAAGTGCAGTTGCTCCAGAGCTTAGTAAATGAACAGAAGCTCTGCTGACTGCCATTATCTAATCATGTGCAAGAAAAAATGCTGGTTTTTAAAAATTTTCCTTGCATGTGATTGGCTATTCTTTAACGCTTGACCTCATTTACTAAGCTTTGGAACAACTGCATGTGCAAAGAGTACAGTCTATTTGCCTTTAGTAAATCAACCCCGTTGTGTTTGTGTGCACTGAAGTGAATTAGTGTATTTTTTAATTAAAAATACGGGTTTAATATACAGTTGTCACCATTTTATTCTCCATGAGTCTCTACTTTCAGCAAATAATACATTTGGGGGCTTTAACTAATCTTCCGGCCTAACATGCATGTTAACACGTGTGCAAAAAAGGGTAAAAATGGCACTGGTAGCAAAGAGGCTTAAAGGGCTAAAACATGGGGAAATGTCCATGTATTTCAGAGATAAACTGCATCGGTTTTACCTTTCTCTGACACACACTTTAACCTCCTTAGCGGTAATCCCAAGTGTAGCTCGGGGTAAAATTTCTATACCAAGAGCGTAACCCCGAGCTACACTCAGGCTTACCATGCGGCGTTGCTCTGGGGGTCCCTGCAGCACTTACCTTTCCGCGATGTGTCCCCTGCAGCGTCCCCGGCCATCTCCTCCGGCCGATGCCGGCATCCCGCTCCTGTGTTCCGGTCCCTGGGACGTCGGGACGTACGGGCGCCGGAACCGGCGGGAAATTTGAAATTTTTAAAAAATGTCATTTTTGCTGTCATTGCTGTTTCAATGCATTTCACATATATTTTGTCCCGAGTGCTTTGTCCTGTGCCCTGCCTGCATTTTGAATGTTCTTTCTGCCTGGAAACGTAGAAAAGTCCATGGCGTCCAAAAAGCGTCCCTTTACGTCAAAAGCGGTTTTAGAACAGCAATAGTAGATCAGAACCACTTGCAGAATTGAGTGATAATGATTCGTGGGGAAATTCGTCATCAGACACCGAAAACGATTTTGCGACTTTGCTCAGCGATGTGCGAATTTGCCTCTGTATTTCAAATTTCAGTGTTTTTGGTTTGATTATATTATTGAATTAAATTTATTATTATCTTATTATTTTTTATGATTATTTATTAAATTATAATTTATGATTTCAAATTTTACCATATCCGGAAAGTTTACTAGACTCTTGCTCGGACAGATTTCAGTGAGTTATTCCTAAAAATTACAGCCTACAATAAAAAACGACATATTTCCATGCAAAAAAATGGTACCGCTTTCAGCACAAAAAAATCGGAAAGAATCATACCGCCAAGGAGGTTAAAAGAACCAAAAACCTTTCCTAATGACCTCAATGCATTTTGCTGAAAAGGTGATATTTCACTGAAATCTCATTATTGTTGCCTAAACTTCTAAAACTAAAACCTCTGAGAAACTAAACCTCTGAATTTTCTTCATTATAATCAATTCACAAGGCATCCTCACCCCTAAATGTGCAGAAAAAAAGGGGACACACAATACAAACACAACACATAAATATCCTTTTACCCTAGGTTCACACCTAAGCATTTTCTGCAGCGTTTTGGAGTTTTAAATCTGCCTAGCACCAAGAAAAAAAATGCATAAAAAATGCAGCAAAAACACAAAATGCAACGCAATGCAGAAATGGCTCAAACGCAGCCTACATAGGTGAGAACCTAGCCTTAGGGTATATCTAGAAAGCACTGCTAGCAATATAGACATATTTATTTATTTTCATAAACATCTAGTAAAAACAGGTATCCAAAAACACACATAAATATCCAGCTAACACACTAATGCATAATTAAAGTAATTTAAACCTATCAAACAACCCATCAGTAAACAAATGAGCTAACTGGATACAATGTAATCAAATTGCTACATACATAATTACCCTTTCACAGTATTTACTACATAGAAAATTAGTCTTTTATATGGTATGTTTATTATAACCTTTTAGACGTAGGTGACCTGGGTCGTTCTAGCGTTGGACTCATGTTGATATTAACTGGTCCTTTGACTAATTTTTTTTTCACCTTTGGATTGTGGATAGATTTATTTTAACCGATTCCTGCCAATTGTAAGGAGATATGAGGTCTCACGGAAGTGGGTCTTCTGTGTTACTATATACACTCACTGGCCACTTTATTAGGTACAGTGAAGGAAATAAGTATTTGATCCCCTGCTGATTTTGAATGTTTGCCCACTCACAAAAAAATGATCAGTCTAAAATCGAATGTTCGGTGTATTGTTACACCGAGAGATAGAATAGCAACAAAAAATTCAAAAGAAATGCATGTCTAACAAATTATGCACTGATTTGCATGTTCATAAGGGAAATAAGTATTTAATCCCCTATCATTCAGCAAGATTTCTGGCTACCAGGTGTCTTTCATACAGGTAACAAGCTGAGATTAGAAGCAGTCTCTTAAAGGGAGTGCTGCTAATCTCATGTTGCTACCTGTATAAAAGACACCTGTCCACAGGAGCAATCAAACAATCAGATTCCAAACAATTAAAGGGTTACTAAACCCCGGACCCTGCATTCACTATATCTGGTCTCCCCGGACCCTGCATTCACTATATCTGGTCTCCCCGGACCCTGCATTCACTATATCTGGTCTCCCCGGACCCTGCATTCACTATATCTGGTCTCCCCGGACCCTGCATTCACTATATCTGGTCTCCCCGGACCCTGCATTCACTATATCTGGTCTCCCCGGACCCTGCATTCACTATATCTGGTCTCCCCGGACCCTGCATTCACTATATCTGGTCTCCCCGGACCCTGCATTCACTATATCTGGTCTCCCCGGACCCTGCATTCACTATATCTGGTCTCCCCGGACCCTGCATTCACTATATCTGGTCTCCCCGGACCCTGCATTCACTATATCTGGTCTCCCCGGACCCTGCATTCACTATATCTGGTCTCCCCGGACCCTGCATTCACTATATCTGGTCTCCCCGGACCCTGCATTCACTATATCTGGTCTCCCCGGACCCTGCATTCACTATATCTGGTCTCCCCGGACCCTGCATTCACTATATCTGGTCTCCCCGGACCCTGCATTCACTATATCTGGTCTCCCCGGACCCTGCATTCACTATATCTGGTCTCCCCGGACCCTGCATTCACTATATCTGGTCTCCCCGGACCCTGCATTCACTATATCTGGTCTCCCCGGACCCTGCATTCACTATATCTGGTCTCCCCGGACCCTGCATTCACTATATCTGGTCTCCCCGGACCCTGCATTCACTATATCTGGTCTCCCCGGACCCTGCATTCACTATATCTGGTCTCCCCGGACCCTGCATTCACTATATCTGGTCTCCCCGGACCCTGCATTCACTATATCTGGTCTCCCCGGACCCTGCATTCACTATATCTGGTCTCCCCGGACCCTGCATTCACTACAGCTGGTCTCCCCGGACCCTGCATTCACTATAGCTGGTCTCCCAGGACCCTGCATTCACTATATTCCAAACTCTCCACCATGGAAAGACCAAAGATCTGTCCAAGGATGTCAGGGACAAGATTGTAGACCTACACAAGGCTGGACTGGGCTACCAAACTACTTGTTGCTTTCTGTCTCTCAGTGTTACAATACACCTACCATTCGATTTTTAGACTGATCATTTCTCTGTGAGTGGGCAAACATTCAAAATCAGCAGGGGATCAAATACTTATTTCCTTCACTGTACACCTGTTCAATTGCTCAGTAATGCAAATTGCTAATCGGCCAATCACATGGCAGCAACTCAATGCATTTAGGCATCTAGACGTGGTGAAGATGACTTGCTGAAGTTTAAACTGAGCATCAGAATGGGGAAGAAAGGGGATTTAAGTGACTTTGAACATGGCATGGTTGTTGGTGCCAGACGGGCTTGTCTGAGTATTTCAAAAACTGCTGATCTACTGGGATTTTCACACACAACCATCTCTAGAGTTTACAGAGAATGGTCCTAAAAAGAGAAAATATCAAGTGAGTGGCAGTTGTGTGGATGAAAATGCCTTGTTGATGTCAGAGGAGAATGGGCAGACTGGTTCGAGGTGATACATAACTGTAACTCATATCAATATGGACCAAAATATGTATTTCCAACACCTTGTTGAATCTATGCCATGATGAATTAAGGCAGTTGTGAAGGCAAAAGGGGGTCCAACCCGATACTAGCAAGGTGTACCTAATAAAGTGGCTGGTGAGTATATATGCGCACCTGTGTTTGTGTCTAAAGTTCGCTCAATTGCACACCCCAAGCACAAGGTCTGAGACAGCTCCTGGTCTTGTACCAATGATCAGGAGCCAAGGAGATTGGCTCTGGGTCAGCCAATAACTGTGATCGCTTGTTGTAGGCACCTCCCTTGCATCTCTCTTCTCTATGTAAAGGGAAGGATACAAAGAGTCTTTAAGGGCTCTTTCACATAGATGGCTAGGGAGCAGTAAAAGAAAAAGGCAGTTGAGCAGTGGTTTTACTGCTCCTCGAACATCCACCTATACACAGAAATGCAGCCGCTCAGGGCTTACACATTCGGTGGCAGTAGTATCAGTGGGAGGAATAGTGCCCCATATTTGGCTTCAGGGGAATGAACAATGCTCCATCATTGGTGTCAGTGGGAGGAACAGTGCCTCAAAGACAATTGAGCAGTGGTTTTACTGCTCCTCGACCATCCACCTATACACAGAAATGCAGCCGCTCAGGGCTTACACATTCCGGTGGCAGTAGTATGAGTGGGAGGAACAGGAGCGGACTGACAACTCATGGGGCCCCCGGGCAATAGGGGATCATGGGGCCCCTGTGTCCTTGCCCAAACTCAATAAAGCCTATGAAAAAGGTACCAGGGGCATCTCATGGGGCCCCCTACTGACCCCGGGCCCTCGGGCAGTGCCCGAGTTTTCAAATGGTCAGTCTGCCCCTGGGGAGGAATAGTGCCCCATATTTGTCTTCAAGGGAAATGAACAACGCTCCACCATTGGTGTCAGTGGGAGGAATAGTGCCCCATATTTGGCTTCAGGGGAATGAACCACGCCCCACCATTGGTGTCAGTGAGAGGAATAGTGCCCCATATTTGGCTTCAGGGGAATGAACCACGCCCCACCATTGGTGTCAGTGAGAGGAATAGTGCCCCATATTTGGCATCAGGGGAATGAACAATGCCCCACCATTGGTGTCAGTGGGAGGAACAGTGCCCCATATTTGGCTTCAAGGGAAATGAACAACGCTCCACCATTGGTGTCAGTGGGAGGAATAGTGCCCCATATTTGGCTTCAGGGGAATGAACCACGGGCCACCATTGGTGTCAGTGAGAGGAATAGTGCCCCATATTTGGCTTCAGGGGAATGAACAACACCCCATCATTGGTGTCAGTGGGAGGAATAGTGCCTCATATTTGGCTTCAGAGGAATGAACAACGCCCCATCATTGGTATCAGTTGGAGGAACAGTGCCTCAAAAGGTCAGATAAAGGCAAGCAAAGGGTCACATCCAACTCGTGGGCCACAGTTTGGAGACCACTGGTATAGAGGAATATTTTTGTGGTTTGTCGGTATTTTCCATCACTTCTTGTCCCTGTTACAAATTTTTAGCAGTTTCATGTACTTTTTAAATAGTTACAATGAAATCCCTTATAAACAAATACGTCTCACCTTCGTGTCCTTTGTAAAGAGATGGAATATGTGCTGTTTGAGAGTCTCGATTGCAGTGTTTAGCTTGGTTTCCGCCAGCCGGCACTCATCAGCGTCGGACTGCGTTGTGTTGTGCCTAAAAAATAAAAGTTCATTGCCGAGTTATAACAACTTTCCATAAACTGAGCTGCTGGAGAGAACCTCGCAGGCTAAGTGAAGGGGACAGGGAGCTCTTCAAGACTCTGTGGCTTTTTTGTTTTGCTGCCCAGAGCAACCAAATTCCATTGTGGTTCTAAAGGAAGCAAAGGAAGAAAAACACGGCGTTGCAAGGAAATAAATCCTTTTCTTTAAAATAAGATCTGGAAATAGGAAAGGCAGTTCAGGGTGGACCTTGATTTGAACTATGGTCTAAGCAAAAAAGATCTTCACTGAACAGAACGCCAGCTGCTTGTATAGACATGCTATGAGACCGCTTTACTGGTGGAGAGTTTACTCATATAGAATAAAAAGACAAGTATGAGCTTTTTCTCCCTCGAAATGCATTGGCTGTTTTATTGTGAACAATTAAAGGGTTACTAAACCCCGGACCCTGCATTCACTATATCCGGTCTCCCCGGACCCTGCATTCACTATATCCGCTCTCCCCGGACCCTGCATTCACTATATCCGGTCTCCCCGGACCCTACATTCACTATATCCGGTCTCTCCAGATCCTGCATTCACTATATCTGGTCTCCCCGGACCCTGCATTCACTATATCTGGTCTCCCCGGACCCTGCATTCACTATATCCGGTCTCCCCAGACCCTGAATTCACTATATCCGGTCTCCCCGAACCCTGCATTCACTATATCTGGTCTCCCCGGACCCTGCATTCACTATATCTGGTCTCCCCGGACCCTGCATTCACTATATCCGGTCTCCCCGGACCCTGCATTCACTATATCTGGTCTCCCCGGACCCTGCATTCACTATATCCGGTCTCCCCGGACCCTGCATTCACTATATCTGGTCTCCCCGGACCCCGCATTCACTATATCCGGTCTCCCCGGACCCTGCATTCACTATATCCGGTCTCCCAGGACCCCGCATTCACTATATCCGGTCTCCCCGGACCCTGCATTCACTATATCTGGTCTCCTCGGACCCTGCATTCACTATATCTGGTCTCCTCGGACCCTGCATTCACTCTGTCTGGTCTCCCACAGTACACACAACATGGAAGTGCAATTACAGTGGTCTTAATGGTCTTCCCCTATATATGGGTCATTTGCTTGTCTGGTTGCCTTGGCTCTGATGAAAGGAGTGCATCTCCCGAAATGCGCCAGCTATTACAACTGGTAAGTTGTTCCACAAGATCCCCTCTACCTGCGACTGATTTACTTGACTATATGTCTATTTTCATGGTCCTTTTGTGAGTATGCACTTGTCATTTTTTTATAATAAAGTATTTAATACCACAGTAATGCCCAAGGAGAGTGCGCCCTGTTGTGTTTTCTCTTGTCAGTGCTAAGATTATCCCGTCTTCAGAGCGTTGCAACTCAACCAGTGACAGTTACCGTGAGACTCTGCGGAGCACAAAGATTTGAGCGCTGGTGGTTTTTTTACTTTGACTTCGATGGAAGTGCAATTAGTTTAGTAAATATAAACTGCTAATTGCCTTTTTTCATCAGCAGTTAGAACAGTCTTTTGACTTCTATCAGTGTCTGGCTGAGCACTGGTTAAAGCTTGTAGGAGGAGTTTTCATTCTCCCCTGATTGTCCTAAGAGGCTGCATAACCTCTGAGTCTCTGGACAGTGCTGATTGGCCCTGTGCTGATCACATGCACCCTCCCAAGAAAAAAAAACTCTCTAGCAATACACACCAAAGTGAGCATGTGCAGCTTGCCCCCAAGGCTCTATTCTATCAGCAGATTAATTGGGGACAGTAGAAGAAGTGGAAAATCTGGTCTCCCCAGATCCTGCATTCACTATATCTGGTCTCCCCGGACCCTGCATTCACTATATCCGGTCTCCCCAGACCCTGAATTCACTATATCCGGTCTCCCCGAACCCTGCATTCACTATATCTGGTCTCCCCGGACCCTGCATTCACTATATCCGCTCTCCCCGGACCCTGCATTCACTATATCCGGTCTCCCCGGACCCTGCACTCACTATATCTGGTCTCCCCGGACCCTGCATTCACTATATCCGGTCTCCCCGGACCCTGCATTCACTATATCCGGTCTCCCCAGACCCTGCATTCACTATATCCGGTCTCCCCGGACCCTGCATTCACTATATCCGGTCTCCCCGGACCCTGCATTCACTATATCCAACAAATCCTTTTCGTGATAAAACCTATAAATCCCCCATAAAACCCAAAATAAAATTTATAAATATAATCAATTTATACAATCAAAATAAATGTTAATCACTTAAACTTAAAAATTGTGTTCAATTAAAGTCACTCCCAATTATGTCTCAAAATCACAAAATAAATTCCATAAAATAAAATAAAATCCCAATGTGTCCAAAATCCAAGTTCCAAATTTTTCACTTCAATCCAGTTAAAAGGAAACTGATCCTACATATTCCTTGAAAACCTCAAAAAAAAAGGAAAAAGAAAATTCATAGTGTATTATCTTTTTAAATATATGTACTTCACTCTGTGCAAAGCACAAAATAACTCTTAAAAAAAAACAAAAACTTGTGCAGGTAATATATAAATGTATACTTATTCTCCCACTGCATAAATCAATAAATAAATAAATAAAACCCAAAACATGAAAAACTCGTGATCACTTCAACCACTTGTGAATAGTGATACTAGGTACTAGTACCCTCTATAATCCAGCCAAAAGTGATACCAGGTACAATTACCCTCTTGAAGTATTCTCAAGCATGGGCTAACATAGGAAATCCATATCTTTCAATCCTTCATTTCAAGGGTATTCCTCCAAACTCCTCGTAAAGAAACAAAGGCTCTTAGGCAGAATTCACATTATAGAAACAAATTTAATCGTAAGTTACATTAAAAACAGGAAAATCCAGCTTCCAACATTGCTCTCTCAATGGCTCTGTACTGACTGAACAAACTTTTGGTTCACTATATCTGGTCTCCCCGGACCCTGCATTCACTATATCCGGTCTCCCCGGACCCTGCATTCACTATATCCGGTCTCCCCGGACCCTGCATTCACTATATCCGGTCTCCCCGGACCCTGCATTCACTATATCCGGTCTCCCCGGACCCTGCATTCACTATATCTGGTCTCCCCGGACCCCGCATTCACTATATCCGGTCTCCCCGGACCCCGCATTCACTATATCCGGTCTCCCCGGACCCCGCATTCACTATATCCGGTCTCCCCGGACCCTGCATTCACTATATCCGGTCTCCCCGGACCCTGCATTCACTATATCTGGTCTTCCCGGACCCTGCATTCACCATATCCGGTCTCCCCAGGCCCTGCATTCACCATATCTGCTCTCCCAGGACCCTGAATTCACTATATCCGCTCTCCCTGGGCCCTGCATTCACCATATCCGCTCTCTCAGGACCCTGCATTCACTATATCCGGTCTCCTCGGACCCTGCATTCACTATATCCGGTCTCCCTGGACCCTGCATTCACTATATCCGCTCTCCCTGGACCCTGCATTCACTATATCTTGTGTTCCCAGACCCTGCATTTACTATATCTGGTCTCCTTGGACCCTGCATTCACTATATTCGGTCTCCCCGGACCCTGCATTCACCATATCTGCTCTCCCAGGACCCTGAATTCACTATATCCGCTCCCCCCGGACCCTGCATTCATTATATCTGGTCTCCCACAATGCACAGAACATGGAAATGCAATTATTTTAGTAAATATAAATTGCTAAATATCTTTTTTCATCAGCAGTATATAGCAGTCTTGTGACTTCTAACAGTGTCCAGCAGAGCACTGGTTAAAACGTGTAGGAGGAGTTTTCATTCTCCCCTGATTGTCCTATGAGGCTGCATAACCCCTGACCCCTTGTCTGGACAGTGCTGATTGGCCCTGTGCTGTTCACATGCACCCATCCAAGAAAAAAAAAACTTCTCTAGCAACACACACCAAACTGAGCATGTGCAGCTTGCACCCAAGGCTCCGTTCATATCAGCAGATGGATTGGGGACAGTAGAAGACAGGGAAAGGATCAGAGAAGTCAGGATCAAACAGCGTTTTTACACAATGCGGAGGATTAGCCAGTTAGAGTATAACAAGCATGCTTTACTGCATATACAGACTGATTTCACTGTTTATTTAGTTATTTCAGGTACTTGTATAGCGCCGTCAATTTACACAGCACTTTACATATATATTGTACATTCACATCAGTCCCTAACCCTCAAGGGGTGTACAATCTAAGGTCCCTAATTCACAATCATGCATACACATACTAGGACCAACTTAGATAGGATCCAATTAACCTGCCAGCATATCTTTGAAGTGTGGCAGGAAACCAGAGTACCCGGAGGAAACCCACGCAGTCACAGGGAGAACATGCAAACTCCAGGCAGGTGGTGCTGTGGTTGGGATTTGAAACAATGACCCTTGTACTGCCAGGCGGAAGTGCTAACCATTTATCCACTATGCTGCACACTTGTGGGCTTAGTAACACTTTAAGCACACCCTCTAACATGCATGCCTGAGCTAAAGGCAGATGGATTCCAGAAAGTAAAGTCCACATGAATCATCTGCCCTTACTCAAGATGGTCACAGTCAGAAATGCTAAGGGGGTGTTCTTCAAAGTGACTTCCCAGCAAAAATAAAGCATGGAGATGTGGAAGGATGGGGGAGTTTGCTTTGAATATAAAAGAAAAAATTAATGTCTTTCCCGCCGTCCTATAGCAAATATACTGTTACAGGGCTGCAGGGGTGCGCAAAATCACATATATATATATATACATGATTTTGCATTTTCGGGTAAGTTTCTGCCATTCGCAGCCTCGACTGTCAATCACCGGGTACCGGCCTGTGATTACTTGCCGGCGTCAGGTGATTGCCGAGCATCTCCAACAGGGGAGGGGGGGACTGGTTGTAAACAATACAGTTATCTCCCCTGTCAGCTCCTGCACACTGCTTTGCATGGCTGTGCATAGCAGAGCCATACAAAGCAGTGTGCTTACAGTAAGGCACAAACACAGCCCAGTATGTAAAACAGCACACAGTTAACCCTTTGATCGCCCCATATGTTAACCCCTTCCTGTCCAGTGCCATTAGTACAGTGTCAGTGCTTTTTATTAGCACTGATCACTGTATTGGTGTAACTGGGGATGCAAGTGACACCAATTCAGATTCCCCCCCAGTGTCAGAATGCCCGCCACAGGGACGCGGAACTCTATAAGTCACTGATTGCTGCCATTACTAGTGGAAAGAAAAAATCCCAGGATATACACCGCCATTTGTAAACACTATAACTTTCAAGTAAACCAATTAATTTGCACATCGGCCTTTTGGCTAAGATCAAGTGTAGTATCTGTTCTTATCAGTGTCCAGTGGGGGTGCTCCCGGCCATTCTAGCTTTGCGGGGATGGCTGTTGTATAGTACCCTCACTGGTATGATGGGGGTCTGGAAGGCTAGTACCGGGGGGACAGAAAGCGTGGTGCCCACGAGTAGAGGCTGGGGCCCGTGAGTGATTCCCCCGAGAAGACCGGAAGGACCCAGTACCTCCTGATTTGGACGGATCAACCTTGTCTGGCCAGGGTCGGGAAGGTAGAAAGTCCGCAAACTCTGTGCCCCCTGAGTGGACGCCCTCAGGGGTGCCACTAGTAACACCTGCGTGTGGGACCCCACAGTGTGAAGATGGCACAAGGTCACTGTGTTTTCACTCTTTTTGCAGAAGCGCCCTTAGGACCAGGCCTTTTGGCTAGGACCAGGGCAATTTTTGCTACAGGCCTCAGGGCCTGGTCCGTGCACAATTTGGCACGGCCACTTTTTTTTTTTTCTATTTATTTAATTTATTTACACTCCCACGTTTTGTCACTTTTTCTTACTTTTGTGTGTGTTTTCCACAGGATGGAGGGTGTGGGTCCTCGGGCCTGCCCTGAAGTCTAGGGGGAGGATGTGTGGCCTTTTGGTTCCTTCCTCCCCTGATCCCTAGGGGGTTTTCTCTTCGGGAGAGCCCCCTGACCAAGTACTGGGTGTCTGGCTTCGGCTGGACACAAGGAACGGTGGTCCACCAGGCCTTTTGGCCAGGAGGACCAAATGGGAACCTTGTCCCTGTCTGGAGCTTCGTGCCCCGGGGGATCAGGGTAGTGGTCCATCCCCTTTAGGGGTAGGACAAACACACCCCTAAGTGCACTTTTTCGTGTGGTGTTTTGCACTTGCACTTTTTTTGTGAACACTTACGGGTTTTTTCGTTATAGTTGCACGTTTGCGGACTTAAAAAAAAAAAATAATTAATTTGCACGTATTGGGATTTTTTTTTACCAAAGACATGGAGCAGAATACATTTTGTCCTAAATTTGATTTTTTAATTTTTTTTACTGGACATGTTTTAACCACTTCCCGTCTGGCCGCTGGGTCGGGTGGCCATTTATAAACGGCCTCCCCGCACCCTGCTTGTGCGCGCTCCCCGGGAGTGCTCAGCACCGCGATCCAGTGCCCGCTGTGTCCTCCGGACACAATGAAACACCGATCGTCGGACGGGAGGACCCGATCATGTGATCACTGATTGGCCAATCAGTGATCACATGCAGAGTAGTATGCAAGATGTCACTTGTGACATCATTGCTTACTACGTGTGAAATCTGTGAATGATCACAGAGGTCACATGGTACAAGGCTATTCACAACAGCCTTGTACCATGTGACAAGCTGTGACCAATCACAGCTCACACAGCATTTCTCAATGGCTGCATGAATGCAGCTAGAGAGAAGGAGAAATTGCTTTTACAGCCTTTCTGGGTGTAAAAGCAATCAGTGTAAAAAAAAAAAAAAAAAAATCTTCATCACCCCCCACAAGTATTACAGTGTCACCATGGTGACACTGTACTGCTAGGGTGCTAGATATGTAAAATAAATAAATAAATAATAATATAAAAAAATTAAAAAAATAGAAATAAAATTTTTAAAAATCAAACATTTTTGGTTATAAACTAATTTGGGTTATTTTTTTTGTTACTAAAAAGATAACGGAATAAATTTTGGCCAAGATTTATAATGAAATTCTATTTATTTGCAAACTTTTATAAGAAAAACACTTTTTTTTTTTCAAAATTTTTGGACTTTTTCATTTACATAGCAAAAAAAAAAATAAATACCACCAAAATAAAGTTTTATCTGTCTCAAAAAAATGCTAAAAAATTCATATGGGTACAGTGTTGCATGACTGCGCAATTGTCATTCAAAGTGTGATAGCATTAAAAGCTGAAAATTGGCCTGGACAGGAAAGGGGGTAAAAGCGTCCGGACTGGAAGTGGTTAATAGCAAAAAGTCAAAAATATTGTTTTTTTGCTCAAAATTGTTGTTTTTTTTCTTTTTTATAGCGCAAAAAATAAAACCGCACAGGCGATCAAATACCAACGAAAGAAAAAAAGGACATAAATTTCATTTTGGTGCAGCATTGTATGACCGCGCAATTGTCAGTTAAGGTACCGCAGCACTGTAATGCAAAAAATGGCGTGGTCAGGGAGCAGGGGAAAACCTCTGGAGGGCAAGGGGTTAAATAGCGCTTTTGGTGATTGGTACTCAGATACAATGTACTTCAGTGAAGTCGTAAAATTCTAATATCTCATCCCTTGCATGATCATATCAGGTCAGTGTCTCACTAGGCAGCAAGACCAGGATTAGAATGTCAGTCCCTTTAAAACCAGTTAGCAATACCCCCCCCCCCCCCACCCCCATGTGTCTGTCTTCGCCCTAACAATAGTATCAAGTAAATGGAGTAAATGGATTTGGTGGTCCTGAGAAGGAAATGTTGTAATTGCTACAAACAGCTGTTACGCTATGAAGTCCCCCAGGTTTTGCCGTTTTAATAAAGTTCAGTGGGAACAATTTAGGCAGGAAATTATTCTACGAATTATCTGAGAATGGAAAGGAAACTTCACCATAATAAATCTATCAATAGGAACCTCAGGAGAGACTGAAACTTACAGGCTAACTTTTGTTAATGCAGCCCGGTGACATAAGAACAGCCACAGAAGGCCATGCAGGTGCAATGGGGCCTGGAGGTGGAAGGGGGCCCCATTAGGGAGGTTGTTGAAACAATTTGAACATATAAAATGTGTGTACATGTGTAGGTAATGCATATCAATCACAGTATTATTGAGGTTTGAAGAGGTTGGTGTTGACACTGGCCCTGTACCCCTGTGACATTTCCAATCAAGAAGAGCTGAGGTCAGGTGTGTCTGTGAATTAGTCCCCTGCAGTGGGTGTGTCCAGGAATAGCACCCTTGCAGAGAGTGTGTCTGGGAATAGATCTCCCGCACAGGGTGTGTCTGGGAATAGCTCTCCCGCAGAGGATATGTCTGGGAATAGCTCTCCCGCAGAGGGGGTGTCTGGGAATAGCTCTCCCACAGAGGGTGTGTCTGGGAATAGCTCTCCCGCAGAGGGGGTGTCTGGGAATAGCTCTCCCGCAGAGGGTGTGTCTGGGAATAGCTCTCCCGCAGAGGGTGTGTCTGGGAATAGCTCTCCCGCAGAGGGTGTGTCTGGGAATAGCTCTCCCGCACAGGGTGTGTCTGGGAATAGCTCTCCCGCACAGGGTGTGTCTGGGAATAGCTCTCCCGCACAGGGTGTGTCTGGGAATAGCTCTCCCGCACAGGGTGTGTCTGGGAATAGCTCTCCCGCACAGGGTGTGTCTGGGAATAGCTCTCCCGCACAGGGTGTGTCTGGGAATAGCTCTCCCGCACAGGGTGTGTCTGGGAATAGCTCTCCCGCACAGGGTGTGTCTGGGAATAGCTCTCCCGCACAGGGTGTGTCTGGGAATAGCTCTCCCGCACAGGGTGTGTCTGGGAATAGCTCTCCCGCACAGGGTGTGTCTGGGAATAGCTCTCCCGCACAGGGTGTGTCTGGGAATAGCTCTCCCGCAGAGGATGTGTCTGGGAATAGCTCTCCCGCAGAGGGCGTGTCTGGGAATAGGTCTGCCGCAGAGGGCGTGTCTGGGAATAGGTCTGCCGCAGAGGGCGTGTCTGGGAATAGGTCTGCCGCAGAGGATGTGTCTGGGAATAGGTCTGCCGCAGAGGGCGTGTCTGGGAATAGCTCCCCTGCAGAGGGCGTGTCTGGGAATAGCTTTCCCGCAGAGGGCGTGTCTGGGAATAGCTCCCCTGCAGAGGGCGTGTCTGGGAATAGCTCCCCCGCAGAGGGCGTGTCTGGGAATAGCTCTCCCGCAGAGGGCGTGTCTGGGAATAGCTCTCCCGCAGAGGGCGTGTCTGGGAATAGCTCTCCCGCAGAGGGCGTGTCTGGGAATAGCTCTCCCGCAGAGGGCGTGTCTGGGAATAGCTCTCCCGCAGAGGGCGTGTCTGGGAATAGCTCTCCCGCAGAGGGCGTGTCTGTGAATAGCTCTCCCGCAGAGGGCGTGTCTGTGAATAGCTCTCCCGCAGAGGGCGTGTCTGTGAATAGCTCTCCCGCAGAGGGCGTGTCTGTGAATAGCTCTCCCGCAGAGGGCGTGTCTGTGAATAGCTCTCCCGCAGAGGGCGCTTCTGGGAATAGCTCTCCCGCAGAGGGCGTGTCTGGGAATAGCTCTCCCGCAGAGGGCGTGTCTGGGAATAGCTCTCCCGCAGAGGGCGTGTCTGGGAATTGCTCTCCCGCAGAGGATGTGTCTGCGAATTGCTCTCCTGCAGAGGGCGTGTCTTGGAATAGTTCTCCTGCACAGGGTGTGTCTGGGAATAGCTCTCATGCACAGGATGTGTCTGGGAATAGCTCTCCTGCAGAGGGCGTGTCTGGGAATTGCTCTCCCGCAGAGGATGTGTCTGGGAATAGCTCTCCCGCACAGGATGTGTCTGGGAATAGCTCTCCTGCAGAGGGTGTGTCTGGGAAATGGTCTCCTGCAGAGGATGTGTCTGGGAATTGCTCTCCTGCACAGGGTGTCTGGGAATAGCTCTCCCGCACAGGGTGTGTCTGGGAATAGCTCTCCTGCAGAGGATGTGTCTGGGAATTGCTCTCCTGCACAGGGTGTCTGGGAATAGCTCTCCTGCACAGGATGTGTCTGGGAATAGCTCTCCTGTGTTACAAACAGATAAACAAAAGGGGGTTCCCATATCACCAGGTCACCAAGGGCGAACAGAGGCACTACAGCAATGCCGAGAAGTAAAGCTACTGAGCAGGTAGACTGCGCTCCGAGCATTTTTAATTGAAAGTTTCTGTAAAGACCACAATGTCTGCAAACCAGCAGGTGGTCTCTTCGCAAAACTAGGCATGAGCGCAATATTTACAATGCACAGATTACACAAATGTGGTGTTTCTTTTATAATTAAGCTGTCAAGGAATTAGCTCAGGATTTTACGGACAAGCAACACATTGCATGGGCTTGTTCCAGTAATGACACAAAGGAAAGCTGAGTTCCAGATGCCAGGAATTCCCCCTCAGCAGGTTCACCTATTCATTGTATTCAGTAGACTGCAGTGTTTTCCCTGGATCCTGACCCTAACTCTTTTTACTGACCAGAGGTCATTAATGCCTACAGTGACCAGGCCAAATATAGCAGTGTTACAATATACGTAACAGTAGGTTTCTGTCTAATTTCCATACATAAATAGCTTTTATTTACTTTGTAGATTTATTTGGTACACTGTTTTATTAAAAGATACCCTGCTCTGTTTTTAGCATAGGCTTAAAAACTCACCAAAAAATGTAAAAAAAACAAAAAACAAAACTGTGTTTGTATTTTGTAATAATGTATTATTTTATTTAATCTTTAATCTTTTAATTCTTTTGTATCTAAAAGTTACACTAGGAAATAAATGGCATTGAAGAGGAACACTACAGCTTGAGACCTGGTTCACACTGATGCGGTCAGCAAATTACGCACCGCATCAGAATCGCACCCCATGCATGCAAACTTTTGCAGGTGTGTATGTTAAGTTAGCAACACCCGAATTCAGTCCGCAAAACGCGCTGCGATGTACAGAATCGGATCACGTAGGTGTGAATACCCATGCGATCCGATTCTAGTGCAGACCCAAAAAGGGTCCTGCACCTTTTTGGTGCGGGTGCGGTGCGATTAGAGCCATACAAAATTTATGGTTACAATCGCACCGCACACAAATCGCATGTGATTTGCACGGGAATGCGGTGCGGTTCCTGTCCGAATCACATGTGATATACCGTACTGCATGTATGTGAACCCAGGTTGAAGGTGTTTATTCGCAGAAAGGTATTTTTATCAATGAAACCCCCAGCCATCATGTGATCAGAGCTGACACAGTGATCATGTGATGAGGATCCAGTCTGGATACAGGTTATCAAAGGCGACCATAGCTGTCAGTGACAGTTGGGAGAGAGCCAGCAGCCACATAAACTGTCAGTTGCTCTCTCAAAGAGGAGGGCATTTATGTCCTGAAGAGTTGCATCATGCTGGGAATGGGAAACTTGAATGAACATTGGATTTTGTAACAGGCAGGGGGGGAGCCACTGAGAGGAAATGAATTATTGAAGAAAGATCCATTTTAATGACCATTAATGTCTATGAGGTTTATAGCATTGTTTCTCAGCTGGGGTGCTGTGGATTCTGGTGAGGGGTTATCAGGGGTGCCACGCTGCATCCACTATTTTTGCACAGCGTTGTGTTCCTATAATGTGGGTCTGCCACAAGCACCATGGAAATGCACAACGCTAAGTCGGGTGACTTTCAGGGCAGCCCCCGCATTCAGAAGTGTACAGAACTCCACCTTTGTTTAGACCTGCTGTACCTCCTGTCTTGTAACTCTTGTAAAAGATAAGGCACTTGAGGACTCTGATGTGAAAGGGAAGGAAGGGGGGGTTAGGGCTATGATATGAAAGGGAAGGAAGGGAGGGGGTTGAGGACTCTGATGTGAAAGGGAAGGAAAGGGGGGTTGAGGACTCTGATGTGAAAGGGAAGGAAGGGGGGGTTGAGGACTATGATGTGAAAGGGAAGGAAGGAGGGGGGGTTGAGGACTCTGATGTGAAAGGGAAGGAAGGGGGGCTTGAGGACTATGATGTGAAAGAAAAGGAAGGAGGGGTTGAGGACTCTTATGTGAAAGGGAAGGAAGGGGGGATTGAGGACTATGATGTGAAAGGGAAGGAAGGGGGGATTGAGGACTATGATGTGAAAGGGAAGGAAGGGGGGATTGAGGACTATGATGTGAAAGGGAAGGAAGGGGGGGGTTGAGGACTATGAAGTGAAAGGGAAGGAAGGGGGGGTTGAGGACTATGATGTGAAAGGGAAGGAAGGGGGGGGATTGAGGACTCTGATGTGAAAGGGAAGGAAGGGGGGGGGGTTGAGGACTCTGATGTGAAAGGGAAGGAAGGGGGGCTTGAGGACTATGATGTGAAAGGGAAGGAAGGTGGGATTGAGGACTATGATGTAAAAGGTATGGAAGGAGGGGTTGAGGACTCTGATGTGAAAGGGAAGGAAGGGGGGGTTGAGGACTATGATGTGAAAGGGAAGGAAGGGGGGGGATTGAGGACTCTGATGTGAAAGGGAAGGAAGGGGGGGGGTTGAGGACTCTGATGTGAAAGGGAAGGAAGGGGGGCTTGAGGACTATGATGTGAAAGGGAAGGAAGGTGGGATTGAGGACTATGATGTAAAAGGTATGGAAGGAGGGGTTGAGGACTCTGATGTGAAAGGGAAGGAAGGGGGGGTTGAGGACTCTGATGTGAAAGGGAAGGAAGGGGGGGTTGAGGACTATGATGTGAAAGGGAAGGAAGGGGGGGTTGAGGACCATGATGTGAAAGGGAAGGAAGGGGGGGTTGATGACTATGATGTGAAAGGAAAGGAAGGGGGGGGTTGAGGACTATGATGTGAAAGGGAAGGAAGGGGGACTCTGATGTTATTAGACGTGGCGGGGAGGGGGAGGGCTGAGGACTCTTATGTAAAAAGGAGGAGAGTTACTGAGGTGAAGGGGGGGGGCTGAGGACTCTGATGTGAAAGGATGAGAGGACAATTGAGGACTATGATGTGAACAGATGTGGAGAAGGGGAAAGTGGGATTGAGGACGTGAAGGGGCATGAGCTGAGGACTTTGATGTGAAGGGGGGAGAAGCAGACTCTAAATTGAAAAGGAGGGGATTACTGGGGATGTGGATGTGGGAAATGAGGGAGAGTGAGGACTGTCATATGAAAGGGGGGCTTAGACTGGGGACTCTTATATGAGTAGATGTAGGGGGGACTGAGGATTCTGGTGTAAGGGGGGAAATAAAGCACTGATGTGAAAGGATGAGGGGAAAACTGAGAACTCTGATGTGAAAGGGGGGACTGAGGACTCTGATGTGAAAAGATGGGGGGAAAACTGAATCTGATGTGAAAGGATGAGGGGAAAACTTAGGACTCTGATGTGAAAGGATGAGGGGAAATCTTGTTTTTGAGGGGTCACTCATATATTCACCATCAGTCTCCTGTGTGGACAGGGGGGTTGATTTGTTGAATCTTTTTTCCTTTTGGAAAGGGACCACGTTTATAAATATAGGTTTACCTACTCCACTTTTTGCAGCACCTTTTTTGATCCGAGTGGACTTGCACTTTGTAGGATCACTACACTTTTATGCATTATATTTGTTGCTGTTTATGTGTTCTTTATATTACATTTACATTTATATTACTAGCACTTCACCAGTGTTTATATTATTGTTTTTTACCTAATGAAGTCAGGTCAGGTGACAGCAGCTCTCTTGTAGTTCTCACCATTTAAAGCGCAGGAGGTCTTATTCACTTTTGTTTTTGTCTGTGTCCCCGTTACCCTAGGTTCACACTTAAGTGTTTTCTGCAGCGTTTTGCAGAAACGCAGTACAGTCTATTTAACATGATTTCATGTTTCCTATGGGACACATTCACATCTCCACGTTTTCACCCGGTACATTTTTTGGAAAGGGTCAGGTCAAAAAGTTGTGTTTTTGGTTCTATAGAGTTCAATGGAATCACTGCAGAAAAGCATGTAGTGCATTTTCGCTGCATTTTGTTGCGTTTTTGATGCGTTTTAAATCTGGCCAACAGCAAGAAATTGTTTTTAAAAATGACCCCCCCCGCAAGACGCGTCAAAAACGCAGGTGCAAAAATGCAAAACGCAATGCAGAAACAGGTCAGACGCAACCTACATAGGTGTGTACCTAGCCGTAGAGATGTTTCCTATCACTTCCTATCCTAACGTAGAATGAGGGGAGATCCCCCCAACAGGGACACAGAAACTGAGACAAAATGATCCTATTAAAAGTTGGAAAGAGCTCTGCCATTAGATACTAGATGGACAAAAGTATAAAAATTTCAAACCACAACAGTGAGAGGTATTTTCAGTTAAAGCGGAACTAAACCTTCCTGTTCTTTACAG